>NC_090265.1:741146693-741775443 GCF_040414725.1 Anabrus simplex | reverse complement strand
AATAACTGGATGATTATTTATTTATTTATTTATTTATTTATTTATTTATTTATTTATTTATTTATTTATTTATTTATTTATTTATTTATTTATTTATTTATTTATTGCACACTACAGGACTTAGTGTCCCAATTACAGTGGCAACTACGACAGATAAGCTACAATTAACATGGTGAAACTTATATCTAAACTATATTCCACAATTTCATCTAATCTCCTATACTGAAAAATGAAAACCTACAACCTGTTTTCCAGTCATTGACCGGGTCAGGAATGGAATGAATGAAACGGATATAGGCTATTAGTACGATGGGGTCGCCACTCCCAAAGTGATTTAGTAATGACTGATAGATGCTATGAAATGAGAATGGAGAGTGTTGCTGGAATGAAAGATGACAGGGAAAACCGGAGTACCCGGAGAAAAACCTTTCCCGCCTCCGCTTTGTCCAGCACAAATCTCACATGGAGTGACCGAGATTTGAACCACGGTATCCAGCAGTGAGAGGCCGACGCGCTGCCGTCTGAGCCACGGAGGCTCCAATCTCCTATACTATTGATATAAAATATGAAAGTATTTTTCTAAAGACTAAAGAGGCTTATGTTAATGCGGTGGAACAACACACGACAAAGTAAAATGATAGAATAAATAAAGCAGTACGTTATATTGCACAATATTGATATAAAATATGAAAGTATTTTTTAAAGACTAAAGAAGCCTTATATTAATGCGGTAGAACAACACACGACAAAGTAAAATGATAAAATAAAGGAAGCAATGCATTATATTGCATAATATTAATATAAAATATGAAAGTATTTTTCTAAAGACTAAAGAAACCTTATATTAATGCGGTGGAACAACACACGACAAAGTAAAATGATAGAATAAATAAAGCAATACATTATATTGCATAATATTATAGAACATCTTACAATTTCCCCTATTTTTAGGACTTCATATAATTGCGCGATGTTCAGTTACAAACTCACTCAATGGCAGACTGAAGTCAAGGCCATTATTTTTCTGAATGGCACTGTTGAAGATACTGCAGAGTCTGTTTACCGGCGAGTTATCATGGGCACACGTCCTGGATTTTACATTTAAAAATGTTATGTTATTTCTGGAATTGAAGCGAGGTACATGGAAATTTAGGAGAGAAAGTAATTCAGGATTATCAACAGCATAGTTTACAACTTTAAAAAGAAATTTTACTGCATCCTTCCGTCTGCGAATTTCTAAACTCTCCACTCCAAAATTTAAAAGGATATCACTATAGGGTACCATACGGGGATAGCAGCCAGTTTTTTTATATTGTAAGTATTTTAAAATCTTTTTTGTAATTTTTCAATCTGATAAACATATGTTTGACACCTAGGGCTCTTATGATCGCTGCCTTACGCTGCACTCATGTAAGGGTTCAGTATCATACCGGTTATCATGCAGAAGTTTTCCATCGTATGCGATCGTAGTTTTTTCTTTTAACTGCTAAACTATCAGTGACCAAAATTTATTAATAAGGGGCGTGCACGACAGCACTTATCAGTGCTCTCAGAGCCCATTTTGAGATAGCACAAGGTCACTTGGTCACCGTTCCTACTGATATAGCTTTTAAATTCATAAAGTCAAGCGGAATAACGCTACAGCAGGTCAACTGTCATGTTAGACTTTTACTGATACTTTCCTTTGTAATAATTATATTATCGTTGAGTTCGCCTTAGTCAGATGTACGTTGAGGTACACCGCAAACATATTTTGAACGTGGTAATATTTTCGCCATTTTTTTCTGGATCCTTGGCCTTCACGTTTTGTCATCGAGGTTGGTGCACTCGGTCATGAACCAATTTTTTCCTCCGACATCAATTACCCTTTCCCACCAGAAATCGTTTTTGTTGTCTTTCTAAAGAGCATTCTTATTTTGTATTTAATCAACATTTACGAACACATTCTGTCAGTTCAAAGAAATAATCCTAGCAGTAATATAAATGAAACTTCTGAACTCACCAATATCCTTCTTGAAGAACTATGTAACATATTTAAAACACAGAAAATAATTGCTATTAATTGCTAATTAATAGAACATGATCACACAACACACTTTCTTAGCAGTTCTGAAGCTTCTATTAGCCTAAAAAAAGACAACATGAAAAGCATGTCTCATGTGTAAAATGTGTCAGATCAACATAGGCCTATCTCTGGAATCATCCATTTTATTAGACATTTCTTTTCTCTATGCGAAGGATATGCTAATTTCGTTAATGAGAAAAAGTCAGTTTACTTAGAATCGTTGTATATATTTCCATAAGAACACAACAACTTATTAAATAAACATACAGCATTCTAAACAATAGCTGTAGAAGATCAAATCAACCGAAACATGTTCTAGTAATAAGTATGTATATCTTTTTAAGAATGCTGGAAAATATATATAATTTCATTGAAAAAATGGTTATTTTATTTATCAGTCAGTGTAATATGACAGCTGACAAGGAAGTTCAGCCAGCGCTCGGTTCTTAACTTGCAGCATAGATTGCAAGCTCTGTGAGTCGGAATGGGGAGAAGTGGGTAAAAGTGTGGACTGTTCTAATTAGATCATCTTTCCGCACACATTCTTCTATGAGTGGTGCAAGAGGGAAGCGCATGCAGCCGAAGTAGCACAACATCGCTAATTTCTCTCGTCTGACTCTCGTGGTGGTCTATTAACACTAATAGTGGTGGTCTTGTAGTGCCGGGAGTGTACAAGGAAGGGCAAGATTTTTATTTGACGCCCATAGACGACCTGTGCGTCCGTATGCGGGATGATGATGATGTAGGAAGAGGGTGAAACCCGGTGTCAGCACATAGGCTACTCCTGTCGAATTACACCAAGGGGTCTGCTCAAAGCTTTACGTCCACATCTGACGGACGAATGACCATCAACAACGTCATATGAGCAGCTTTTTGGGACACAATCAAGTGGTTAAAAAATTGCATACCACCACCTCCCGTACCCTGCCAGCCAACATTCTGATGGTGAATTTTTTCGACCTACGGGACTCGAACCGGCTAACCACGGTGTCAGACCTCATGCAATTCAACGCCTTAACGATCGTGGCCACCGGGCGGGCTATAGTTGTGGTGATTATTTTTTAAGAGGAAGTACAACCGAACAACGATCCTGTATTAATACTAATGGTGTAGTGATTATTGTTATAACAGAAATTAATCACAAATGAAAATAAAGACGTCCGACCCTTCGAAAATGATGGTGTCAGCAAAGAAAGGAGAGGACCACGGAAGATTCCCCAGGCCTCACAAACCTGTGCAGCTGTAAAAATTATGAATTTCAGTAAATGTAAGCTTAAGGAGTGAACTATGCGTGTCAACAGAATTCACAATTGGAAAGTAATCGAAGTACTGGTAACTAGTACCTTTTACTTGTAATCGTAACTTTTCCTCTAGTTTACTTCTTGAAATAAAATCGTAATCATTTACATTCTAGCAGTCATTTCATTGAAGTAAGCGATATACATGGCACAGAAGCAGAAAGAGGAAGAAAAATAAGTGATGAATGAAGATAACTGTATCACTTTCACTTCAGCAAAACCAGTAGCTTCTCGAATGGCGGGCATGTTGCTCCTTCAAGTGCTCCTGTGGATCCTCTCTTCAGCAAATATCAAGAACCAGTTATTCTGTAAAGTAAAGGGACAATTACTTGAAATAAATAAAATAAAAATTATAGGAAAAATACAATTTCGAAAATCTCAAGGTTTCATGTTTAGTTCCACTTGGACACAAAATGAAGGAATATCATTTTCCTTGCCGAACTTCGGTATCATTCCAGCCCCGTGCGAAAAAATTGATTTCCATAAGACTGGCGTCCTGTGACGTAATTATAATTCTAATTATACTGATCATTTGTTGAAAAAGTAATTTGTATCTGTAATTGAGTAAAATATACCTCAGATAACGAATTCATCCCAATTGCTTTTTTTCTTCTACATTTCCCACCACTGCGTGTATTAAGTACTAATTTTTCCATGACTTATTTAGTCATTCTGACATTGTCTAGCCTTTAATGGCCACTAAACTGGGTACAAGTTTTCCATTTCAATATTTTCCTGAAAAGAAAATGCTTCTTGCGATACATTCGTGAAAAAAAAAAGTTATTCTTCGCTGTGGTAAACCATTCGGGACGATTACATTCGTATGGCATGCTGATTAAATATGTCATTCTTACGAGAGAGCCTCCGTGACTCAGACGGCAGCGCGTCGGCCTCTCACCGCTGGATACCGTGGCTCAAATCCCGGTCACGCCATGTGAGATTTGTGTTGGAAAAAGCGGAGGCGGGACAGGTTTTTCTCCGGGTACTCCGGTTTTCCCTATCATCTTTCATTCCAGGAACACTCTCCATTCTCATTTCATAGCATCTATCAGTCATTAATATGTCACTTTGGGAGTGGCGACCCCATCGTACTAACAGGCTATATATGCTTCATTCATTACATCCCTGACCCGGTCAAAGACTGGAAAACAGGTTGTAGGTTTTCATTTTTCATTTTTCTTACGAGTATTAACAAAGACGTTAGTTAGATAGCTTTATTTGCTCGTGGCGAAATGAGGGCTCCTTAAACTTAACTACCTAAGGTAAGACAATGCGTGGATAATTTTGCAGCAGCTAGAACAGTTAGTTAAGTATTTAAACTGAGATTAGTACAGATAATACGATCGAGAGTTAGAATTGTAGGCAATAAGTAATACATAAAATAAAAGACCTATATCAAAATTAAAATCTCAGAGCTGAATAAGTAAAATATACTAAAAAATATAAATGTAAAAAAATATTTAAACTAGCATAAGAACGTGCTATAACATATTGTGACAATAAACAACTGTTTATGGCAGGAGGCTTTAGACTTGGCTTTAGATGTAGCGTCCCTAACTTAAATAATTTGCGCTTTTGAGTTAGATGCAGCGAACGTTTTGATCTGTTTGATCCATTTGAATTTCCTGCTCATGGTGGAATTTAAATATTTCTATGGTCATGGTCATTTTGAGAACTCTCGCGATGGATATTTCGTGAAATGTAACTCTTGTCTCCCATAAGAGGGAGATTTAATCTTGAATACTATTGACAAGGTTTACCATTAGTGTGCATGCGAATTGGAACTTCCAGAGATGTCGTTGTTCGGCCGTCATATTTATATACTTAGAGGTGCCGCTACACACACCACAGCCTCCTGTTTATAAGCTCCATGAGCTATTACAGTTCCTTGTAATAACTTTCCCACAACGCCTCACCACTCCCTGCCGTTTCACCCACGGTTACGATCATGATGATGTTGTACTTACAAACACATTTGCATGTTGATCACGCGGGTTGCAAACTTGCCATTCCTCGCCTCTAGCGCGCTTAAAGGATTGAAATGTTACCCTTCGATATTTTTCCCATTCTCCGAACAAATAAACCCTTGAGTCTCACTTCTAGACGATTCGAAACTGACATTTCAGCACTATGAAGCAGCTAGCTCTCACCAGGTGGCTGGCTAATGCGGGAGAGATTATACAAATTAAAAGTTCGGTCTCCACGTACATTGGACGTCCTGGGACTATGATCAGCATTACAACTGGGCGACCATCCAGGGGCAAAAGAGAGCGAAGGACCACGAAGGGCGAGAAAATGAAAGACACCCGAGGCCTTGTAATCCTAATACCGATGTGCACAGCAGAGAACAACAGCTAGGCAAGCGAGCCTGGACAGCTAGGGGAATCCTGGTCCCCTAGATCATAGGCTTCAGTCGCCTCTAACAACAGGTAGGATGTATTCCACCTGACAGAGTGGTATACCACCACCATGGTGGTGATGATGGTGATTGTTGTTTTAAGAGGAAGTACAACTAGGCAACCATTCTCTATTAACACTAATCAGAGAGAAAATGGAAGGGATCCAACACTTCGAAAAATGAAGTATCGGCTAAAGAAAGACAAGGGCCACGAAGGACGTGAATATGAGAGACTCCCTAGGCTTCGAGTGCTCTAATATCGTCGGGCCAGGAAAAGAACAAGAGTTGACCAAGGGAGGTCGGGTAGGATAGATGAAAGTGAGGAGCATAAAGCAAGTCACGACTCAGCCCAGGGCCCCGTGGTCGCTAACCCACGCTTCAAAATTCAGAGCCTCTGGAGCCCCTTCTAGTCGCCTTTTACGACAAGCAGGATATACCGTGGATGTTATTCTACCGCCCCCACCCACAGGGAGGTCAAACAGGAGGAGTCTGGCACAAACAAGTGGAATCAATGCCAAACTCAACTCGGGTCCCCGTCATCACCTCACTGATCTATGTCTCAAAAACTGTAAGCTGTGACAAATATGACTGTAGAAGGCTGACGCAAATATATTACGTGTTCATCAAATATGTTTTACCGAAATGAGAGTTCAAGGAAAGAAATGGCGAAACGTATGGTGAGGTATGAAACATTATCAGCTTCTAGTGGAAGAAAGAACAGGAAATGTTCGAGAATAGAACAGGTGATACACCACACAAAATGCATGGGCAAGCCGCGATAAACAAACACCCTGTAATTCGGCTGATTACAGTTTACTACAGTAAACAAATTACACGAGTTTACTTTTAATTACATTTTTTACATATGAAATAATTTCAAGGAAATCTGGATCTAATTCAGTTAAAGGAATATTCAACTCCGTCAGTCAAGGAGGATCTGTATTTTGACTTGGAATAGTTCATTTTTGAGAAACGTTGTTCACAAAAATAAGTTGAAGGAAATATAGCGGAAATTTTAGCTTTAATAAATTGAGTCTTAATTTCATGAACTTAGCAACTGAAAAATGTTTGAATACATGTGCACTAATTTTACCGTCATATATTGATGATTAAAAGACGTATCATTTTGGACTGCAAGTCCAGTCATACCTTTTCAGGTTGGACGTGCATAGGATTTACAAAAACATCAAAATAATTTTCCAAGGTTCACAAATCGGCGAATCAATTTTCGAAGAAAGTACTGAGTTTTTTTTAACAGGAATGCCTTTCTTAAATGTATGTGATCTGAGTTTCCACGCTGATTTCTGTGGCTTTGACGCGTCGCAACAACTGGGTCATTGCCCGCCACTGAGTTTTACACCTCCTGCAGTAGTTTTGTAGTCTGACCGAAGGTCAAGAACCACTTGTGTATGCCATAAAATTATCTAGCTGAGTACCAATTACCCTGCAATAATACAAAAATAAATGAGTTACATGATCGGAATAGAAATCACGGAGAGAAAATTAATGCGGGGCAAATACTTACAAAATTAAATACAGTAATAATATCAGGAAGGTCTTGTGCCACTGTCAGCAAACACTGAGCTTGTAGTAGTGGTTGTAACTCTAAACTTGGAGAGTCGAGAATCTGCTGAGAGAAGTGATGATGATTGTCAACAATCACATAGCGATATGCAGAGTAAGTTAGCCTCCAGGTGAACCCCGAACGACAACGAACACAAGATGCTGTTACATGAAACACACAAGATGTACGTGGATCATATGTTCTTGAGTAACAAAAGCGGAAATTTACCTTGAAAATGTCCTTTTTAAGGATCCAGTAAATCTACTAACGCCAGACACTCATTTAAATGTTAGGAATCCATCCAGCAACTTTGAGCGCAGGGAATGATATTATTATTATTATTATTATTATTATTATTATTATTATTATTATTATTATTATTATTATTATTATTATTATTATGCAGTAGAAATTATTCTGCAATTCTCTCTCACAATTGGAAAAATATCCCAGTTATGGACACAAATGACTGAATCAATTATTTCTTCCTATATTTTTCGAATTTATTTGGGCCAGTGTTTGAGGTGCATTTGGTCCAGTTTTACGGCCGGATACCCTACGCGGAGGGAAGTATTCACTTTTTACTACGGCTTTATGTCGCACAGACACAGACAGGCTTTATGACGACGATGGGATAGGAAAGGGCTAGGAATGGGAAGGAAGTGGCCGTGGCCTTAATTTGCCTGCTGTTAAAACTGGGAACAACGGAAAGTCACCCTCAGGGCTACCGACAGTGGGGTTCGAACCCACTATATCCCGGATGCAAGGTCGCACTGTGCACCGCTAACCGTACGCCCAAGTCGCTCAGTGGAATGTATTCACTATTATGAATTTTGACATGGCTGGTAGTGTGAAGATGAAGAGAACACAAATACCCAGACCCCGAGCCAAAAAATATACCACACGCAGTTAAAAATTATCTGCCCGGCCGGGAATCGAACCCGGGACCCTCTGAGCCGAAGGGCAGCATACTGATCACTCAGCCAAGGAACCGGGCAAATAAATAATTATTTTTTTATGTTATGAATAATAGGAGAAGAATGTACTCAGTTAGCAAATAAAACTCTATATGACAAGGCGTTAAAGTAACGCACAGTTCGAAAGTGAAGTCGCAATATGATTGTTATTGGAACTAATACTTCATCGTTGAAGAGCAGTGAAGTGTGGGGAGCGGCTTGTAACAGGACTGAATGTCGGTCAAGCAAGGAAGACGGTCAACACAACAGCTGATGGAAGGTCCAGCCTCTTGCTCCGCAGTTGCCACGCTTGTGGCAGCTACCGGTCTCGCCTTTCTCTCGTCTCGTCTCGACCTAACCCACACCACGTCCCTCCTACTATGGTAGCAAGAAGATCCTACTAACCACAAACATGCTTCTGCTTCTTTGAAATTGTGAAGAATTTACAAATATTAGCGCGGCAAGCTGAAATCATCAGTTGAGGGTTGAAGGTCGAGTGGCATTTTGACAAGGGAATTAATTGATAAAATTTAGAAAATGAAGACCTCGGGGGAAAATAGTGATAAGCCTCATTTTGTAATGAAATATAATGAAATATAATGAAATTAATTTTCAAAAAATATTTACTGCCAATATTTTTGATCTTTGAAACAAATCATTCATGACAATGGTATATGTAGTACTTCTTAGTAACATCCTGGAGAAAAAATGCATAAATAACCAGTATTATAGGGAATTAAAGTATATTAACCACTGAATATATCTATCAATTTGAGGGTTATAATTATTTACATGCAATGTGAATAAAATAGTGAATAACTGACAATACAAGAAAACATCTCTATAAAATATATTTATGAAAAGTGTAACTTTTTACTCACTGATTTAAAATGAAACAATATTAAAATATTCATGAAATGAAATATTCAATCATCGGACTATGTACTCACACTTAGTGCTTACCTGATTACTTACCCATACAACTGTTGATGGGCGCCAGCTAGAAATAAATGTAACTATAATAGAATGAGAATCTTGAAAATCTCGAGGGTGTGAGGTAATAAGCTTACTTTGACAGCATAACGTATAGGTTCTGGGAAAAGGAAATTGTCGTTTGGTTTCTCCATTAAAATTTGAGGTTATCTGATCTACTAATAAAACAATTAATTGTATTTGATACCAAACAAAATATATTCTTTAAATTTATAATTGAAATGGCAAGACTTGCTGCGATAATATAGGTGATATTATAAAATTCTGAAATTACAACTGAAAGAAACTCTAAGCATTAAATTTGAAATCCTCTTGACCGGATATTTAAAAGTTGTACAAGAAATTTATCCCTTACTGGTTCACATAATTGTACCTTCAACACTTTGAGTGTTATTACGACGTATTCCTTTGAATTGGCATCAGTTGTAGGTATCTCAAACCTAATTTCGTGATGTATCCTTTTAGTTTCACAAACGAGATACAGCATGGCTTTAAATTATATTCACACTTCACAATCAACTTTACAAGTAATTCACTGATAACTGTTAGGCGACTCAATATTCGGCTGTCACCGAACTGACACAAGAACTCAAACGAACAGATACACGAAACATACTCCGAACATGTAATCCATTTGGTCACTGACGACGATGTATCCATGTTACTGTTCTATCTTCAACTGACGGACTGACCAACTGTGGCCTCACTCCCCAAATGACTATCCATCGACCAAGGCTCCATCCATCTGACTACAACACTTCATGGCAAACCTCTCCTTCCAACTGAACTGCCGCTATAGGATACACCTCTATATATAGACACTAGTTGTCACACCCACGTCATCTCTAAAAGAGTACATGATGTCACTCGCATCCAGCTCTCAAGTGTTACAGACTGTGATGAAATAGCCTCAGGCAAAGTAGGAATTCCATAAATTATATCATGCTACTAAACGCATACAATAACAGAGCGATGACTCGACAGATACTGTAACAGTATGCCCCATATGTTGTAATGTTTTAAAAGTAGTATCACAAATAATACATCCATATGTGATATTAGGCAGTAAGTCTCGCTCTACATTATTTTGATGCTAACATACATAATAAATTAAATACAATAAAGGAGGGGATAATTAATTCATACATAGCGAAATCAGATTATAGAATTGAATCAAACAACAATAATAATAATAATTACAATAATAGTAATAATACAGATATAATAATAATAATAATAATAATAATAATAATAATAATAATAATAATAATAATAATAATAATAATACAGAGAAATCTTTGTAACGGGATTTGAAGGGTTAACATTAATTTATAAGAGGGACTCAGGAACTTATTTTGAACTTTGATCTGGACATTACGGGTGAACGTCGAGTGGCTTTTTGACAAGGAAATTAATTGATAAAGTTAAATAAATAATCAAGTTCAACCGAAGCATATAAACCCCGAAAGATAAGCTAAGACTGAAGCGTTTTAACATATTGAGCTAAATGTCAGACTGGCTGTTCAACATTTAAACATACTTTTTAATATTCCCCCTCCACTCAATTCTGTTAATGATTTTTAGTTAGAAATACAGACTCATTGAAAGTATATCTATCACTTACAATAAACCATTAATTAAATAAACCAATCCATTTTGAAAACTGTGCAAAAAGGCCGGTAAAGAAACTTAGAAACTGCATTAGTGATTTTACATAATTACCACCTTTTATGTATAATGGCAGATTAGTTATAGACGATGGTTCAATTGTTATTACGTAGTGCGCTACAACAAGCGACCGATGTCTGTGCGACGTCTGAGTTTGAAAATGCTTCGGATATGGGGACGGGCGTCTACCAACGCAACAAGAGCATCACAACATGATCAAAGACATTGGCTCACATGTCCAAAGACATACGGTTTGTGCTCAGTACATCCTGCTCTGGTGACACAACATACCCTTCAAACAAAAATGTCGAGAGGAGTAAGTTCTGGTGACTGTGGTGGTACCCATTTTCGGGCATGGGTTCCTCTCTTGAAAAATGATCAGTTTGTTGACCCGCACAACATATTCATGGGGTTTCATATTGTATGGGAACGTAGATTCGTCATAAATTTCAGTTCATCAGTCTGGTTAACGTCTATCGTCACTGGTTGTCGCCAAGTTAGTAGCTATCCGAATTCCAGTCAATAAATAAGACACTTTTAAAATGAAAAGTCAAGTCAATCCGAGTTGTTCTGATTCTACGTAAAACTGGAGGTATCAAAGCAAAAATCGTATTCATAAATTAGAAGTAACAGACATGAAAAGAGCGAGAATGATCACTGGTATTATATGAACAGGCGAAAACAACGGCAGGGTAATTTTAATGAGAAGCGAAGGCTAAATTAGTAACGAACTCGATTGAGGAAGCTGTACGGATAAACTGGGTTTCGGTGCTGGGGTCATGGATAAGTTACGTAGGAGAATAATGGACTCAGTGATGGAGGGCAAGAGAAGTAGCAGGAGACTGAATGGACAATGATTAGACTCGGTTTCTTATGATGTGAAGATAAGCGGAATGGAAGTAAACGGAGCCACGGAACTAGTGACACGTGACTTTACTCTTCTATCTACGTCAGCTGCGGCCACGAGATGAGTTCAATACGTTTCAGACCTCTGAATCATTTGGAAATGCCATGGCAGAGAGCGAAATCAAATGGGTGACGTCATGGACAGCTGCTTGGGATAGACAAGAACAACAAGCGAGTACGAGCTTGCATTCGAGAGATGGAGACTGCATGGTTCTACGTGGTTTGTCGCTTTCATACCAGAGAAATGTTGGGCCTGTACCTTACTTTAGAACACGGCTGCTCCCTTTCCTGTCCCAACCCTTTGCTCGCCCACCTATCTGAAATAGTGTGACGGTATATACTTAGCAATAAGAAGAATAAGAAGAATACGTCTGGTTCCTCGGTTCTGGCCTTCGGTTCAGAGGGTTCCGTGTTCTATTCCCGGGAGGGGTATTTATTCGTCTTAACACACGCCTCCATCTAGGTACAACACCACACAAACACTCATGCCTCGACATAGGGTGTACACGAGGAAGGGCATCCGGTTGTAAAAGTGCGACTACATCCACATAAACGGACCCAAAAAATGGGAGAGGGAAGGTCAGGAATAATAATAATAATAATAATAATAATAATAATAATAATAATAATAATAATAATAATAATAATAATAATAATAATAATAATAATTGAATTCGTTCATTGAGGTGGATAGAGACCTTGAAAAAGTGGAAATCACACATAATGACATCCAGGAGCGTGTCCCACTTAAGACGAAACTTCTAGCGTTCCAGGGTTTCCGAGAAAAGACAATATTAAAAACTGGAAAGGCATGGACGCAGGAGTGAAAGAACGGCACCGAGAACGCATAAGAAAGTACTGGGTAGACATCAAAGCCAGAAGTAGCCAGTTTAAATCACTTGGTAAAAAGTTGGCCTATACAACACGAATGAATGAATGAATAATATTTTAGGGTGGATAGTATAATAGACTCACAAGAAGATTATTCATTATAATAAATTCCCAAAACAGGGGAATAAATTGGCTGGAGGAAACGAGAAGGGACCTGAATGAATTGAACATCGTAGAAGACATCATATGAAATCGCGGTCTTCAGGACCTCAGTAAGGGAACACACATTTGTGGTGAAAACTAGCAACAGGAGTGGTACAGAAGAACGAAAGAGGCAACAACACAGTGAGTTCATGAAGAGATTTTGGAAGAATAGGAAAGCGAAAATCATCAAGCCAATGAACAAGTTCCAACGCGCACTATGAATGGCCATAACGAAATAATAATAATAATAATAATAATAATAATAATAATAATAATAATAATAATAATAATAATAATAATAATAATAGTTATCGAATTCGTGTGGATCACGGAGGTGAAAGAAGGTGCGGGCATGAATGGGTCAATATAAGACAATCAGAAGATTACTTTAAAACTTTAATAATTAGAGCTATATTTCTTTCTTTGCAATCTTTTTTTTCTTTCAGATTTTAAATTTTACACTTTACTAAGAAAGCAACAATTCAGGTACAGAACTAGCTCGATAGCTTAGGTACAATGTTGGAAAAATCAGAATAATCAACAAATTGCCAATTAAAAATCTGAGCTTAAAGCTCCCAATTTACAAATGTTACTTAATCACTACTCAGTCAAAAATCAAAGAGAGGGAACTCCCTATTTCTTTTACATCGTTAGTAAGAGCATCTTTGCTCTATAAAATTTACACTTAGGAACCTGTTTCCAGAAGTATCCAGGCCTATCAAAGGCACAACCTCATTTTACCAGTCAAGCAGTATTCACAGTCTTACATGCTCAACAGTCGAACAACTTGACGTAAAAGGAATGAAATAGAGTTTAACAGGGGTGTCGAGTATCCATTCCACAAGGCCTTTGTGAAAAACAACAGGTTAAGGTACTGGCCCAAAAATCTAAATGGTGAGGAGGCGAACACTTGCACTCCTTGAAAATGGAAATGAAAAGCTTAAAACCCTATTTGGGCTTATGGCCCGACGTTACAGAGGCTAAGCCTATACTACTGAGATGACTAGATGGAGAGAATGTGTAGTTACAAAGATTACAAACTGAAAAAGTTACAAAATCATAGTCACCCAAAAGTTAAGTTGATAGAGAACACGAGAGGGTAGCTCTCTATTTCCTGATTTCGGTTAAGTTCCTTAGGCTTGTTTGAAATTTACCTTTGAATTAAAGTTATATTGTTAAAGATTGGAAACCTTCCCCTCGAGCTAGCTTTCAAAAACTATCACTTAGTTAAAACAGGACTGCCACTACCTTGAGCTGGTGGACTTCTCGAAGATGGACGAGGTGCCCGCGCCTCCTTTATAAACACATGCTCTGTAGAATGGAACGATCAATAAGACAACCAGGCCCGAAAATAAGCCAGCTTTTATACCCGAGGAGAAAGGTCCAGAAAACTCTGGGGCTAAGGCCCGACACACCCCCAATTCTTATTGGGTACCTAATTTAATAAATACCAGAAACCTGTGATTGGATGAAAAATAAAAAATACAGAATTTTCTATTGGCCCACATCTTAAGTTGGCGGGAAGAGATAGATGTGTTGTAAACTTCAACCCACCAAAAACAAAGAATAATCAATTCGGTTTAGGAAACCTTAGAATACAAAATTACTTTACAATTTTAATAGTCAATCTTCACACCAGAGGGCATAACATAAGTTTATGGTAGAGACATCTGTAGAGAAATGTCTAAACTTCTTGTATTAGTTGTTGTGAGTTTTAGATTTTAGATGGCATTCTCCAAGGCGCTTCATTTAAATGAACGAGGCGGGTGTACCTTCTGGTACAATAATAATAATAATAATAATAATAATAATAATAATAATAATAATAATAATAATAATAATATGACTAAAGCAATCAACACCTATGCGATACCAGTTCTTAGCTACTCCTTCGGAGTTACCAAGCGGAGCAAGACTGACATCGAAAATCTTGTAAAGAAACTGGGCTGCCAGATGATGACCAAGGAACGAAAACACCAAAGTCACCAGTTGAGCAACTGGCTCTGCCACGTCGTCTGGGTGGTCGTGGTATTGTGGACATTGGAGTTCAGCTATCACGGCATGTAGTATCACTGAGGGAGTATTAACATACATCAGCTGAAAACTCAGACCTGCATCGAATAATATGTGAAGTGGATAATATAACTCCGTTACTTCTTAACCACCAAGACCTAGAATGAGAAATAAGAAGTGATTGCAAACGTTGGACGCATGGTTAGCGAAGCCACTACATGGGAAGCAACCCTACTTAGAAACCGTCGATATAGAAGCATCGAACTTTTGGCTGACTGTAGGCCAAATATTCCCCGAAGCAGAAAGTTTAATGTTGGCTATACAAGACTAAGTCATTCCACCCAGAAACTACCTAAAAAAAACGTGGTGTTAGAGAATGTAATAAAACGTGCTGTTCTGATCGACATAGCTGTCCCGAACACCGGGAACCTCCATTAAATGTATACCGAGAAAATCAAGAAGTATACACCACTGGCAGAACATGGTCAAAGACTATGGCACTATGAAAAGGTGATAACTGTACCAATCATCCTTTCGAGTACAGCTGCTATACGGTACCTAAAACTCTGGTGGAAGGACTGAAGAAGTTGGATCTCAACACGAACATCTACAAGACCATGCAGAAGATGGTGGTCATTGCCACAACTGGAATTGTTCGGAAATTTATGGGTTCAAGTTCTTCTTGAAAGGTAATGTAAATTAAGGTTTATTGTGCTTTGATTTCCTAAAATCTGTTGAATTGCTTGAATATCATTGCCACGAAAGTGTGCAAAATAAATACTACTACTATTACCACTAATAATAATAATAATAATAATAATAATAATAATAATAATAATAAGTACTTGGTTGTCTAGAGAAGGAGGTCAGTACCACTGAAAACTCTTCTTGTCAGGGACATCTGACCTGGCAGGAGAATAACATAATGTGTCACGGATTTAATTTTTCTTCGGTCGGAAAACATGACTTCACCCATCGTTATTGAACTGGTGGTGAGACTCGCTTTCTATTCCTAAATCGAAATTGGATTTAGCGAAGGCGACTAATACGGTAATTCTAGCAGCGTAGAACAGAGAGAAAGGCGGCCAGCCATCGATGGGCACAGTTCCCCTTGTGCTGTGAAAATGTACCGACTCTCGGTAAGAAACATAGAGAGTTAATTACGCTGTGGTGCAGTGTTGTGTTACTGTCAATGACGATGTCCAGCTGTATCAGGCCGAGTGGGTTAAGACTTGATATGACGGGATCTTGAACATGTCCATTTCCAAGGCCTACAGTCCGTTCACTTACTCACTGACAGTCTGTGCGATAAATGAAATGGCAGTAAGTATCGATGATGACGATGGGGTGGGTCACCTGGCAGGTTTCACCGACTCTCTAGCCAGGAGCAGGGTATTAATAACTGTTTTATAAATAATTCAATCTGTTACCAATCAGAGTTTTTATTCAGTGTTGTGCCTCACAACGCGACTGGCCACAGATTTAATTATTTACTAGCTGATGTACCCGTGCTTCGCTTGGGACTTCACACAAAGATTGTCTTTGTGATTTTCCGAACTGAAGTCAAGATAGGCCATTACAATGACGTCAGTAGGAATATAGCGATTAAAAGCAATGTTGTATGTATGTTCAATCTTCAGCCCTAAGGCTGGTTGGATCCTCAACAGTTCCGCCGTCAGCTGTCATAGATGGCCTAGGTATCACTGAAGAGGCGTACTAGGGAAATGAGGAGTGAGGTAGTTTCCCGCTGCTTTCCTCACCGAGCCAGAAGTTGCTATTACATATCAGTCTGCCAAGCCCACTGAAATGCATGCACCAACCGACCCTATGAGCAACATTTTCACACCATTCATAGCAGGGACTGGCTGCAGAAAGAATGGCATTACTAATCATATAAAATACTCCTTCAAATGAAATCCACACATTGTCTCAATTTTAACGAACAGTACTACGGTGCCGATCTAACAGTCGAAAGTTCCAGAGCTGGAATGACCAGGCCGCAGACAACCGCGAACACTCCTCTGCCATTATTCCGTTAAATGTGCACACTGCCCATTCTTTTTTTTTTTGCTAGGGGCTTTACGTCGCACCGACACAGATAGGTCTTATGGCGACGATGGGATAGGAAAGGCCTAGGAGTTGGAAGGAAGCGGCCGTAGCCTTAATTAAGGTACAGCCCCAGCATTTGCCTGGTGTGAAAATAAGAAACCACGGAAAACCATCTTCAGGGCTGTCGATAGTGGGATTCGAACCTACTATCTCCCGGATGCAAGCTCACAGCCGCGCGCCTCTACGCGCACAGCCAACTCGCCCGGTACTGCTCATTCTAATCAGTGCCTCAGAGTAGGAATTAATAGCTGTAATACTATGATGAACCAGTGTGTTACGTAGGCCCTACTAGTAGTATCAGAAAATGTATGAACCAGTAGGATGGCATGCTACGCAGCAGTAATCCCATCTATCGGAGATGAGTGGCAGCAAAAGACACAAAGCACATCACAACAAACAGGTAATGTTATTGTTGATCAATTGTATATAGTGTCTATATTGTAGGCCTTCATACTAGTTTTCTTCAGACTCTGTGATATTAGGACATCTTATAAAATTATTTATAGCATAGACTTAAGGTCCTTATTCCCCACCTTTACAGACCGATTTTCATTAAATTCTGCGCATCCGTTTTCTCGGCACTCGGCGTTGATATGGACTTAGCAACAAAAATACAAATTCATGAATGTCTCTGTTATCATAGCCGGTACGGTAAGAATGCATGAATCGTCGCCATAAGACCTATCTGTGTCGGTGCGACGTAAAGCCAATTGTAAAAAAATGCATGACATAAATTATCGTAAATTTAATAATACTATATACCGGTAACTTTAGTTATGTAGTATTTATCTTTTTTGCTATTTTGCTATTTTTTTTCTTTACGTCGCACCGACACAGATAGGTCTTATGGCGACGATGGGAGAGGAAAGGCCTAGGAATGGGTAGGAAGCGGCTGTGGCCTTCACTAATGTACGGCCGCAGCATTTGGCTGGTGTGAAAATGGGAAACCACGGAAAACCATCTTCAGGGCTGCCGACAGTGGGGTTCAAACCTACTATCTCCCGGATGCAAGCTCACAGCTGCGCGCCCCTAACCGCACGGCCAACTCGCCCGGTGTAGTATTTCTCGACAGGACCACTAATAACATAAATATTTGAGAATTAAATTTTAGGCCTTCCCTTGATCTACCATTTCACTCAGTGTGAACAAAATTATTTATGGCCTCGATTGTAGCGACTTATTCCCCGACTTTACATCCCGGTTTTCATTAAATTCTCTTCAGCCATTTTCTCATGATGCGCGTACATACATACATACATACATACATACATACATACATACATACATACATACATACATACATACAGATAAATAGACAGAAATTACGGAAAATTAAAAAGTGCATGTCCTTGTTACTGTGGACAAGACCGATACAGAAATATGCTTTCTAAATTCTGAGCTATGTACAGACAAAACTCTTATTTCATATATGCAGTGTGATTCAGCAGCCCCTTCCAATATCGTTTGCTGTAGCCCAACTAACGTTCACATGGTTATAGGGGTGCTATTCCCCTGCAGGCGTACTGTATGGTACTACAGTGAGCACATTTTGCACACGATTATGAACCCTAGCGAAATGTTATATCATCCGTTCCCAAAACATGACGCACCGGGCGAGTTGACCGTGCGGTTAGGAGCGCGCAGTTGTGAGCTTGCATCTGGGAGATAGTGGGTTCGAACCCCACTGTCGGTAGCCCTGAGTATGGTTTTCCGTGGTTTCCCATGTTCACACCTTAATCAAGGCCACGGCCACTTCCATCCCATTCCTAAGCCTTTCCTCTCCCATCGTCGCCATAAGAACTATCTGTGTCGGTGCGACGTAAACCAAATAGCAAAAACAAAACAAAAAACATGATGCCTTGAAATCATGTAGCAATGTCCTTTTACCATGTTAACGTGTGGTGCCTCGTGACCGGGTGTAACGTCCGACTCCTTGCCTGAACGGTCAGCGTACTGGCCTTCGGTTCAGAGGGTCCCGGGTTCGATTCCAGGCCGGGTCGGGGTTTTTAACCTTAATTGGTTAATTCCTACGGCACGGGGGTTGGGTATATGTGTTGTATTCATCATCATTTCATCCTCATCACGACGCGCAGGTCGCCTACGGTAGTCAAATAGAAAGACCTGCACCTGGGGAGCCGAACCCGTCCTGGGATATCCCGGCACTAAAAGCAATACGACATTTCATTTTACCGGCTGTAACGAAGAGAGGAATCAATGCATAAAACTAGGTAACAGTGCAATAATTAATGTCTTAAAACACCGAACCGGATGGCGTATGTACTCTGCTCTCGTCGTACTACCAGCAGTGTAGCGTAGCGGATGTGGTTAGGCGTTCGCCAAGTAATCGACGGATTGTGCCACCGGCGGTTCGAATCCTACATTGTTCAAATACTTTTTGCGTCGGTATGATGTTTGAACACGTAAACACAGGCCCACGTTTGTCACATTCAAACAGTAGAATGACGCCGTTATTCATCTTGTGTGCCCTGCACAAACTCCGCTGGTTAGGGCTTAAATGTATACTGTAATATCTGCTGTCATTCGGTATGTTTCCACATAGGAATACATTGACATGCGCCTCATGTATAGGAAAGCAAGACAAAACGCGTGCGAGGCACTACGTCTGCACCAGGAGCGGTATACCGACAGGCGTCACCCGACTGCTACGACATTCCGCCGTGTTGAAAGACGCCAAAGGACAACAGGCGAGATTTCCAACCAGCCACCAGACCTCGATCGGGTGAAACAGAAGAGGCCATTCTGGAGGCAGCTCGTAATAATCCACACATCAGTATAAGGACGATTGCACAACAGGTGAACACCAGTCAGCCGTCCGTCTGGCGAATACTGCATGAACATACAGTAAATTTCACCCATACCATCTTGAGCTACACCAAGAGCTCCATGGGAGGGATTTCGAAGCTCGAATGGAGTTGTGTCGGTGGTTATTAGGCAGGTTGGACATTCGTATCGCATATCTTGTTCTCGGACGAATCGCTCTTCCACAATAATGGCTACGTCAATCGTCACAACATGCACTATTGGAGTCCGGACAATCCTCACTGGGTGCGACAGGCGACCCATCAAGTACGATGGGGAGTGAATGTTTGGTGTGGAATCTTGGGGGATTGCCGGATTGGACCTTATTTCTTTGAGGGCATTTGGACGGACCCATGCTACCGGCACTTTCTGCGCCAGGAACTCTCACTGCTGCTGGAGGATGTGTCCTTGCACGATCGTTTGACGAAGATGGAGCTCCACCACATTCGACTTTGCCCGTTCATAACCATCTGAACGAGGAACTGCCAGGGAAATTGATAGAACGAGCAGGCCCTGTTTCTTGGCCCGGCAGATCACCGGTTTTAACACCGTTAGACTTCTTCCTGTGGAGAAATTTGAAGAACGTCGTTTACACTCAAGCTCCGGAAAACCCCGACCAGGTCCGGCAACTCATCACGGAGGCCTGCTGAGCAATTACACCTGGAATACTTCAGCGCGCAAGCCGATCTATTGGACAACGGGCCCGAATGTGCATAAACCTAAACGTCATCACATCGAGCATTTGCTGCGATAAAACATTGTCAGGGAAGTTGTGTTCCTATTATTTCTGATCTGTATGTGCCCGGCCTGCTAACTAATTGGCCCTTCTTAGGGCCACAAATACATTCATTCACACACAATTTGCATGAAAGCGGGTATGAACTTACATTGCGTGTGGTACTGCTCTTTCTCTCGCTGTCGTTTCTTCCTCCGGAGCACCCTCTTTGCTTCTACTCTCTTCTTCTGTTGACCTTGTCGGTCTTTGTTGTCCCTTGTTTTGGTCCTCCTTTGGATGACCTCTTCGCATTCCGCATCGAACCACTCGGGTCTTACGCTTGGTTCTGGGAACCCTACAGATTTTGTCACTGCGTACGTTATGGCGTCCAGTATTGTTCCCCACAGATTTTTTACAGTGGTGCTTTCTTGTTTCTCCCTCTGGTCTGCAAGTTTGGCTCGGACCATCTCATTGTACTTTTCCTTGATGGCAGCGTTTTTCTTCAAGGCTCCGACATCAAACCTCCTCGTCTTCTGGACCTGAACTTTCCTTACGTTGGCTATGCGTTGTCTGTATTTCATGACAACCAGATAAGTGATCCGAGTCGATGTCCACACCTCTCCTTGTCCTCACATCCATACCATCAGATCCATGCCTCCGGTCGATAAGGACGTGGTCGATTTGGTTCTGTGTCTTGCCGTCAGGGGACTTCCATGTTACCAATGCTCATCTGATGGTCGATGGCAAAGTCCACTAGTCTGAGGCCGTTGTCATTGCTCTATGGGTTTGTGTGTTCTCTTGTGCAATCGCTGGTCTGAACACCTCCTCCCTCCCCACCTTAGCAGTCATGTCAACAAGGATGATCTTGTCGTCATGACGCGGAGCAGCAGAATACTCTCGGTCAAGGAGAGCATAGAAGGCGTCCTTTTCTTCCTCAGAGGCATCTTCGGTCGGTGCATGTGCGCTGAACACTGTCAGATTGAACAGGGAGAACTTCAGTCTCAATGAGCACAATCCCTCATTCGCGGACTTGAACTCCAGCACTGCCGGCTTGAGTCTCCTGGTAACCACGAATCTCGTACCAAGCTGGCTCCTAACTCCTCCACTGTAGAAGATGTTATAATCTCGAGCGTCCATGATGTCAGCGCCCTTCCATCTGACTTCCTGCAAGGCGACCACAGAGATATTGTAACTTTTGAGGACTTCCTTCAGATTGGTGAGAGCTCCTGCTCTGAGGAGACTCCGGACATTCCATGTGCCAAACACAACATCTCGTTTTCCTTTTCTATGCTTGGTCGGCATCATTAAAACCATCCGGCTTTTTCTATTATTATATCTCGTAACAATAGACTTTTACTTGACTAGGTCGTTGGCCCGGCGCGTAAACTTCTGGGAGGGGCCTTCCCCCTTTCAGCCCTCAGGATGGCTCTCCTTTCTGTCTGGGTGAAACACAATCATCCATCACGAATTCTATGGATTTACAGCTACCGTGACATTCAAATAAAATAATCGCAAAACTTTGTACAACCCTCAACACCAAACAACATCACTACCGATTCTAAAATTTTGACGTCCCTGAAAATGGTTATTTACAACATAACGTACCATCGTGTCATTTCCGTCGCTTCGATAATGAATTCAAGTCTCTACTAAAACGACTCTCTTCTAAAATAACAAAATCTAATTCCAAACATTTACTACAAAGGACAAATCTCAGTTACAGTTTATTTCTAACAATAAAATGGCTCGACCACCTAACAGCTGGCTTGAATAACAGGTACACGACCCATCCTCGATATATCTTAAGAAAAACACACGTTATCTTGACCTGCATCAAATGAAAACCTCACCTCGCTGGTAATTCGCATGAAATATAATTCTTCACCCACATAGATTATGCGAAGGGATAATTTAAAACCTCACTTGAAATATCCATCACGGTCCTACGGTTTCGCGTGGAATCCTAACCATGGACTGACCCTATTCCCATATCATTACATGACACAAAATACATCCTCGGGTTCCCGACAATGAAATTCCCGGCAAAAAGTCTCTTCGACAATACAGGAGTTCAACAACCTGATCCACATTCCTTCCCATCTTCGCAAAACTTATGCCACTTGCTATCACAAATTCTCTACACGACAATAATATGGAATATCTCTCTTGGAAAACCCACTATGTTATTATATGAACTCTCTGTGACAAACTAACCATCTCTGCTCACATATCTGAGATTGACAACACAATATTTTCAAACCGAAACTCACAACTTGACTTACAAAAAAGGTTACCGTTATTTTTCTCTCATCAATTCTACATAATTTTATCAGACTTCTGGAATAGCATTCCCCTTTAACAAATTACACCGATCTCGCCTCGTAACTTCCCTCGACAAATTTTACAGCACCGAACACACGACGGTGTGCCATCCGCTCCAGCTGACATTCCATCATTACCGCGCACTCGCTCTAAATGGTAAACCACGGATTACACTTACAGGAATTGCATCTTTACACTGAACAGAATTTTATGAAAAATCAAAGTCTTAACTTTAGCAAACAACAAATATAGAAAATAAACTCACGGAAATGATACTTTTGCTCTGGACATTATATTCGATTTACAACCATCAAATTTCACACGCTAGTTTCGCGACTTTCCGATTATCCAAGAAACATAAAAAATGACATTTTGTGGTATTCCTCTGACATTTTATGAAATAAAAGGGTGGCCAAAATGCGTCACAGATACACAAATAAAATGGTGACATCATGAAATAAATAAATAAATAAATAAATAAATAAATAAATAAATAAATAAATAAATGCAGTTTATATGGAAGGTAATTCACATACCTGTAGTCGTATGTCGTCTCCCGTCTTAACAGGCCCACCAGCCTCTCTCATTCTTTATCTAGCCATCTCGACAGATAGTGGCTTTACAAACATGTTCTTCATTTCGATTATTTTTTTAATATTATTCACCTGAAAATAATGACATAACAAAAAATGCCCTTCACAGGTTCTCTTCCTCGCGAACCGAACACGTTCGTCAAATCACCGATCTGCACACGCAATAAAGTTAAATAAATGATACTGACTCATTTAACTGCAGGACTTCGGCATTATAATGACCGTCTGTTGCCTGGACGTGAATTTACATGACGTTTCCACATGGGAATACCGTTAATTTGGCTGACAATCTCTCTCCACTTGGAGATGCCGTTAAATAGCCACCATTGGACAAACTGCTCTCCCTTCTTTGAAAGACTTAGTCTGCACAACCGATTTTCAATGTTATTCTGAGCAGCGTGCGGTCGCTTCAAATTCACTGAACACAATGCGGGATTGCAAAATGGCGCATCGTTATTTTATAGCATTTACTCCCACTCCCATGCCATCTACATTTACCGCCAAAAGTTTACCGACACCTTTTTCACCCCACAGAATCGTAATTATGGCTGCTCACCACATAACACATAGTTACTTAGTTTAGTAGCGGTGTTGATCATAAGCATTTAAGGGGTTCTCTTAACCAACTGAGTTGTTGAATTACCTCATAAGCTAGGCACTATATTTTTTATCGATGTAACAGAATTCAAACGAGCAGGCGCGGCTTTCGACAATTTTCCTTCTGGAGCTATTTAGTGTTCTAAAGTCTTTACCGTTAATAACCAAATTGTTTCCCTTACGATTTCCTGGCGTTTACTACGGCAGTTTCGTCGCCAATTCTTCAATGTACTTTTATTAGAAAAATAGTTCCTCCATATTTCTGCATATTCTACACGTGCGGGTGACGTAATTTCTCCAGCGTGCGAATGAGAATCACCATATGTTCTCCGCGTGCCGTCTCTGATCAGGGACTAAAATGCAGCTAGAACTCATGACTTGTAATTTATATGGGACCTCATGTAATGAATTTAGGACTCTGTCTCCTTATGACTTAAAGGTTATGGGTTCAATAGCAAGGTGGAGCCAGCCAAAATTCGATTACTTTACGACTCTGCTAATTTGAGCATGCGTACTAGTGAAACCATGTCATAAAATTTCACCCTCGAGATTGCGAAACCAGAGCTTAGAAGTGTTATTTACACAGTCATATTTTGTCTTTGTTCCCTTAATGTGGAGATTTTTGCACAATAAATGTTACCGGACTGAGCTGTTAAGAAAGAGGCGAGCACATCATAATACTGTAGTTGAGAGGAAAGCAGGTCATACGGCCAGTACAGTATTGCATTCCGTGAAACAGTTTCAAGAGACTAGTCTACCTAGATTATAGACCATGTTTGGTACGTTTATTGCCTCTGTAAAGCATATGGATATTTAATTTCATGTCATGGAAACAAAACTAAACAATGTCGATTGAGAGAGTTACGAGGGTATAAGGGCACATCGACGACTTTAGATTTCTTTCTACCAATTTTACTCATACTCTTAGCAGAGGTACAGTCACAGCACATCCTGATGTAGAAATGGGAAAGGACAATTATTATTATTATTACACAGAATAGCAGCCGTTCACGATATCTACACACGAAAGTCTAGAATTGTATCAGGCAGTCAGTAGTGATAGTTGTTGAACTGTAATTATTTATGTAAACTTGAAATAAGTTGTTACTTCAGCACTTACCCAATGTGTGGAAAGAGAAAGACGCTCATAACAGCTATTTAAATCTTCCGCAGTTGAGCACTGACCTAGTCAACTCTAGTTCTACTACAGAGCCGGCGCAAATATGCACGAATACAAGATGTAATCTCAGTCATGTTTCAGAAGTTCATACAGGTGGAAGTATACATGCCATTCAGCGATATTTGGCTTCCGAATATCCCGAGTACCTTCCACTCCATTCTCGGACAATCATCATATTATCTACTAAAGGCAATGCCTTGTCGCTGTAGCCACATCTGACGAACTTCTACTAGCCTCTTCATGTTGCTATATGAACCACATGCCAGTTTACCAACGGAGTTCCTGATGTATGGCATCCTTGGTCGTCCCCTGGGTATCTTTCCCAGTACTTTTTTTACCTTCGGTGATTATTTAAAGAAGAGAGTCATGTCTCAGTAGGTGTCCAAGAAACTTCATTTTCCTCCTCTTTATCGTATCTAATAAACATCGACCCTGTTCTACATTCTTTAAAACAACGTCATTAGTTTTTATACATCCAACTTGCTTTTGTAATTCTTCTCGAAAACCACATTTCTGCAGCCTCATGTTTTGTTTCTTCCTGTTTCCCTAAAGTGCATGTTTCTCATCCACGCAGTAGCACACTCCAAACAAAAGTCTTGAGAAATGATTTTCTGGTCTCCAAACTGAGATGGTTGTTTAGCAAGTTTTCCTAATTTTTGGAAGGCTTGTTTTGCTACCACTATTCTTTTCTTGATTTCTGAAAAGGAACTGTTATCAGAGGTAATTACACTACCCAAGCAGGAGAATTATTTGACTTGTTCTATCGGTGTGTTATTTAATTTTAAGTGTTTCCTACCTGTAGGCCTCTTTTTGTCTAGTATCGCGAATTTTGTTTCCTTTATATTTATTTTTAGTTACCTAATTCCCTGCTCGTGGTTCCCACTGATGAGAACCAAATCTTGTGACGTAATGGCTGCACAACGCGGCTATAAAGCTGTAACACGCCTTTCGTAATGTACTGACTTTGCGAGGGAGTGTTACATATCCATATTACCTTCTGGGTAAGCTATTCGGCTGAAAACGTCAATTGTACCTTAGAAATCCGCACTAGTTTCAATAACACTTACATTAACCCTTCGGGACCGTTTAATCATCTGGTTTAGAAAGACGACTTCAAATCAAAATAACTGACATATTATTATTATTATTATTATTATTATTATTATTATTATTATTATTATTATTATTATTATTATTATTATTATTATTATTATTATTATTGACGAATGCCCTCTGCGTGCTTATGGTGGAGACCGGAAAGACTTTGGTGATGTCTCAGAATCCCTAGTGTAGTGAATAAACAATTTAGATATCCATGTGTAATTGTCCCCTACTTACCATGTATTCTTTGCAGGTTTTTCTTTTGTATAATATTGTATATACTTGTCCATTCTGTAAATTCCATACGATTATTATTATTATTATTATTATTATTATTATTATTATTATTATTATTATTATTATTATTCCCAAGTCCAGAATATCCGAGAAGGAAGCTAATCACTACACTAGTTTGCGGCTGAATACATTGATAGAGACTAAAGTTCACGGTCTTCGTGATGTAATGCTGAACATCTTCCTCGACCTAGCACTTGACCCCACAACAACGTATCGAGGACAACGAACGGGGTACACCTGGTGGCCTTTCACCACAGTGGATGCAGTTCGAGTACCGGCCAGTATAACGAGATCCTCTCGCTACGGGCGGCGCAAGTACATAACTGTAATGAATATTTTTGCGCTAAAAGCGTTTTATTGACATCATGACCTAGATAGTGCCTCTTGACTCTTCAAAAGTGGATTTCAGTGAGGAAAAACAAATTCCAAACTTCTACTCAGTGCAGTATGACGTAACGCCTTCTCACACACTATCAGAACAGGGCAGCCAACAACAGAAAAACCAAGACTATAATATGAAGTTATCGCTTGATATAATGCATTCCTTTCACATAGAATATTTATCTGAAGAAACGTATTTACGACGAGTTCCTTGCTCCCATGTAGTCGGTGCCCATGTCGAAATGACAATTCCATCAGTAAATGCTAGCGTTTGAACTACACATTTTTCTTTTTGGGTCTAACACCTAACATGTCTATTGTTGCAGGTAACAGTGGTGGAGGGTCGGCTGTCAACGCCATGGTGCGGATGTTGACGGAGAGTGGAGAGGTGAGTCCATTGTTAGCAAGTGCTCCACTACTAACACTGTAACACAACTGTGCGCCTGTACTGTACTTCAGTGAACAACACTTTTGACAATCTTTTGTTGACAAAGAGCCACCACCAGTCTCGGGTCATGTAATATAATTTAATCACTATTTAATTTATGTCAAAAAATGAATAATATACTGGCAGTGTTCAGTGGGTTAATATGAAACATTAGCTTAATAATAATAATAATAATAATAATAATAATAATAATAATAACAATAATAATACCGAGGATGTGGCTGCAGGGTTTGGGTCACGTAGCTATCAGCTTGCATTCTGGAGATAGTGGGTTCTAACTCTACTGTCGGCAGCCCTGAAGATGTTTTCCGTGGTTTACCATTTTCACACCAGGCGAATGCTGGGGCTATACCACAATTAAGGCCACGGCCAGTTCCTTCCCACTCCGAGTCTTTTCCTATCCCATCGTCACCATAAGACCTGTCAGTGTCGGTGCGACGTGAAGCAAATTGTAAAAGAAGAAGAAGAAGAAGAATAGTGTAATCGTATAGCCTGAGCTAGCCAATGCTAACTAATGTTCCGCCTTACTCTTCTCGGGATCTTGTGATCCACAGATGGATCTTCAGTAAGTGAAACTTCGCACTGCTTCTGAGTTGACTGATACCGCCTTCTCATTGCGCACTTGACATATTTCTTCCTGGAGAATACTTACTCGCAAGTTATCGAAAATAATAGTGGGTCTGTTAATACTCGGATATTTTTCTCTAGGTTGTGATAGGATTGTATTAATTTGTTTTCCTACGCACATTGAAAATGAGCGCATTCCGTCAGCAGATCCTCGGGACTTCGGCGACATTACTGTAGTGGAGAAATGAGAATAAAAGAGATAGGAACAGAAGACCAGCGCCTTAACCGCCTGAGCCACTCAGCCCAAGTACACGCGAAAGGATTATGTTAACCCAATGAACAGCCCTAGTAATGCTAACATAATGTTGGCATATGGCATAGCACCACTTCACACAATGATGGTAACCTTAGCAATGAAACGTTCAGACACTAATTATATAATAGGATTTTACCCAGTAAAGAACATGTGTGCAAAAAGTCTATTGACTCTAAACCTTGATATTTAACTACACGGACGAGCTTCAGTTCGGTGTAGACAGCTTGATAACAGATAACCACAGCATGAATCGGAAGGTGTTGGTAGTGTAAAACCCTGCGTCACAAACCGAGCTTATCCCTCCAAGTCACTATTTCGTCTCTGTAACAGTATGCAGATTGCTCCATCTGTCACACTTATAAGTTTTGTTATACTCCAAGATCCAGCCAAACATTTCCGCAGGAAAAGCATAGATTATTGTAAAATACACTTTCATCTAAATCACTTGACATATTGAAGCACATAGACACTGACGAAATATCACAATATCAATTATATCCTATCTACATTAATATTTTTCGAGGAACACGAATAGGTTCACTGTTTGCAATTAGAGGAAAGTATTTCCTAACCTCAGGTTTATTCTCAAAATGATGTACGCACACTACAGTTTTGTCATTGACTTCAAAATAATAACGATGTATATTCCTAATTCAATTCTCTCTTAATGTTTTATTCCGTAGGAAACTTAAGTATAGTTGTGTGGGAGGCATTGCCACAGTTAGACTAAAACCTGGTTCACAATACGATCAAAATAAGCAAATTCTCACATTACTTTGTATAATTACAGATCCTAAGTGTCCACTGACTTATATAAATACACTCGCACACTTATATTCCACAAAGAAACTAACATTTATAGTCAACTTTCATAAAATTACACCGACTACATACGATAACAACAACCAAAACAAACCCACATTTCCAACATTTCCGACTACTCGATTCGCCATCTTTGAACGATCGAGAGTAGCATTAAGGTCTGAGGATTGGAGTCGGTCTTGTATGTATGGTTCTACACAATCGATAGTCGCATTTCTTTTCGATTATTCTTCATATCATAGATTTTCTTTGCATTTTCTGACAACATGTTTACAAAGTTCGAAGAGCCATGCAAGATGGCAGCGCCCAGGGATTGCACGTGTTTAGTTAAGGATGACATTATTCGCGAATTATGTGCTGATACAGGCTCCGAATATCCAAGTGATGCTGAATATTTAGAGTTCGATGATGAAATATCTTCTAACGGAAATGTTTCAAGTTATGACGAGGATATAGCCCTATCTTCAAGGTGTGGAACTCACATGGCGCAGAACGAGTCTGATAACTGTGTTACGGGTGTAAATATTCTACATATTGTAAATAATGTAGTGTTTTCTGACAACTAGGTTATGGATAACAGTAAACCTATGCTAGAGGATTTTGAAGGTGCTCATGGTATAAAAGGTATGGCCTAATGAATCTGGAAACATACGACAAGTAGCAGGACTTATGTTTGGTGAGGAATTTTCTCAGCATGTAGCTGAGCAGACAAACTTATACTATGAGCAGAATTCACATTCTAATAACGTATTCCCTGAAACACTAAAGTGGACTAAAGTCACTAGCAGGGAAATTAAAAAATATTGCTCTGTGTATATTGACAGGGCAGGTGAAGAAATCATGTCTGAAAGATTACTGGTCAACCGATCCCCTAATAGAAAACCCAATATTTTCGAAAGCTATGAGCCGAAATAGATTTCAACAAATACTTACCTACCTACATTTCAACAACTATTCAGGAAGGCCACCAGGAAAAAAAACGCAGTAGTCCTTCAAAAGCTACTGAAGTTCTAACAGTTTATTTGAATTCATGCACTCCAGGTTGGAGGTAGTTAGAAAGGGCTGTGCATGGGGTGAAAGGCACCCGGTCTGCAATGTGTTAATTAATTAATTAATTTCACTCAACAGAATGTTAATAAAAACCGACCCGTGTTCGGAGATTAATCACTTGAAAGAAATTGAATGCGGTAGAATGTCACTAAAATTGAACACGTAGCTCGACATTGCTTCTGGAAATGTTAATAGACTGAGTCGAATGTCAAATAGAATAGAATTCGTACCACAGAATAGCCACTCAGAAAATCGTATAATTGTATAGCTTTGCACTTTCGAATGTCATTGGAGTCGACTTAGGAAGTAATACAAATAACACTTGTCAAAATAAAGTTTTATGACTCGATGATTGTTCATAAGTTTACACGATATCTTATAAATTTGAAGATTCAATTAATTAGCAACGAAAATATTCATGCTGTGAAATTAGTCTCATTCACTTTAGTTAATCACAAATAATATTGTAACACAAATGGAGTTGAGTCTGTCTACAGGCTGTCCTTGGTTCGACTGCATGAAAACTGAATACTATTTAGATGCACAAGTTCCAAGATACTGTTCGTACTCAAGAACCTACGGAATGTTTAGGAAGTATGTGAGAAATAATCTCCACTTAGTGAAAATACAAGTTCAGTGAAGCATTCAAAGTACTATCTCAATCGTCTTATCACTCAAGAAATCCTAAGCTCAACTATAATGCTATACTTTGTCAAAATATTTCAATCACTCGATGAAAACTTAGGTTTTAATGCACTGTTCGAAGTCTATCATTCGAAGAAATATTATGATCAATTTGAAATGTAAGCATTGGGTAGAAAATAATACAAGTCCCAGAAACACATAACTTGAATTAAAGAAATGATTAGTCGCTTGGAAATGAACCCAAGTTAAATTACACTGTTCAAGTTCACGTTGAATGCTGTGGAGTATAATTTCCTAAGTACGAAGAACTTCATCAAACACTTGACATTCGGCGAAACCGTAGTTTTGCGACAAATAATGCCACCAGCCGACTGTCCGGTCTCGACTGTTGTACTACTGGCTTTGGCCTGCTTACTGGCCCTCCTTTTATACAAGAATCATGGGAATTTAAGTTACTGTATTCTGTTGAATATCTCCCTCGATTCTGGTCGGATTCACTTCAAACTTGGTGAAAATGGGGACATGATGTTGTGCTCTTAGTTTTATCTTAAACCAAAAAGTTATTAGCAATAGAACGTTTCGAATGTTCTACCGGCTGACGTAATCCAGCTGTGACAAGATAAGGTGGGATGTGACGTCACATGTTCCACGTCACACACTGCCTGCTGGTGCAGCCAGCTGAGAGCTAGCGCACGGCGCGGCGCGTAGTTCGAGTTCAGTTGGTGGGGACTCTGGACCAGCGTTCCTGGTACAATATGTATGAATCATAATTCTTTTCTTACAAGTTAGTAACACTAGTACGTACAATAGACTTACGAGTGCACTCTATAAAACGGGCTCTCAAAAAATTATCCCTCAAAAATTTGGAAGTGGTTAGGCGATGATACCTTTTTTTTCCAAGTCTTCCTTGTATCGTTTCGGCAATTACAGAAGTGTACTGAGTTAGGTAGTTGGAGATGTGATATTTTCCCAATATCTGAGTGGTGCTGCCATATTCAAACAGCCATTTAAAATACAGGACATACACTGCCGAGAAAAGAGAAACACGCAACATCCTCAATGACTGTATTCAGTGGCATCAGGGGTGCATACTAAGGGGTTGTTGTCTTAGTGACGCTCAGGAGGCCTGTCCTTGCGCAGTAACTGTGCTGAGGTTAGAGGTGAACAGTCTTTGCTGATGATGATGATGATGCTTGTTGTTTTAAGGGCCCTAACATCGAAGGTCATCGGCCCGAAACAGTCTTTGCAACATTAATTCTAGGGTACAAACATGTACGAGTACGTGCTCCTGTTGAACTACTGCATTGTGGGCCTGCGAGAAGCTGGATGGACGTATCGACGGATTACTTCGCATGCTGGGCACCATGTATCACTGCTATCAGCAGTGGTGTGTGAAACATTCCAACGCCCGTAGACCAGGCTCCGGACGTCCACATAGTACAGACGCGCATCAAGATCGACGCATTATGTGAGCAACGGTGGCCGACCGAACATCATCCAGGATCAGAATCCGGTCACATTTTGCATCTGCTGTGTCACCAAGGACCATTGGGAACCGTCTGCTTACAGCAGGATTAGGATCACGTATGTCTTTGGCCAAGCTACCGCTGACACCACGACACCGCTAAGCACGGCTACTCTGGTGTCGTGAAGGAGTCGACTGGAGAGGGGCATGGTGCTGTGCTGTCTTCGGTGACGAGAGTAGGTTCTGTCTGTATCCAAGTGATGGACGTACACGTGTACGGCGTAGACCTGGTGAGCGACCTATTCCAGAGTGCATTCGCCCACGATACTCAGGTCCAATCCCAGGCTTCCTGGTGTGGGAGAGCCATCAGTTAAAACTCGTGGTCACAGTTGGTGTTTATGTAGGGTAACATTGCACAGGTTGTTGTCCCCATGCTACTGGCATTTCTTCGACAGAAAGGTAATGTGCTTTTTCAGCAGGACAATGCACGTACACATATAGCTGCTGCGACGCGACGTGCTCCACGTGGTGTACAACAACTGCCCTGGTCAGCAAGATCACCGGATCTCTCGCCAATAGGGAACATGCATGATCCGGGGTTTTAATTTAAAATATGCTAATCTGATTCAAAATTGCATGCAGAATTCAAAAATGTGATCAGAATGTACAAATAATAACTCCAAACATGATAAAAATCTACGAAAATGTTACGTCACGCAAGTACGCGATCTCATTGGCCTGACGTCATCGTACAGGTTGACTGAATTAGCAGACGAAATAACACATAGTGTGCTGTGAGAAGCAGGATACACTTCGCGTATTTCTACTTTACGTTAGTGTCTAGTATGGTTAAATTCGAGGTCTATACATTGGATAATAATCTGAGTGGTATATTTTAGACTTAAAATGAATCCTGCGCAGACAGTAAGGCAGAAAACTTATAAATGGTGCAGAGTTCCGATGTGCGATAGCACATCGCATACCATACCAAACAAATTGTTTATAAACGTTCCAAAGACGCTCAAACTAGGGAGAAATGGATTTTGGCGAGCTGGAGAAATGCTGGTGATATATCGGAAAAGTCTACAGTTTATTTTTTTGAAGATTTTAACGTAAGATGAATTTGTTTGAATTTTCAAATCACTTTTCGATGTCAGCTGTTCTAGTGGTAAAACTTTAAATTTTAATGTATGAAGCTTTATTTAAATGCTTCAATTACATCTTGGAATATGAAAGTAATAAACAGTGCAGTAAATAATGCTGATTATTAAAGTATTCTCCAAACCTAACCTATGTTTTGGGTGATCCATGCCAAGATAATAAATCAAAGGGGTTATGAACCATTTTGACAGCTCTAATTCTACCAATATATCTTGGCATGGGACAGTTATGTATGTCTTTATTGAAGAGCTTAATTGGTAAAGAAATTTAGGCTATATCTAAATACTCTATAATGTAACAAAGAATAGGCGTGTACATCATGCAAGGAAACAACGTGAATTGAACAAATGTATAACTCTACACAAAACCAATGCTTGTCTGTTGGGGTCTTATAAGTTAACAATGCTCAATTGTAATAATTATCATAATATTAACGAAATAAATAACATAATTGCACACAGGTGAAAATAGTGATGTAGGTGTTTAAAATATTATCCAACTTAGCCTAAGTTTTAGGTTATACAAGCCAAGTCAATAAACCGAAGGGTAAAAATACCGCGCGAGTTGGCCGTGCGGTTAGGAGCGCGCAGCTGTGAGCTCGCATCCGGGAGATAGTGGGTTTTGAACCCCACTGCCGGCAGCCCTGAAGATGGTTTTCCGTGGTTTCCCATTTTCACACCAGGCAAATGCTGAGGCTGTACCTAAGGCCACGGCCACTTTGTTCCCATTCCTAGGCCTTTCCTGTCCCATCGTCGCCATAAGACCTATATGTGACGGTGTGACGTAAAGCAAACAGAAAAAAAAATGTAAAAGTCACAGCACCCAAAGACATTCCTGTATTGAGCGATTAAAATGTCACCAGGACACTTTTATTTCCTGATACGCTCAGCTTGTTAAAAGCCAAATGTAATTAATGTTATTGGCTTCACGCCCCGCTAACTACTTCTACGATTTTCGGAGACGCCGATGTGCAGGAATTTAGTCCTGCAGGAGTTATTTTACGTGCCAGTAAATCTACCGACACGAGGCTGACGTATTTGAGCACCTTCAACTACCACCGGACTGAACCAGGATCGAACCTGCCAAGTTGGGGTAAGAAGGCCAGCACCTCAACAGTCTGAACCACTCAGCCCGACTTGTGAAAACTAGATGAAGTCATATTTATCTTTATATTTATCTTTATATTTATATTTATCTTTTTTCCCTCCACAAAGATATTTAATTCTCTTTCATGTGCCCCGGAAGTGGGTAGGCCAGTTGTCCCAACCATAAATATATATTTTTTGGGGAATGATAGATTATAGCCCTATAGTACTATGATCTTTCTTTCTTTCCTTCTTTCTTTCTTTCTTTCTTTCTTTCTTAATCAGTTTATCCTTCAGGGTTGCTTTTCTCTCGGACTCAGCGAGGGATTTCACCTCCACCACTTCAAGGGGAGTGTCCTGGAACGTGAGACTTTGAGTATGGTGATGCACCTGGTGAGGATGGCCATTACCTCGCCCAGGCGGCCTCACCTGTTATGCTCAACAGGGGCCTTGTTGGAGGATGGGAGGATCGGAAGGGATAGACAAGGAAGAGGGAAGGAAACGGCCGTGGCCTTAGGTGCCTGGAGGAGAAGTAGGAAAATACGAGAAACCACTTCGAGGATGGCTGAGGTGGGATTCGAAACTCTTCTACTCAGTTGACCTCCCGAGGCTGAGTAGACCCCGTTCCAGCCCTCGTACTATTTGTTTTCAACTTTCATGGCAGAGCCGGGAATCGAAACAGGGCCTCCGGGAGTCACACACATTAACCACTACACCACAGAAGCGGACTAGTACTATAATGCTACCTACAGTATATGTTTATGTTAGTGCTGAAATCCGATTTCTTACTTTACTAATGCTGAAAGCCCGAAAATGTAATGTTATTCTTTAATATGGGAATCAGTCTAGAAGGAAATGTTGAAAGTGATGTGATATCTATCCAGGTTCGTTGTTATCCTAATACTATGGGTTACAGTACATTGCACGTATATAAAAGACGCCACTTACAAACTTGCTTGTTATCCGCGAATTTCTGCGGCCACAAAAGTCACTATTTTTCAAGAATGATGACATTTACACATGATAGATTGTCTGATTGTGCTGTTTTGAACCTTTCTTCTGTCATTTTGAAGTTATTCGCGATCATGAATAATAAACAATCGGCTTTTAGCAACGGCTGATGCACAACGGCTGGTAGAGCTCCATGCGGTACTGGATCGTGACGTCACAGCGCGCCGCTTACGTCAGAGGCCGTTTCACTCGCCTTGCGGAAAGGCACTATTAAATATTTTTTTAATGGTAGAAAACAAGGCAACATACCACAATGTAATACGTTTACGTACTATTTCATTGGTGTACTTTTCAAAAAAAATATTTTTGAAAATGATGCATGTTCCCAATTGAACCCGTATTGTACGTGATGAAGCGGGAACTTACGCAATCTCCACAGCTTGAAAGAACCATGGCCAAATTCCATCAAAATATGCAAGATGCATGGGATAATCTATCGCAGGATGCCATTTTGCACCTTTATGATCGTTTTCATGGGCGAATACACGCCTGCGTTGTCGCAAGAAGGAGAGGAGGGGGGTGACTGTCTGGGCTCTCTTTACTGTGACACGTGTGTTTCATTTGGTCTGAATTTGTAATCATATACTCCTGTAATCATGAACTACCTATCACATCGTTTGTGAATAAACTGACCTTGTTCTTGAGGATGTTACATGTTTTCTTCCTTTTCGGCAGTATATCATATATTTTGGAATCTAGGAAAGGTTGCTCTGCTCAAAGAAGTGGAACTCCAAGATGACTGTTCACGTTCAGGAGCTCTTAAGTAGGACAAGATCAGCTGTTTCTTCTGTAGTCCTGACATCCTCATCCACCCTTCTTAAGACCAAACTCCCATCGAGCGCCATAAAATAGATCATACAACATCAGAATTCCTACCTTCAGTGCGAAAGTATCTGATGAATTAAATCGATATATGGTTATGACGTAATCAAACAGTCCGATAGATTATCTTTTTTCATTTAATTAGCGAACAATTAGATTGTTTTCAGGCTTATTTGCTTGTACTCATAAGCATATTATTATTAATGCAAACTACCTATATGGGTAGATAAAACAGGTGAATATAACCTTGAAACAATAGTTATACTGAAATGATTGACAGCAGTTCTTCTTGTTCTTAAAGTGAAAATATATTTCACTTTAACCTAACCTCAAATAATTTCAACTTTTAATCCGAAACATTGGCTTCGTAACTTTATGGATCTGATACCGAACGACTGATTACATCTACGATCTATTACGAATTAAAAGATGGCTAGATGAATTTAGACTGGTTGAATGGGTGGCTACATTTCTAGAAAATAGAACTCAGAGAATTACGTAAAGTAGGTGAAATGTTTTCTGATCCTGCAATGATTAAGAGGTGGGGGGGGGGGGGAGTCACACAGGACAGTATTATTGGACCTTTATATTTCCTTATATATAAAAATAAATGATAGGTAGGAGTAAAGCCTTTGAATCACATATAAGATTATTTGCGTAGAATAACACATGAGTTGCAGGAGTGTGAGCGACTGCAGGGGGACCTAGACGATCTTGTGAGATGGACAGCGGATAATGATATGATGGTAAATGGGATGAAAAGTCGAGTTATAAAAGAAAAATTCCTCTCAGTTTTAATTAATGTATTAATGGGGTGATAGTACCTCATGGGGAGCACTGCAAGTACCTAGGTGTTAATATAAAAGTGCTCATCATTGAGGTAATCATATTAACGTAGCTCTTAAGAAAGGTTGCAGATCTCTTCACATGGTTACGAGGGTATTTAGGGGTTGTAGTAAGGATGTAAGGGAGAGGACGTAAGACCCCAACCAGTCAGGGTATGGGGCCCACACCAGATCTACTTGATATGGGAACTGGAAAAAAAATTCAAAGGAAAGGAAAGGAGTAGTTTTACGCAGGAGTTGCAGATTTTGGGCTGGGAAGACTTGGTAGTAAGGCGACCAGATTCTCGACTATGTGATATGTGTCTAGCTGTCAGTAGAGTAGGCGTGGAAGGACATTATGGGAGCTTTCAAAAGTAGGAAGGGTGTTAAGTTGGAATTCAAGAGGACAAATTGGTGCAAATATTCATTTATAGGACGAGGAGTAAGGGACTGGTATAAATTATCAAGGGAAATATTCGGTAAATTTCCAAGTTCTTTGAAAACGTTTAAGAAAAGCTAGGTAAGCTGCCTGGGCGATAGCACTAAATGTAGATCATGGATGATTCATGATTGATCGATTATGTGTCCCATCTTGCCTTTTAAGAACGCTATGAATAATAATAATGTTATTTGCTTTACGTCCCACTAACTACTTTTACGGTTTCCGGAGACGCCGAGGTGCCGGAATTTAGTCCCGCACGAGTTCTTTTACGTGCCAGTAAATCTAGCGACACGAGGCTGACGTATTTGAGCACCTTCAAATACCACCGGACTGAGGCAGGATCGAACCTGCCAAGTTGGGGTCAGAAGGCCAGCGCCTCCACCGTCTGAGCCAATCAGCTCGGCGCTATGATGAATAGAGCTATACGATGCAGTCGATTAAAGCATAGATACATATATATACACGAACTCGACCATTCTTTGCCATATTTACTGTCTGAAAAGGGTCTGGTTATCCTTGCAATAATTTTCGCTTCTGCGTAATATGCAGAAATTCGGCCTGAGCAGATACTTCATATACTTTGTCTTTACGAAACTGGTCCTCCAATTTACCGCAAGGAGACTCATAATATCGCTTTATGTCGCGTTCTTTGAACATATAGACTAAATACATCATCCGATGAGATGGCCTTCTTTCTGTTCTTGAAACGCGGCTCATTATCATTCGGAGAACCGGAAGTCTGGATGCCTTGGGGAGCGAAAGCTCTCTACACTGAAAATGCGTGTGTGTATCATGTTCCATGTGTACGGACATCAAGAATTAATTCCAAACAGATACTGAGTTTAGTTTCAGTTAGATTGGTATAATGTAGCGAAGAGCAACGGGGAATTATTAACAAATATCACACGCAATAGACGAGGAAGTTCGCAAGGAAGTGGTCGCTTTCGTTCTTTTTCGTCACAAATGAGAATAGGTCTGAGGAAATAGAACTATCCGAAATTGTCTGGTTTTCCTTTTCAATTTCTTGTTCCTCAATGAGATAAGTTGGGTTAAAGATTTGGTTTCTCGTTACACGATCCTCAGAAAGTTTAATTGTACAATGTAGCGGGGGGGGGGGGGGGGGAGAAGAGTGACATGACGTCTAAACCGCAGGTCGGAATTTCATGAAATTCGGACAGATATACTCAAGAGGGAATTGTCACATTTGTTTCAAAATATTGACCCTAAAAAATTAATGTAATAACAACGGTGTATGTTTCATTCTCCCTCAGTCTACAGGACCTCCTATTGAGCTGGAATTTGACACGGCCTATTCTGATTTTTCAATAATTGATCATTTTTAAATGACGGCCATTAACTGAATTTGCACTTATCCGATCGCTTAAAAACAAAATAACGGAGAAGTGAGACCTATCTTAAAATAATTGCAACTGAAATTCAATTTTCTACAAAGGATTTCAGCGACGGGTACCTTGTTCCGACACATGTGTTATGTCGCTAGTGTGCTGTGTCGTGTGTGTTTGAAGAGGGCTGTGTTGGGGCAAGCACAAACGCCTAGCCCCTAAGTCAGAGAAATATTAACCAGATGCGGATAAAATCTCCGACTTGCTCGGAATAGAACCCACGACTCAGAACCGAAGGTGATGGTGGTGGTGGTCATTGTTTTAAGAGGAAGTACAACTAGGCAACCACCTTCTATTAACATTAATCAGAGAGAAAAATGGAAGTGGCCCGACACTTCGAAAAGTGAAGGTATCGGCCAAAAAAGACAAGGGCCACTAAGGACGCGAAAATGAAAGACTAATAGCGTCGCAGTCTGAAAAAAACAAGAGTTGACCAAGAGAAGCCGCATAGGAAAGGCTTAAGTGAGAAGCCTGGAACAAGCAATTCTAGGAATCAGCTAAGGGTCCTGTGGTCACCAACAGGGCTCCCAAGTTAAGAGCGGTGACCATTCACCCAAGGGGCCGGGTTTTAAGATTCTCTATTACAGTCCAGAAAGATTTCCGTGGTGAATGACCAAGCCTTCCCATGATTTCTTCTTGGACTCTACAGCGGTTCGTTTCGATTTGTTTCTTTCATTTACGTACAATTCCATGTCTACATCAGATTTTGTTTGGAGTCATTTTATAAACTTTCTACGTTTACAATCTACCCTGACCACATCCAAAAGCACTTCTGTCTAATTAGCTCGTCCTGGAGACTTCACTTTCCCCATCCTAGTCCTAAATAGTACATTTCTAATGCCCCCCAAGTCTTCAGCGCGGTGGCTGGTCACTACGATGGCGGCACCATGCTGAGGCATACAAGACACGACGAGGAGCGAAATAGTTTGCCATTGCTTTCCTCACTGGGCCAGAACTGACCTTATGATAGCACCACTCTTACCTCATCAGCACGGTCACCACAGCCATAAATGACACTAAGACTTCTGTGGAAGCTATATTTTGTTCTGGTATCCATCGAGAAACAGCGACAGACGTAACTTTACTAATAGATTTTCTGAATTCAAATTCTGATAGTGTTATTACCCGATAACAAAGAACTGATGGAAAAATATAAGATACATCTAGGTAATGCACTGTTCTTTTCTTGCCCTCCTGGCGCACAGGCCTCTTTTAGCTACCTCCACATTCCTCTGTCAGTGCAGTCCTCATCTAGATTGGCCCGGCAATCTGTTTCCTGACCTCAGACTGTCTGGTTGAAGGACATCCTCTGCCTCACTTTTGTCCACGTTACCTGCCCAGCTCCTCTTTTCACCTCAGATTTCCCTTCGATCGCTTTTTACGCCGGTCTTGCGCCTGGTTTCAGTGTTTCGCAGATGGCCCTTCAGCGAAATTCTTAGCGATGTTCTTTCCATTCTTTCCTGGTAGACACTCAGTTTGTCCGACACCATGTCTAAGCACCAAATGCTAGAACAGGTAGTACATGCGTGTTAAATTATATCCCTTTTGATGTTCAAAGGAAAATACCATATGATCTCTTTGTCTTGCCTGTCCTACATAAACATCTTCTGTGAAGTTACCGCTGATCTTAATTTCTTGCTCACGGCTGTTAGTCATGAGCCTTTTTTTATTTTTCAATAATCACGAGTCCAACTTGCTTCCTGTACTCACTTAGATCTTAGAACTTTTGGGGCACTCACCGAGAAAACGATGTCATCTGCGAATCTCATATTTGAGAACTTCGTACCATTCCATTCCCTGAAAAACATCGTCTAGTGACCTCAGGGGACGAGCTCCCCGCTCAGTCGTGAAAGATGTATTCAAGCTTTACTTTGGCAGTGCCGGACTGAGTGGCTCAGACGGCTGAGGCACTGGCCTTCTGACCCCGACTTGGCAGCTTCGATCCTGGCTCAGTCATCTGGTATTTAAAGGTGCCGAAATACGTCAGCCTCGTGTCGGTAGATTTACTGGCACGTAAAAGAACTCATGTGGGACAAATTCCGGCACCTCGGCGTGGGACGTAAAGCCAATAACATTATTATTACTTTGGCAGTAGATTTGTTCTGTACTGTACATCAACCCAGAATGGTGACGGTCGTTTGTACTCAAAGAGATAAGGATGAAATCCTCTTTCGTTGCGCTATCTTACGTAAGATGAGGTACAATTAATAGAATGAGCATGGCTTATGCCTCGATGAGTTCGTGACCTTGACGTGTAATTTCACACAAATCTGATAGTAATTATAATTGCTAGCAAAATCAACCGTAAAGATCATAATCGAGGTTGCAAAGAAAGCCTCATGAAGACGCATACACCAGCTCCTAATAGTAAACATTTCGTATTAGTATCATTTGTTAAAATTAAAACGTTTCGTTATATTTCTTTCAACACATCATTTACGTAACAACATAATGAAATGTGTTGTCGAACTACCGTCAAATTATAATTCTGGTTCCGCTTTCTGCTAAAGTATCCCTGTTTTTGGTAGTTTTCAGGACACCAGATGACTTGCACAACAATGGTTGGATTCGAAAGGGTTACGCAGACACAGGCCGTCATTATGGCATAAGCCTTTCGATCTTGTGTCAGATGTAAAAGCTGGTGGGTGCTGTGAGTGCTTATCAGTTCCCCGATATCGTTCTCTGCCCAACTCCACGACAACTCTCGATTTTTCCTTCTAATATAAGTTGTAAAAGATTCTACTTGTTAACTCGCACGTGACCGAAATATTACAATTTGTGATATTTTAAAAAATAATTCTCGCCTATTTCTTTCTCTTGGTAATACTTCAGTATTTGAATGTTATTTTGGGTCTTGATATACGGACTCACATTTTCGAAAGCTATTTTCTGGAGGAAGCCCTTAGAGTCCATGCAATATTACTGGCCAGCAATAACTCCTAGGCATTCCTAGGCGTATCTTGAGTCTGAGCTCATCACTGCAAAACACTGATCCCTTCTTGTTTAACGTTGCCTTGGCTATTTCGATGTGGCCGCGAATTTCGCGTTCACGATCCAACTTTTCTGAAACGATGCAGACACTTTAGGGTTCTTTCTTTCTTTCAGTAGGTTGATGATTGAAGACAACGAAATTTGTTTTTTGTTGTTTTGATAAGTCCCCAGTCATTCTTATTTAGCACACTTTTGAAGATCATCGACACTGTCGGTTGCAGTACCGTGTTATCTGCATATCTGAACTCGTTAGAGAACTTAATTGATTTGTATATCCAGTTCTGAATCTTCCAGAACTTCATTTAACATTCTATCTGAATACAGCAAAGCAAAGTAAAGTCATCTCCGTACAGGCCATGAAGACTTCCATTATCCGTAACCTCGGCACTTGGTGGGGTACGCCCTCTATCTGAATATAAGTTGAACAAAAGAGAACACGTCTCTCTGATACTGAATTATGTCATTTCGAATGTCTACTGTGCGGTGCCAAAGAGTAAAAAGGATATATTTGCATTCAAAGCTTATTTTGAAGACTAGGTAACTTTTTAAAATTCTGCATTATTTTAAGATAACTGCTTTAAACTGACATCATGTAACTATAGGAGTTGATATTCTCTTTTCCAAGATGGCGAAACATATCAATAAATAATTTTGGAAAGAAAGAGGAGAGATAGCAATAGCAACGCTCACATCCAGTGAATTTGCAGATAAACGAAACTGACCGCTATGACATGGTATGGCTTGTTCTGACGTCGGTAAAACCCTACGTCACGTAACATTATTAGATCATATATACTCGTATTTCAAAAGGCAAGTGGTGAGTTCAGGCTGTTTAAGGCCAGTGGTTGGGTAACTATCCCATGAATAAGTCCCGATTCCTCCAGGCTCGAAGATTCGTCGTCAAAAGGAGGGATTTGAAAAACTATATCGTTAAATATCTGTCATGTCAATATCTATCTTGCTGATGTGAAGATCTTCTCTTCGTTTTACTTTCAATTTCCTCATTCTTCTCAGTTGCCATTACTGTTATTGTTAATTGGTGTTGCCCTGTATTTATCATATTAGTTTTTCATTTTCTTCGGTTAGTCGGTTTTTGTTTCTTCGTTGCTCTTTCATGCATATATTTAAAGTTTGCATTCTACTAATCAACTGTAAATATGTACTTCATTGCGGCACTGCGTAATTCGGCATCTCGCTGTTTTGATTTCTCAAATAAATAAATAAATAAATAAATAAATAAATAAATAAATAAATAAATAAATAAATAAATAAATAAATAAATAAATAAATAAATAAATAAATAAATAATAAATATCAGGTGTGGAAAGTCGTTTGCTAACATCACAAGATTAGCGACTACACGTATAGGGGAGGTGGACTGACAGTGTTCATGACTGAAACTTGTCCAGCACAGTTTTGGAAATACCGCCTTTCCAAAGGCTAGGTACTGTTATACAAGCTGTTGATTTTATAAAAAGCTAGTCACGTAACAACAACGCTGTTGTGCGACTTGTATCCAATTGAACTTGCTTGGCAGGTTGCACAACATGCCCCTAAGAGGTCTGCAAAAGGTTTTTTCTTCTTTTTAGTCGCACCGACAGAGATGGGGACAGGAAAGGCCTAGGAAAGGGAAGGAAGCGGTCGTGGCCTTAATAAAGGTACAGCCCCAGCATTTGCCTGGTGTGAAAATGGGAAACCACGGAAAACCATCTTCAGGGTTGCCGACAGTGGGAATGACAGCTCACAGCTGCACGCTCCTAGCCGCACGGCCAACTCGCCCGGTTCACTGCAAAAGTTAGTGCATAAAAGAATAACGACTGCCCTACCGGCTGTCGTGAAGTGCAAGAAATATTATTGGAAAAAGGACGACATCATGTAATGTTAGCGACAAGTGATGACAGTGGGATGGTGATAGTGTTGGTGATCATTCTGCTCAGCATTTGCCCCTTTGCACTGAAGTTAAGCGGATCAATGTTTTAGTACTGATTAGCAGTAAGGACTAGCCCGCCCATGACGCGGCGCGCCTATAGCGGGTGTTTTAAACCTCTCAAAACTAGGGATAAGGCGAAACTGGATGGACTGGATGAGCGGCTATTCCCACTTTGTTTGTGATACTGTTTGGAGATTTAAGTTTGTTTTGCAAAATTGAATGGGAAACAAAGAATATTTTGTTGTGTACTTAACCTTAAAGAATGCACAGCTATATCTTGAAGCAGCGCTGGTTTTCAATTATTGTGCTTTGCGGTGAGGCATACGTTCAAAAATGTGTTCCACTAATTCTTTCTTCTTCTTTGCTATTGGCTTTACGTCGCACCGACGCAGATAGGTCTTATGGCGATGATGGGATAGGAAAGGCCTAGGAGTTGGAAGGAAGCGGCCGTGGCCTTAATTAAGGTAAGGCCTGGTGTGAAAATGGGAAAGCACGGAAAACTATCCTCAGGGCTGCCGATAGTGGGATTCGAACTCACTATCTTCCGGATGCAAGCTCACAGCCGCGCGCTTCTAACCGCACGGCCAACTCGCCCGGTCACTAATTTTTTGGATAGCAGTGAAAGGTTAAAGAGTCGTCCGTGTTCGAGCTACAGTGCTACATTTGTTAATGCTGGAAATACGCAAGAAATACACTTCGTAGAAAATGTTGTACCTAATAAATGGTTGATGTTGTAACCTCTCTAACCAGGTCGAGAACAGTAATGCTGATCTTCCTTGAGAAACCAACACGACAAAGTAATTAAACGCCATCATGAAAACAATAATAGATAAAAACTAATTCGTATTGGTTCATTTGACCTCTGTGTCACGAGCGTTCACCACAGTTTCTTCATGTGGCAGCGAGAGATGCACTAACAACCACCGAATAGAAGTTGAAATCTTGTGTTTTCGTCCGCCTCTGTGGTGTAGTGGTTAGCGTGATTAGCTGCCACCCCCGGAGGCCCGGGTTCGATTCCCGGCTCTGCCACGAAATTTGAAAAGTGGTACGAGGGCTGGAACGGGGTCCACTCAGCCTCGGGAGGTCAACTGAGTAGAGGTGGGTTCGATTCCCACCTCAGCCATCCTCGAAGTGGTTTTCCGTGGTTTCCCACTTCTCCTCCAGGCGAATGCCGGGATGGTACCTAACTTAAGGCCACGGCCGCTTCCTTCCCTCTTCCTTGTCTATCCCTTCCAGTCTTCCCATCCCTCCACAAGGCCCCTGTTCAGCATAGCAGGTGAGGCCGCCTGGGCGAGGTACTGGTCATACTCCCCAGTTGTATCCCCCGACCAAGAGTCTGAAGCTCCAGGACACTGCCCTTGAGGCGGTAGAGGTGGGATCCCTCGCTCAGTCCGAGGGAAAAACCGAACCTGGAGGGTAAACAGATGATGATAATGATGATGATCTTGTGTTTTCATGAGTTGGAAATTGTAATTTATTTTACAACAAACTTCACTCTATTACTCTTTGAGTTAGAATGACAGTTTCGAATTAGTTGCCACAAGCACGCAAGATTCTCTAGCTGGATATCACTAGTCCGAACATCAACTAGAGATGTGTAGCTAAGACCCGCTGAATCAGCCCGGCTGAGCGGCTCAGACAGTCGAGGCGCTGGCTTTTTGACCTCAACTTGGCAGCTTAGATCCTGGCTCAAATACGTCAGCCTCGTGTCGGTAGATTTAGTGGCACGTAAAAGAACTCATGCTGGATATTTTCGGCACTTCCGCATCTCCTAAAACCGAAGAAGTAGTTAGTGGGGTGTAAAAAAACACTGAATTCATTCCTACTGAATCCAGGTTCGCTCCCGGCTCGGTCTGGTGGTATCAGCCTCGTGTCGGTGGATATACCGCGAAGTGAAAGAACTCCTGCGGGACAAAATTCCGGCACCTTGTCGCTTTCGAAAACCATACAAGGTAGTTAGTGGGACATAATACGAATAACATTAAAATGTCTCGGGGAGACGATATTGTTGCTTTGATAAACGTAGTTCTCCACTGGCCCTTCAAGAAGACAAGTAGTGATTTACAGTACCTGCCACTATCCTCGAAAGTACAGATATCACAATTGTTAAAGTGCAGTTAGTTACTGCGTTAGGGGTCATCTCAAGAAGGGCTGATCGAGCGAGGAGCTATCTCCGAACAACTTAATTACGTCGTCAACATTCTTGTGCGAGTCTGATCTTGACACTAAAATCTAGCACGTGAAAACTGTTCACTGTTCAAGGTGGAGCTGTAGTCTAGCGCTCACTAGGAGGCCGGCCTCCCCCTGTTTCAAACGGGTTTCTGACGGTCACGAAATCCATAAACCAGTGACTCACATTGCTTGTGGCTTTGGCCTCTTCTAAAGTAATCATGTGAAAAGAAAAGAATAAACCCGTCACAAGTGAACAGTGAATCAATATTCAGATGTGTGTGTTTTGAGCATGTTCGACCAGCAATCAGGAATACAACCTTCGGATCACCATGTTTGATTTCTTATTAGCAAATACATTGCAACTGGGAGATGTCTCAGGGCACTTAGATTAAAACTTGCATTACCGTATATATCCTATATAATAACAACAAAAGAACTACATGAAAACTAAATGTTATCGTAAATTGTATCAAAACAAGAAGTTACACGATAACAAAACATGAGTACTTCACATAATGCCATAAGCACGCGGTTACACAGTAACTTTCACACCTTTACAATGCACTTGTATAGAAATTGCCATATACACGAAATCTTCTTCTTCTTCTTCTTCTTCTTCTTCTTCTTCTTCTTCTTCTTCGTGAAATTTTTCCCATTTTCTCGACGTCGGCACTGTGTGTGTGTATTTGGGCCACTTTAACGGCCGGATGCTATATGTGAAGGGATGCAATCACTAATCTGTGTTAAAAATTAAGTTCCCAGAAGGAAACCGTAATTTAATTTCATCGATTGCAAATGTTGAAAACATTTAAGCTCTTTAAGCTTTTTAAATCGTGAAATCACCAGCGTTTCGCCCCAGTGTAGCAGTGGGCTCATCAGTTGGATTGCTGTACCTCTCTAAGAACTGGCGGCTAGTGCGCCGTTGAGACACCACTGCAAGCCTCTTATGTAGGACAACGCAGTGACGGTGCACATGTGCCTCCAGTTGTACACCATTGTGTGTTTCTTTGTTGGTTGGTTCTGTTGTGTTGTGTGCAATAAAAATGTGTATTTACACACAGTTTAAATAGCCGACCCGGCCCACGAATTGAGCGGAAGGCCACTACGCCGCCTATTCAGGACGCACACAAAAGTTAATTAATTACAACATTTGCTATGCACTTGCTAGGTTAACACCATCACGCAGAAATGTATTCAACATTTACAGGATATTGAAGTTTCTCCTTAAAGAATGGAAATTCCAATGTCCAAGACATTCCAATTATCAACTCCCCGATTTAAAAACGAATATTTATCATAGTTTGTCTTTCTGTGGTCCTCCTTTTACTGGTAATACAAGTCAGACTTCATCTGGCAAGGTCTGTACCAACGAGCACACTCACATGTAGTATCGTGTAGGCACTCAAGTGCAGTAACTCGTCCTGGCATCTTTCCCACAAGTGGAGGAAACACCTCTGGAGATATTCTGACCCATGCTATTTGGATATCTACACGCGCCTTTCTGCTATTTAAAGGTGCAGGATCTTGCGTGTGAATGCACCTCACTGCCATGTCGGACAGGGTATATATCAGCCGAAGGAGGTGGCGACATTAGTCGTTGACACTCTTCATAACACTCCTCGAGTCAATTGTAGACAAATTCGGCCCGATGGCACGGTGCTGGATTCTCTCTTCGTTTTAGGGATACGTGAAGTCCGTGAAGGCCTGCAATCTGTCATCGTAGCAGTGATGATCAACGACCCGTTCAGGCGGATCAGCATGCCACGTTGAGCTACCACCAGCCTGTATTGTTTACAACCGGGGTCCATGGGGCCATACCGTCAGCTCGGAACAACTGGAACAGTGACACATCACCAGTCCTTCAGGTGGATCAGCAGATCCAGCCCATGCCACGTTGAGCTACCACCAGAATGTATTATTTACAACTGGGGACCATGGGGCCATACGCTCAGCTCGGAACTACTGGAACAGTGACTCATCACCAGTACTTCAGGCGGATCAGCAGAATCAGCCCATGCCACGTTGAGCTACCACCAGCCTGTATTGTTTAACACCTGCGTCCATGGTTTCATGGGACCATACCATCACCTCGGAACAACTGGTACAGTGACTCATCACCAGTCCTTCAGGTGGATCAGCAGACCCAGACCATGCCACGTTGACCAGCCTGTATTGTTTACAACCGGGGTCCAAGGGGCCATACCGTCAGCTCGGAACAACTGGAACAGTAATAATAACAATAATTTCGTGTGGCTATTTCTAGCCGAGTGCAGCCCTTGTAAGGCAGACCCTCCGCTGAGGGTGGGCGGCATCTGCCATTTGTAGGTAACTGCGTGTTATTGTGGTGGAGGATAGTGTTAGGTGTGGTGTATGAGTTGCAGGGATGTTGGGGACAGCACAAACACCCAGCCCCCGGGCCACTGGAATTAACCAATTAAGGTTAAAATCCCCGACCCGGCCAGGAATCGAACCCGGGACCCTCTGAACCGAAGTCCAGTACGCTGACCATTCAGCCAACGAGTCGGACAACTGGAACAGTGACTCATAACCAATACTTCAGGCGGATCAGCACACTCAGCCCATGCCACGTTGACCTACCACCAACCTGTATTGTTAATAACGTGGGTCCATGGCTTCATGGGGCCATACCGTCAGCTCGGAACAACTGGAATAGTGACTCTTCACCAGTCCTTCAGACGGATCAGCAGACTCAGCCCATGCCACTTTGAGCTACCACCAGCCTGTATTTTTTACAACCGGGGTCCATGTGGCCATACCTTCAGCTCGGAACAACTGGAACAGTGACTCATCACCAGTCCTTCAGACGGATCAGCAGACTCAGCCCACGCCACGTTGAGCTACCATCAGCCTGTATTGTTTATAAACTGGGTCCATGGCTTCATGGGGCCATACCGTCAGCTCGGAACAACTGGAACAGTGACTCATCACCAGTCCTTCAGACGGATCAGCAGACTCAGCCCACGCCACGTTGAGCTACCATCAGCCTGTATTGTTTATAAACTGGGTCCATGGCTTCATGGGGCCATACCGTCAGCTCGGAACAACTGGAACAGTGACTCATCACCAGTCCTTCAGGCGGATCAGCAGAGTCAGTCCATTCCACTTTGAGCTACCACCAGAATGTATTGTTTACAACCGGGGTCCATGGGGCCATACCGTCAGCTCGGAACAACTGGAACAGTGTTACATCACCAGTCCTTCAGGCGGATCAGCAGACTCAGTCCATTCCACTTTGAGCTACCACCAGCCTGTATTGTTTACAACCGGGGTCCATGGAGCCATACCGTCAGCTCGGAACAACTGGAACAGTGACACATCACCAGTCCTTCAGGCGGATCAGCAGACTCAGTCCATTCCACTTTGACCTACCACCAGCCTGTATTGTTTACAACCGGGGTCCATGGGGCCATACCGTCAGCTCGGAACAACTGGAACAGTGACACATCACCAGTCCTTCAGGCGGATCAGCAGACTCAGTCCATTCCACTTTGAGCTACCACCAGCCTGTATTGTTTACAACCGGGGTCCATGGGGCCATACAGTCAGCTCGGAACAACTGGAAGAGTGACACATCACCAGTCCTTCAGGTGGATCAGCAGACTCAGTCCATTCCACTTTGAGCTACCACCAGAATGTATTGTTTACAACCGGGGTCCATGGCTTCATGAGGCCATACAGTCAGCTCGGAACAACTGGAACAGTGACACATCACCAGTCCTTCAGGCGGATCAGCAGACTCAGTCCATTCCACTTTGAGCTACCACCAGCCTGTATTGTTTATAACCTGGGTCCATGGCTTCATGAGGCCATACAGTCAGCTCGGAACAACTGGAACAGTGACACATCACCATTCCTTCAGGGTCCAATTAGCAACGTGAGACGCTGGCCCCGTGTCGTGAACTCTAATACGTCTTCTGTTCCCATATGCCACCACTGCACTGGCCTGTATTCCTGAAACACACGTGACATAGTTGATCGAGGAATGTTAAAAGTCCGCACGACTTCGACAGTGGAGTGTTTCATTCGTCTAACCCCCCCCCCCCCCGCGCACAAATTCACGTTGCCTTGCCAGCACAGACTGTATTTACACTCGCTCTCGAGATGTCATATCACACCTGATACAGGTCTGGACATTTCCAAGACGTCAAGATTACGTGGCGCCATCAACTATTACCGTTAAATACTGATATCCCATGACTTCTGACATGTCAGTGATGAGCCGCCAATGGGATGTCTAATTTGAACCCGCACACACGCAAGGCCGTCGTATTAGTTGCACCAAAACATTGGGACTAGTTACTTAAACAAATAAAATATATATATATTATATTTATTGTAAATGTGGTATGCGTCGTACAACTGACATCTATCCTTACTGTTTTCTCCAAGTACCTAAAAGATTATCAAACGTTAGCTTAACTGCTTTTAACCATTTGATGTGCGAAATACGTCGAAGTACATATTCTTCTTAAACGTCTTTTTCAGCAGAGGAGGGTCGTTAAAACTACGCGAAAAAATGTGGAATGTGCTCCTTTAGACTCCTTCGTGCCATTCTAGGAAATAACTGGCGTGGAACGTTCTATCTTTAAAAAGAGTGGAGAAACTGGTATCCAAATATACCAATTGAAGACTAAGAGAATAGCTAACAGAAAGATAGCACCAAACACTAGCATATTGTAGGTAGATAGTCTTAAGGCTCTGGTATTTATTGAATACTGTGCTTTGTTAGATAGGTCAATATAAACGACAGCAAGACAAGGCTTCGGGTAACAAACTGCAGAAGCTATATGATAACAAGTGAGAAACGTTTAAAACATTTTAATTTCATTCTATTACAAATTTACCCGTAGGATTGATTAATTAAAAATAATTTAATACGGCTAGCCTCGTGCAGCCCTTAGAAGACAGACCTTTCTGTGAGGCGAAGCTGCGTCTTCATATGGTGAAGGAATGTTGAGTACAGCACAAACACACAGTCCCCGAACCAAGAAAATAAGTCGTTTGCGATTACAGTTCCTCGACCCGAAATGGAACCCGCGGCTCCGAGGACCGAAAGCCTAGACAATGACTATTCAGCCATGGAGCTGAAAAATGTTATGATGTCTAAATATCTCTCTGTTTTATATGATTTGCTTCAATATACATTTTGGACTTAGCAATTTTGTAATAATTATGTAGCACCTAGACCATATTTACTGTTCTTTTAGGAAATTTCCGTTATTGGCCTTGTAATTGTCTTATTTATGCGTAGTGTCTACATACATTTTTGTTGTGTATAGCATTATTTGTTCAGCGCATGGCGATACGTTACACATATATCTACAAATACACTGGCGGAAAATGAAATCCCAACACTAAAAAGACATTCGTTTAGAGGAATACAATTCACGATAAGCAATTGACCATGTAACATATTTATTTGATTAAAGTTTCCACGTCACAAGTTCAAGTATGAGCGAGAAGACATGTGTCATGTTGGTATGTTAACAACCTCTGTAATCGCTACGGTTTTGAATGCAAACGTACATCCATTGTGTCATACAGGTGCTGTATGGCATTTTGTGTTGCACTTGGCCAGTCAAATTAGGAACGGTTAATGCCGGTATTGGATGGCGTTGGATTTGTGGTGCCATAATGTCCCATCAACGGGCGAAAGGTCTGATGATCTCGCAGGCGATGGAGGACAGGACGAGCGATCTCCTGTTGGAAAACACCCCCTTGAATAGTGCCAATGAATGGCAGCACAGCCGGTTCAGTCAGCAATGTCAAGGTTCTTGGGATAACAACGAGAGTGATCCTGCTGTCAAAGGAAATCGCTCCCCAAAACATAACTCCTGCTGTAGCGCCACAGACAGCTTGCTTCCAGGCGCTCACCTGGCCTCCTTCTTACCAACCGACGCCCATCACTGGCACCAAGAAAGAAATGGTTCTCTCTGAGAATACAACAGATCTCCTCTCCGTCCTCCAATGAGCTCTAGCTTGACACCGCTGAGGTTGCAGATTGCATTGATTGATAGGTAGTGGCATGAACGATACATGACGTCTGGCTCGGTACTCGGAACTCTCCCTCAGTTCGCTGCGTCACTCTCTTGCCAACTGAAGCTCTATATCGCTGCTGGAGATTGAGTGTGATCCACCACAGCCATGCGGCGAATACAGCGGTCTTCCCTCTCCATAGTGGCCCGTGTGCGGCCGGACCCTGGTCTCCATGAAACAGTGCTTTCCCGTGACCAATGTTGCCAGCACCAATGCACTGTAGATACAACCCTGCCATGTCTTTCTGCAATATCGCGAAAAGAATATCCACCTTCTCGTAGCCCTATTACACGGTCTCGTTCAAACACTTCGTCGACTAGAGCGCAAATTTGAATGGGTATCATATCTCAGGTGTAAAAACACGCCTCCCAAATTTCGTTTATCAATTGAAAGTCCTTCTTGGTGTTGGGATTTAATTTTCCAGTTTATACATGAAACTTATGGCATCATATCAAATTCTGAATGTCCAGTTCATTGATCCACTGTTGAGCTTCAGATGTCACTCCAACTACATGAATAGCACCGTAACTTGCTGTCACATTCCGACGTTGAAGAGTATTCCACCTGTATAGGGAGTGCTTGCATCTTCCATGTTTTGTTCTCATTCGATTCAGTGTCGTCCACATCTTACGCGTATCCTATTCCTTTCAGATTGGTAAAAAATTATGAAATACGACACTAAAATGCTTTCGAAATCACTGATTGACATAGACATTAACTGGCACTGGTGATATTGCTACCGAGTGAGTTAGTCGAGCGGTTAGGGGCGCGCAGCTCAGAGGTTGCATTCAGGAGACAGTGGGTTCGATCCCACTGTCGGCAGTCCTGAAGATGGTTTTCCATGGTTTCCCATTTTCACACCAAACGCTGGGGCTGTACCTTAATTAAGGCCACGGATGCTTCATTCCTACTCCTAGCCATTTCCTATCCCATCGTCGGCGTAAGACCTACCTGTGTCGGTGCGACGCAAAGCCAATTGTAAAAATTAAAAGACAGTGATCTTCCCAAAATGGCGACGCGCGCAAAATTCGGCTTCAGCGAGAAATCAACTACTATTTGTAGCGAGACCTCCTACAAATACATATGTACACTTTTTTTGTGTATAAACGAAAGTTTCAGAATTTCATCATCGACACATGGTATCCAGAATTGGATTCATTCACTGATTTTATCACCTGTTTTAATTATACTTTCACCTGAGCAAGCATGCGCTGCTTATTGATGCGGCGGGAACCGTGCCACAGATTAGCAAGCACGTTTACCTTGGACCGTGTAGTTATTGCTATCCACAGGTAATATGTCTACTTATGTGAGCCTGCTGCAGAAAGTTCTGAAGTAAAGCACATAATCTCCTACAACAAGATATCCACATAGCACCAGACTGTCAACGATAAAACAATGACGACATTCAATGACTAGTGAGTCTAGAACACTGGCCCGGGTCCAACCACTTCCCCCTTCAACTCGTCATGGCGCACCCAGCTCGGGCTCTGGCTGTCCAATCAGGAGAGAGAAATAATCTCGCTTAATCACCAACTTAGTCGTAGCACGAAGGCGAACCTTAAAACAGAACTTCTAGGCACGTAGATAGCATACTGACGTCATCCTTCTGACTGAGTTGCTGACACCGCGCAAGTGGGTCGTGTGGTTAGGCGCACGCATCCGGGAGATAGTGGGCTCACACCCCACCGTCAGCAAACCCTTTCCCATTTTCACACCCTACTTAAGGTCACGGGCGCTTTCTTTCCACTCCTAGGCCTTTCCTATCCAATCGTCGGTGCGTAAACCAATTTGGAAAAAATGGGTTGTTGACGCAGACGCAGGCGTGATTCACAAATTTCCAGTGATATAAACAGCTCTGTAAATAACTCCGTATTTCCCAACTACTGTTGATAAACTTAACCATAACAGGTATTTGATTTGATCCAGTATTGACTTGTCTAAAGCTATTAAAAACTATTTAACCTTGTCAATACACTTTTTATAATTGAAAAACTTCACTGATGAAGGGAGTGTACAATGTTCCTGAAACATGTATGAATACATAATTTTCAATTATAAAAAATATACTGATAAGGTGGACCCAACACAAACTTTATTTTAAATAGTTTTTAATAGCTTTCCCAACAACTGCACAAAGTAAATAACTTACAGAACGCAATATGGAGACCTTCCAGCTAAATCAATGTTCAGATAAACATAATGAATTCTAATGAATACAGCGCGGGGGTGGGATATATCGCACAGTGTGCGTAGAAGGATGTCAGTAACTATTTTACAACCATAAAACCATCTTTCACCAGATTTTATTGTTCATTCCAGCAGAATGATGATTTGTTTTATTTCTATTCTGTAGCGCGTAACAACGAATTTCAGCCCTCTGACCTTTGTTTGCCCAATTATATCTACCTATAGAACTTCTATTTTTGTTTTCGCATGGGTAAAACAAAACTGGATTTAGCTGTCGAAGTGTAACGCTGGTAGTGTCGTAGAAGATGGATAGGGTATATGAAAGTGAAAAGATGACGTATAAGTTGATAAACTTCCTTTTAAAATTAATCAGAAGAGGGAAAGGAAGAGGTCCGACACCTGTAAGAAAGGCCTCTCCACACCAATCTTTCCCATCCTTGCATCACCGAAGTCGTGAGACGTTAAACATCCCGCCATACGGCCCTGTGAACACTTTATTGATGATGATGATGCTTGTTGTTTTAAGGGGCCTAACATCGAAGGTCATCGGTCCCTAGAACACTTTATTAAAGTCACAATTGCTAATGGAGCAGTGGTCGTACAATGTGTGTATACATATCACTGAACCGCCCTTCTTGCTCACTTCGAGCTCTTCTCCCGAATATTGCGAACTGAGTTTCATTTTCTCCTTCAAACGATGTGCTGTAACAATGAACGTTTCACATTTTATGTTTATAAATGTATTAATTTTGTGTAAACGATTATTTCTGAGAGAATTGTTTTCAAACTATACTAAAACTTTCTGTCCTTGTTTAATACTTTTTTAAATTTGCAATAAGTTTAAGTATTTGTTAAAAATCAGTTCAAGAGTAAGCCAGGAGTATTTTACTTCGGAAGTGGAGTTGTTCAGTGATACTGTTTACACTTGTTTTAACAGATGGAGACTTTGGACGCTCGGGAGTTGAACAACACTCGGCACGCCGGCATTGATATCGTCTTCTTCAACCGGGTGCCCAAAGTGGGCAGTCAGACCTTCATGGAGCTACTGCGAAGATTGGCGGTGAGGAACCAGTTCGGCTTCCACCGCGACCACATCCAGCGCGTAGAGACCATCAGACTAGCACCGCCTGACCAGCTCAACCTGGCGGCACACGTGAACAGCTTCGTGCCGCCCGCCGTCTACGTCAAACACGTCTGCTTCACCAACTTCTCTGCGTAAGTTCCTCAGCTTTTACAGAAATCATGAATTTGCAACTCACAGGGAGATTCCGCCCTCATTAGGTCGTGAACGAGACGTGCAAGGACGTTGTCATGCGAATTGGTGCTGGAGGAAAACACACGGTAGGAACAAAGGATACGAAATTAAATTCTTGACGGTAAATACGGATTTATTCAAGAGAAAAACAAAATACTAATTTAGAAGGACACAATCAGAGACCTTGGCCAGTTTTTGCAAGCTCAAATCCCATCAAAAAGCATATAGAGCAAACAAAGTCTAGTTTCATTTGGGCAAACTTTTAGTAGTCACTTGATCTGTTTTATGTGAACTAAGCGGTAAATAAGTGTTCCCCTCTCATTGTTACTACTTTAGGACTACCTGCATGTATTACTGGTAAAAATATCGCATGTTGTACTGTATATTGCAGGTATGATTAAAAATGCATTCACTGAGTGAAATACCTTCAAAAACCCGATTTAATATACAGTAGTGTTGTCAAAGCTTGCATAACACCTGATATTTGATATACTGTATTGCGTACGGGGCAATTCGCCGACTTCATATTTATTCCGCAATTTCAGTGATTCATCTGTTCATTTGCTTGTTTGTTTGTTTGTTTGTTTGTTTGTTTGTTTGTTTGTTTGTTTGTTTGTTTGTTTGTTTGTTTGTTTGTTTGTTTGTTTGTTTGTTTGTTTGTTTGTTTGTTTGTTTGTTTGTAGTGCCATTTTGTTAGCTGTTTCTTTACGCAGTAGATTTTTACAAATGCTTTTATCTGAACTTTAATAACCTGTAGGGCACAGTGTATGCTGTTGTTGGGGGTCGTGCGAGGCATCTCTTCAGCTCAAACAGTCTTGAAAATGAAATAAAAATCCACAGCCTGTTTCCAGTCATTCGACCGGGTCAGGAATGGAATGAATGAAGCCCACATCTAGCGGCGAGGATGGGAATTGTGCCGGCTGCCGAAGCCTGTCGCACTCCTCATGGGCAATGATTAATGAATGATAGATGAAATGAAATGATATTGGAAAGTGTTGCTGGAATGAAAGATGACAGGGAAAACCGGAGTACCCGGAGAAAAACATGTCCCGCCTCCGCTTTGTCCAGCACAAATCTCACATGAAGTGACCGGGATTTGAACCACGGAACCCAGCGGTGAGAGGCCAGCGTGCTTCCGCCTGAGCCACGGAGGCTTCCCAAACAGTCTTGAACTTTACTTAAATATAATCTGAAAATCCATGCAACTCTTCCGGTAGATCACATCCCCAACAAATGACATAAGCCGAACACATATTTCAACCACTTGCATCTTTCGGACATGAAAACTTGTTTCCTTTGTTTCTTGTTACTCGCGGTGTGTCGAAGACTCGTTCAGAAGATGTATTTTGTTTTTACCGGAAGTAATAGGATTCGCCCAAATACGGCGGATGACGTCAAGTGCAGCGCTCACATTGCGGTGTCCTCACCCTCTTATAAGAAAACCAGATAAAGAATAAAAGGTAGTGTTTGATGTATATATATATATATTAATATTTGCTTTACGTCGCAACCTCCGTGGCTCAGGCGGCAGCGCGCCGGCCTCTCACCGCTGGATACCATGGTTCAAATCCCGGTCTCTCCATGTGAGGTTTGTGCTGGACAAAGCGGAGGCGGGACAGGTTTTTCTCCGGGCACTCCGGTTTTCCCTGTCATCTTTCATTCCAGAAACACTCTCCACTATCATTTCTTTTCATCTGTCAGTCATTAATCATTGCCCCAGAGGAGTGTGACAGGCCTTGACAAAATTCCTATCCTCGCCGCAAGTTGGGGCTTCATTCATCCCATCCCTGACCCGGTCACTGACTGGAAAACAGGTTGCAGATATATTTTTGTTTTTTTTACGTCGCACCGACACAGATAGGTCTTATGGCGACAATGAGATAGAGAATGGCAAGGAGTGGAAAGGAAGCCCTTCATTAAAGTTATTAAGTCAGTTAACCGGGGTGAAAATGGGAAACCACGGAAAAACTTCTTCAGGGCTGCTACCGGTGGGATTTGAGCCCAGCATCTCCCGAATGCAAGCTCATAGCTGTGCGACTCCAACCGCACGATCAGAAAAATCTTTCCTCAGCTGCAAAGGCTACATTCCTGCAAGTGCCCTGGTTTTTGTAAATCAGAATACGGCAATTCTAACTTCACAGGACATTGTAGGAGTCAAGGGCCAGTCATAACAATGTTGAAATATCCGAAAATGGCGAAATGATCTCTGAACTCTCAACGTCACCTTTGTCGTGCTAAGGAGTAATGATGGTTCTGTTGCCAATTCCTGCCTCCAATTTATTTGACCAAGTCTCAAGCACTTTCTCGCCGTGGGCCTCCGTTACCGCATTCTTACTTGGAATGTTAGAAAGGCAGAACTTTCGCAACACATCAGTGCTATCAGGTGTTGCATTCGCTAAAGCGATGTGATAGTTTAAATTTATAATTTTGCTAGTTGTTTTACGTCGCACCGACACAGATAGGTCTTACGGCAACGATGGGAGAGGAAAGGGCTAGGAGTGGGAAAGATTCGACCGTGGCCTTAATTAAGGCACAGTCCCAGCATTTGCCTGGTGTGAAAATGGGAAACCACGGAAAACCATTTTCAGGGCTGCCGACAGTGGGGTTCGAACCTACTATCTCCCGAATACTGGATACTGGCCGCACTTAAGAGACTGCAGCTATCGAGCTCGGTTTTAAATTTATAAAGATATAATTCAGTCAAATTTAACATTCAGCCGGGATACAACACAGAGAGCATTTTGAAAGAGTTGGATGGAATTTGCTTGAAGAGAGCCGACATTGTGATAGAAGGGATGACAACAGAGCCAGAAAAAAAGAAGGGGAACTTAATATTAACCAAGGAGTACAAAAACAATCCAGATTATAGATAGGGCAGGAATGTTCTAAGAACTATGTGAAGTGAAAAATTTGTGTTATTACATTTTAGGATCGTTTCTCTAAGTTATGTATGTTCTTGTATTTTAGTACTATTTAAAACTAATTTGAGTAATGAGAAGGGATTTTTTGTAAAATAAATTAGAAATAGATTGCACATTTTTAGACAAAAATGCACCTCCTAAAACAGGCATTTGATTTTGGAAAATAATCCTAATAATAGCTAAAGGTGCAAACAATAAGCCTTAAATATTTCACGTGGCTAAAGTAGATTCTGAAATAAGCGTACAAGAATTTTGATCATTTCGAATGGTAGGTTTTTCTCAGCTTAACTTGTAGAGTACCTGAAGGAATATACGTTCGCATATCGTCAAGAAAAGCAGAGCCATTTCCGTACGAAGGCCCATGCCGTCACCTCGTCAGTTAGTGGTTACCTGCGTATGCTGAGTGAACCTTAGGGCCTGACTGGGAGAGGTCTTTTCCACATTGATCGTGTTTCTGGCGGCTGATCGGGTGAAGGAAGTATACTTGTATCGCTCCGATACATCACGTAAGTCAGTCCTGCCCACCAGACAGCAAAACTGTAGATCAAAGGAAGTCTCATATCATTTGATATCCCATGAACTTACAACGATTTCTCTATTCTTGCTTGCGAGTGAAAGAAAAGCGATCGCTCGAGGGTGCTCCAAATGGTGTTGGACACTCTCCTTTCACTATGGCTGGCTGATGGCCGCGTTATTTACTCTCATTACTACTGCAAGGACAAAAACACGCACGTCAGGCTTACTCCACTTCTACCGCTCGTCTACGTGAAGCAGCTCAACTCAAACGTCAGTGGAAAACAATTATAATTATTAATTAACTTCCTTAGCTGAATGATCAGTGTAGCGGTCTTCGGTTTAGAGGGTCGATCCCCGGTCTTATAGCTCGGGGACTGCGTTTTTGTATTCCTCTGAATACGCACTACCAACCATCATAGAGTCACATCCCTGTCACAAAGGGCATCCGACCGTAAAGCTAGGCCAATCCCCAAGAAGTGCCTACTCCAAATAATGGAGAAGAGTCTGGAAGGAAAAGAAAGGTCAGACAGGAAACTGAAAGATAGGAACATGGCATAAGTCAGGTTGTGGCAATGGTGACGACGAGTATATCAGCCTGATTAATAACAAACAGATTGTGAGGTATAAAAAGAAGAATGAGTAGAATGTCTGTCTAGTGTCCTGGCGGCATTCATGCTTGTACTGTCCTGATTAGCCTGCCGTTATGAGGGTTGCCTCGTGGAAAGAAGCTTCAGCTGGATGTTTTCCTCGCTAAGCTTCTCTAAGCTGCATGATCTTCTGGCGATGTGCCCGAAGTACCGGGGTAAGCCTACGTGATCCACTCGAAAAGCCTAGTTCTTCCAGCACGGACGTATTAGTTCGGTGCTTAGTCCAAGCATCGGTCAACCGACATCTCAAAGCTTCCTCCTGTCTGCCTGTTTGACTGGTCAGGTCTCAGCTGCGTGAGGGAATGAGCTAGTTGCAGTGTTGTGTGCTTCCATATCCTACTCAGCTGCCTGGCCATGGCCACACTTATCTTGATTTTATGGGAACACCCTCCTGTAATAGAAATCATGGGGCCTAAGTAAACAAATTTGTGGACGACCTCCTGGAAACCTAGCTATCTACCTCATACTGTCATCTATCTACTGCACTTCCACTTAAAACAATAACAACCACCACCATCAACAAAATATTCTCTGAATAAGAGTCACTAGACTCAAAAGGAAGTGTACGGGTTGGACTGCACGCATTGCAACGACACTTGACAGAGTGATTAAGACGTCAGAGATAAAATGAACAGTTTTCTCGTGTTTGCATATAGATGACAAAGATAATATATTCACATAGTGTACTTGCAGGTGTTGTCAAAAGCTATTTTTTGTATACATTGTTTTATGTCCCAGCCACACAGCACTGTTGCTGAAAAATGATTTCAATCATTCAATGGCCTGGTGGCCATGATCGTTAAGGTGTGAAGTCTATACGCTCTGACATCGTGGTTAGATGGTTCGAATCCAGTTGGTCGAAAACATTTTCCCTATCAGATTGTTGGCTGTGAGGGTAACGGATGTGCCAGTATACAATTTCTAATCGCTAGATTGCGTGTGAAAAACCTGGATTATATTCCAAACTTCTCCGCAGTCCTCATATGGAGTGAAGGCATATGACGCTGTTGATGCTGATTTGTCCGTCCGATGGAGACGTAAGGCTTTGAGCAGAATCTTTGGTGTTATTCGACAGGATTAGGTTACGTGCCGGCACCAGTTCCGCCCTCTCCCTACCTCATTATCATCATCCCACATCCAGCGGCGCAGGTCGCTCATCAACGTCGAACAGAAAGGCGAGCCGGCGGAAACCCCTGGCACTGAAAGCCATACGATAAATAAGACATTTGGGTTGTGTTCATTAATCCTGTCCAAATAGTCCTCTTGCAAGTAGGAAACCCCATAAGCTGTGAGTCGCCGGAACATGGTGCGTACGACAGAATATCAAAGAATTGGAGAAGAATCTCCTTACTTACGTGACATCCATATTGGTTTGCTGACCCGAGTGAAGACAGTGACTCTCCCGCTAATATTCAGCAAACAGTTGTGTATTCCGCTAGGGAAACCGCTACACCGGTACAACACGCCTTGTTGTCCAGTGGTATTACAATGTTCACAGATTAAACTTGAACGATTCGGACACAGTAAATTACACAGAAAATATTTTTGATGTAGAAAACGTTTTTTTGGGGGGGGGAGTGACCACCTCGGACAGGAGCGGAGAGCGCATGCGTGTAGTCATGGTTACCATAAACCACTGTTAAGGGTGACTTCAGAGTGCGATAAATAAGCCTACATTACGTGTTTCCGTTATACTATATTTGTTTACTTAACCGTAGTTAGCCGGTTCCAAACAATGTTCACCATCAGAATGTTGGCCGGAGGTGGTGGCAAAAGCCTACATTCACTTCCAAACCTCTCCGCAGTGTTCTTATAGAGTGAGGGCATATGGCACTGTTAAGCCTTGAGCGGACCACTTCGTGCTATTCGACACGAGTAAGCTGTGTGCCGGCACCGGGTTTCACCATCTCCCTTCCTACGATGATATTCATTTCATGTCATATCCTGGCCTTTGGTCATAGGGGTCCCGGGCTCGATTCCCGGCAGGGTCGGGAATTGTAACCATCATTGGTTAATTTCGCTGGCACGGGTGCTGGGTGTATGTGTCGTCTTCATCATCATTCCATCCGCGCAGGTCGCCTATAGGTGTCAAATCAAAAGACCTGCACCTGTCCGCCGAACATGTCCTCGGACACTCCCGGCACTAAAAGCCATACGCCACTTCATTCATTTCATGTCATTAACTCCTCTGATGGGGTTGACGTCAGGAAGGGCATCCGGTCATAGGAAACCCGCGAAGACAGATTCATCTCACCTCATAATAATAATAATAATAATAATAATAATAATAATAATAATAATAATAATAATAATAATAATAATAATCGTATGGCCTCAACTACCGTGTGCAGACATTTCAATTTGACGCCATCTGGCTGTCTGCTCGTCAATTTCGACGTTCCGTTTTACTCTAGGCCCACTAGATGGCAGACCGAGTACACCGGAACTCTCTTGGGCGTCTATGGCTGAGATTTAATTAATTTTGTCGGGTAAACACCAAATGTATCACCAGAGATCGTACGACAAGGAGTGTCGAATGGACCTTTTTCCGCCCTTCAAAATTCCGACTACCTCTGCCGGGTTTGAACCCGCTATCTTGGGATCCGGAGGCCGACACACTACCACTGATCCACAGTGGCAGCTAACTCACCTCATACCCGACCCTGGAGAGAAAAGGGAGAAGAGTTGGAGAAACAAACAAACATTGTTATTATTATTACTTCTTTTCTTACAAGTTGTCTTACGTCAACCGATGGCGAAGATTGGACAGGAAGGAGCTAGGAGTGGTCCGTAATTAAGGTACAGCCCCAGAATTTACTTGGTGTGAAAATGGGAAACAACGGAAAACCATCTTCAGGGCTGCCGACAGTGGGGTTCGAACCCACTATCTCCCGAATACTGGATACTGGCACTTAAGCGACTGCAACTATCTACCTCGGTGTTATTATTATTATTATTATTATTATTATTATTATTATTATTATTATTATTATTATTATTATTATATATTCCTTTAGCCCCTTAAGGAGCACGTGGAACCATTAAATAGCACTGGTATTCTTCATCTTCTTGTCCTTCTTATCTTCCGAAAACTTCCTCATCCTTTCACTATGGGCCTGCCGTCTTTCTTGTGTCCATGAGTTTTTGAGTTTCAAGCTTTAATACCGGGAGCTACACCTCAACGCCGCGCATTAAAAACTAGCGCCTAACTGAACTCCTCTATTGGTAAAACAGTGAATCTGAAACTACACCAACTTGGAACTTTAATCGAAGATGTCACCATAGAAATATGGTGTAATTTTGTTATTGCGCAGTTTCCTAACCTGAGTGAATTTCTACTTGTTTTGTTTGACATTCATCAAGAAGTTTGGGCATTTTTTCACAGAGGAAACCACTAAAAACTATGATCATGCACCCTGGTGCGAGTTGTAAGAAGTTATATTTTAAAGAAGTTTTGTATTTCTAGATTTTTGTAACTGATTGATGTTCATTTATTTTTGGGTTGGCAATATTTCCTTTTTTCTTCCGCCAGTTTTGAATCTAGCCAATCCCTTATTTCTGTATTTAATTTTCAACCTATCACAGGCTTCTTGTTCGATTCTAAGTGTAACTTTGAAATTCATCCAATAAAAATTGAGAGGTTGTGGCTAGTTTAGTCTTGAATGATCTCGAACCTTCCCTGAGGGTTTATAAACTGCGGATTTTCTCGTTTATTGGCCAATTGCTCGACGCCTGAGTGTGTGTGTGTTAAGCGGGAGGCGGGCGGCCTCCTTCGTCAGCAGCTAGAACATCTACAAGGTAATGGCCACATAACTGTATTCTTTCTTGCTACCTCCACAGTTTAATCCGAGGGAAAGGTCCGAATCATTTACTATGTAACCTACTTTTCTTAAATGTAACTTATCTTTTAACTTCATTAGATCTTTAACTGTAGACCAGGGATAGAGAGTGATGTACCCTCTCGAGTTCCCTTTCATCTTGATTTGAGGTGGCTACGTTTTCTGTAATGTATTAAAGTTATTTCCATCCGTGCCACCTCAAGTAGTTTGGGAATAGCCCCTGCGTCATCGGCCGAGAGCCCTATAGGTTTGAATGTTTCATTATCTGAGGAGTGCAGTGTACGCATCCACTCAGTTTGTGTTCGGGCCGTTTATATAACCTGTTCATTTTCGTCAAGGCCCTGTAGGTTGGGTACTAGATACCCCTGTACAACATTATCTTTCAATTTGTAAGTCGTGCCTTGATGGGCAAGTGATTGTAACTTTCTGATATTGCCTTGAATAGGCTAGAAGATACTGAGAGCCTGTTTGCTCTTTTTCAAAGTTTTGGTAAGATTAAAGAGTGCCTTTGGAAGGCTAGATATTGTAATTTTGGGAGAAAGTGCTCTTGAATTAGGGGATTTCTGCCCCTCAGTAAATAATTCCTCTTCCTTTGTAAAATTGTAAAACTGGTGGCTTAAGGCCCGAAGTATTAAGGTTCTGAATCTTGGATTTTCCCAGTCTTGCTAATGATTGCTACTTGTACGTGTAATAATGTCATGAAAAAATTGTTAAGTTTGAAGTTCTGAAAATATAACCTTCAGTTTAAGTTTTAAATTAATTTTGATATTGTAGTTAGATCCATTCACCCCGCACCTTCTTTAACCTCTTTCTGCTCCACGGGTATCCCCGGAACAATTATTATTATTATTATTATTATTATTATTATTATTATTATTATTATTATTATTATTATTATTATTATTTGTTCGTATCGGCCTAGTACGGACCACATTATTTCAGCTGTCCTTCTTTGGGCTTTGATCTTTGCCCAGTGCTCCCTCATTCATTGCCGGTGCTGCTCTTTTTTCTTTCCTCCGTCCACGTCTTTCCCGTCTTCAACTTTGGCCTTTCTTGACAAACCTGGTGGTCTTTTAGTTTCCTCCTGAGTGGGTTGCGATCTTTTATATCTTCATAAGATCCCCCTCTCCTGTAGGTCCCTTTCCGCCTCCTCAAACCAAGTTGGCTGGGTCTTTAAAACAGGTGAAGATCTGGTTCGATAATCGTATTGGTTTTATTAGCTTTTTTCTTCTTTATTAATCTGCTTACCCTCCAGGGTTAGCTTTTCCCTCGGACTTAGCGAGGGATCCCATCTCTACCGCCTCAGGGGTAGTGTCCTAGAGCGTGAGACTTTGGGCCAGTGATACAACTGCGTAGAATGACCAGTACCTCGCCCAGGCGGCCTCACCTGCTATGCTGAACAGGTACCTTATGGGGGTATGGGAAGATTGGAAGGGATAGAGAAAAGTGGGAAGGAAATGGCTGTGGCCTTAAGTTAGGTACCAAACCAAACCCCATGGCACTACAGTCCTTGAAGGGCCTTGGCCTACCAAGCGACCGCTGCTCAGCCCGAAGGCCTGCAGATTATGAGGTGTCGTGTGGTCGGCACGACGAATCCCGTCGGCCGTAATCCTTGGCTTTCTAGACCGGGGCCGCTATCTCACCGTCAGATAGCTCCTCAATTCTATCACGTAGGCTGAGTGGACCTCGAACCAGCCCTCAGGTCCAGGTAAAAATCCCTGATCTGGCCGGGAATCGGAACCGGGGCCTCCGGGTATGAGGCCGGCAAGCTACCCCTACACCACGGGGCCGGCAAGTTCGGTACCACTCCGGCATTTGCCTGGAGGAGAAGTGGGAAACCACAGAAAACCACTTCCAGGATGGCTGAGGTGAGAATCGAAACCTCCTCTACTCAGTTGACCTCACGAGGCCGAGTGGACCCCATTCCAGCCCTCGTACCACTTTTCAAATTTCTTGGCAGAGCCGGGAATCGAACTCGGGCCTCCGGGGGTGGCAGCTAATCACACTAAGCACTACACCACAGAGGCGGGTTTTATTCTTAGCAAGTGGCCATAATATGCAATTCCCCTTCTCCGCATGACATAAAAGATCAACTGGATATGGGTATATAGCTCCTGGTAAAAAATGAAATGGCGTATGGCTTTTAGTGCCGGGAGTGTCCGAGGACAAGTTCGGCTCGCCAGATGCAGGTCTTTTGATTTGACTCCCATAGGCGACCTATGCGTCATGATGGCGATGAAATGATGAAGAGGACGACACATACAACCAGCCCCCGGGCCAGCAAAATTAACCAATTATGGTTAAAGTTCCCGAACCTGCCGGGAATCGAACCCCGCACCCCTGTGACCAAAGGCCAGCATGCTAACCATTTAGCCATGGAACCGGACAGCTCATGGTTATGCAGAAGTCTATATTCATCTTTGTCTTTAATTGGGCCAAATATTTTCTTTATGATCTTTCTTTCTTTAATTTCCAATTTTAATATCAGGCCGTTCTTTTTCATAGCAAGGCATTCCGCTGCATACAAAGCATCTGGTCTTATGACAGTGCAATAATGTCTGAGTTTGGCGTTCAAGGAAATGGACTTGTTGCTGTAAACGTTTCTTGTCAGTTATTATTATCATTATTATTATTATAATTATTATTATTAGCATTAGCATTAGCATTATTAAGCGCATGGCATTATGGCCTACATATTTCATAAAAAATGACTGAGAAAGCAGCAATATTCATTCCTAGACAATTGTAACCGTCCAGGCTTCTCCAGCCCTGCTAATTTAATATAATATCATTTTACGCGATATCATTTGATATCAAGTTTATCCGCCATCGGCAATTATTTGTAATAACATATTTATTCAACGTCAATCATTTGTAATCAAGGCGTTTTGGAATCATATTGTATATATGATAACATCGTTTTATTATTTAAATTATTATATTATGTAGGATAAGAATTCATTATGTTGTAAATACGGTCAATATGTTGAGACATAGTTGTTTTAATTTCATCTCATGTTTGTGTATACGGAGGGTTATTCTTGAAGCTTGGGATTTTGCGTTAGTCATGGGTTTATTTTATGACCAAGGCTAGTAAACAGCGACCCGTGCGCGAGGCCTGCAAAGCTGGTCAGCTATATCATCGCCACGCCTTCTGGACTTGTCAAGGAAGAGAAGGGGAGTTGATGCTTCGATCTATCGAATCAGATACTTCGTTGTATATGAGTTTTGAGATTGAACTGTTACCAAGAGTGGGGGTGAGCCCGGATATATACTGTTTCTCTACACGAGAACGGGACCTTACCTTAGGACCTTACGACTTTACAACCTTACAACCTAACTACGGATACTCCATCACTAGTACTTCTACTGTGAACATCTACTTTGAACGACGTGATTTGATTTTGAAACGGTATGTGGTCGCTCCGCAACAGAGTTATTTTTGTACAATGTGTTGACGCTTCGGTTATGTTATCGGATCTACGAGAAACGAAACAAGCTTATGGCTTGTGTGACATTCAGTAAATATTATGGACGAAGAACTATGTTTAGTTCAAGTCTACCGGGCGAGTTGGCCGTGCGTGTAGAGGCGCGCGGCTGTGAGCTTGCATCCGGGAGATAGTAGGTTCGAATCCCACTATCGGCAGCCCTGAAAATGGTTTTCCGTGGTTTCCCATTTTCACGCCAGGCAAATGCTGGGGCTGTACCTTAATTAAGGCCACGGCCGCTTCCTTCCAACTCCTAGGCCTTTCCTATCCCATCGTCGCCATAAGACCTATCTGTGTCGGTGCGACGTAAAGCCCCTAGCAAAAAAAAAAAAAAAAAAAAAAAAAGTTCAAGTCTACGGAATTTTGGTACAAGTCTGTACCGTATAAATAGTATAGCTCAGTTGGATTGAGATTTCTACTAATATGGAAAAATTCATATCTCTGAATTTTCTCCTCTTACGATCAACGCTGATCAGTTATTACAAGTATAGGGCCAATGTCTAACTTAAAGACTAGGCATGTAGGGAGTGTTAGTCCAGATAGCCCGTACCATATCAGAGAAGGAAGGAAGGATGTCCATGGAGCAAAGTCTACATCGAGAAGAAGAGAACGAGTAACCACGGAAACCAGATGACGTCAACGAAAGCTGTATTTGGTGAGCTTCAATTAGATAAAGCAAGCAATAAGTAAATTCAGTAAATTAAATTCTAAATTCCTCCACGCTTTAAGGAAACTTTTCCGATTCATCTCATTTTTTGTATAATAAATTCATTTGTATTTTATATTGCGTTAATTTTCTTTCTTAAGCGATACTTAATGGTTAATTATTTAAAAATCTACCCCTGCGATTTCAGTATAAGTCTCTATGCTAGTAAATATAAATTTTGGTTTACAGTTTTGTTTAAAACTGTAACCATGGCGCTCAAACATTACATAGAGAAATGGGGAACCATGGAATGTTTATTGTTTCTATTTGCGTGGCAATTTGCGGGCAAGCCACAAATAGTTTATTTAATATTCATGTGTCCCAAGATAATAACTTTCATCTCCCCAAGTGTTATGACGAGGTGGAACAGTTACACAATCCTTGTGAAGTAGCGCATTACCTCTTACAACCCTTATTGTAAGAACCAAAGATCTAATTATCTTCGATCCAATACTCGAATTTTGGGTTATCCCTTCTTCACTCTGCCTTAGTACTATGTCTCTCACACGCTGTGGCGTGCTTGCGATCAGTACATTGACGTCATCTTGAGGAAGAAGGTCCCTGTTCTATCCGAGCAACTCTACTGAGGCCTGGGAGTGGCTGTGGAGGTCGTGGACGATCCATTTTCAACCTCCTCCATGCTTGCTCAGTGCAGTTCATGTCCGGTTAATTAGCTGGCAAATCCATGTGGTTGATACCCGCTTCTCTCGTAAAGTCCCTCGCTGATGAAGGTGAATTTTGTCGTCGACGAAAATTAGTTCAGCATCATATCTGTCCCTAAAAGGTTGTACAAATGGTCGAAATATTTCATCCGTATACCGCTGAGCAGTTGACGTCCCTCGAATTGGTATCAAAAGTGTATGACAGACACGCATTATCCCAGACCACCTCCAAATGTCTGCACCTCTTGAATTGCCACCGCGTCCTTCACCCTTTGTCGTCGTGTATCTGGCGTAAGTGATACTCATGTTTCATCTGCATTCATCATCATTCATCCGAAGCACAATTAAGATGTTGTCATCTCAACACGAAGACGATTCTCTAATAATAATGATTTTGGCTTTATGCCCCACTAAGTACTTTTGACGGTTTTTGGAGACGCCGAAGTGCCAGAATTTTGTTCCGCAGGAGTTCTTTTACGCCCCAGTTAATCTACCAACACGAGGCTGACAAATTTGATCACCTTCAAATACCACCGAACTGAGCCAGGATGGGACCTGCCAAGCTGGAATCAGAAGGCCATCGCCACTCAGCCCGGCGGGCGATTGTCCAGTGAAACACGTCGAATTGGTCTAAGTGAACTTAATTAGGCACTATGCAGCCGATTGCGTACAGTTTGTGTAGTCATCTCGTAATATTGTTGAGCAGTGTCCTGAGCGCTGTTACGAGGATATACCGATCTTGTCGTGGCGTTGCCATCCTCGATCTGTCAGTCACATCATTGGTCTCACCGGGACCATGTTTTTGACACTGCAGTTTGGGTAACCACTACAATGCGTGATACTGTTGCTTGTATATGTCCACTTTGAATCTCGCTTGGTCAAAATAAAAATAGGCATTGCAATTGCACATGAAACGTAAAACTCGTACAGCATACTACCAGTCTTCACCTGCTGTGACAGGCTCAACAAAGACCGTAGTCAGCGACATCTCTTGTATTGTAAATAGGCAGCTGAATTACTTGTGTATATACCACATAACGTGCCTAATCCCACAATATTCCAATATTATTTGAGGTGTGTAACTATGTAAGGCCCTATCAGCGACAAGTTGGAGCGGCCATGTCAGAAGACGTGATGAACACCATCTAGCTCTTGCCATCGAAGAGCCAAAGAGAGGAAGAGGGCGTCCTAAGGCAACGTGGAAACAAACTACTGAGGCTGCTTTAAGTGCCAATAGATCTGGTGCAAGAACTCGCTCCGAGTCACCTGAGTGGGCTCGGGAGTGCCCGTTTTACGGGTACATATACAGCTACCAAAAAAGAAGAAAGAGAATAAGAATAAAGCAATGACGCCGGGTAGGGACGTAAGCTCGCCCCACTTGCACTTGTAGATACTTTCCCTTTTTTCGGTTAGTTTCCGCAGACGATAAATGCAAGAAAGGTGGGTTTCTTTCACTTCTAAACAAACACCTCATAGCTATATATCTACCCGTTTAGAAAATATTTTCATATCTTTCGCAAAAATATCACATTTGGGAATCGCAAACTGTACAACACATCTTTAGTGTTATGTTATTTATCTGTTGAAAACGTGAAGAGATCCTAACTACAGAACTCTTTAAAATTACTTCCACAGGGAAACAAAAGTAACTGTTCGGAAAGTGGCAGCTCAGAGGTAGGTCTTCGTCAATTGTGATTACGTTGATTGGATCTGATATTAGCTCGTACAACATTGGCTTTAGAACATCACCTTCTAGTGGCCAGCATATGCCCTCCCAACATCCGAGTTAGTAGATGATACCTGGGAAAGAAGTGAAAATAAAATAGTATTTTTCTTTGATTCCCTATTTCATTCATTCTACGCATGGTGTTTTCATGAAAACTGTTTAAATTTTTGTTCATATATATTCGGCGACGCTGAAATGAAGAAGAGCGTAAGACTGGGTCATGGTCTTGCACAGCCTGTTGTGAAAAGCGGAAACCTGCGGAAAGTGTTCAAGGGCTCGAATCCACTTCTCCCGAATGTACACGCACAACTTCAGGACTGGCTCGTTACTAACTTGCTCGGTAATAATAATAAAACAGAACGTCGTTACCTGGAAACATGTGTGTTCCAGTTCACTGTCCGGCTGCAGATCAAGGTTAGCTTTCTCCTCCAGCAGCTCGAGCGGGTTTTCTACTCTGGAGGTAACGAGGTAGTCCTCCCTCATCTGTGTAGAAAAAACGTCTCACAGTGGAGGATTTCCGTCAAACTCGTTGAACTCTTAAACCAGGCATGTCAAAGGGAGGGTCACAGACGTCTCTTCCAAGTTCTTACATTTAAAATTAAAAACAACACAGTTGCTCACATGTAAAAACACTTCATGTGTTCGGAGAACTAATTTTCCTATTCTTGAGAAAAGAGAGATACACGCATCAATAATTATTTTGAGGGTAAAATGACTTATACAATAAGGATGTTTATTATCACGGTTTCTCCGCAGGTGGTGCTATACAATTTATAATCATTAGATTGTGTGCCTACATTCACTTCCCAACCTCTCCGGAGTGCTCATATGGAGTGAGGGCATGTGACGCTGTTGACGGTGATTCGTCCGTCCGATGGAGGCGTTAAAACTTCAGCAGACCTCTCGATGCTATTCGATACAAGAATACTATGTGCCGGTACTGGGTTTCACTCTCTCCCTTCCTATGATGGTATATCACGTTATACATTTCACGTCCCTAACTCCTCTGATGAAGTTGACGTCAGGAAGAGCATCCCATCGTAAAAGCTGGCTGCCAAGATTCATCTCACTTCTTACCAGATCCTGCAGAGAAACAGGATAAGGGTTGGACGTACACATCTGTTCATTTAAAAAAATTATTATTCGCAATAAATGAAAGTAAGTGCTTAGTTTTAATGAGACCTAGGCCATCTGAAGAACATGACCAATTCATCGCCATGCTTTATTTTACTGCCCTTCCCGGTTTTACAAAACTGTACTGCAGACCACTAGGAAATGATGTACTATTCTCAACTCAGAATGTAAGGAAGCGCTGAGAGGCGAAGATCTAGGAGACAAACAATGTTGACTGGCCCATGAAGTACCGATATGTGGTCCTCGGGACAAGGGCGAACACAGTTCCACAAATGTAAAATTCATCTTCTCTGTTTCTTGGCTAGTGCCTACGAATGATGAGAACACATCTTCTAACCTCTGAGTATATACCATTGACGGCTCTCATCTGAGGGAAGTACGTATAATCTGGCTTTTGTTTTTGTTAACATGCTGACTTTCACTCTGTTGAATATAAGATACAAATTTAGTATAGACTATGCCTGAAAAACGAAACAGATAACAAGTAAATTCACTCAATGAAAGCACAGTAATGATCAAACATCTGGAATATACCGATATAGATGTGATGAAGATAGAATGGAGGAAGGAAAGGACCCATGTAACAACATTGGCGCGGAGCGGACACCTCCACTTTCTTACAGCAAACTTCCCAGACCTGATACATTTAGATGGAAGATATTCAGACACTTAGCAAATTCAGCACAAGTTTCAACTTTTCAACAGACCTGGCCACAATGTTATAAAATGTGACGGCAGACAATCTCGGTTTCGAACATAAAATGATGGACACTCGCCATGACGTCACCGATTATTGAAACTATTTCAAAAATTATTTTCGTCCTTGGCGTTTTTAGCGTGCAGCTATTAAAGCATATCGATATACGCTTCAATTTTATTCCATTTAGTTATGGATAACACTGTGGGCTTATTTATTTATGCATCATTGCTTGGGAGTCAAACAAAGGCCGGCTGTGTGCTACACCACGCCTGTGTTAAAGACAAGTCGATACAGAGCCAGTACCTACGCGTATTTTCAAGTTTGAAAGAAGTCGTTGAGAGAGTGTCACCGCGTCGCTCTTTGTGCCCCGAGTTCGAATTCAACCAACCAGAAGCTGGTAGGAGAGATATTTGAAGACTGGGAGTCACCGGTCAACGCAACCAGTTTAACCAACCTCGTTACCGCTGGAATTATTTATTTATTTAGCTTATGGCTAGTACATAACTCTACATACAAATATTCAAAAAATAACAAACAATGTAACACCTTAAACAATCAACCAATCTCTAAAACAGTTCATAAACTTAAATCCAAGCTGTCCAACCATTGTACAACCCCGTCAGAAGCACACACAAACTCCTTCAGCTGACCGGAGTATGACCTCCTAGGACATTCGGTGACAATATGACGGATGGTCTGATTCTTCTCACCACAGTCGCACTCAGGGGAGGAGCGCATACCCCACATATGTAACAATGACCCACATCGTCCATGATTGGTACGGACTCTGTTGAGAAGAACCCAAGTTCTTCTGGGGAGATTAAAACCAGGTGGTGGGTGTTGGCGACTGAAGAGGGTCTGCCATTCATCTGGAGCTGAGTTGGTCCACTCCAACTGCCATTCATCAGAACCGTTAAATTCCTATTGATGAGTTCCCTTGCAGTCTGAATGGGCGGAGATCTTGACTTCAGACGTCCATACCTAACAACCATGTCTTCATGAATGGGAAGACTTGGGTTCATTGTTATCTTCCTGAACTCGCGAATTAGGTTATTTTGTCTACGAATCCTTGGAGGTGTTATGTGACTCAAGACTGGCAACCAGAAAAGAGGAGTAGATCTGACTGCGCCGCTGACAATGCGCATCGTCTGATTCAGAACAACATCAATATTCTTAACATAAGGGCTATTCAGCCAAACAGAAGAACAATACTCGGCTGTAGCGTATACCATTCCCAGTGCTGACGACCTAAGAGTGGATGCTGATGCTCCCCATGTAGAACCTGCAAGTTTCTGAATGATATTGTTCCTGGTCTTCATTTTAGCAGCGGTATTCACTAAATGTTTCCTGAAGGATAGTGTCCGATCAAGAGTTACTCCAAGGTACTTGGGGTTAGAATTGTGTGGTAGGGGAGAGTTGTCGAGGGAAACGTTCAAAGTAATGTTTGCCTGCCTGTTATTAAGGTGAAAGAGACAGGTTTCCGTTTTGCTGGTGCTAGGTATCAAACACCACTTATCAAAGTACTCGCTCAAAATGACACGGTCTCTGTGCAGAATTGCTTCTATTTCATTCACATTGGATTGCTGAGTAACTATTGCTAGGTCATCCGCGTAAGCGAATTGGCGTATGTAGTACGGGGTATATCGGCAATGTACATATTAAACAGCAATGGAGAGAGCACAGATCCTTGAGGGAGACCATTGTTGAGCTTTTTAACTTTACTATGTTTGTTATCCATAACTACCTGGATCAATCTATCTGATAGCATGTTGTTTATGAGTTGTGACAATACTCTGCATCCAACAAGTTTAAAAAACGTATACACAACTCCCTCTCTCCAAACCGTATCATAAGCGGCTGTAAGGTCTATAAACACTGCACCACTCTTCAGTCGTTTTTCAAAACCTGCTTCAATGTGGGTTGTTAACGCAAGAACTTGGTCTTCACAACTACGGTAAGGTCTAAAACCGGCTTTTTCTGCTGGGAGCGATCGTAAAATTAGAGAGCTTATTCTATTGCAGATGAGCCGTTCCAGAAGTTTGTAACACACACTCATTAGAGCAATTGGACGATAACTTTCAGGACAATCGGAAGGTTTACCTGGTTTCAGAATAGCCAGAATCTTGGTTCGTTTGAACTCTGGAGGAATTTTGCCTGTAATCAGAATATTTGAGAAAAACCGTAACAACCATTTCCTTGTGTTCTTCCCACAATGCTTGAGGAATTCAGGGTGAATGTCATCAAAACCAGGTGCTTTGCGGTTTTTTGTTGTCTTCAGAGCAGACAGGAGCTCTTCTTCGGTGAAAGGGGCAGAAATATTTGATGAACCAATATTATGTCTTTTCATGAAGGTAGTTCTTTTCTTATTAACCGATTGAGTTCTTTCTTGGGTTTCACTTTAGACAATCCAGCAATCCGTTTGACTACTTGATCAGGTGATACAGCAGATTTGGGCTGTGGAATGTGAGGTGATCTCCCCAACTTCTTCAAGAGGCTCCAAGCCTTTCTGCTAGAATGTTTGAAATCCATAGTCTCCACAGTTTCTGTCCACTTGTTCCGTCTGGCTTCATCTAAGTTGTTCATGAGTTCATCAGCAACATGTGTTTCTCCATTCTCTTGAAAATCACTGTAGAGTTTTTCACATGTTTCATTCCATCCAGGTATATACTCCTTTCTGACCCCTCTAGGAATGTGTCTTTTTGCAGCGGCTGGAATGGAATCATCAAACATTACATGAGAAATCCGTCCCTGCGCCGAAATTCCACAGTTTGATTTACGCGAAGAGACAGAAGAGAATTTAGAACTACCTGTGTGCAAAAACATTGACTACTTGTATTTGCTGAGAGCCTTTTGCATTTTTAACGCAAAGCTATTTGAACCGTTGAAAAGACGCGTTATTGTGTCTCAGGGACTCCTCTATCCTGACCGAAATCCGCAAGACTATAAAAGAACGCAGAGAGGGAAGCTTTCTCATTCCTTTTCTGATCGTCAGACGTATTTGACCGCCTACTGTCGCAGTGTGTTTTTATGGAGGGCGCTTTATTTCAGTTGGATGTTTTGAACTCCACTGGACGCTAGGTGCGCACTTGCTTTTTTTGGACAGTGAAAATTTAATTGAGCAATGCTTGTGCGCTGTAAACTAAAAAATCGTTGTTGAATAACAGTAGGTACCCGTAAGGAAAGATAGTTGCTTCTGTCTAGTCGGTAAATACTAAAGTGACACCAAGGTGCGGGCTGGCGTGTAAATTTAGCATTGCTTCTCAAAGACGGTAATGAACAGTAATCTTTATCGACGGGTGTAAGCCGCAGAATTATTTAGATCTGTGAATAGCAATAAACGATACGGATCAAGCTCGCGGAACGGGAAATATACGTGTGGTTATCGTTAATTGCCACCCAGAAGGACTGTTCTTTGTCTGGGAAAAACTCCCATAAATTATTGATGTTCGGATCGGACTAAAATCCGTACAGGCTGTAGTCAATTATCAGCCAATCATTAAGGGCAAGATCTAGTACACGTGAACTAGAAGAGCGGTGAAGCAGACGCCTGATAAATCATCTATATTGCAGAAGTTTTCAGCATTCCAAGGACTATGACGGCAGCAACCAGAGTCGACAAAGTGACCGCTACAACCCTGGTTTCCGTCGTCATGATGGCCTAAGCTACGTGACACAAGCGGCCATGTGAACGGCACTAATGCCAGAGATTCGACCAAGCTAAGTTTCTATGTCCAATTTTCAGCATGCTAGCGGTAAGAATAACACTAGACATGATCATTTTATTAGAGTAGGTTTAATATTAAATGTCAGCCAGAGAGGCATATCGCTTGTTTTTTGTGATTAACGTAAATGTCGTTCAGGGCTAATTGCATGCTCGCGCCCATTTTGTGACCTATTTATAACTGTAGCCTATATATTTTAGTTAGATGGGAGAGAGGGAGAAAGTAGGATATGTATAAGTGGGTTGGTTTATTCCCTGTGATTTTAGTGTTTCCACTTTTTCTTGTTCAATGTCTTCTTAGAGAGATTCGAGATAGCGTCATTATTATTCAAATAGGTTGTACGCCATTTAACATCGACGGGGATATATCACTTTATAGCAGTAGCACATGTTATCTATGCACGCAGCATGTCTTTCAGGTAATGATTTACGTCGTGTTCAACGAAGCTGTTTACGCCGTTGATTGAGTTGGGGTCGTATATAATGCAAGGAAGGCAATTTCTTTACGGGAAGAGTCGAAGTACGTATTTCTTGGGAAGAGGCTAGAGAGGCCCTTGAATTAATAATAGGAGATAATTTGTTTGTGGAGCTGTCTATGGAAAGTGAGTTGCCTATATGTGTGAACAAGGGGAGAATCGAACCCTGGAGGTGTCAGTAGAACGGGCTGAGGTGCATATATGTGCGAATAAGGGGAGAATCGAACCCTGGAACTGTCAGTGGTCAGGTCTGAGTTGCCTAGGATTAATTTGCGATATCCACGTTTATGTGAAATAGAAACGAGTCCATTTGTATCCGCTTGAAGCAGAGTTGTGTGAGATTATGAGGCAGCTATTGAATTTGCGTTATAGCAGAAATGGAGCTGCTAGCGGGAAGACAGTGATTTGTGTAGAAGAAAGACGAGGTCTTAGAAACGACAGCATTATTCCCGAGAACAGGTATATCAGATGTCTGGTCATCCCCGCTCCTTCTAGTGAGAGTCCCAACGTTAGACCTATGTTCCCGTAAGCCAGTGTTTTCTTTGCTAACTAGCATGACGTTTCCCAGCTCACAGCTATTTCCTCGACCACGTGGATAGTGAGAAAGAACGACTTGTTGTGTCTCTGAGGTAGACACGAGCCAGCGCCCACGTTATTTGGATGTTCATTTCCAATGAGCTCTCTCAGGAAATGTTTAAATTCATGTTTTTATTACAGATTTCTTCATGTTTGGTTTGTTCTTTTTCTCAGTGTGTTATTTTATTCCTATCGTGTATATGTGTGTCATTTTTTATCTGCGTTGCTTAGGTGTTTGGTATATAGCTCGAAAGCTATTTCATGGGATGACGGTTTCTGTGCCATCCAGTGTGCATTTGGGACGTGCCATCCAGTATGCATTTGGGATGGTCTCATAGTAAATTCAGTGGTATTTTGGAGGAAGATAGAGATAGAGATGGTCCTGAACGAGTTTGTGAATTATTTTTGTATCTTACCGTGGCAGCTTAAGAACGATTTAATTATCGCAACCCTTCGAGGCTCGGACGTAGAAGTGAAGGCTTGAGTCGATTCACCATACGAATGTACCGTTTCCCCAAGTTTGAAATGTATTATGTTTGTATTTTATTTCCGGGTCGTTACGTTTAACTTTGTTGTCTTTCGATCGTTTAATTTGACTTTACTCATGTGCGCGGCACATTCTATCGACTTTCATGACCTTTTTGGGTCGAAGTTTACGATTTTATTTTCTATTTGTGATTTTTGTAGTGTGAATTAAATCTATTTCTTAGTTAATAAACCTATTTTAGCCCTATATCCGCTTCTTATTCACGTATAATGTAGTCGTTATCCTGTCCATATCATTGTTAGGATTCTAGCTATTTTAGACATTTTTCACGTCGCCTGTGTTTTCCTTTCGGAACGTACTACGCGCTCTACCACCCCCCTGAGTCTAGTCGGATTTTGAGGGCAGGAACGGTGCACTATCATTTATGGGTACAAAGTTACTTGTTAAAATCGTACACTTCCGAACCGCTTGTGATTATTTCTTGATCGATGTAATCCGTTTCTTGACACAGGCCAGAGTAAAATGTGGCTTCCACCGAAGTGTCAGTATCACGAGAGTACACAATGACAAGACCTCATCGTCATCTTACCTAGTACGCCTCATTATGGCTACTCGCTGCTTCCTTTGGTGGTCCTATTGAGGATCCAACTCGCCTCTGGACTGATGCCTTGACACTGGACATTTTACGTGGGTCACACATTACACGTCGAAATGGGGAAGTGGGGAGAGTCCCAGGAGAGTCCTTGCTAATGTAGCAAAGACTTCACTTTGCTCTCAGGAGGTTACGTTGCTTTGGTTTTCTTGGAAAACGGGATGTTTTTCATGCTCCGTCACAGATGGGCGCGTGTCAAGGATTTGCGTGTCATTCCTTACTCCACAGATCGTAAATCTGTTTTCGGCATGTAACAGCACTGCACTCACAATTCCCCGGTGCACATCTGGAGAGGATAGGAACCACAACAGTTGCACAAGCGCATTGAAAACGCACAGTTTTCACGACATGAGGGAGAGGAACATCTCTTCGCCAGTGAGAACAAGATTCTTTCAACTGTCCAGTTCTTTTCAATTATTTAGTTCCCTCTCTTGATCAGCAAGTGTGACAACTTCGTTTGAATGCACTGCTGATCAAAGTAAGTTCTTTGAAAGCACTGTGGTGGTTGGAAGTTACTATCTTACGTTAATTTGTTTAATAATATTAATAAACTGTAAATGCCTGTTTTTGTAATAAAATATATTTTATGCTCGACGATGTCGAAATATAAATATTATATGCCAGAAAATTGAATCTTAATGAGGCTTATTACAGTTCATATTTCATTATTATAACACAGGTTCTCCACCAATCAGAGTTCAGATTTTCATTATGATACAGGTTCTCCACCAATCAGAGTTCAGATTTTCATTACGATATAACTGTTTGACCTGCGCTCAATGCACTAGCTTCGCACTTGTTTCAAAAATAAAACATATCGGACACACATATTAACATCAACGCACCTTCTACTTCCAATATTCCACAACCACACGGCACATTCCCGCAAATTCACTTCACCAACTGTACAATAAACAATTCGTATTTGTAAAGCTATGTTATGATAACCTTCTATCAAAGCTTTGAAAACATATGGCATTGTCAAAGTCTCTGATCCACTCGCGGAAAATCAATAACCAAGCGCTCTGTTCAGTAAACTCAACTGTTAAGCGACATCTTGACAGAAATTTATGAATATTTAAAAAATAGAGTTATAATTATCGTCGAGCATAAACAGTCGTATGAAACTCGCCTATAATGGCAATTAAGACACTCGTATGGAAATTGCAAAACTCGCTTCGCTCGTTTTATGAACATACTCGTGTCTTAATTATTGCCATTATAGGCTTGTTACATAATGTATCATTCTTCCTTGACGTTTTTAGTGTATAGGTATCATTTATGGGTACAAAGTTACTTGTTATAATCGTACAATCCCGAACCGCCTGTAGTCATTTCTTGATGGATGTGATCCGTCTCTTGACACAGGCCAGAGTAAAATGTGGCTTCCCCGAAGTGTCAGTCTCACGACAGTACGCAGTGACACCTCATTATGGGTATTCGCTGCTTCCTTTCGTGGTCCTGTTGAGGATCTAACTCACCTCTGGACTGATGACTTGACGCTCCATACTTCACGCGGGTCACGCATTCCATGTCAAAAGGGGGAAGGGAGGAGAGTCCTTGCTAATGTAACAAAGACGTAACTTCGCTCTCAGGAGGTTGCGTTCCTTTGGTTTTCTTGGAGAACGGGACACCGTTTTCCATGCTTCGTCATAGATGGGCGAGTGTCAAGGATTTGCGTGTCGTGCCTTACTCCACAGATCGTAAAACTGTTTCCGGCATGTAACAGCATTGCACTCGCAACTAGCCAGTGCACATCTGGAGAGGATAGGAACCACAACAGTTGCACAAGTGCATGGAAAACGCACAGTTCTCACGACATGAAGGAGAGGAACATCTCTTCACCAGTGGGAACAAGATTCTTTCAACTAATTTAGCTGTCCTGATCTGTTGAACTATTTAGGTCTCTCTCTCTCTCTTGATCAACAAGTTAGTTGATTTCATTTGAATGCATTACTGATCAAAAGTAAGTTCTTTGAAAGCACTGTAGTGGTTGGGCGTTAAAATATTTCGTTAATATGTTTAATACCATAAACGAACTGTAAATGTTTGTTTTTGTAAAAACATTTACTTATTAATTGTTAGTTGGTAAAATTAAAAACATAGAGTAAGGGTTCCTAAAAACGGGACAACTAAAGATTTCCAAAAAGTGATAGGCCTATGGCTTTTTCCAAGAAAATGAGTTTTATCGAAATTACTCCTTGCTTTATATGCTTAGGATCATATAACCTTAATTTGACTTTTAAGATAGACTTCTAGCAGTGCCATTTGGGCACGTAGCTATCAGAATAGTGGCTTCGAACCCCACTATCAGCAGCCCTGAAGATGGTTTGCCGTGGTTAAACATTTTCACACCGGCAAATACAGACAGACCACACTTCTCCCTATTGAGGGAGTTTAGCCCTCCGACCCATTGGGCTTTGAGTGCAGTTCTGAACATGGTAAATTGCGACAATATAGATGGCAAACGGTGTGACGGTTAGTTAGATCGGATTCTAGCTGAGCAGAATGTGGTCTACACCCGGTGGGTGGTTTATTCTAAGATGACTTTGGACCTTTTATAGCGTAGACCCTCAGTTTCATAGTTGCCCAGAAATGAGATTAAGGAATTAGGATTGTCTGGCAAGCTGGCGTAGAATGTACGCACATTCTTTCTGGTTCTGCTGTAGACGTCTTTTACTCGGAGATCATTTTGGATGTCTCGATTCAGTTCGAAGCATTCTGCTCCTGAGATAAGGTGCAGCGCGCGGTTCTGTACGCGCTGAACCCTATCCAGGTGTGTCTTAGCTACAATTCCTCAGACGGGACTGCCATATTCGAGGATTGGTCTTATTGACGTCCTGCATAGGATGAGCCTGTTTTCTGTATTGCTTGTATTTTAAGGGGCCTAACATCGAAGGTCATCGGCCCGTTTTCTGTATTAGCCCATTATCGGCTTTCATAAGTGAGATCATTTCGGACAGACGACGAATCGCCTGGGTTGACGTGATCTTTAAACGTCGCCGGAACTGTACTGTAATTAAGGTCACGGCCACTTCCTTCCCATTCCCAAGCCTTTCCTATCCCATCGTCGCCATAAGACCTATCTGTGCCGCTGCGACATAAAGCAAATAGCAAAAAAAAAAAAAATCCTCCGTACAAACTTCATTAATCAATAACTTAGAGTATGATCCGTGAACCCTACCTCACAAGTACAAAATGTGATAATAAGTTATAAGACTTAAATTCCGGGGGTGAAGGAAAGGGAGGAGGATGAAAACGCCATGGCCAATAATTGTAATATTGCTGGTAATAAAGCAATAGTACTATTTGTAAATTTCCCCTTACTATCGATACATACCAAATCAGAGTTTTCACACTGGTTATTTTCCAATTAAATCATGTCGAAAATTTTAAAGTCGAATTAGATTAAAGAAATTAGTGGATTTTGACAGAAATACAATAGTATGAGGCGGGAGGAAGCCGGTACCTTCGATTCAATGCTGTTTTCAGATAGTCTATTGTACTGTATTCACGTATTGTGGAGCATAATACGAGTATCTCGAAATGTACGCTACTACTAGGAATACTTGGTTCTGTAGTTTAACGAAATCACGTAACCTGCTGCATTGTACAATTTGAAATATCTCGAAATGTTGATTTAGCCCCTTTGGAATTTCAAGTTTTCAATTATTAATTTGTTTCACTTAGAATCTTGAAGAGTTTCCGTTAACATTAAAATTGAAGAAAAATATGAGATTGTCACGATACGGTGGCTGATTCGATTTCTTTGGTCATTCTCTCTGAATTTGGCATCTTTTCAACCAGGCCTGTGTTTTCTGTGTAGGAGCTGAACTAATGAAATGTATCCTATGTTGCAGGTTCGGTCTCCCGGAGCCCATCTACGTGAACATAGTCCGCGACCCAGTGGAGCGAGTCATCAGCTGGTATTACTACGTGCGAGCCCCCTGGTACTATGTGGAGCGCAAACAAGCCTTCCCAGACATTCCACTACCAGATCCACACTGGCTCAAGAAGGTTAGACCATGACATTACTCAAACAGTTCCCCAATAGAAGTTCTATACCTGCTGCCATCTACCGGCAATAATAATGAGAGAACCTGGAGCGCGTATTTAGTGGAGAACCATTAGAATTACAAAGAAAATGCATTATGACCTATATTTGTAGCGAACTGAGTGTTAAGTACACACGAGGCTTCATATTGTGATAGGACTAACCACTTCCCATTTTGGAAAGGTTAAGGTCGGCGGCTGCAGAGTAGACTTCATCCTAAAAAAGTATGGCCGACAGCTCTGCTTTCGCACCGACTAAACGAGCAGAGAGAGGGGGGGAGGGTAGCCACGTCTCTACGAGGCTCTACGCCTCTCTCTTCGGGAGATGGGGAAGGGATGGTCCGTGGTCCGACAGCTCTGCACTCGCACCGACTAACCGAGCAGAGGAGGGGTAGCCACAGCTCTACCGTGGCTATACGCTTCTCTATTCAGGAGACGGAGAAAGGCCAGTCCGTGGTCCGACAGCTCTGCACTCGCACCGACTACCCGCGCAGAGGAGGGGTAGCCACGCCTCTACGAGGCTCTACGCCTCTCTCTTCGGGAGATGGGGAAGGGATGGTCCGTGGCCCGACAGCTCTGCACTCGCACCGACTAACCGAGCAGAGGAGGGGTAGCCACGTCTCTACGAGGCTCTACGCCTCTCTCTTCGGGAGATGGGGAAGGGATGGTCCGTGGTCCGACAGCTCTGCACTCGCACCGACTAACCGAGCAGAGGAGGGGTGGCCGCGACTCTACGTGGCTCTACGCCCTTCTATTCGGGAGACGGAGAATGGCTGATCCGTGGTCCAACAGCTCTGCACTCACACCGACTAACCGCGCAGAGGAGGGGTGGCCACGCATCTACGTGGCTCTACGCCCCTCTATTCGGGAGACGGAAGAAGGGCTGGTCCGCGGTCCAACAGCTCTGTACTCCCACCGTTCTAACCGAGCAGAGGAGGGGTGGCCACGCATCTACCGTGGCTCTACGCCTCTCTCTTCGGGAGATGGAGAAGGGCTGGTCCGTAGTCCGACAGCTATTCACTCGCACCGACTAACCGAGCAGAGGAGGGGTGGCCACGCCTCTACCATGGCTTTACGCCTCTCTCTTCGGGAGACGGAGAAGGGCTAGTCCGTGGTCCGACAGCTCTGCACTCCCACCGACTAACCGAGCACAGGAAGGGTGGCCACGCCTCTACCTTGGATCTACGCCTCTACCCGGGAGACGGAGAAAGGCTGGTCCCCGCCGTCGACTGTCCTGAGAATGGTTTTCCGTGGTTTTCTAATCTCCTGCTTTAAGGCGAATGTCGGGGCAGTGCCTAGAGTAGGCCGCGGCCGCCAACCCTCTCACCTTCTCCGAGCATCTCCTTCACCGTGATAAATCTCCTAGCCTGAGAAACGGCGTCGTCGTCTAGGAGGCCCGCCGCCAACTTCAGGGATAGAATGAAAACTTGTGTAGAGAGAAAGGTTAATTATTGAAAAATTAGTGTAACAATGCGTCCGAACTGATTACCCGAGGTATATCCATACCGGACATTCCACGCCAAGTCGGTCAAAGAAAGCAACAAAAAAGAACGTATTTTTTTAATTACCAAAGTTTAAAACAGATGTAGAAAAGCTCAAAATCAATATCAACTTATTTAAAATATATTTTCCTAACTGTAACAGCGCTCGAAGAAGCTGTCCTGCAGGAGTTCTTTTACGTGCCGGTAAATCTATCGACACGAGACTGAAGTATTTGAGCACGTTCAAATACCATCCGACCGAGTCGGGATCGAGCCCGCCTGAGGCTGCCACAAAAAGTCGTTAAGTGTAGGTATCACATATTATATTTCCTCACTTCCGACGCCCAAGGAGAACTGAATGAGGTTTTATTTTCACACATATAGGATAGGCCTTTCAGAACCTCTAAACTGAGGAAGTGTTGTTATGTACCTAACCATTTATATTGTTCGCGACTTTTTGAGACAGTAGCGATGCAGCACGTGTGCAACTGAACTGCAGGGTGCTGGGTTGCATAACGTTCAGGTGCGACTTTCCAACATTGAATATTTCCATACAATAGCAGAAAGACCCCCGAAATTTTGTGGACGTAGTCTGTCACCTGCTTCCGAGAATAAACCGCGTAGTGACTTTCAACTATTATTTTTTTAAATATAGAGAAGTCGGTTAAATGTAATCAATACCGTAAGCGCATTGGAGAAAATATTAAGTCACCCTTGGAGAACTCACTACAAGCATTATTTAATACGCCTAACTCCGCTTCTCGACTTGATAACCGCCCAGTTTCGATTAGGAAGTGAGTCCACAAGGTTGTGCAGGAATGTCGCACCCACGTTAAACTACTCGCTGAAGATTTGATTGCGCAATTCCACCAAACTGCGGGGATGCTGATGTCGGCGTTTTACCCGCTGTTCCAACAGGTCCCACAGATTTTCAATGGGGTTCAAGGCAGGTGATTTGGAGGCCAATCGAAATGTAGTAGGGTGGGGGATTGTTAAAAAAAAATCAGTCTCATATGCGTCCAGCCCGATGAATTTTGTTATTGTCATTTGAAAAATCGGGGTATCAATAGCATACTCATTATACAGATGTTGAGTGAATGGCAACACCTCATCATCCAGAATGTTTAAATAAACATGCTGGTTCAATTTAGTGGTCACCTCAGTGAGTGGGCCCAATCCGTTATACGAAGAACACCCCAAAACATCACAGACCCAATTCCGGCTTGAACCAGACCTTGCACACATCCAGGATGAAATGCTTCATTTGGCCTTCGGTGCACTCGACGACGTACGTCATTGGAATACGGGCAAAAACATGATTCGTCAGACCACATTACGTTCTGTCAGTCAGCTACTGCCCACGTTTGATGATTTCTAGCCCACTGAAGACGCGCATCTTTATGTGCATGGCCTCTTGCGAGGTGATCGACTCCAAATGTTCACTGCATGCAGTTCCTGTCACAATGTTCTCTCGCTGTCAGGTTGGAATGGACCTTCACTCACTGACCGCAGCAATCTCCGTCGGGTTTGGAAGCGATTTTGATTCATAAGCGGTGAAACGCGTCTCCGGTCCCTCTCAGTCAGGATCTTTTCCCGATCACAATTCTGACGCCGTGTTTCGTGGCCACGTGTAGTACACCACTGCTCGTAGACACGTTGAACAGTCCGCTGCTAAACGCCAACAAATCTAGCAACTTCACGCACCGTATGGCTATGCGCACGGCCAAACGCGATTGCCCCCCTTTTTGTCACTCTGTCACGTCCTTACATCTACCCATGTTGTACACTGTCCGCTTGAAACTCAATGTGCTAGTACCTTATGCTCACGTAGAGGCAGTGCGCGTGCCGTTAAACACGGGACTCATTCGCTGCACCATCTGTACAGGCTTAACGATCCATCTGTGCGTGCGCACTAGGGTGACTAATTATTTGTCTGGTGAGCTTATGTTTGCAGAACTTTTTAATAAATAAATTCCTAAGACAGCTATTACTTTCATTCGCAACTGAGAAGTGTCTGTTCAAAAGGTAGCCTACTATTCCCACTTCAATTTTTTATTTTATTTTAGTATTTCGTCCACATGCATTGCAGTGGTTGAATCTATCAAATGCCATGAGAAATCCAGACCAGGAAGACGTAATTCATTAAAATTAGTACCATACACGATCATAGGTACGTTCCATGTGCCTTTTATTACTTTTTCTTGCGTTTTTTTTTAGAACTTTCTTAGTGTGGGAACAGCGCCTTTTGAAAAGATATTGCTCAACTGTAAATAAATGAAGGTCCTATCTGCAATAGCTTGTCGATAAAATTTCTGTTAAAAGTCGGCTGTCGGAAAAATATTCAGTATTCAAAATACAATGAAGACTGTTGATATTGTACGACCACTATAATTTTCTAAGGTACTCGGTATTACTTAAGAAAGTAAAAAAAGGAAACTCATTTATTTTTGCTGGCCGATTTCACATGCCACATCAGCTGAATTGGTCGTGCAGTTTAGACGTGATTGTATTACGCGATAGTTTGTAATATCCAGTCCTTCGCAAAATAAATTGAGCACCATGAAGAAGTTGTCATTTTCGTGCAAAACTCGGCATGCTGTTACATTTCAAGCAGATGAGCCTAGTGCCGGTCTTGCCACCAGTGGCCATGATGGTAGTGGTACAACTAATTAACACTAATTGTAGAATGAAGGTACTGACAAAGAAACAACTAATTAACACTAATTGTAGAATGAAGGTACTGACAAAGAAACAAAGAGGAAGGGTCACGAATGGTGTTATAATGAAAGACTCCCTAGGCCTCGCATACCTAATACTGTCGGGGTCGAGAAAGAACAAGGGTTGACCAAGAGAGATTCACATATGAGCACCATCCAATCCCTGTGGTGAATGGTGTCAAAGTGGGCTTGGCAGACTCGGTGACGAAACTGTTTCAGTGACACCTAGGCTACTGTGACTGCTGGAGACTGTCACCCGCTCGTGGCTAAACGAGGCTTCTTGTTCCAGGATTTTGAGACGTGCGTGCTACGAGGAGACCGGGAGTGTCGCTACTTGGAGGGAGAAACTCGAGAGGGGATTGGTGACCACAGGCGGCAGTCGCTCTTCTTCTGCGGCCACAGCGACGCCTGCACGTAAGTTATTATCTCGATATTCGAACTTTAATTTTAGGTTGTCTGGAATTAATTAATGTTTAATACGTTTAGGGCCCTTCACTTCAAGCAAAGCATTAATTTTTGCAGTCCAGAATGGCTGCCTGTCTTCATTTCTCCCTCCTTCTACTGTTCTTTAAGACAGCCCTTGAAGTTAATTTGCACTCTGTCTTCCCGCTTTAGAAGAACCCTATATGACCTCCTGAAACCACTTATCGGAAATATTGCGTCTATTGTCCCAGTCAATCGCTTTCCATTCACTCTGATCGTCCATTTTCTTATCGAAGGATGGCTAGATTAGTTCATATGTTTATTTATTTATTTATTTATTTATTTATTTACACTGACTGACAGAGCAAATGCAACACCAAGAAGGAGTGGTTCGAAAGGGATGAAAGTTGGGGAAAAAACAGAGACGGCACGGACGAATAATTGATGTTTATTTCAAAACGATATGCAGGTTACACAATGCGCACGGCATCGACTCAGTAGGATGTAGGACCACCGCGAGCGGCGATGCACGCAGAAACACGTCGAGGTACAGAGTCAATAAGAGTGCGGATGGTGTCCTGAGGGATGGTTCTACATTCTCTGTCAACCATTTGCCACAGTTGGTCGTCCGTACGAGGCTGGGGCAGAGTTTGCAAACGGCGTCCAATGAGATCCCACACGTGTTCGATTGGTGAGAGATCCGGAGAGTACGCTGGCCACGGAAGCATCTGTACACCTCGTAGAGCCTGTTGGGAGATGCGAGCAGTGTGTGGGCGGGCATTATCCTGCTGAAACAGAGCATTGGGCAGCCCCTGAAAGTACGGGAGTGCCACCGGCCGCAGCACATGCTGCACGTAGCGGTGGGCATTTAACGTGCCTTGAATACGCACTAGAGGTGACGTGGAATCATACGCAATAGCGCCCCAAACCATGATGCCGCGTTGTCTAGCGGTAGGGCGCTCCACAGTTACTGCCGGATTTGACCTTTCTCCACGCCGACGCCACACTCGTCTGCGGTGACTATCACTGACAGAACAGAAGCGTGACTCATCGGAGAACACGACGTTCCGCCATTCCCTCATCCAAGTCGCTCTAGCCCGGCACTATGCCAGGCGTGCACGTCTATGCTGTGGAGTCAATGGTAGTCTTCTGAGCGGACGCCGGGAGTGCAGGCCTCCTTCAACCAATCGACGGGAAATTGTTCTGGTCGATATTGGAACAGCCAGGGTGTCTTGCACATGCTGAAGAATGGCGGTTGACGTGGCGTGCGGGGCTGCCACCGCTTGGCGGCGGATGCGCCGATCCTCGCGTGCTGACGTCACTCGGGCTGCGCCTGGACCCCTCGCACGTGCCACATGTCCCTGCGCCAACCATCTTCGCCACAGGCGCTGCACCGTGGACACATCCCTATGGGTATCGGCTGCGATTTGACGAAGCGACCAACCTGCCCTTCTCAGCCCGATCACCATACCCCTCGTAAAGTCGTCTGTCTGCTGGAAATGCCTCCGATGACGGCGGCCTGGCATTCTTAGCTATACACGTGTCCTGTGGCACACGACAACACGTTCTACAATGACTGTCGGCTGAGAAATCACGGTACGAAGTGGGCCATTCGCCAACGCCGTGTCCCATTTATCGTTCGCTACGTGCGCAGCACAGCGGCGCATTTCACATCATGAGCATACCTCAGTGACGTCAGTCTACCCTGCAATTGGCATAAAGTTCTGACCACTCCTTCTTGGTGTTGCATTTGCTCTGTCAGTCAGTGTATTTACTCGTGATTTAACGTCGCACTACTTCAGATAGATGGAATAGGAAAGGGAGTGTCCGTGCTCTTAATTAAGGTGTATCACCGTCATTTGGCTCGTGTTTTCTCGAACTCAGATAAACCATATTCAGGGCTGTCAAATACAAGCGTACACATACACAGTCCGAACCACGTATCCAACTCGTAACTTACTACTTTTTATAATCCATGCTGCAGAAATGCTTCACCTTGTATCTGTGTGTTGAAATGTCCCTCCATATATTCTTCTTCCAGGACATCAGTGACCGTCATGGAATTCCTTTTTCCCTTATCGTGGATGTCAGAAGTCTTCGCCCAAGTCCACGTTGTATCAGACTGTTTCGTGGCCGAAATAGGCTGCGTTTTCTGAGGTTTAAGGTATCACATGATTTCGCGGCACCACGGAACGTTCTGCAGAATGTGTGACCTGATGTTTATCTCCATTTTGCAGGCCTTTCAACACAGAGGGCGCCCTCCAGAGAGCCAAGACCGCCGTGGAGCGCCATTACGCTGTAGTCGGCGTCTTGGAGGACCTCAACACCACACTCACAGTGTTCGAGCACTACGTACCAAGGTTCTTTGCCGGAGCCAAGGAGGTTTACTGGGGTGAGTAACTCCTGAAGATGCCGGGTTCAGACCCGACGATTCACATCGTATGAGATCTCTGTTATCTGGTGCAGATAGCCTAGACTCAGCCCTTCCTATACCTCCAATGTTCAATGTAAGGAACATTTTCTTTTAAACTATTAACACTAGAATAATGGAACTTTTACAATAATATATTATACTTATTTTCCCGCCCTGCGGTGTAGGAGTAGCGTGCCTACCTCTTACCCGGAGGCCCCGGGTTCGATTCCCGGCCAGGTCAGGGATTTTTACCTGCATCTTTGGGCTGGTTCGAGGTCCACTCAGCCTACGCGATTACGATTGAGAAGCCATCTGACGGTGATATGGCGGCCCCGGTCTAGAGAGCCAAGAGGATCCGGCGTGCTGACCACACGATACCTCGTAATCTGCAGGCCTTCGGGCTGAGCAGCGGTCGCTTGGTAGGCCATGGCCCTTCGGGACTGTTGCGCCATGGGGTTTGGTTTTTTATTACATTTATTTACCATCATGTACCACAGGGATTTTAATGTACTGGTAATTTCTGGGAACATATTAATTATTTTGTTACTGAAGATAATTGACTCATTTTTGACATAGTATCTTTGACATAAAATCTGTAATCAATTAATTTAGACAGAAGGGCAATGATAGAAGGTGTGTATTGGTATTGTTTACAATCCCTGAAAGTTTGAGGTCTGTATCTCTAATAGTTTAGGAGAAAATATTCCTTACATTGCAAAAAAGTGAACTTGTGGAAAACAAGGTTGAAAGTATAACTAAGTTCCTACTGGAGTCCAACATCATAAGATTTTTGTTGTTTCTTAATTGTTAATATACATCTCCTCATCTAGTCTTCTTTTTACACCTTTCATTCTTTGTCTGGCTTGCCTCTCTCACTCATTTTCTTTCTTTTCAGCAGTCCGTTTCCTCTCTTCGTCTATTGACATCGTAACAGTGACCATGTATTTTCCGTGCATCGTTCCCATCTTCTGCAGCACATTTTACCTTTGTTGTGTGTATAAATAGCTTCATACATTCGAACACATTCTTCGGTATTCTGGCCCAAATATTACATTTTTCACACTCGCATTTTAATTTTGAAGTCCTTTGTGTCGCTTGACGCAACTTTAATTTCACAATACTGAATTATCTATTACCTTTCAAAGCAATGAAATGTTAATTATTTCCTTCATTGTTCCAATAAATTATATTATTCTTCAGTTGATCCATGCAACTTCTTGCTTGTGCTAGAGACAGGAATAGATATCACTTCATTTATACAAGCTCACTATTTTCAGGATCATTTCCTACGGTACGAGAAATTGTCTCAGTTCCACTAATGTCCCCAAGGAGGCTTTTCCGTTTTATAAACTCTATTACTAAATTGAGGAATGTTCGATAAGTGCCAGTTACACAATAGAAATAATATAGTACCAATCTTGAACTAACCACCAAATGACTCAATGTAAACAACGATATCCTAGGAATACTGTACAGCAATGAAGACAAAACAATATCCTGTCAAATCAAGAAACCAACACAATAAATACAATGTCTTCGGAAAGACCGAGGAATTGGAAGAAGGATGTTTTCACTCAACACGTATCCATGGAAATTGTATATGGTAACACACCCAGTACACCACTTGGAGTTGAGCTACCGGAAAGATTTGATGCGTCGTTTAAAAGAGGAAAAGATATGGTATTTTATTTCATAAAACTGAAAATCCAAAATTTTTTTAATTTTCAGGATCCGGGTTCCGTTTAAGATATCGACATTAAATTTTCATATTCTCACATGGTATTAAGCAGTTCTGAATAACGGAGAGGGTGATACCAGCTTTGTGTCTTTAAAAAGGAGCATTGCACCTCACCGAACAGAGCTGCACCATTTCGAGGAATACGAGGACGCGAGTTTGTCCAGACCCATTCCAGATGGTCAGCGTCTTGATCTTCAGTCGTCGGGACTCCGTGTTCGATTAGCGGTCGAGTCAAGGGATTTTAAACTTGAACGGTTAATTCTCTTGTTAGGGGACTGTTGGTTGCACTGTCGCCAACATTCCTAAACCTCAATCTATCATCCACCACAACACCCACCTAGTCGGAGGGTCTGGCTTGCAAAGATTTCGCTAGGCTAGCAATGGCTGTAGCTACCCGATAACACAAGGGATAATCACACACTAAATGCGACGAACAGAAGTAAAAAACCAAAAACATCAAACAAGAGGCATTGCAAGAAAATGCCAACAAGCATACGTCACACGAAATACATCCTACTGAGGCATGCGGAATGACATAGGGCTAAGCCCATACTACTTTACGATAGGAAAACCAGTTGGAAAGCAGGAATTAAGGAGAAAATAATTTAGGGAAACAAGTTTCAGTCAAACAAGAACAAGAGAATTTTGAGATGAACTTACCGCACAACAGAATATTGCAAGGAGGAGAACATCTTACCAAAATACGTCATGAAATATCGTGCGTCTTCCCTAACTCATTGGCTCCGTTCGAAACCTAATCGCCTACTTCAAAAGGAATACAGCAATTCGAAATCACATCTTTAAAACACATTACATCAGAAAAATCTGCACATAATGAGCTTAAAATACCAACTCCATCCGCCCACCAAGCATGATCGTCCAGGTCCACCTGGCACATAGCTGCGGGCAAGCAGGTTTGGGAAGCAACTGGTTACAAGTAATCAAGTTAGTTGTAAAGATTACATTCTTAGTTTTCACTTGTAATCGTTACCACTTACAAAAAGTAATTTTTACTGCTAATTTATTTCTTAAAATACAATTGTAATCGTTACGTTCTACCAGACTAATTGATATACAATGAGTGGCCAAAAGTCATGGGAAGACACTGCATGCGATGTTAATAACGAGCCCTCTAAACGGCAGCAATACGGCGAGGCATCGACTCTACAAGGTGTTGGAATCGTTCTGGAGGGATCTGGACCAACGCATCTTGCACTGCTACCACAATTGGTCTTGTGTAGTTAGTGCGGTGTTCATGGAGCGTACACCAGCATCGATAGCATCCCATAAATGCTCTATTGGATTAAGATCGGGGGATCTGGAGGGCCAATCCATAGTCGTAACTTCGCTGGAGTGCTCCTCCAACCGCCTGCGTGCTGCCACCACAGAGCGGTGACATGGCGCGCTGTCCTGTTTAAACCTGGCATCTCAATCAGGGTGCTCTAGGGTCAGAAAGGGATGCAGATGGTCTGAAAGAATGTCCACATAACGTGCACCTGTTATCGCTCGCTGCAGACGGACAATAGAGCCTAATTGCGACTATGAGAACGCCGTCAGTAGTTATTTTTTCACGGGTTCTGCAATCACCACCACCACCCACCCCATGGAAGAGGCCTCCGCCACCCGAAATGTGCTGACAAAGAGTGCGTGCTTAACCTCACATGACCTCACTAGGGCGGTTGGCTAAGAGTGCGCTCTAAACGTGTCTAGACTTAACCTCACAAATCCCAGGTTCGATCCCAGACCTAAGGGCGTTAACCGTACAGACCCTAGTTCGAAGCCTAACAGTACTAGCTCTAACCTAAGAGACTCAAAGTTCAACACACGGGCTAACCGCATAAGAGTAGAAGCTTAACCTAACAGACTTCAAGTTCGATACCCAAGCTAACTGCAGGTCAAACGTTACGCTGACCACGCGTTAACCTAAACTAAACCTAACCTCCCAGGCTAACCGCATAAGAGTGTAAGACTTCAAGTTCGATACCTGAGCTAACGGCATAAAACTGCAGGCCTAACGTTACGCTAACCACGCGTTAACTTAACCTCCCGGACTTGGAGCTGAACTTCGAATAAGATGGCGGCTATAAGGCTTAATGCGTATGCTTCATAGGGGCGTAACATTGGAAAGCGACGTAAGGGAGCTTGGGGCTGAACTTTTTTTTGCTAGGGGCTTTACGTCGCACCGACACAGATAGGTCTTATGGCGACGATGGGATAGGAAAGGCCTAGGAGTTGGAAGGAAGCGGCCGTGGCCTTAATTAAGGTACAGCCCCAGCATTTGCCTGGTGTGAAAATGGGGAAACCACGGAAAACCATCTTCAGGGCTGCCGATAGTGGGATTCGAACCTACTATCTCCCGGATGCAAGCTCACAGCCGCACGCCTCTACGCGCACGGCCAACTCGCCCGGTGGGGCTGAACTTGGAACCAGATGGTGGCTATAAGACTTAATACGTATGCTTTATTCATAAAGGTCTAATGTCGGAAGGTGACTTCGGGGGCTTAGAGCTGAACTAGAAACAAGCTGGTCTGCCGTGTGAAAAAATATGCATACGTTTGAACTTTGGCTGATTGTCCTTCGCTACGCTAGCTCGGATATAACTGTACATCCTAGCTAATTTTGCAGGTTTAGTCTCCTGAAAGGTGTAAAAAGAAGGCTAGATGAGGAGATGTCCACTAACAATAAAAAACAAAAAACTCTTATGGTGTTGGCAACCTAACTGGTTGCCCTTCCGTACACGAGTTAGCGGCTACACGTTGTATTAATAGGACTGGGGAGATGGTGTAAGACTTAATACATGTGCTTTGTTCATAGGGACATAACGTTGGAATGCAACCTCAGGGACTTGGAGCTGAACTTGGAACAAGATGGCGGCACGGTTCTAGAGAGATGGCATAAGGCTTAAAAATGGGCTTTATCATACGTGCGTAACGTCGGACTGCAACCTCAGAAGCTTGGAACTGAACTTGGAATTCCGAAAAGGATGGCGACAATACATTGTATGGGACTAGGGAGGTGGTGTAAGGCCTAACAGGATTGTATTGCTTATACGGATATAAGGTTGGAGGGCGATCTCAGGGTCCCGAAACTGAGCGACTGCAGAGTCAACTGCGCTAGCGTTTGTGCTGATGCGGAACGCTCTGTTGTTTTATTTTCTGGAGCACTGAATTTTTATTTTAAATATTCGAGCTGATAGATTTGAAATTTAGAGACTTCTTAATGTCTGCCGTAATATTTACATCACTTAGAGATTAAAACAATGTTCAGAACCGAACAAAACAGTTCGCGCTACAACTGTAGTGGGAGGTTGCGGGTTATAGACTTGATGCTATATAGACGACCTGCACATTTAGAGATGAAACCTAATTCTAACACCATACCCTCTTCTGAGTTCGAAAGCAACTTAGGCTAAGTAGCTCAGGCGGCAAAGCGTTAGCCTTTTTAGTCTTTAAAACTGCATGGCCATCAACCCAAAGACCTGATCTAAGAATGACAGACAAAGGTGATGTTGAAACATCGCAGACTAACTTAGGCTGAGTAGCTCAGGCAGCGAAGTGCTAGGCTTTTGAGTCTTGAAAACTGCATGGCCATCATCCCAACAAAAATAATCATAAATTTAGACTTTAGCTAAGTTGTGAGAATTTTTTTCAACAAATATAATAAAACTCGGAATGTAAAAGTTAGGAATAAGCCGCCATTGGGTAGACTATAAATGACTTTTATTCATGCTAGCTGAAAAGATAGTTTAGGAGGTGAAGTCTACGTTCTCGTATATTCGCGCTAGTAGCAGTTCTATCGAAAAATACTACATAACGAAAGTTGTAGAAAATAACATTTCTAATCATTTTTTAACATGTTTTTCTGTATAGGTTATAATAACAGATAGTCCTGAATTTATAATGTCGAGCTGCTAGAAAATGGTTGAACAGAATGCAAAGGTCAGGAAATAAAGTGTGATCGTGTAGGCTATAAATAATTATATCCATGCTAAAAAAACAAATTTAGAGTGCACATCAGTGACAGTGAATAGATGCTTGTAGGCATACCCCTTATTTCTAGAGGCTTAAGGAATTATTTTTAATAAGTTAGCTTGCGATAGTTCATCCTTTCTACATGTGATGACACGTCTGCAACGGTAGGTGCCATGAGTTCGTTGATGGAACTTATGTGCAATGTTTATCTTTACAGGCGGGGTTTTCACTTTGAAGAACTATTACTCAGTAATACCCGTAAGACGTAATTCTTGCCCTATTTCTAGAATCTCTGGTTCCTACTCTGTGTAACCAGTATCTTGATAAGCTCGTAAAAGTTGCAATAGTTCTACGAGTAAGTTGTGGTCTTTATAGTATCCTAAATCTACATAGGGTAACAGAGTCTTGTTGTCAACATTGAGACTACCTGCAGACAGTTGATGTATATGAAGTGGTAGAACTTGTTTTGATGTAGTACGTGCTTCTGCAATGCTATCTGTACTAAAAACTTAACTCGCTTTGACAGCGAAGGAGCGCTGAAATATTATTCTTCTTCTATTACCTCATCCTGCTTTTCTTCTTCTTCTTCTGCTTGATATGTTTGCACAGCAACAGAACGTGTAGTAGGCTCAGGAAATAAAATATAATGAAAAAGCTCTGATGGTAAAGAAACGTTGAGTTCTTCCTCTTCCTCCTCTTGCTTCTCTTTATCTGAAGGTGTGTACTTAGTAACAGAACTTGTAGTAGGCTGAGACGACATCGCGCTTCTTAATATTACGCTGCCGACAGACAGAGTTTCTAAGCATTCTACTGGTAGATTACTTGAGCAAATGTGTTTACAATTCACATGACGTGCGAGATCTTTACGCCTTTTACATGTAGCAGTACACTAATTGCATGCGAATATTCTGAAGTTATACTTACCAGCTTTATGTCGCTGAAAAATGTCTTGCCTTGAAAAATCTCAGCACACACTTAAACACAATAGATGCTTTAATATTAATGCGCTCACTTAGGTAGTTATGATGAGTAGTTGTCAGACTGCAACCGGTATTATAAGTAGAACTGATTATCATGTGAATACGAGTGTTAACGCATTTCCTTTGAAATCTGTCTTTCTATTGCAAGATATAGCATGTTACAAGTAACTTTTGGACTGAGCGCCCTTTATGCTATTTTCTTCTACTCCCTTATCTCATCTATCGAAATATTCTCCTCATAACAGAGACTTCGATCCCCCTTATAAAAACTAGTAGCTTATAACTACCTCCTCCTCTTCCTCCTCCTCCTCTTAAGTCTAGTAGCATATGACAACCTATTCCTCCTCCTCCTCCTCATAGACCTAGAAGCGTACGACTACCTCTTTCTCCTCTTCCTCAAACATAAAAATAGTCATACGCCATTCTTATTCTTCCTCCTCATACACTTAGACTTCTTCCTCCTCCTCATAGACCTAGAAGCGTACGACTACCTCTTTCTCCTCTTCCTCAAAAAAATAGTCATACACTATTCCTCCTCATAGACTTAGACGTCTTCCTCCTCCTCCTAAGATAGAGCTCGATCCTCCTTGTAGAACTAGTAGCTTATAAGTACCTTCTCCCCCTCCTCCTCCTCCTCCTCCTCCTCCTCCTCCACATAAACCTAATAGCGTATGAAAACCTATTCCTCCTCCTCGTGGATTTAGAGTTCCTCCTGCTTATCCTCCTCCTCCTCATAGACCTAGAAGAAAGAGGTAGTTATACGCTACTAACTGAGGTATGTAAGGTTAAGCCTGGACAAAGGGCCAGCGGAAGGTCATGTGAGGTTAAGAGCTCCGTATTAACCTCATATAACATTACGCTGGCTACGTGATAATAGACACTGAACGTCTCTACGCTGAAAAAACACAAAATGAAGTCATATAATTTCCCTGCAAGCTTTGTATTATGTGAAACGTCCGTGATTTCCTAAAGATTAGCGTTATTTAAATTAATTGTAATTGTAATTTTAGTGATTACTTGTTCAAAAAGTAATTCGTAATCGAGTAAAATATTTCCCAAGTAACTGTAATTTGTTCTAGGCCAGGTGGTGAGGACGTCACCTTCCTATAGAAATCATTTCTTTATTTTCTAACTACGCTCTAACTAAAGTGTGTCTTTCTTTCTTGCAGATGAAGTAGATCGCTTCACACGAATTAACCGCAACCTGTTCAAACCCCCGGTCAGCGAGGAGGTGAAGGACATTGTTCGCCGTAACTTCACCCGGGAGGTGGAGTTCTACCAGTTCTGTCGTCAGCGTCTCCACCGTCAGCTGCTGGCACTACGCCTGCCATCGGCCCAGGGCGCTGCGTGAAAGCGTTTTCATCCTCTCATTCTTTTAGCAACAAAATGCTGAAGAGCTCTGGACGGCCCTTCTCTGTCTGTGATACCAGCTCGGGAATTTTCTTTCAACGCATGAAACCAGGACACTGATTTTTATAACCATGTTAACTTAGGAAAGGCTAGGGGGCGATAAACCGGTATATATACTTTCACGGAGTTTTGACAATATTCGAGGGGTCATTTTAAAATATGTATAATGCAGCTGCGGACTCTTCTTTTCACATTTGTCCTTCGGGCTGAATACCCAACAACAACAACTTTCAAGTTCAAAACACGTTAGAAATCAGTGACATCTGAAAATCAAGTTATTACAAGACTCTAAATGTGTGCATTCCTCACAGCTTCAGAGAACTGTAGCTGAAGAACTATGGCTGTGAGGGAGATCCAGACAATAGGACAGATTTCTGGAATACCAGAGACAGTGCAATGTTTTATTTCTAAGAAATGTACCTTTATTTAAGGTTTATTTATTCTTTATCTTGATCACCTTAAATCAAGCTTATATTTCAACCATCAGTGCGTGTGTGGGACCAAACAACGAACTGAAACAACATAGGAATATGGGCTCTCAAGGCGTTGTCAAATTGTCCTGCTCACAACGAGTGAGTTAAAAGAAGTGTCTCTTAAACCACATTTTCTCTATGCAATCGAAGCAATAATTTCATGAATTTCGTACAAGGAAGTCTATTCGAACGTCAATGCTTATACAGACATGGGCGTGAATATTCGTACAGCCACTAAGAAACAACCAAAGTAGTTATTTGTGGAACTCTCGGTATAAACAAACGTAAATACGTCTGATAGATACACACAAATATAACTAAGCACTTGAACGCATGGAGACAGTAGTGAAACAATATTAACGTAGTTCTTCTAAAAAAAAAGAAATCTCAATACTTATTTTAATTCAAACACAGGCGTTATCTTCTCGAACTAAAAACAATAGTGAATTCTATCCATCAGAACTTGCTGTGCCTACTTCTGAGTCTCTTGCTTATACTGTGCATCAGACTTGAAGTTCTCTCTGCTCCAATATTATTCCATTTCTTCAGAAGCAATTTATATAGAGGTGTGATGTTTTCGTACTCTTCTTTCCAGTTCATTCTAGAGGTGTTCAATAGGGTTGAGATCGGGGGACTACACTACGGTTTTTAGGGTGTGAGGAGTATTATAAAGTACCTATAGTCGGACATTCTCGACTGTATGCCTGGGATAGTTGTTTTGCTGGGAGTAGTAAACGTTTCCAACATCCAGTTTCTGGACTCCGTCCTGCAAATTTTCTTTCAGAATACGTAAATAAGCAAAATGAAAACAAGCTCCACGACACCTTGAAGACTCTAGGTGTCAAAAGCGGTATTAGGCCTCCTCTAAACCAAAACGACCATCGTTATGAAACAGGTTGAATTTACTTTCGTCCGAGAAAAAAAGTGCTGTTCCAGAAATCGAGGTCCTTTCCTACATAAACTTCTGCGGACTCGAATCTGATCTTCCGATTCGTCTTGGTTATGTAGGGATTCCTTCTGGGTACGCTAGCTCTGTATCCTGTATAAATGATGAGACGCCTTCTTCCGACCTGTTCCCCAACACAAGCAGATATCGCACTAGATTTTGAGTCCTTCTTGACCATATGCAACACGTGTCTTGTTTTCCTCGTGGTGACCAATTCTATGTTTATTAACAAGTTCATTTTTGAATCACTTAAATATGCTCTGCACAGTAGAACGACTTCTTCCAACGAAGTTTGCAATTTCGGAATAGGATTTCCCTTCGCAAGTTAATGAGACAATCGGCCGCCTCATTTCCACTGTAGTTCCCTTTCAGCTGCGACCCATTTCAACAACAGTCACTCAGTACAGCTCAGTCAACACCTGAGAGAGACTGAAATACAATCTTGCACGTGCGACTGCTCTGCGGTAACTCTCATACATATTACTCAACGGGAATAGAGTGTGCACACGAAACAGTAATCGCTTACTATAACATGTCTTGCCCTGCGAATACCTACGTCCATGTTTGTATTTAAAACAAGAACTTGTAAAATGATTTGGATGAAATTGTGTCGAGTTCACATTACAGACGAGAAACAACGAATTGGGATATTTAAAAATATCCCTTTCCTATCGTTAATGACTTACTTTAAGTTTCGTGCAAAGTGCTTATAAAATTCGTAAAATCACAGCATTTTATGATAGTTAGCAACTTACTTAGAAAGGAAATACCAATGAATATACAGGAGATTTCTCTGTACAAACGTCGACTAGTGTAAATGTGTTGTTAGGTGTCAAGAGTAATGGTCTGAATCCTTGTACACTGAATTTCAATAATACCGCCCCGTTCTTAATTCATACTGAATTTACAAACCTGCCTTCTTCTTCTTCTACTATCTCTAAAGGCGGCAACAGACGGCGCATGGTACGCCACGACTGACATCGTGTTAAAACACGCCGTGTAGTTACGTATCGTGCTTCAGCGAACCAGGCACGCTGGAGGTAGTTTTTACATGAACATCAACGGCTGATCTGCAGCATTCGAGCGCTGACCCATGCCATATCCAAGCATTTGTCGTCTATTGTGGATGCAAGGGAGTAGTCGTAAGTGGACAATGCACTCGCTGGTTTACAAAGGAGGGCATTTTAAAATTAATTGGATTTTCTCAACGAGGAGCAGTAATTTGAGACCCAAAACTCCCGTCCCACCATGATTGTAATGAAATGCACGATACGTGAGATAAGATAATTCGCGATTGTAAGAAACGGTACCAATTGTTTCTGTTAAGGCTTATCGGGAAGAGAGATGCTTCTGGGAAAGTGTGACAGCAGTGGGAAGAGCAGATTACTACGCCTTATTTTTAAAAACACTGTCGTTTCTTTTCCTTTAAGAACAAATGAGCAGCAGTAGCTTGTTCTCGACCGGCGAGCACTGCACCGAGCCGCGCCGTGTGGTCACTGAGGCGCAAGTAAGTGGAAGCAATGCCGGGACTCAGGTAAGGGGCCCCAGTTCGACAACCCATGCCCCTTTTAGTCGCCTCTTATGACAGGCAGGGAATACCGCGGGTGTTTTTCTACCACCCCCATCCTCAGGGGTAAGTTCATTGTAGCTCATTTTTGTTGTTAAAAAGACGACTTTCTGCACAAGTGAGCAGTCAACAAGCTGCTGCTAGAAGCCCTGGCACGCGCCACTACATATTAAAGGCCGCGGTGACTGCTGTAGGAAAGACTGGAGAAGCCGCTAGCGTGAAGAACTGACTGTAAACATAACGGTATTAATGGTAACCAGTGTACAAAAAACTTCACAGACATTGTATCTGAATGTTTACTATTTGTTCTAAGTTGTTAAATATTGGTTTGTATGTGACATTCTATTTGTAATAAAATTATTGAAACATTCCATATTTTTCTAGATCTTCCTATGATTACTTCTCCTCGGCTGCACTAATACAGCATATTATTTATTCGGCGTATGATATCCAAAAAATATGTACAAGTACTGAACATCAAGTCCGCCAGTACACTGCACTGCCTCGTGCGTCACATCGAGTAGCCGTGGAAAGCTCACTCAGGACATTCAGTGACCAGAAGCGCAGCCCCACAGTCTCAGCCATCCCCATCTTCCTTGATCAGTTTTTGTACGGTTCAAGATGCTCTGAGGTTCTGAAGTTACCAAGCTTTTTCTTCTAAGGTTGCTTGGCAGTAGTTCTCCAAGAGTCGCGAACTTTTGTCAGTCTCTTTAGCTCCACGTAGGATTAGCAACCTAGGTCCTCTTTAGCTCAGTGTAGGCCTGCGTCTATAATTTCTCCCGTCCACAGAACCCTCCAAGACCGTGGCCAGTAGACTGCCTTGCCTGATGTTCCTTCTCTTCCTCATGTACTGACTCAAGCATGGCGCCTCTCCTATTCCTCTGAGTACTTCTTGGTTGCTAACTCTCTTTCCAGGATATCTTGAGCATTCTTCTGTAACACCATTGATTCTTCTTGTATCAGTTACTCCAAGCGTCAGATAGAAAACGGGCGTCTGTAGTGCAGGTCCAACAATGTCTGAATGAACTGGCAAACCGGAGTTCTGGCCAAGTTCCTTCCCCAACTTCAGCAGTGCGTGAAGGAAGCACAGGCAGCCAAGACGTGTTAGTGAGAAACAGAGAAGGGATCTTGGCCAAATATAGAATATAAACTACAGGAAAATTCACCTGTAAAAGACAAAGCATTGTACGGAGCAGAAGTATGGGGCATTGAAGAAGGTAGTAAGAAACTAGACGTAATGGACAGTAAGTTCTGCAAAATAATCATGGGGCTAGCACAACGTACAGCTGACAGTGGAGTTTGTATGTGGAGATATAATAAGTATACAGCAGATATAGCTAAAAATTAACAAAACATTGGTTAAAGGGGGAAACGGGAGGGAAATACTAAATTTAGCATACCATCATTAGATGAGACATCTACACGATGAGTATTGGTTATCCAAGGTGAAAAGGATGCTGGTTGGGAGACGCTTGGAATAGTGACATCCAGAACGAAGAAAAGAAATTGAGTAAGAAAGCAACTATTCGAGTGAAAGACATTGAGAAACAGAAGATTATGCCAGAATGCGGAACCAAGAACATTACGGAAATTCTGTGAAATTAGCAAAAAATCCATCCATAAAGAAAGAAAGACTTACGAATAGAGAAATAAGAGGTATATTGTAGTGGCTAATGGGCATATATAAGAATAAGGGTGTAAGAGAGAAAAATGAAGAAAATATGTGTTTGTTATGTGGAGAATTAAAGAAGGGGATACACTTGAGAGTTTTTAATGCGCCCATCCTGCGTCCAGATACGACACAAATAAAAATACTCCGACAGCTCAATAATATCTCAGTGTAAATCTTCATGAAAATAATTCGGCTTAACGTGAATTCAGATGAGAAATTTGACCTCATGCGAAATAATTCAATTCCGGATGAACGTCTCCATCCTACCGCACATTTTTCCAACGCATGTACCATCAGAAATCGCAAAAATCCACTTAAGACTAAGTTATCCTATGTCAATTACCTACAAATCAATTACTCACACATGTAAAAATCTATAATAAGAAATTTATTCATATAATTCAGAAGAAAAGTGAAAGCAACTTGTTAAAATATTCGTCCAATAAATCATAAACTTTATCCATGGATTTCAATTTTAATCCTGACATGAGCTAACATCTTGTTTTCACATTTTCATTTCATATGTAAATATTAAGTTAATCAATCATATTATTTAAATAATAATCAAATATTTTAAAAATAAAATCAATCATATCATTGATTCATATAACACATGGTTCATATGTTGATGTTCTTTCAAGTTACTCAATCTAAATTGTTTTATGAATATCGCTTCATCTCCGTTATCTCCGTTGAAAGACATGCTAAAGTTACTAACCCCTACTGCCACTTATAATCTTGACACCTACCATCCTAGTCTTACTATGTTTACGTATTCGTAAAATCATCACATATCTTTCACAAATAAATTAATCTAATACTCATTACTAACTCTACTAGTTCTTAATTAGCCGTAATTGTATCCTCTTATTCCATGTTTGACTTTACATGAAGCCTTGTTTGCGTTGAAAAGTTAAGTGACTCCTTTCTATTTTAATATGATAGCTCAATATTATCTCTGATGTCTATGTTATTCAGCACAGCTACACACACATATCTCATCTTTCAATTCATGTATTATCTCTATATGATACTTGCTATGGATATTTCCTCACAACACAGCCTTATTTTAATTTAGCAGAAACCATCTACTCTGATACACGCGTCTGAGTTAGCCATGCCTACCTTGTCTTACGATATTCCCTCGAAGTATTATCATTCTATGTACTTGCTTCTTATAATTGATCCATAATATGAATATTTATATATAGCATCCATCATTACGTCTTTGCTCCAACTATCTTCCTAACACTTCATTTCAGTTCCTTCATATTACTCCATTCACTTATATATATCGCTCAATTCAATCAATTATAAACATCAACATAACCATTTTTATTCATGTATAACACAGTTCCTACGACGTATTAAGCTTCATTGCCTCTATATTCACTTCACTGCATCATAATTCATCTCACAGAATAATATTTTACCTCTAGTACTCCATAATACCATTTCATGACGTACGTCGACAAGGTATAACTCATATAATCTACAATACACTCCCTTTTCATATCTTTTCATTATGATGCTTAATAAGCATGTTCGGCTTCCAAACCCATTTAAGAAATCTAATACGTGCATATACTCTCATTCTGCTGTGTGAAATCTACACTCATTCTCGCAAATAATCATAAATTCATCAGCTATCATAATACACTCAATACATGTATAATCACTTCTTCGAGATATATCGATTTTATCACAGCTTAACCACGTAATATATAATTCAATCATTGCACTTCACTGAGTCACTTGCTATCTTAAATACTGCACGATTACTATAAATTTCATGAGGTTACTACATTCTAACTTAATTAAGAACTATCACTTAATAAACTTAGCTTGTCATTCACTGGCTATGGCGACTTTGTAGCTCTCGGCCCTACATCTGTAGTCCTTGGCCGGCTGGATACTATGGGTCAGCTGGAGTCCTCTCCTTCATCAGGTTTGGTTGGCTGGCTGGTTACATATTCACCTCCAGGTCGGTCCAGCTCGAATTTAGCGAGTCATAATAATCTTCTCTCTTGTGCTAGTGTTAACATAATCCCAACAAGTAAGAGTTCATTTTAATTCTCCTTGAAAATCAAATATCTCGTCAATACTCTTGTGTTTTCTTATTGAGCTGACGTTTCCCCAAATATTTAACACTGGGTTCAGTGTATCTTCGAACTTTTTTTGCCTTAATTTTTATATATATAATTTTATATAATAATTCTGTTCTACAAGGCTTAAGAATCTCTTAATTTGCTTCTTGGTAATGATTCTTGGTTATTTTTATGTTCTCCAATCTCTATTCTTCATAAGCTTCGACGTGTCTGCCGTTTCGCTCCTTGTCTGACGATGTGAGCGTATTTAATTCAAATCTCTCTATTTCACTTCGCGATTTCTTTCTTTCTTCTGCACTGAATACTGTGTATTACGCCGTATCTTCTTTAGGACGAGTAATATTTGAGTATATCGTTTAACTTGGCTAATATCTTTCTTACCGGGCGAGGTGGCCGTGCGTGTAGAGGCGCGCGGCTGTGAGCTTGCATCCGGGAGATAGTAGGTTCGAATCCCACTATCGGCAGCCCTGAAAATGGTTTTCCGTGGTTTCCCATTTTCACACCAGGCAAATGCTGGGGCTGTACCTTAATTAAGGCCACGGCCGCTTCCTTCCAACTCCTAGGCCTTTCCTATCCCATCGTCGCCATAAGACCTATCTGTGTCGGTGCGACGTAAAGCCCCTAGCAAAAAAAAAAAAAACTTTCTTTTCTGACGCAGCCGAAATGTTTCGTGTCCGTCCAGTATCTCGGCAGATTAGTTAGTGTAATAATCATATATTAATATTTACTTGTTTCTTTTCAAACAATCCACTTGATATTTTTATGTTCTCTACTCACAGCCTTTGAAATTGTGCGCTCTTTACTCGGTCTTGGCCACCTGTGAACTTTTAAATTATCGTTCACTTCATATAACTTTGGCCTGTATCAAGACCGTCTCCAATTCTCAGACCGTAATATAAAAAGAACATGGCGGCCAAAGTAGCCAGATTGCTGGTATTGGCTAACACGAAAATATCACGTACATATTATATAAACGGCGGTAATTTAATATGATAAATGTAACATCATAGGCAAAATCACTTTTACACGTATAAAAACGCTTCGCCAACAAGTACGCACCACATATAATCAACAAGAATCACATATATTCTACTAGAAAAGAGACCAACAAGCTGATTATTTAGAAATTTCAATTCGTCAAATAACGTTTTCTCTTAGAGTTCACTTCGCTGGATAGATGAAAGTACATGATAAAACTGTTAAAGTGATATTTCTTACATCATTTTGAATGTTTCAAAATAAATTAAGGTGCGAACTTCCTCGATTTATTCGCTCTCATGAGAACTATGAAACATAATTTATTGCCTTAGTTTTGAAGTGGTGGGCGATTTCTTAAATTCAGTACCCAATGAACGGGAAGTACACCCGAAACAACAACAACAACAATAATAATAATAATAATAATAATAATAATAATGGCTTTACGTCCCACTAATTAGCTACATTTCTACGGTTTTCGGAGACATCGAAGTGCCGGAATTTAGTCCTGCAGTAGTTCCTTTACGTGCCAGTAAGTCTACCGACACAAGGCTGACGTATTTGTGCACCTTCAAATACCACCGGACTGAGCCAGGATCGAATCTGCCAACTTGGGGTCAGAAGGCCAGCGCCTTAACCGTCTGAGTCACTCAGCCCAAGTACGTCCGAAATGATTATGTTAACCCAGTAAACGGCCCTGGTAATGTTACCATAATGTTGACATATGGCATAACAGCACTTCACACAATGATAGTAACCTTAGTAATGAATCGTTCACACACTAAGTATATAATAGGTTTTTATCCATAAAGAACATGAGTGCAAAAGCTATATTGACTAAACATTGATATTTAACCGCATGGACGAGCTTCCGTTCGGCTCAGTCTGCTTGATAACAGATAACCACAGTATGAATCCAAAGGTGTTGGTAGTGTAAAACCATACGTTACTAACCCAGCTTATCCCTCAAAGTCACTATTTCTGTGTAATAGTATGCAGATTGCTCCATCTGTCACACTTATAAGTTTTGTTATACTCTAAGATCCAGTCAAACATTTCCGCAGGCAAAGCACAGATTATTGTAAAATACACTTGCATCTAAATCACTCGACACTTTGAAGCACATAGACACTGACGGAATATCACAATATCAATTATACTCTATCTAAATTAATATTTTTCGAGGAACACGAATAGTTTGGAAGTAGAGAAACGGCTTACCTAACCTCAGACTTATTCTGAAAATGATGTATGCACGCTACAGTTTTGTCATGGACTTCAAAATAATCACAATGTTTATTCCTAATCCATTTCTCTCTTAATGTTCTATTCCGCAGGAAACTTAATAACAGTTGTATGAGAGGCATTGCCATAGTTAGACTAAAACCTGGTCCACCTAGTGCAATCATGTTCTTTAATGGGTAAAAACACGATCAAAACAAGCACATTCTCACATTACTGCGTATAATTACAGATCCTATGCGTCCAATGACTCATATAAATACACTCGCACACTTATATTCTACAAAGAAACTAACATTTATCGTCAACTTTCATAAAATTACACCAACTACATACGATAACAACAACCAAAACAAACCCACATTTCCAACAATTCCGGCTACTCGATTCGCTATCTTTGAACGATCTAGAATAGCATTAAGGTCTGAGGATTGGAGTCGGTCTTGCCTGTGTGGTCCATACCTCCACTCTGACGCCATTTTGGAACACGTCAGAAAATGCAATGCGCACAGTAGGGAAACCGAATCAGTTAGGAACAAGTAAGTTACCTGGGTAGTAACTGTAAAGTAAAAATAGAAAGAATGAATTTTGTACAATTATACAATTGTTAAACAAAGAACGGATCGCACCGGATAGGACAGACAAATTTTTTGAGATACTAAAATGTATGTGGCAAAAGAGAATGAAAGAAACCAAGCGCAAAGTTAACTTTTAGTGTTGCGGTTGTGTTGTTAATATCATTTCATCAAGGTAACCATGTGTTAATTGCATGTGAAATTGCTTGGGTTACAATGTATTAAATGTTCCTTCCTCAGCTGTTGGAGTTCCGTAGCTGTAAGTTGAGACCATTCATTCCATTTACTCATCCATTAACAAAGGCTCTCTCCACAGCTGATGGTTATCCGTGACAGAGAGAGAGACCTCTTTTCATGCATGTATGAACCCAGTCATTCATTCATTAATGATTCATTCATTGAGTCATGTGTTCATCTATTCAATCACTTATTCATTCATTCATTACTCATTCAGGTTACCAATATAATACAATGAGGCAATTCATCCATTTATTAGTACAGTCATTCAGTTAATTCATAATCTGTATTGTAAGCTAAGAATAACATTCTTCAGACTCGTAACATAAACAAATACTTGCACTAACACGAACTAATAGGGGTAATATACATGTTGTCCAAAACCATGCATAAATCAAATAATTTGGAGTTCGTGACTATACGGAGCGAGTTGACCGTGCGGTTAGGGGCGCGCATCCGGGAGATAGTGAGTTCGGCAGCCCTGAAGATGGTTTTCCGTGGTTTCCCATTTTCACACTACGCAAATGTTGGGGCTGTACCCTAATTAAGGCCACGGCCGTTTCCTTCCAACTTCTAGCCCTTTCATATCCCATCGTCGCCATAAGACCTATCTGTATCGGTGCGACATAAAGCCACTAGCAAAAATATATATGTCCGGAACTATGGAATGGGAGTATTTCTGTTCTATTCTAAAAAACACAGAAGCTTAAGCAGATAAACAGTGAGTAAGATTGTAAACAGGTGACCAAAAACATAAACTGTATGTATATTGGAGAGAATACATCCTTGGTTACACAGAATGGGAGTGTCCCAGCACATGTTAGGTTCGTCTGGATGTGAGATGATGGTGTGTGGCCTCCCGAGAGCCCTGGTGCAGGGCGTTCAAACTGACGCCTCATATGTGACCTGCGCGTCTGTGAGAATGATGAATTCTAATCATGAAGACGACACACACATCCATCGGAATAAACCAATGAAGGTTAAAATCCCCGACCCGGCCAGGAATAGAATCCTGGGCCTCTTCGACCAACCATTTAGCTAACCTTTCAGCCATAGATCCAGACATGATAATAATAATAATGAGATAGGGTGTCGGCACATATCCTAATCGGGTGAATAACACCAAGAGGTCTCGTTAAGACTTAACATCTCCACCTGACGTACGAATCACCATCACTGCGGAGAGGTTTTCAATTCAATCTAGGCTTTTCTCACGCACTCTAGTGATGAGAAAGTGTATACCATCTCTCACCTACCCTGCAGGCCAACGTTCTGATGCTGAAATGTTTTTTCTACCAAGGAGACACGAACCACCTAACCACGAGTCAGACCATATCATGGCCACCAGGCTTGCTGAATATTGAAATGCTGTTGATGATGATGATGATGATGATGATGATGATATGTGTTATGAAGCTCCATAACTGATAAAACTATAAAAGGAGTTCAAAACGGGATAAGAAATAAATAAAAAGCATACGGAAGATGGGAATCTCAAATACTTAGTCAAAGAAGAACGATTAACATGGAGTCTTCCACCTCGCGAGGTTTCTGGACTGTTGTGGAACGACTGGCCTAGTGACTTGAATCGAGCTCAGTGTCAGCTCAGTCAGTGTGAGTTGAGTGAGGCAGCCTCTATTTGTCTGTCGCGGTCTGTTGTAGCGTGGGAGAGAACACGGGCTGTGAACGGAGTTCTACCGGAGTGAGTGGACCTGCCAGACTGTTGTGCGCGTGCTATGAACTGAAGACTATGATAGCGCCAACGAAAAACTGTATGCCTGAGTAAACGAAGATTGGGTGAATTAGTGAGACAACAGTGATAATAATAGAGATAGCGCGAACTGTAAAATTATGTGCCCTGTAAGTTACTATGAGTGTAAGCTGTGGGCTTGGTATGTCATATGTGTGTTAATGTGTAGAATAAGAACTTAGATAATACAATTTTAGAAGTTTAACGCTACCAGTTTCTGTGTTCATTTATCTACCCCGCCAACGCATCACATTATTATTATTATTATTATTATTATTATTATTATTATTATTATTATTATTATTATTATTATTATTATTATTATTATTATTATTATTATTATTATTTATTACGAATAGGCCTACTTGGCACGACGCTTGCTCAACCATTTGCCTAGTAGTGTAGTCGTAGTTCCTTTCTTTCCTTCGACCATGGGTACAGTGGTTTTTCCCCAAAACCACGGACTTCTTCAGGATGATGACTACTATTAATACAAAAGTAAAGAAAATAATGTAGCTAGTGTTGGTTTCAAAGGGCATCAACTCGCCTTACCCCTAACCATAGGAGGAAGGAAGAGGTCGTATGGGTAAAAGGGTGGTGATTACAAACTACAAGAAAATAATTGTCTCCTATTGTAACTTAATCGAAGCCTCTGCAGTCCTCGCAAATCGAACACCATTGGAGTCGGAAGAGAACAAGACTTGACCAAGGAGGTCACATGAAAGCAAACCCAACTCCTGTTTATGAGCTTGCATTCCAGAGATCCGCAGTGCAGTAGTTCTCCATTTTCACGGAATATGAATGCCCGGGCTGAAATTCAGTAAAGGCCAGAGCCTCCTAGCGAGGCAAGAAATAACTAAACGGAAAAAAAGGATTAAATGATCGATTTTATATGTAAATGTTTTACCTCAAATTACTCCATTTCAGGTACCATACGCGAACCTTTTCTTGAGCCCTGAGCTCCCTAGTGCTGAATCGGTAGACCTCGATTACCTTCGACATCCATATTGGCAACATTTGAAACACAAACTATGCATCGCTGTGAGACATCTGGCGTACACTTTACGAACTAGTACTGGTGTTGTTTACGCGGCAAAGCCAAACTGTATAATTCATGCTAGGAACAAGATTCGCATCGAGAAATGTTATATAAGGTTAAATAATGTATGTGTGACAGAGTTGTTGGCGTAAGATAATAAATGTTTAGAAAATTCATTTCGATCGATCATATTATCGATTCAATTCAGATTTCATTTCCATCCAGTTGGCAGTATAACCGGAACCGTCAGCGCTCCCTCCTTACCCCTCACCCCGTAAAAATCGGGCTCAAGAAAAAGTTCGCGTATAGTACTCGAGTTTTAACTTTATTCTAAGTCATCTTCAGCCTTCGTGGTAAAAACTTGAACTAAAACCTATCGTTACGAGTACATACCACATCTCTGCTACATCCGTTAAATATTAAAAGGATTTAACACACACCCTCTCTACGGATACTAACCTTGCGAAAGGAGATTAAAATCGAGAAATAGCTTCCTAACAACTATTCCACCGTTACAAGCAACAGTTGCAAAAGCACGAGTGCCATGTGAAAGGACAAAACCAGCAATTTGTCTGAATGGCTGGAATCGAAAGAATCTGTACCTCCTAGCCATACCGATAACTGGCGAATCTGGAAGTCCCTCAACAGACTGTGAGCTGAAGTTGCAAGAACAAGGGATAATTTATATAAGTGGCATTTTCTGACATTGTGACGAATTTCAAACAACACAGCATCTCTTACTTTGTCCGTTGTGCCCATCCAGATGGACAATGAGTCATTTAACTCAAGCTCATTCAAGTGCTCTCAAAGCAGCTAAGTTTTGGGCGGGAACTGCTTGAAGTCACTTGATGAATACATACTGTATTTGTGCAGATTAACTCTCGAAATATAGCGATATCGGACTTATTGTCCTAACTGCGTCCATCGGTTACGAAAAATACGAAACATGACCCAAAAAGCTCTTCATAAAAACCGATTTCAGAAACGATGACTATTTTCCATTTCATGCTTCTTTTTTACGTTTTTCTGTTTCATATTTTGTACATCTGACACGAATAAATAAGTAAGGATTAAACATTCAGCGTGTGATATCAGACAGACATGCTGTACATCGTCGTCCGGCTCATTTCCTTCTGTAGACGGCTCCGTGACTGGGTGTTTGTGTTTGTCTTCTACACCCACCTCATCTCGCTACAGAAACACGAATCAGTGAATACATCCGTCGACGTAGTGCGGAGTCGAGAAAGCCATGTGGCTGTAAAACTGATCCAGATCCACACCAATAAATATGGAAAAGGTGAGGAAAAAGATACGTACACTTCCATTGGCGTTCAGAGTAAACGCCATGCCTCTACTAGCAACTTGCTCTTTCACCTTGTCTAATTCTACACCTTTTATCTTTAAATCATGTAAAAGTGATGTTAGGCTTAGCTGGTGCCCACTTATCAGTTGCGAGCTTCCTGACAGACTATAATTAATAGAAGCCGTATTTTTTGGCAACAGCGATAAGCGTGAAATTTTGCATACCCTCTTTCTCGCTTTCTAGGTACTTACAAGCACCGTATTTTAGCGGAACGAACTCTCGAAATATCGCATGGTCCTAATTACATCCGTCTGTTACGAAAAATACGAAACATTACCCAAAATGCTCTTCATAAGAGCCGATTTCAGAAACGATGATTATTTTTAAGCCTTGGATAAGCTCTAAGTAACGCACTATGTTACATTGCATAAACAATGTTCAGCCGGTGTTTAGCAAGACATCTAAGTTTCAATATTAGTTCAAAAATGAAAATATAATTATTTTCCATGCTACTCTTTGCCCGTCGCAACCAATTAAATGCGTAGGTTCGCGCGCCGACTGTCGTCTGCCTTACATATTACATATTACCTCCCCGTACATTTCAAATGAGGTCGGCGGATGCAGACAGAGTGGGTCTCGGCCCACAAGTGGCCACGGCGGGCCCATGGTCCTGTCGGAACTCCGACCGGCCAACCGAGCAGAGGAGGAGTGATTACGCCTCTGTATTCGGGAGACGGAGAGGGGTTGGTCCCCACCGTCGGCTGTCCTGAGAAAAGTTTTCCGTGGTTTTCCATTCTCCTGCAGTAAGACGAATGGAGGAAGAGCATCTCCTCCACCGCATCAAATGTCCTGGCCTGAGAGACGGCGACATCGTCTCCCTTCAGGGGCCGTAGTTGTTATTCAGAGGACTTGCTGCGATCTCGCAGGACGCTGTCTCCGAAGTGACAGGTCCCTCTGAGAATGTTTTGCAAAATTTCCTGAAATTCCTGCCAGCGGTTTGCACGCGATGTCGTTTGGGAAGACAGACAGACAGAGATGTTAGAAACCTCTACACAGACCGACGTAATTTCTCCACGGTCGTTTGTACTTTGGAAACAAGTAATTTTAACCTCACTTCATTTCCAGGTATCAGTGATTTATGTCTACTGGCAACTATTGTTTCTGAAACACGAAGGTCGATCAAATATATATGTATTTTGCAGTTCTGGTTGTTCTAAGATTGAATAACTAGGTTACATTATATGAGCTGTTTAAAACCACGAAATCACGGAATTAGGTAGATTTACCCCACACTGTTAGGAATATTTGGCAAGAAACATCGATCAGTATGAAGATATATTTCCTGAAATACCCACCGAAGTAGTATCAATTTTAACACGACTATTTTTTTAACCAAAAATTAATAATTAATAAGATGGACGAATGCATCTTTCAATTTTACTACTGATTCTTCCCACGATACAGACGCTCGGCGATGGAGGTCGGTTTATCCTCTTTTCCATACAGGTGAAAACAGCAATTTCCTTTCAAAGTTGCGTGACTGTTATAATATAATGGAACTAACTAAATTAACCTTGAAATTAATTAGAAAGCACTCAGTCCAAGATCTGGTGAAAACTTGTGCGAGCATCGACCTCGTTAGCTGAACGATGCCGCATTCTGAAAGGAGTAGAATGTGAGAGTCTTAACGCAGATGTTGATCAGTTTATTACCTGGAATATCGTCTGTAGCTTCAGTGGAGTAGTGGAGCATGTGTAGCATTCAGCACGAATCAACAGCAGTTAGAGGGACATGCGGTGCTACATTGAAATGAAGAAGTGGTTGCAGTCCAGACGCACTAGTCAGCTTCCAGACTGTCACAACCATGACTCAGACTGAAACTCCGGACTCTGACAAAATACTACATCCATCAACGAACAGCAGCAGACGGAATCTTCAGGCGGTACACACAGAAACATAATCAGAAGAAGATTGATTGATTGATTGATTGATTGATTGATTGATTGATTGATTGATTGATTGATTGATTGATTGATTGATTGATTGATTGATTGATTGATTGATTGATTGATTGATTGATTGATTGATTGATTGATTGATTGATTGATTGATTGATTGATTGATTGATTGATTGATTGATTGATTGATTGATTGATTGATTGATTGATTGATTGATTGATTGCCTGTGGAATCCGAAGAGGTCTGATGCAGGTCTTCCTAGTTACATGGGGTAAAAAAAATTGAGATTCTTTAATTCGTTTCATGAGCGACATGTCTATCTGGGGGTGCGGCGATGATGAGGCAGAGTGAAGAAAAAACCCAGTGCAGGCACATAGCCTACACCTGTCGAATAACACCAAGGGATCTGCTAAATGCTTAACGTCTCCATCGGACGGACGAATCACTATCATCAACGTCATATGCCCTCACTCCATATGAACGCTGAGGAGAGGTTCGGAATTGAATCCACGCGATCTAGTGATTAGAAATTGTATACCAGCACCTCTGCAACCCTACCGGAAAACTTTCTGATGGGACTCGAATCAGTCACCAGGCGAGACAGCCGCTGGTGTTTGCTCAGTGCCTTCTGTTGGAAGTGGTGACGTCGGCGGTTGCAGAGTGGGCTTCGGCTGGTGCACTCTGACCGACTAACCAAGCAGAGGAGGGGTGGCCACAACTCTGCCGTGGCTCTACGCCTCTGTATTCGGGAGACGGAGAGGGGCTGCTCCCTATCGTCGGCTGTCCTGTTGTTTTCCATTCTCCTGCACTAAGGCGAATGGCAGGACAGTTCCTAGTATAGACCACGGCCGCCAACTCTCTCACCTTCTCCGCATATCTCCTTCACCGTAACAAATCTCCCGGCCTGAGAAGGCGTCACTGTCTAAGAGGCCCGCCTCCCCTATCAGGGGAGGAATGAAAACATTTTAGAAGTAGTAGTGCTTCTTGACCTCCTGACGGTCAACCTCCGTGGCCCAGGCGGCAGTGAGCTGGCCTCTCACCGCTGCGTTCCGTGTTTCAAATCCCGGTCAATCCATGTGAGATTTGTGCTGGATAAAGCGGAGGTGGGACAGGTTTTTCTTCGGGTACTCCGGTTTTCCCTGTCATCTTTCATTCCAACAACACTCTCCACTATCATTTCATCTGTCAGTCATTAATCACTGCCCCAGAGGAGTGCGACAGGTTTCGGCAGCCGGCACAATTCCTATCCTCGCCGCTAGATGGGGCTTCATTCATTCCATTCCTGACCCGGTCGAATGACTGGAAACAGGCTGTGGATTCGCTGAGCTGCTTTACTTACTGATAAGAGTATTGGACTCAAGCGGCACCGAATATACCACGCTGGGCTCGGCCGGACCATTACTATACTCATAAAAAGAAGTCGAAATGTAGCGATGTATAAAACAGGTATTTCTTCTTATTCCTCTTCTCCTTCTTCTCCTCTTCTTCTTCTTCTTCTTCTTCTTCTTCTTCTTCTGCTACTACTACTTTTCATACCAGGCAAATGCTGGGGCTGTACCTTAATTGAGGCCACAGCCGCTTCCTTCCCATTCCTAGGGCTTTCCTGTCCCATCGTCGCCATAAGACCTATGTGTGTCGGTGCGACGTAAAGCAAAATAGCATAAAAACTACCACTACTGCTACTACTAAACAAACGAGGAATAGCATTGGTTAAGTATGGTGGGTGCGGTGCGTTTCATTTAGGATTCGGGCGATATCTGCACCAGAAATACAAAATTATTTGCTCAACGTAAGTACGTAACGCACATTTCATACGTAACGCACATTTCATACTTAACACCCCTTTTGGGGTAGAAATTGAAATATGTTGTTTCGCTTCGCTTCTTCTTCCAGTGCCGTGTCCGTCGTCGGACGTTGGCGATCGTTCTTTTAAATTTTTGTTGGTGGCTGCGGTAGTCCCCTGCCCTTCTCAATGCGGCACTTTATTTCCCAGTGTTTATTGTCGACGCTGTCTAGGTAAGCCTACGTGATGTTCTCGACCGTCTGCATCGGTAGGAGTGGTGGTGGTGATTATTGTTTTAACATGAAGAACAAATGGGCAACCATCTTCTATTAACATTAATCAGAGGGAAAAATGGAAAGGATCCGAATGAAGGTATCTGTCAAAGAAAGACAAGGACCATGAAGGGCGTGAAAATGAAAGACTCGAAAGGCCTCGATACCTAATACCGTCCGTTTCGGAAATGAACAAGAGTTGACCAAGGGAGGTGGGATAGGATAGATTAAAGTGAGGAGCCTGGCACAAGTAAGTGGAAACAATGTCGGGACTCAGCTAAGGGCCCTGTGGTCGCCAATCCTCGCTCCCAAGTTAAGAGCCCCTGAGGGTTCTTTCAATCGCCTCTTACGCCCCCACCCACAGAGGGACTCTGAATCGGCACTCCGTTGACCCACAGACGATGATCTACGACAGAATCCATGCTCATAATGATATATTTGGTCTTCCTTGTGTTCCAAGTTTAGACCAAGGTTTTTACATGCCTCCGCCACTTTCTTCAACAGGTTCTGCGCGCTATTGGCAATAAGGACAGTGTCATCAGCATATCTCATATTTTTTTGTTTTTATTTGCTTTACGTCGCATCGACATGCATAGGTTTTAACGGCGGCGATCGCACAGGGGAGTGATAGGAACGGGAAGGAAGCAGCCGTGGCTTTTATTAAGGTACAGCCCCAAGATTTGCCTGGTCTGAAAATGGAAAACCAGAGAAAATCATCTTTTGTGCTCCCGACAGTGGGATTCGAACCCACTATTGAGGTGCGCCAAACCACGCAGACACTCGGTCTGCAACGGTCACTGTCTGATGTCACTCTGATGCCCCCATATCTCTATCCATATCATGCAGGTATATGTAGGAACTACCGGATACACTAAAAAACTTCAAACTTGGTACACGCATGTCCCAAAAGTCTTCAAGGGGACTCAACTGGGAGGATCTAAACTGGAACTTTGAAACGGAACACCATAAGTAAGCGTAAATAATCATGTTTTCCACATACCGAGAAACACTTTATTTTGTCAAAGGTATAAGGTACCTACGTGTGCTTGGGGAAAAAAAACTTGTTCATTGACCCTTAAAATAATGTGAACGTTAAATAAATCTGGACCTGATACACGTGTTTAATTTTACTATTATTATGTAAGATGGTCGGATGTGGGTCAGTTGCCTCCCGCGATCAGTTTCCTCCCTCTCGATTAAATTCCTAACACACCGGCCGAGTTGGCCGTGCGGTTAGGGGCGCGCGGCTATGAGCTTGCATCCGGGAGATAGTGGGTTCGAATCCCACTGTCGGCAGCCCTGAAGATGGTTTTCCGTAGTTACCCATTTTCACACCATGCAAATGCTGATTAAGGCCACGGCCGCTTCCTTCCAACTCCTAGGCCTTTCCTGTCCCATTGTCGCCATAAGACCCATCTGTGTCGGTGCGACGTAAAGCCATTAGCAAATAAAAAATCCTAACATAACAATATCCCCATTCTCTCCCGAATAAATTGTATTTAGAATACAAATACCCTCTTCCCACCCACTGTACGTCGAGTGATGTGCTTGTTCGGAACAAACTACAAACCTTTCACACCAAGTTAATTTCATGATTTTGTGTATCCTATCTGAATATTTAATATTTGCATGGAAATGTTAAAGATAAAAATACGTTTTACTACAAAAAAGCTTGCATTCGGGAGATAGTGGGTTCGAACCCCGCTGTCGGCAGTCCTGGTTACCACTTTCACAGGGCCGGACAGATGCTGGGGCTGACCTTAGTTACGGCCACGGCCGCTACCTTCCCAATCCTAGCGTGGTGGAAAACCTTGAATGTGTCACCGCGACGTTACACCATTTAGCAAAGAAATTGTTGATTGCCTATTGTTATGTACTAAGTGTGTTTCCTCACATCAACATGTTTTAAGTTTACAAACGATTGAAACACAATTCTTAATCTCACCATTACTGCAAAGGGATATTAATTTTACCGTCCACATTCTGTAAGTGGGACAGAAAGTCACGGGGGAGAGAGTTGGTCCACAACTGCGTGAAGTTGGTTTGAGATCGGAGGGAATGGAGTTGTCTTCATACGAACAATCTTCATACGAACAACTCCGACACGGTCGTTTGCATTGATGACAAGCATTTATCGTTGATTTTTCTTAAAAATGTATTGCAATTTGTACGTGAAGCAAAGTTTATACTTGTTAATGTAGGCTATATTGTGTGCTCCAATACATCATAAGTTGGTACAGTCATCAGATGTAGAGGGAACACACAGTCAACATAACCTCGAATAGCATGCGGTACTTACCCCCAGCGCCGGTCACTCGATGGCCCATACTAAATTCTTTTATTCAAACACGTGCTGGAATGATGCACACATAACACTTAATCACACAACACACGCATGTTTCTCACAACAGCTGTAAATCAATCAACATAATCTTATGAAATAAAAGACTGTTCTAAATGCAAAGATGCAAACAGAAAATAGCACACTTCTAAACCAAAGATGATATTGCTTACAAGGTCTGAATGTCTACAACTTAGTTGTGCCAGGACGAATAGAAATGAATAGCGTGACGACTCCCTCTGAATCACATGCTAACAGAGACGGTGTACATGTTCTCCGCCACCTGCAGCGCTGCTGTCGATAAAAAGTCCAAGTACTCGCGCTTTTTGTCGGCTTAGTGTGGAAGTGTATACACAGTTTGTGGTCTTTTTCGGTAGATTTATACGTTCTCCAGTTTTATACGTGCAAAATATCTGGTGTTACCTTTTCGTGAACTGAAAAGTGAAAAATATTAAGCATTTGAGAAGTAGCACGTATACTTTGGCATATGCTTCTATTTTCTATACATGTGAATATGCCTACAACTTGCTATGTGCCGGGTTGCAAGTCGGATTACGGTGAACATTCGAATGAAAAAACGGCATTTTGTTCACCCCCAAAAGAGCCCACTCTGTTCTCAAAGTGGTCGAAGGCTATCCCGCGTCAAGATCTGTCTGTAAGTGATAGCACCCTTAACATCATTTTTCAGTCAGATTACAGCCATGGCAAATGCTGTTGTCAAAGAGAATGCCAAAATCGTAAGCATAGCTCAGGAAAAAAATTACAGCAAGCTTACCTTTGATCAGTCACCATTATCAAGTTGGGAAGATGAACAAATAGTTCCTTTCACCAGTTCAAAATTGAATGTTATTCATCATTTCTGTGGGTATATTGTTAAACATGCAAGCAAAGTGACAGACTGTACGGCATGTATTGGTTCTCTGCACAACAATACAGAGGAGACAAAAGGCAGTCCGTTTTCAGCCCTAACAAGTCTACAAAAATAATGTAACTCATGCAACTTTCTCATTTACCCATCGAATGAATTATTATTTATGTTTTCTCATGTAGAGAAAGTTGTTGTGAGAAATTTCAGTGTTCAAGAAGCATTATGGGGAGAAATATTTTATGAATGCCTGGATAGTTTACCTCCAATTACTGGTTCTCATGGACGTGGGTGCTGTACTGAACATGCTCAGGACTTGGTACCCAAATTAATTTTCCATTACATACAATGCCTATTTGTTTTTTTGTTTTTTTGTTTTTTTTTTCGAATAAAAGAAGTAAGGAAAGAAATGCAAGCTCGTACGACCGCAAAACATACCCGAAAAATGTCCAAGGTGTCCAGTTAACTTCCTGATGGGGTGAAGTGCTGGTAAAATTCATTAAGCTGAGCATGTTAACATATAAACTAAGTAGTTATGTAGGAATTAAATGTGTATGACATACCGGTACGTAACATCATGTGGGTGCCTGCAGAGTTTTAATATGATTATATTGCATAGCATCTAAACCAACAGTTGAACATGTGCTTTTATGGTTATAATTGATAATTGCAACTGAGTTTTATTTCGTGGTGAATGAAGGAAAGATCGAGCTCTATAGACACATACACGTTTGAGATATTCGTTAAGATGCTGACGAACCAATTTCAGAAGTAATGTCATTAAATCATTACTAAATGTAAAATCGTATTTTTCACATATTACTTTCCAGACAAAGAACACTAACTTATATCTTAATTTGAACGAAACACAGATCACACATAAATACAGTCATCGGTCAGTAAACAGAATGCACAGTCCTGAAACATCACAATAATGAACACACGGTTTTAAATCATTTATTTAAACGACAAATTCCGAATTAAGTCATATCAGATCTCATTTAGAATCACATATTCGGAGACAGCTGATGACTATCTACACAGCGCCGCGTAGTGTAGGAACATATCAACCAGCAGAATTCATCACACTATGCATTTCTATTCGTCCTCGTTGTGCTTTCTCGTTGAGTAAACTGAACGTCCTCTGTAACTATTGCCAAACGGTAGACTTAATACAAGCCGATGACAATTTGACAAGCCAACGTACGATCAGTTTACCGCAAATCTATAAGAATAAAAGGAAGTCTGTCTGTCTGTCTGTCTGTCTGTCTGTCTGTCTGTCTGTCTGTCTGTCTGTCTGTCTGTCTGTCTGTCTGTCTGTCTGTCTGTCTGTCTGTCTGTCTGTCTGTCTGTCTGTCTGTCTGTCTGTCTGTCTGTCTGTCTGTCTGTCTGTCTGTCTGTCTGTCTGTGTGCGTGCGATGCCCAGCCAAATCTACGGCAGACTGAGATCTGACATTTTTAACGTAAGTAGATGGAAGGCGAGAGGGGACCAGAATGCACCTCGAAGACGGATTTTAACGTAGACTTAGGCTCCTCGACAACGGGTACTTGGAAAGAAAGATGTTAAGACACTTTTAGTGTTTGCGTATAGCACCGAGAGTATTTAACTTAGGATGATTATATTTAATATCTCAATTGACAGATAAAAGAGGAGGCTAGCTGTTGCAAAGAAACAAAATGAAAATATGAAACGTAGGTTTCATAACATAGCGCTTCAAAGTAAGAAAAAATGTGTGCTAAATATGTGACGTCACATGCTTGCTCGCGTTGACTCGCGTGATCAGTTGGAGGTTAGCTGAAACAGCTAAGGCTACGAAGTCCTGGAAACCCTATGGCCATTAAAATAGTGGCAGCCTACTTTTTAATTTTCACTTCCGTTGGTGAGTTATGAACGAAAAACCATCGGAAAACGTGTGTTGGGATATGACAATCCAACTTGCTGTCACCAAGATTCACTGTCCTCAGGCAACGTACATAAGATAGCTAATAAAAGTCCAGAAGCCATTTTAAGTCCAAGACGTAGGAGGCCATTTTCGGTCCCAGAGACGATGAGCCACATTCAGTCCGTAATATCCGGAGGTGTTTATCTGTCTGTATGGCTGTGATGCCCAGCCAAATCTACGGCACGCAGAAATCTGAAATTTGCAACATAGGCATATTGTTACATGAATCTTGATAAATTAATTTTCGTTAATTATTTATATTACTTTCAATCGTTTTATTTATTTATTTATTTATTTATTTATTTATTTATTTATTTATTTATTTATTTATTTATTTATTTATTTATTTACCCTATATTCATTTCATTCACTAAAAATGTTGGGGAATAGGAGGATTTCAACATACCAGCAATAAAATGTGAACCGTATTTTCTTTCAACTCGCCCAGCTGTGAGCTTGCATTCGGGAAATAGTGGGTTCGAACCCCATTACCGGCAGCTTTAAAGATGGTGTTCCGTACTTTTCAATTTTCACACCAACCTGTATATTAATGAAGACCACGGTCGATTCCCTCCAACTCCTAGCCCTTTCCTATCCCATGGTCGCCATAAAAGCTCCCACACACCAGAGCGATCGCGGTGGCGATAAGGCCTTTTACACACCAAACAATGCGGCGGTATCGATCAGTTGGAAAAATCGTGTAAGGACAACATCTGGAAGAAGCGTTACTTTTGGCGGTAACTGATGATGAGGAGGATATTTCTTAGCTCAATCCCGGTAAAAGTGGAAACAACTACATCTATTATACAGGCCGCAAGCATTCTACATAACTGAGTTCAACAAACTCTGGAATGAGGCTCGAGCGTTTACTAGAACAAGAAGAAGCAGTACAAGCGACTCTTTGAAACCTACAACTAGAAGGAAGGAGGTAAACAATTTATCTGCTCAGATACGCAATAGATTTATTACATATTTCAATATGTAAAAGGTTGTACTTATATACTATTTATTGTAGTCTTCCTTTACGAACATGACAGACTTATTTATAAGAGCAATATTTGTATATTAAGACATTTTGTTTCTTGTCAGAACATAAATATGAGGAAAACATTATTGCAGTGTGTTTGTTTTTCATTTTGAAGTAAAGAAACTTGGTGTCTTCTATAGTTTATTGCATTTGATATGTCTTAATGATGCGATATGACAACTTGATGACGGACATGACTGTTGCATGCGTAACCATTTTTAACAATACAAAATCATCTGACCAATCGGAAATGGGCTTGGAAAGTGCCAACTTCAATTAATGAAATACATTTATAAAAATTAAAATTCTCTTCATAACATTTTGCCCCCCTTGAAAGGAGTTTTTTCAATTAACTATTGTAATCTTATATCTCTTGTAAAAATACTTATTCATAACATATGCATTAATACAAAACTCTATACATACATATTAATATTGAAATTATATCTTTGATGAAAAATAACACAAAGTTAGAGATATCACAGGAAATCGGGAGGTTGTGGGTTCGGATCCCACTGGTGATCGGTTGGCCATTTTGTTCTGTACTTACCATCTCTTCAACACGTACTAAATGTATGCAACACGACCTAATAGCTTGAAAGTTGGTTTCGATTACAATGCGGCCGTGAAAATTCAATATTCATTAATCTTGAATTCAGTTCTCCTTGTCATCTCCTTCAGTGGGAAGAGGGCATATTTTCTTGATGCTTCGGGTGAAAGTTCCACCAGCCGTCCGAACGGTGACAACCCTCACCTCACCATCTCGTCCAGGGTGAACTTGAACTATCCTACCCCTGGGCCACTCTAGAGGAGGGATGTTGTCCTCAATTAACAGCACCAAAGAATCAACATCAATACGTCGATTGGTATCATGCCACTTGACGCGTTTTTGCAATTCCTGCAAGTATTCTCGCTGCCATCTCTGCCACAACCGCTGCCGAATTTTTTTGCAAATGCTGCCAACGTGACAAGCGGTTATCGGGTTCTATCAACAAATCCCTTTGCACAGGTTGCACGATCGAGTCACTTAGAAGAAGATGTGCTGGTGTTAGGACTTCTAAATCATATGGATCATTTGGCAAGGGAGTAAGGGGACGTGAATTTAATACAGCCTCTATATCGCAAAGAATAGTGTAGGTTTCTTCGAAAGTTAGCACGCGTCCCTGTGTTTCAGTCAGCAAACGTATTTTCATCATCTTTACAGCTGCTTCCTACAATCCCCTAAAGTGGGGTGACCGGGGAGGAATGAAACTCCACTGTATCTGCTGCTGAGCGAGAGAGGAGGTAATGGTCGTTGACCCTTTTTCCAAAAGGGACTGGATATCTTGTAGTGCGTTGGCTGCTCCAATTAAATTCTTCCCATTATCAGAGAAAACCTGCTTGCACAAACCTCTTCTCGCCGTAAAACGTTGCAGAGCAGCTAAGAAAGCTACGGTCGTTAGCTCCGACACCAACTCCAAATGCACTGCCTTGGTACTGAAGCATGTAAATACAACTACGTAACTCTTGTAAGTATGAATGCGGCCTCTTCTGTGGCTTTCTCTTACAGATATTGGACCTGCATAGTCCACTCCTGTGGTAACAAAGGGTCGAACAACTAACCTAACCCTTTCTTTTGGTAAATCTGCCATTCGGACCTCCGGAACTGTAGGATGGTAACAAAAGCACTTCAAACACCTCTTGACAATCTTTTTCGCTTCTCTTCTGCCGCTGATAGGCCAATATCGTTGTCGAGTTGCATGTAGCAGTTGCTCTGGGGGACAATGCTTCAGACGACGATGTTCATTTACCATGATCATTCTGGGGATGTGATGATTTGCTGGTAGAAGCACAGGATGTCTCTGTTCTGATGTTAGCTCGGCAAAACGAAGCCTTCCTCTAACCCTAATCAATCCGTCTCTATCCAGAAACGGACTGAGTGATTTTAGAGAACTCTTCTTTGGGAGGTCTTGATTATTAATTAAGCAATGTAGTACTTGAGGGAATGCTTCTAATTGTGTGCATTTGACTATCTGCTTCTCTGCTTTACAAGTTTCTTGTATTTCTAGTGAACCCTTTTTCCTTTCTGGCGGTTTGAGTTTGCAATTATAAATGAATCTTTGACAATATGCTACTATAGGCATAATTTCGGAAATGACGAGAATTTATTCAGTAGAATGCTGGTTGATGTTGCTGTCAACGTAACTGTTGTGACCTTCAGCTCTGGTAGTTCTGTTTCAAATTCTTCTGAATGCTCTGGTTGTTGACGTTGTGTGCGACGCCAAGAAGGTCCACTCCACCACAGCTTTTCATCTTCGAGTTCTGCTGAAGTAATTCCTCTTGAGAGAAGATCAGCTGGATTTTCAGTCGAAGGAACATGTTTCCAGGTGGTTGCATCAGTGGCTTCTTGAATCTTTGCAATCCTGTTTGCCACAAATGTCTTCAGCAGCCTTGACTCAGTGTTGATCCATCCCAAAACAATTGTACTTTCACTCCATAATCTGATCTGACCATTTTTTCTTTCAAAGCACTCACTGTTGTTTTGACAAGTTGTGCAAGAAGAAGGGCTGCCTCCAATTCGAGTCTTGGCAACGAAATGTTTTTTAAAGGAGCTACCTTCGTCTTCGCACAAAGTAAATTGGAAATGTAGAGACCACTTTGCGTTTGATAAACTGCATAAATGCATGCTCCAAAAGCATTCTCTGAAGCATCACTAAATCCAAACAAATCAAAAGAGCCAGAGCAATTCCCAGGATTTATTTTTCTCATAATTCTGATGTTGTTCAGTCTTTCTAATAACGTATAATACTCGTTCCAAATCTGAAGGTGCTCTTGAGACAATGGCTGATCCCATTCAAATCCAACTACCCATAAGTGTTGCATCAACAACTTCCCTTTGATCAGTACTGGACCCACGAGTCCTACTGGATCAAAAATATGTGCGATTTTGGAGGCGACTTCTCTTTTGGATCTTGGTGACTGCTTTGCCAGCTCAACTCGAAACTGAAGGCAATCTTGTGCTGAGTCCCAGAGGAATCCAAGAGTCTTACCAGCTTCACCTTTGTCTAAAACCAAAGTCCCTTCGTCGCTTTTGCTCTCCAAATCCTGCAAGATCTCTTTGCTGTTGGACCTCCATTTTCTCAAATGCATTGCACCACTCTTGAGTATATTTTGTATTTGCCGCAGTAGCCCGACCAAGTCTTCTAGAACGTCTCCTACACTTAAGCAGTCATCCATATAAAAATCATCGCGAATAGCCTTTGCTGCTGCTGGAAATTCATTTTCATGAAGAGTAGCCAATTCATTTAAGCATCTCATGGCATGGTAAGGTGCTGATACTGTTCCATATGTTACTGTATTCAACTGATAGATCCTCACAGGGGCTGAAGATTCCTCTTTCCACAAAGTCTGCTGGAATGCTCGATCTTCAGGATGGATGAGGATTTGCCGAAACATCTCTTCCACATCTGCCGTCATGACGTACTTATGGCTGCGAAATCTAAGTACAATGTGAAATAGATCTCGCTGTAAATTAGGTCCTGTCATGAGCTTGTCATTGAGTGATGTCCCGAGTGATGTTTTTGCCGAGGCATCAAATACCACTCTGGACCTTTGTGGTGTCACTATCTGGACGTACCACTGGTTGATGGGGTATGAAATATGAATTTGGTACATCTTGATTTTGGTTTGTTTCAATCAACCTCATATGTCCTAGTTTTTCATATTCATTCATGAAATCTGCATAAACAGTTTTGAGTTCAGGGTGTCTACTTAATCTCTTGACTAATGATTCTAGTCTGTTTAATGCGTGTATTCTTGATTCTCCGAGGATGACATCTGGATTAATAGGGAGCCTTACGATGAATCTACCTGTTGTATCTCTCGAAACGATGTCCGTGAACTGTCTTTCACATATTCTTTCTTCTGATGTGTAATGTTGAATCTCCGGAATTGCTTCTTGTTTCCAAAATTTCTCCATCTGATCTGATAATTGTTGATTGCTAATTTTCATGCATGTTGTTGTTGATCCTTGTTTGTTCTCAAAAACTTCACCGCCTATAATCCAGCCTAATCGGGTGTTTTGCAGAGCTGGTTGTCCTTCAGCTTCATTCTTGGGTTGACCTATGACTATTTTCCAATAAAGTCCTGCACCAATTAACATGTCTATGTCTCCAGGCTTGTTGAATGTGGGATCTGCCAAGCGAATGTTCTTTGGAATAATAATCTTGTCCTTCTTGATCTCCAACTGTGGTAATCGTCCTGTTATGTTGGCAAAACTAGAAATTCTGCTTTCACCTCAAATCCGTCATTCCTTGAAGCGAGGTGTACTCTCGTGATCCTTTTTGTTTCCACTTTGGAACAATCTACTCCAATGATCTGTGTGTTTGTCTTGACATTCGGTAAACCAAGTTTCTTACACAGACCTTCCTTTATTAGATTGGACTGAGATCCCGGATCAGTAAGGCTCGGCATGTCATTCTTCTTCCGTGAACATCTTTCACATCAATTAAAGCTGTTGACAAAAGTATTTGTGATGTTATTCCTTTTGCCAAGCTCACATTGAGTGAAGCAGGTGAATGCTGAGATTCGACACACAGGTTTTTGGGTACTTGATTTTCTTTAACACTTTGTTTCTGTTTGTTATCTTCCTCAGCATATAAAAGTGGGTTGTGAAGAAGTCCACATTTCTTGCATTTTGATCCTCTGCAATTTCTTGCAATATGTCGTGGTTTCAAACAGTTATTACACTGCCCTTTTTCTCGAAGCATTTTCTTCTGTCTTCAACTGATCGTTTAATTAATTCTTCACATGTAAAAATGGGGTGACTTCCACCACACAGATTACAGCTTGCCTGAGACGTCGTCATAACAACTTTCTTGCTAAGTTGTCTGTCCTTCGGATTTGCCTTCGTGTTCAATGCCTTGATTTTGTTATGATTTAAAAGCATATATGATTGGGAACGCTCAGTTAAACATTTCAAGAAATCATCCAATGTTGGCATCTTTTCTGAAGTGTTGCCTTTCACCCTTTCCTGCCAGTCTCTTTGCTCAATTAAATCCAGCTGCGTCTTTGCTAGATGAATAACCCATGTATCCCAATATTGTACTGGTTGCTTCATTACTTTTAATGAAGCCATGTGAGTTTGAATATGAAATTGTAATTGCCTGAGTGATTCAGATTTGTTCTCTTTAAAAACTGTACGAAACTTGAAAAGTTCATCTAGATGTGTCTCGATTATCAATTTGATTATCATATGTATCTACAAGCAAGTTCCACGCACTTGTGTAGTTTTCTTCTGAAATGGTAAAACCTTGAATGTGCGTGCCTCGCCCTGCAGAAGATCGATCAGATACTGATATTTTTGGATATTTGTTAGTTGAGTATCATTATGAATGGTTGACTCAAAACTGCTCTTAAAAAGCAACAATTTTGTTAATTCGCCGTTTAATTCCGGTAATTTAATTCCTGGTAATTTCTGCATTCTTACGTTATGATGTTGTGGAACTTCCTGTTAATGAACGGCGTTGTTTACTGCCGTGTTCATTTGAGCTAGTAAATTATTTTGAACATCCTCTGCTTCATCTATTATCGTTTGCAGTTGTGTAACTGCGCTGAAGTAAATAGATTCAAATAGCTCTCGCTCTCCCTCACACTCCTCTTCAAACTGTAATGCAGCCGTTTCATCAGTGATCTCAGTTTCCTCTATTTTCATTTGTACTTCTTCAAAAGAATTCCATAGCTCTTCACATTTTTTAATTCTAACCTTCGCCTCTGATTTTGACATGTCAGCTGTAATCGACTTTATTATTCTTGTTAACGTGCCTTTTACTCGACCACGCGATTGTTTCAATTTCGTTAGTTGCGACATACTGAAATTAAGGTAATGCTGTGAAAGTTCGAAAGGATTGCGTGAACGTTATGTACAAGTTCAAAGGAATCGTGTTGCTGAATTGAGGTTATATGACAAAGGAATTTGGATCTTTTATATTTTTGACAACAGGAGGATCAATGGACTTCAATTACTATTTTCTTATTATTATTATGTTGATCAGTGCATGTTTATGTTACGAAAACATGCACTAAGGGAACGAAGCTAGAATCTATGAGTACCGTATGTATAGCAAGGATGGTGTATATGTCAAAGAGACTCGCGCTCTCACGGAGATTCTTGCATTGAGCGGTGAGAAGAATGTAAAACTGAAATCTTGTCTTTACTTCTTTGTATGTACGTAACATCGAATCGTACTGCCTGATTACTGATTTATGCTGCACTCTGTTGAAGTTGTTGGCCTCAGCGGTCTGATTTTCGTTATGAACGAGAATGCAATATCCGTGAATGATTCCACAGATTCGAGATGTGTTGTATTTTTACTCCGGTCCTTAACCTCAATTGCGACGCATTGTTTTCACATCTGCATTTCACATTTCATGATCTTGCTTGTATTGAACATCTCAGGTTATTGAGAGCCGTGCTGTTGGGCGCCAATGTTTGTTTTTGATTTTGAAGTAAAGGAACTTGGTGCCTTCTATACTTTATCGCATTTGATATGCCTTAGTGATGCGATATCACAACTTGATGACGGACATGACTGTTGCATGCGTAACAATTTTTAACAATCCAAAATCATCTGACCAATCGGAAATAGGTTTGGAAAGTGCCAACTTCAATTAATGAGATACATTTATAAAAATTAAAAGTCTCTTCATAACACAGTGTTTAAGTAACTTACTTTACGTAATTAAGGTGTGTAATTGTTCCGTTAAAGTGATTTGGCCTATTGGTTCCCAGACTCCATCCTTCTTTCTTATGTTTTCATAATCAGGATGCGACAAATCAAATAATACTTCTTCAATAATTTGCTTGGTTGTCGTCATTGCTCTTGCAAACACGCATTGACGCGGACAGCGGGCAAACTCGACGAGCAGCATCTGATCGCTACCGCGAAGTAGAACGCTCCACTGTTCGGAACGCTGCCCGCAAGATCGCTGCCTGTCTGCAAGCGTCCATAAGTTCAGCAGGAAATATTTCACCGTCACCGCCACCGCGCTCGCTCTGGTGTGTGGGAGTCTTAAGACCTATCTGTGTCGGTGCGACCACTACCTTCGTGATGTACAGGCCGTACTATAGAAAGCGTGCCAAGCCCATCAGCTGATCGATTAGGGCGGTCTAAATGAATTTTATGAATTGTACTTGTGAATGTAATACATAGTGATTGAGAACATCCTTTGGATAATTGTGACTGTTGAAAGATAGACCTTTACATTAAAGTACATATTTTAACCAAGAAGTTCATCGACTGGGGGCTGAAAGTGCTCAGGGGTACTCTTTTGATAGACACTACTTATATTCACCACACTGAGACATAATTTACTTATTTTTTATTTTTTATCTGTGAATGAAATTGTTTGTATATTCTTCATCTTTGGCAGCCTCCGAGTGGAGGAAGATTTTGTAAATAAAAGTAAAAATATATAAGTTTAAAGTATAAGTGAACAGCTATCCATCCAGACTGAAATACGAAAGGACATTGAAACAATTTGAAGTCGATTCAAAACAACTGTATTGGAAAAAGGAAATTGTCATCTAAGGCAAAACCACTGTCTTCATAATATACAGGCCGCACTGTAGAAAGAGCGTCAACCCAACAGATGATCAATTGAGGTAAGCTAAGCGAATGTTACAAATTGTACTTATGAATGTAATTCATAAGTATTGGGAGAATTCTTTGGATAATTGCGACTGTTGAAAGACATCACTTTATTTTTAAGTATATTGCATGTTTGTTCTTTAAATTTATCACATCATGATTTATGTAAACAGTTGTTATTAAGATAATGAGACCTCATAGTTTAGGTTAGGTATGGTATCTTCACGTGGTGAGTAATATAAATTCAAGGTACGTAATACTTCTCGTGGAATTGTTGTCGTATAACACGTTTTTGTGGAAATATAATGTGTTGCGAATACCAGAAAATTGGAAAAATGCTGAAGTGATACTTCTCTTCAAGAAAGCTGATAAGGAAAATTTAGAGAACTATCGTCCTGTGAGTTTGTTATCACACCTTTACAAGCTCCTGACTAAAATTGTAACCAACCGCCTCACAAGAGAACTGGATTTTCAACAACCTGCCGAGCAAGCGGGATTTCGTAAAGGTTTCTCAACTTTTGAACACATCCAGACTATTCGTCTTCTTCTTGAAAAACACTGAGTACAACATCAAGATTCATCTGGCCTTCAATGATTATAAAAAACTTTTGACTCAGTGGAGATTTGGGCAATCATGAAGGCACTTCAAAATGTCATGATAAACTCAAGGTATATAAAGCTCCTGGAAAACATTTATGATCAAGCAACAATGGTAGTTAGAGTGGACGAAGACCTCATCACCAATAAAATCCCAGTTGGCAAAGGAGTTAGACATGGTGACACAATCTCTCCAAAGTTGTTTACCCTTGCCTTGGAAGATGTATTCAAAACCCTGCATTGGGATGATAAAGGAATAAAAATCAACGGGTTATATTTGAACCAACTACGTTTGGCCGATGGCATTGTGCTCAAAAGTGAAAATCTAGATGAGCTAGAAAGCATGATCCAAGAATTCAAAACTGCCTCTCTTAAGATTGGTTTGGAAATGAACATTAATAAAACGAAAATACTAAGTCCAGACAGTCAACCACTTAAAATGGGAAACCAATATATAGAAACTTCGATGAGTACATATCTCTTGGACACAAGATAAAACTTGGAAAAGACAACCAACATGGAGAAATTCCTCGCAGAATAGGTATGAGTTGGATAGCATTCCGAAAAGTAAGATTCATCCTGACCAACAAGGATGTTCCTATTAACCTGAAGACCAAGGTTTTATACGAGTAATACGTGCGTGCTGCCAGTTACTACTTACGGTCAAGAAACGATGACTGACGAAGGAAAGTGCACGCAAGCTTCAGCGAACACAACGAACCATGGAGCGGCAGATGCTAGGGATCAGCCTTAGGGATAAGATCCGTTCAGAGGACATCAGGAGAAGAACTAATGTAACAGACATCCTAGAGAGAGTAGCAAGACCAAAATGGCAATAGGTAGGACACGTAGCTCGACAAGACTACAACAGGTGGACCTCTAGTATTGTCCACTGGAGACCATGGGAACACAAGAGAGGCATTGGAAGACCCCAGAAGAGATGGCTCGATGACTTAAAGCTGTTGGCTGGAACACGCTGGTTCCAAGGTGCTCAAGACCGAAGACGATGGAAGCATATGAAAGAGGCCTATATCCAGCAGTGGATTGAAATAGGCTAGAGAAGAAGAAGAAGTGTGAATGTTCGCAGTTGCCACAATGTTAAGAACGTGTGCGTACCACGGTGAAAATGCAACTATACAAGTATATGTACACTAATATTTTCATTTAATTCGTATGAGGGCAAGTTACCTTTATGAAAAATGAAAATCCCAACCGAAAATGTACCTGTTATGAAGAATAAAGGAGTATGTTTCACTCATTTTCCAGAGCTGATGATGAGTTATGCTGCTGAATTTCTTGTTACACAGATTTAAGGCAAGGCGTTTTATTGTTGATACGGAACAAGCATAAAAGAGGACAGTAACCAATCGAACCAACATATGGTTATTTCTTGGGTTATTAATGTTGAGTACGCGCTGCCTTTTCTCCCCAAAATTAATGTGAGTAAAAACAAAACCCTGTCTAAGAAAGTATAACAATATGCAATTTATAAAACCTAACCTTCTGCTAAATTATTTTAGCATTTCTATGCACACATTTTAAAATTTTAGAATTAAACTGTTGCTGGTAGATTACATTTAGATTTTGGAATGCACCTTATTAATGAATACTTAAGTAATAATTAAGGAATTATTCCTCGGCAATTTCCGTGAATGTGGGAAGTAACTAACAGATCTTGTTGGTCAGTGCATTAATATTTGGGAAAACGTAGGTTATTCCTAAAGAAAAAAATGTTACAAATGCTTGTGTGGAAGAAAGGGTCTCAAGAAAGTCTTCGAAGGATAGTGCCAGAAGTGTCAATAAAAAAACAAGAAAGCTACTGTATGTGTGGCCATCTAGGGTTATGAAGGTAAAGTCTATTATTGTTATTATTATTATTATTATTATTATTATTATTATTATTATTATTATTATTATTATTATTATTATTATGCGTTTGCTGTCTCCATATTTGTATTAACGTATAATAATTATTTGTTGGGTACAATGACGGGTAAAACACTGAAGCTTTGACCACGTAAACCGCACTTGAAACCTACTTCTAAAATTACATAGACCTGACTTACGAATTACGACGAGATTAGTTAGTGATCTCACCTGTTATACTGTTACAAATTTGTGAATATTTCATAATTACAAGGCACAGACGTAACAAGTCTTTGTATGGCGGCAAAGTAAGAACGATATGTAAGTGTTTCCACAGTTTTCAGTATATAGTGCGTGTCTGATAAAGTTTTGGCGGCAAGATAGTGTGATACCATAAACATTGGTAAGTGATCGTTGAAAATAAGTTATCATTTATATTGGAACAGCTCGTCTTTATTAAAATACTGATACTTAATTGCTTGAGCTGGCTCAATTAAGGTTAGAATGTCACAGAAGTCCAATACCAACAAGAAAGCTGGTGCCAATAAGTCAAGGATTACAAAGATAAGCGGAGTGAAGTTATGCGCACCCTAGCGGAGGAAAATGATACCAACATAACCTCTGATCTCACCTCTGCTGTGAACGCTGTTCTCTCTAACTCAACACTCTTGGACAGTCTGTTAGATCGGCTTGTGGACAAAGTAATCATTAAATTAAAGGAGCATTGATTTTAATACAAGTGTTATTAGTGTTGGGAATAGAACTGAAGGATACGAAAGGGTGATTGGTAAATATGGGGAAGATATGGAAGCTAATGGGAATGGGAAGCGTTTGCTGGACTTCTGTGCTAGTATAGGTTTAGCTGTTACGAATACATTCTTCAAGCATAAGGCTATTCACCGCTACACATGGGAGGCTAGGGGTACCAGATCCATAATAGACTATATCTTAACCGACTTCGAAATCAGGAAATCTATTAGGAATGTACGAGTTTTTCGCGGTTTTTTCGATGATACAGACCACTATCTGATCTGTAGTGAACTAAGTATCTCTAGGCCTAGGGTAGAGAAAGTGAAATCTGTCTGCAAACGAATAAGGATAGAAAATCTCCAGGACGAGGAAATTAGAAGTACATGGATATGATTAGTGAGAAGTTTCGAACAGTAGACAGTAAGCAGGTTCAGGATATAGAAAGTGAATGGGTGGCATACAGGGATGCCGTAGTAGAAACGGCAAGGGAATGCCTAGGAACAACTGTGTGTAAAGATGGGAAAAGGTGAACATCTTGGTGGAATGATGAAGTGAGAGCAGCCTGTAAACGTAAAAAGAAGGGTTATCAGAAATGGCTCCAAACAAGAGCCATGGCAGACAGGGATTTGTACGTAGATGAAAGAAACAGAGCGAAACAAATAGTTGTTGAATCCAAAAGTAAGTCATGGGATGATTTTGGTAATAACCTGGAAAGGCTAGGTCAGCCGCAGGGAAACCTTTCTGGACAGTAATAATCTTAGGAATGGATGGAAAAAGGACATGAACAGTGTTTTGAGTAATTCGGGTGAACTCATAATAGATTCCAGGGAATCACTAGAGAGGTGGAGGGAATATTTTGAACATCTTCTCAATGTTAAAGGAAATCATCCTGGTGGTGTTGCAAACAGCCAAGCTCATGGGGAGGATGAAAATGATGTTGGTGAAATTATGCTTGAGTAAGTGGAAATGATGGTAAAAAAACTCCATTGTCATAAGGCAGCAGGAATAGATGAAATTAGACCTGAAATGGTGAAGTATAGTGGGAAGGCAGGGATGAAATGGATTCATAGAGGGGAACAGGAAGGATTGCAACAACTATCGAGGTATCTCATTGATTAGTAGCCTATACCAGGCAAAGTATTCACTGGCATCTTGGAAGGGAGGGTGCGATCAGTCGTTGAGAGGAAGTTGGATGAAAACCAGTGTGGTTTCAGACCACAGAGAGGCTGTCAGGGTCAGATTTTCAGTATGCGCCAGGTAATTGAAAAATGCTACGAGAGGAATAGGCAGTTGTGTTTATGTTTCGTAGATCTAAAGAAAGCATATGACAGGGTACCGAGGGAAAAGATGTTCACTATACTGGGGGACTATGGAATTAAAGGTAGATTATTAAAAGCAATCAAAGGCATTTATGTTGACAATTGGGCCTCAGTGAGAATTGATGGTAGAATGAGTTCTTGGTTCAGGGTACTTACAGGGGTTAGACAAGGCTGTAATCTTTCACCTTTTCTGTTCGTAGTTTACATGGATCATCTGCTGAAAGGTAGAAAATGGCAGGGAGGGATTCCGTTTGGCCTATGCTGACGACTTGGTCTTAATGGCAGACTGTGCCGAAAGCCTGCAGTCTAATATCTTGGAACTTGAAAATAGGTGCAATGAGTGTGGTATGAAAATTAGCCTCTCGAAGACCAAATTGATGTCAGTAGGTAAGAAATTCAACAGAATTGAATGTCAGATTGGTGATACAAAGCTAGAACAGGTCGATAGTTTCAAGTATTTGGGTTGTGTGTTCTCCCAGGATGGTAGTATTGTAAGTGAGATTGAATCAAGGTGTAGTAAAGCTAATGCAGTGAGCTCGCAGTTGCGATCAGCAGTATTCTGTAAAAAGGAAGTCAGCTCCCAGACGAAACTATCTTTACATCGGTCTGTTTTCAGACCAACTTTGCTTTACGGGAGCGAAATCTGGGTGGACTCAGGATATCTTATTCATAAGTTAGAAGTAACAGACATGAAAGTAGCAAGAATGATTGCTGGTACAAACGGGTGGGATCAATGGCAGGAGGGCACCTGAAATGAGGAGATAAAGGCTAATTTAGGAATGAACTCGATGGATGAAGCTGTACGCATAAACCGGCTTCGGTGGTGGGGTCATGTGAGGCGAGTGGAGGAGGATAGGTCTCTGCTATGGAGGGTAAGAGAAGTAGAGGGAGACCAAGACGACGATGGTTAGACTCGGTTTGTAACGATAGTTATAGAACTAAATGAGGCCACAACACTAGTTGCAAATCGAGGATTGTGGCGACGTTTAGTAAATTCTCAGAGGCTTGCAGACTGAACGCTGAAAGGCATAACAGTCTATAATGATAATGTATGTATGTGTGTATGTATGTTATTAGTGACTTACGAGAGGAGCTCTCCAAACGTGATCATGTCATCAAAGAACTCCAACAAGAGTTTAAAAATGCCAAAGACAAGTCTGACAATGAGACGGAACAACTACACCAGTATCTACGGCGGAACAGTGTTGAAGTACAGGGTGTTCCGGAAGTGCAAGGAGAAAATGTCTGCACCATATTAGAGAACACTGGTGAAGCTGTTGGATGTACATTAGAGAAACAAGATATTGATATTGCTCACAGAATTCCGTCGAGTAATAAGTCCCAACCAAGACCTATAATTGTAAAATTTGTAAATAGATGGAAGAAAGAATGCTAGAGTACTTTCATCTTCAACAATTGGCATCAATGCATCAAACCAGACAATCTACATCAACGATCACCTGACTCCAAGAGCAAGAAGATTATTGAAGCGAGCAAAGGACTTAAGAATGAAAGGGTTTAAGTATGTATGGTCTAGGGAGGGAAAAATATTAGTAAGGAAAGATGACACATCTAATGTTGTACTTATCAAATATATTGATGATATATGTGCACTTAAGTTTTCATAGGTTTAACGTCCCTGCAGAAAAAATAGTCAGTTGCCTGTTCAACTTTTCATTAAAATATGGAGGCTACTGAACATCAGTTAGTAAGTTTACGTGAGCTAGTGGCAAGAGGAAATAACTTACGAATAGTTTATGGAAATGCCCAAAGTATTCGTAACAAATGGAGTGATTTTTCTATATTAATTCATGATTTACAATTTCCAGACATAATAATAATTGTTGAAACATGGTTATTTCCGGATGAAGAGAAATATTACAACTTACGGGGATATGATGCTTATTTCTGTTCTCGAATCCGTAAAAGAGGAGGTGGAATCAAAGAGCCTTATAAAGCAATAGATATCTTGTCTATTAATAGTCTTGATATTCCATTTAACTTACTATTACTTGACGTACCGGTACTTGGTCTCAAAGTTCTAGCATGTTATAACCCCCATGTACAATATTCTAAATATTTCATAACTTTATTAGAAGATGTCTGGAATAAACATAACAAACATCTATGCATTACTATGGGTGATTTTAATATTGATAAATTAGAGCAGTAAAGATCTAAAGAACCTCTGTGACAGCTTTAATCAGAATGTTTGTCATACAATTTTTCCCACTAGAATCACCAATAACTGTAAATCTCTCATAGACCGTGCATATGTAAATAAACCTTGTAAATGTAATTTATATAGCATCTTCCATGACTTTAGTGACCGTAACATGTCGGTTTGTGACTTAGAGATATTACCGAAGACTAACATAACTAGAAAACTCATAACATTTAAGAAAACCAATATTAATAAAGTGGATGAGTATATGTCCAAAAATCCATTAACGATTACGGAAGACGATTGTTGTCATACCATAGTTAAAAAAATTGTTGGGTATGTAACAAAAGCTAGTACAGAGGCTACAAATCAAAACAATAGGCAGAAAAATATTAAAAGAACAAGACTTTTTGCCCATGGATAACTCCTGAACTTTTGGATCTTATTAACCAGAAAAATAAATTGTACAGTAAAATTAAGAGGCAACAAGTTAGATTAAAAATGGGATGTGGTAATGTATCACAACAATTGAGGATAGATTAAACATTGGTGTGTAATAGGGTTACCAAACTTAAGAGAGAATTAGAGAACTCATACTATATTAATAATTTAAGGAACACAAATAATCAGTGGAAAGTTATAAATTAGATATTGACAGGAAATACTAACAAAAGCAAGGATATTCATTTGAGAATACATGATAAAATAGTTACAAATCCGAAAGAAATTTCTAGAACAATGAATATTTTACTAGCATAGCGAAATACACTGACTGACAGAGCAAATGCAACACCAAGAAGGAGTGGTCAGAACTTTATGCCAATTGCAGGGTAGACTGACGTCACTGAGGTATGCTCATGATGTGAAATGCGCCGCTGTGCTGCGCACGTAGCGAACGATAAATGGGACACGGCGTTGGCGAATGGCCCACTTCGTACCGTGATTTCTCAGCCGACAGTCATTGTAGAACGTGTTGTCGTGTGCCACAGGACACGTGTATAGCTAAGAATGCCAGACCGCCGTCAACGGAGGCATTTCCAGCAGACAGACGACTTTACGAGGGGTATGGTGATCGGGCTAAGAAGGGCAGGTTGGTCGCTTCGTCAAATCGCAGCCGATACCCATAGGGATGTGTCCACAGTGCAGCGCCTGTGGCGAAGATGGTTGGCACAGGGACATGTGGCACGTGCGAGGGGTCCAGGCGCAGCCCGAATGACGTTAGCACGCGAGGATCGGCGCATCCGCCGCCAAGCGGTGGCAGCCCCGCACGCCACGTCAACCGCCATTCTTCAGCATGTGCAAGACACCCTGGCTGTTCCAATATCGACCAGAACAATTTCCCGTCGATTGGTTGAAGGAGGCCTGCACTCCCGGCGTCCGCTCAGAAGACTACCATTGACTCCACAGCATAGACGTGCACGCCTGGCATAGTGCCGGGCTAGAGCGACTTGGATGAGGGAATGGCGGAACGTCGTGTTCTCCGATGAGTCACGCTTCTGTTCTGTCAGTGATAGTCACCGCAGACGAGTGCGCGTCGGGGTGAAGAGAGGTCAAATCCGGCAGTAACTGTGGAGCGCCCTACCGCTAGACAACGCGGCATCATGGTTTGGGGCGCTATTGCGTATGATTCCACGTCACCTCTAGTGCGTATTCAAGGCACGTTAAATGCCCACCGCTACGTGCAGCATGTGCTGCGGAAGGTGGCACTCCCGTACCTTCAGGGGCTGCCCAATGCTCTGTTTCAGCAGGATAATCCCCGCCCACACACTGCTCGTATCTCCCAACAGGCTCTACGAGGTGTACAGATGCTTCCGTGGCCAGCGTACTCTCCGGATCACTCACCAATCGAACACGTGTGGGATCTCATTGGACGCCGTTTGCAAACTCTGCCCCAGCCTCGTACGGACGACCAACTGTGGCAAATGGTTGACAGAGAATGGAGAACCATCCCTCAGGACACCATCCGCACTCTTATTGACTCTGTACCTCGACGTGTTTCTGCGTGCATCGCCGCTCGCGGTGGTCCTACATCCTACTGAGTCGATGCCGTGCGCATTGTATAACCTGCATATCGGTTTGAAATAAACATCAATTATTCTTCCGTGCCGACTCTGTTTTTTCCCCAACTTTCATCCCTTTCGAACCACTCCTCCTTGGTGTTGCATTTGCTCTGTCAGTCAGTGTATATGCCCAGCAATATCCAATTTAATGATCCTCGTAATTTAGGGAGTGGATCGAGTAATTCTTTGTTTTTGAGTCCAGCCAATGAAAATGAAGTTGCTAATATAATAGAAAAATTTAAAAAATTGTAGTGAAGACTGCTATGGTATTAGCAACTATACAATTAAGAAATTGGCATATCATTTAATTCCTCATATAACTAAATTAATCAATAGATCTATACAAGAGGGTAAAGTCCCTAAAAGACTAAAAATAGCTAAGGTCTTACCTATCTATAAAGGAGGGGACAAAACTGAACTTAATAATTATAGGCCTATCTCTTTCCTATTCTGCTAAAAATGTTGGAGCATATAATTAAAGAGAGATTATTGAAATTTCTATATAATAATAATTTCTCTTATAAATATCAATACGGATTTACAAAATTCAAGCACTTACAATGCTGTTGAAGATATTGTCATTAAATTACAAGAAGCTTTAGATTTAGATCAGTTAGCATCGGGCATATTTATAGATATCAAGAAAGCTTTTGATACAATTGATTGTGGTATTTTAATCAATAAACTGGAAGCAGCTGGCGTAAGGAGTGTCGCGCTAGACTGATTTATAGACCATCTCACAGATAGGGACCAATTTGTGAATTGTATGAATACCAACAGTAGGTTAATTACCAAACTATCTCAGTCGGAGTCCCACAGGGCTCAGTGTTAGGAACGTTACTTTTTCTTATTTTTATTAACGATATTGGTAACTTACATCTCAGAGGTAGATTATAACTTTTTGCAGATGACACCAATATATTCTATAATGGTGATAACATTCAAAAACTTGAACAGAATATGCAGCATTATGCAAATTTAATTGAAACGTGGTTCTGTAAAAATCGATTTACAATCAATCTGACAAAAACCAATTATATTATATTTCATAAACATAAAAGTAATAATTTCTTAGATTTACATTTGACGTTTTTGGGCAATCAGTGCCCAGAGTAAAGGCTGCTAAATTTCTTGGACTAATTATTGACGAATCACTAATGTGGAAGAACAATGTTGAATCTATCTGTGACAAACTGATCCCAGCTATTGGCATTCTAAATAGACTGAAATACAAAGTTTCTCATGATTTATTGAAAAGTGTTTTCCAAGCGCTAATTGAGAAACATATTACTTATATGATCCATATATGGGCATGTTGTACTAAGGAATTATTCACTAGAGTTGTTATGCTGCATAAAAGAGCATTGAAAATACTTTTTTAATTGCCTCTGTTAACTCCTACTGAACAATTGTATAGACTGTGTAATGTTCTCTCACTTGATAGCCTACGACAGAAATATTCATTGGTTATGATATATAAAATTATTCGTAATTTGGCACACTCAAATACATCATGTAAAACAAATTCAGTAATTCATAATTATAATACAAGAAATGCTAATAATATCCACTGCACTGTTATCCATTCAAATAAATATGGAATTAATTCCATATGGCATTATTCTGTTAGTCTCTACAATAAACTGCCGGAAGATATGAAGAATGCCTCTTCAATAAAAATGTTCAAAAAGAAGTTAAATAATTATCTTAAGTAGACAAATGTAGATTTATTGAATTTTGAAAGTGACTTTTACATTTTCTTTCTTGTATACTTAGTAGTTGGTGTGACTGCTTGTTTACTCTTACAGCGTACCATTATGAAACAATTCAATTATATAAAACAAAACATATACCGGTACATATGATTATTTTTATAGGATATATTAATATTTTATGAAACTAACGTAACTTATGTGTGTTATGTAAAATTACTATTAACTGATTTGATGTAACAAACTTGTATTACTGGAGTGCATTAATTTACTTTATAAATACTCTGAAGCCATGATAATATTAGAATGCACTGCACCACAGCGAGCTTTAGCTCAGGTGTCTCAGCTAATAAATAAATTTAAAAAAATGCACGGGTCGGACGGAGGAAACAGTTCGCCATTTTGCGTGACGTCATCGGAGCTACAGTGCGGTCTGTACATCACGAAGGCAGTGTGCAAAAAAAACGAGTTAGAAAAAGTAAATGGATGACCGATAAAATCCTTTATTTTATAGACTAATGGAGGATTGTAAAGAACAAGAACTGGGATAAGTATAAAGAACTCCAGACCAAAATCCGCCAAATGATTAGAAGGGCAAAAGCTGAATGGTTGGGTAATCAGTGTAAGGGTTTAGATGAATGTGAATCTAAGCATGACACTTTTAACATGCATAAAAAGGTCGAAGAAGCTACAGGGTTACATACCAGGAAGAAAAAATTGACTGTTATATAACAGTCAAGGTAAGGTCATCATCGAACACGAAGAAAAACTGAACACCTGGAAAGTCTATGTGACTGATCTTTTCCATGATAATAGGGGATCGTGTTCTTCTGTCTATGAGACGGATGAAGGACCATTAATAACTCGTCACGAAGTAGAATATGCCCTCAGGAATTTCAAAAACAGAAAAGCATCTGGAATGGATGGTATACCTTTAGAAATATTAAAAATTCATCAAGAAGACCAATCACTAGTATCTTGATAGAGGTCTTCGATCTGGTATACACCAATAGATCAATCCCTTCTGACTGGTTGACATCAACTTTCACCCCTATTCCAAAGAAAACAATGGCTAAATAGCATGTACATTACAGAATCATAAGCCTAATGAACCATGTTCTCAAAATCGTCCTAAAAGTAATGCATGTAAGAATATACAGCAAATGTGAATCATATATTGGTAGCACCCAATATGGTTTCCATATTGGATTTGGCACAGAGAGACATTGCTGGCCATGCAGGTTTTGGCACAAAGGTGCACAGATATGTCTGTGAATGTATATACTTGTTCTTTTTTAATTATAAGAAAGCTTTCGACCATGTGAATCATGAACAATGCTGCGTATCCTACATGATATCGACGTGGATGGTAGAGATATCCAAATTATTGGCAACCTGTATTGGAATCAGACCACATCAGTTAATATTGACAGCACAAACACCTGTGCAACTGAAATAAAGCAAGGAGTGAGGCAAGGCTGTGTTCTATCTCCACTCCTCCCCAATATTTACTCTGAAAGAGTATTTTATGAAGCACTAGACGGAAAACAGGAAGGCATCGTTGTTAATGGAATCACAATAAATAACCTGCGATGTGAAAATGGTACTGTTCTGCCTGTAACAAGTGCTGAAGATGTGCAGACATTACTAAGCTGTGTAGTTGAACTCAGTGCTGCAGCAGGCCTGCGTTTAAACACGAATAAGGCCAAAGTAATGGTCATAAGCAAACATGTCATTCAACCTGTTAACTTGACAGTAGCAAGTCCAACGCTCTAAGTATCTCTGCAGTGTACTTGATCACAGCTGGAATAAGGTCCCGGATTGATGATGATGCTCCTGATCCTTGTTGTTCGAAAGTCATCGTCCCCTGGTCTCGGATTGAACAGGCAAGGAATGCATTCAAGAGAATGAGCAGACTTCTCTGTAACAGGGACTTTAAGATCAATCTCCGTCTCCGTTTACTTCGGTGTTATGTATCTTCTGTCTCATTTTATGGTGCCGAGACTTGGGCCCTAACAACGAACACCACCAAAAACTTCGATTTTTGAGACGCGGTGCTACCGACGCCTGCTCAGAATATCATCATGGATTGGCAGAATACGCAACACTGAAGTACTAGGGTTGGGCACTATGTCCCTGTTTCGGCACACTGTGCCGGTGCACAGTTATGTTCCGCTGTTCCAGAACACCGAGTGTCAATTGTTCCGAAACATTCTCAAGCGAGCCGGAGACACTGACTCGCTGTCCCGTCAGAAGCGCCACTATGCACTGCCCTTCGCCTACTAGCTGAACTGTGCAGCGAGCGCACGGGACGCGGGACTGTAACCGCGCAGTGTAGAGAGAACTTCGAGAGGCAACATTACATTCTCCGCGCCAGTGGGAACTGGGAAAGTGCCTGTACGGAACGTGCTGTGTGGTGAGTGCCTCTGTGTAGTTATGGCCATGGTCCAGCATAAAGCTGCAGGGAACGTGAACGAACAGTCGGAACACTGAAATTCACGCCAAATAATCACGTTTAAATGCTGCTTTTAGGTTAAGATTTTTCCAGGCAATATAAAATACACATAACACGGTTACAATGGCAGTGCAGGTGTTTAAAAGTAACCAATTCAAGAATATTTTCACCAGTTGAATGTATTGGCCTGTATTGTGAGTAATTAGTGAGTAATTCATATCTCGAAAATTTCCCTCAACACTTTCTCGGGGATTGACGTTAAAAATTAATTTGGACTTTAAGGAAACTTTTAAGCCCAAGAAAAATATGGGTCGTCGCTTTGGAATTAAAAATATAACTGGATGAATACATTGTTGTACTTTCGTGCTGTTATGCTCTCTGCGCTCCGAATTCCTTCCCTCTCAACTTCCATTTACTTTCTTCAATATCTTGAAAATTTCCCTCGCCACTTTCTCTGGGATTGACGTTAAAATTAATTTGGACTTTAAGGAAACGTTTAAGCCCAAGAAAAATATGGGTCGTCGTTTTGGAATTAAAAATATAACTGGATGAAAATATTGATGTACTTTCAAGCTGTTATGCTCTCTGCACTTCGAATTCCTTCCCTCTCAACTTCAATTTACTTTCTTCAATATCTCGAAAATTTCCCTCACCACTTTCTCGGGGATTGACGTTAAAAATTAATTTGGACTTTAAGGAAACGTTTAAGCCCAAGAAAAATATTGGTCGTCGCTTTGGAATTAAAAATATAACTGGATGAAAACATTGATGTACTTTCGTGCTGTTATGCTCTCTGCACTTCGAATTCCTTCCCTCTCACCTTCCATTTACTTTCTTCAATATCACGAAAATTTCCCTCAACACTTTCTCGGGGGTTGATGTTAAAAATTAATTTGGACTTTAAGGAAACTTTTAAGCCCAAGAAAAATATGGGTCATCGCTTTGGAATTAAAGATATAACTGGATGAAAAAATGTTGACACTACAGCACAGGACGCACACAGCCGGTATCGACAGGCAGACACAGCCAAGGCCAACTAATCTATCTAGTGCGGCCTTGGCACAGCACGTTCGGTTCAGGCACATTCCAGCTGAAGCGGAGCATGTCCTGTTGCCTCTCGAAGTTCTCTCTAGGACGCAGTTACAGTCCTGTGTCCTGTGTCCCGTGTCCCGGCACTCAGTACCGAAACACTTCGCCTCAAGCTCCTAATGCTGCGGAACAAGTGAATGTTCCGGTCTGCCCAACCCTATGAAGTACTCCAACGTCTGAACAAAGAGCCAGAGGTCATGCAAACAAGAATAAACTCGAGTACTTTGGCCGTATCATTCGAAATGATAAATATAGACTCCTTCAACTTATCTTACGAGATAAAATTGAAGGAAGGAGAAGAGGGGGAAAGAAGGAGAATATCTTGGCTACGGAATATACGAGAATGGTAAGGGCTCAGTACTCCCACTCTTTCCCGATTTGCTATGAACAGGAACTACCCACCCTGATGTCAGCCGACATCCAATGAGGATATGGTATGAGAAGAAGAACAAGGACAGTTTTAGACTTGGAACGTCTACACACGGGAATCTTTCTTGAACTTCACGAGCTGAGTTAACACATATGAATCGTATCTAAAATACGCTGTGCTGCTGAAACCATACAACCCATAATACCCTTTACGACTAATTACAAAATTAAGAAAAGAACAAAACACACACATACCGAGGTCGATAGCTGCAGTAGCTTAAGTGCGGCCACTACCCCACCGTCGGCAGCCCTGAAGATGGTTTTCCGTGGTTTGCCATTTTCACAGCAGGCTGCACCTTAATTAACGCCAGGCCGCTTCCTTCCCACTCCTAGCCCTTTCCTGTCCCATCGTCGCCATAAGACCTACGAGTTTCTGTGTCTCAACTTGTAAGGAAACACACACACACACTTGAGTAGCCCATTTGCAAAACCAGCTATGTGCATTATAAGCAATTTGTGAAAAACCAATAAAACGAAAGAGAAAGACGGTAAAAGCCTTATTGTGTTAGTAAATAACAGTTAAACGTGATTGTAAATAGTGTGCCAAAGCTCTGAAATTAGTTATGAGTAGAAAAAAGAATAGTAAGATATTATCTTTACATATAGCAGGTTGTTAACTATGTTATTCAGAAAGCATTTTTTGCAACTGTAATGGTAGCCATGTTGATTGCACTTTAGTTTGTAAAACCAGTTACAATTGTAATGGCAGACGTACTCTTGGTGGACGGAATTATGTACTGAGTGTGTCACAATATACAATACATACAGTCTTCCGCCTGTTGCCATTTCTTGATGGATGCAGTATTTTTGTAGCCGTCTCTTGGCACAGGCCAGAGCAAAGTGTAGCTTCCACCGAAGTCCCAGTCTCATCCGTGACTGTGACAATATGGAAGCTGCTGGGGTATGAGTGGTGCTGAGTAATGACATTTGAAGCACAACTAGTGTCTGAGTGTTATGAAAGGTGTTGCTCATAGGATCGGTCGTGCTGCAGTAGCACCTTCTGGTCCAGTGAGGAAAGCAATGGCAAACTACCTCACTCCTCATCTTGCCTAGTACGCCTCATTTGGGCTCTGTCATTGGTTTTTGCAGTTTCCCTGTAACTGCATAGCCTTTGGTGGAGCTGTTTGAGGATCCAACCAGCCTCTGGGCTGATGACCTAACAGACAGACACAGTCTTCATGGAAGGAACTATTAAGTAGAATATATACAATATGAAAGGCATACGCAGTTTAGAAATATTTCGTGTGTGTGTTAATATACTATGAAAGTACAACCAAAAAAACGGGTTTAATTCTCGTGCTTCCCCAACGTGAAGAGCAAGAAGTTTTTAACACCCTTGATCTTAGCTGATTTCACAACACCCCTTAGGATATGAGAAATCATCATCTTCTTCTTCTTTTCTTCATGCTGTCTCTAAATATTAGTTCCTAATTAGCGTCGAGCTCTAAGATCTTTCGCTACCATGTTTTTCCTTCATTCCCAGCTAGATATACCTGCTCCCTTCACAAAGCTGCAGGTTGTTCTTATTGAGTCTTCTTGGAGTTTTTTCTCTCTCTCTTCGCCTGTTACTCCTAGAGTGGAGAATCTGATTCTACCCAGCGCCTTACATTCGAAAAATATGTGTTCAGCTGATTCCTGTGCTTCATTGCATTTCCTACATATGTTGTCTCTTATTACTCCAATTCTATGTAGGTGTTTATTCAGATTGCAGTGTCTTGTCAACAGTCGTACTAACTATCTTATATTTTCTCTGCTGAGTTTCAATAGTTCTTTAGTATGCTTCTTGTTTGGTCCCTTTATCAGTTCCTTTGCAAGCCTGCATCCTGGAGTACTTTTCCAGTTTTCCATTTGTTTATTTTGTATCCATTTTCCTATGTAGTTTTGGGCTTGTACGTAGGAAATCCCGAATACAGGTTCTGGGCCTACAAAATGCGTTTCTGCCCCTTTCCTGGAAAGTTTATCTGCCTTTTCATTTCCTTCTATAGGCTACCTGCATGCCCTGGTACCCATATTATTTTGACAATGTTGTATTTCGAGTGCTTCAGGAGGAGTGGCAATACCAGACAATTCTGGATATTATACGGACTGCCTCTAGTGCCTTAATAGCCGCTTGGCTGTCCGTAAAAATGAAAATGTTCTTATTCCTATAGTTCATTTTCAGATTTTCTTCAAGACATGTTGTGATAGCTATCACTTCAGCTTGAAAGACTAGTGTGTCTGCCCAGGCTCATCTTGATTGATCACTCAGGTCTTTCCCCGTTGATTCCTCCTCCACCCACAGTTCATGAGTTCATATACAGTAGATCGGCACAATCAGAGTACTGGAATGCACCGTTTGTGGCCCAGAACGGAGCCACCTGCCTGCTGCCGAAAATTCTTCTGAAGTCTTCAAAAGATGGTATTAAATCCTGTTCACACCACTTAGCAAAATTCTTCTCCTCCCTGTCGATCACTTGTTGTAATCGTTCTTCTGGATTTCTCCTACCTTTGGGGAGTCTACTTGTATGGTAAGAAGGTTGATTTGAGAAAATTGTAGGAACTGCATCAGGAGTTAATTTTTTTACGAGGGATACGAATAGGCTCACCATTTTCGGTTGGAATGAGAACTTCCCTAATCACAAATTTTGGTTCTAAATGTTTCACACATAATACAAACGTTTGGTCTTTGACTTCCAAATTTCCCTGATGAATATTCCTTATTCATTTCTCCCGTAAAGTTCTATCTTTAGGGAATTTAAAAATTGAAGTATCCGCAATGGTATAGTTCGATGTACAACCAGGAACGCAGCAGGATCGACCCATTTCGTGAAATGTTACAGTACGGCAATATATACACAATTATATAATAACAATGTTATTATATACACTCCTAACAATGCATCATACTAATAAACCGTTAGAGATTACTATTTCGCAATTTATACGTTATACTTCAATTACTCGATCAAAATAACACTTTTAACACAATGTAAACACAGCCATGAACCAACCACTGCTACTAGAGGTTAGTAACAAACTACTGGAAAAATGTGTTCTCATTACCTGCAATATTAAAATCTTGATTGTGAATAAGGAAATGCTCAAATAGGTCACAGCATATCACTGCCCTGAAATAACTCTTATTGACTGTAACGTAGATGGGAACTGTTCAGCAGGTCTTCAAATCCTTCACAGAGCCATAATTATACCCCGTTGCAAATCAAGTAATTTGATAAGTTGAAGGCGTAAAGATAATGTTGCAAAACTTACTCCTCTTTCTTCGTAGGAAATAACTATCATAGAAAACACTGATTCCAATCAACACAATGAAGATATTTTTCATTGTAAAGCTTTAAGGTATTTACATCCATGTTTTCTGCAGCCAATATAGCTCATTAGCTCAACCAAATGTGATCTGTGTAATTTTGAGCAATGTTTGGGAACACCTCTTGAATGAGTACGGTTTTGGATTCAGTAAAGTGACAAAAATTGTCAGGAAAAATAATGCAGTCGGTCAGAACGTCTGAAGGGAATTTGCCATTACCAATGTCAATTAGTTGTTTTGAAAATATCTCTCCAGATGAATCATTTTGCAACTCGACACGCATATTCTGGCTTAAATTTAGTATCTTGACGTGTTTCCACAAAACTGATGACTTTAAAAATGCATTAAGTTCATCAGCTGGCGTTGACCGTGGAATCACTGGCAATGTTTGACGAAAATCTCCTGCAAACAAAATCATCGCTCCACCGAATCGGTTTTGATTGTTCCGTACATCTTTCATGGTTCGCTCTAATACCTCCAAAGACTTATGTGCCGTGGTGCATTCAACCCACACTATCCATTTACATTGCTGCAAAACTTTTGCCATTGCAGAGTTCTTCGATATGTTCTAGGTCGGAATTTCGTTGCTTTGCACATTCAACGGCAATTTTAGCGCTGAATGGGCTGTTCGACCGTCTTCCAACAATGTAGCTGCAATGCCTGACGAAGCAAGTGTGAGTGAATTGTTGCTAAAATCAATGAAATTAAGAAAGATTTTCCTGTACCGCCGGGAGCGTCCAAGAAGTAAATCCCTCCAGTTCCATCATTTACAACATTCATTAGAGTATCAAATACATACTTTTGTTGTTGGTTCAACAGCGGAAGATTTATTCGAACTGATTCTCTTAAAGCATCGAGATCTTACAGTTTTTCGCGTTGCAACTCTTGATTAAAAGCGTTGTGCATCGGGAGATTGGGCGCGGCCATGCCCAATTGAGATAATACTTTGTTTGACATCATCAAGCACATGTTCTCCATTGATATCAACGCCTTATTGTACATTTCTTCACCGATTTGTAAATTTCCATTTCCTGTTGTGATGCGCATTTGATGCAAGATATCATCCCACATATCATCTTTGTATTTGATCCATAAATCAATTGGTTTTGATGGGCAGCATGTTATTATAATTATAGAAAACAATGTTTGTATTTGATGAAGTTGTGAAGAAATTACAGCATCATTGAGAGTTTGATCCCAATGAGCGTCATTTTCTAACAGTTGCCAACGTAGACAGGCTTCTCTGTAAGAGCCACACAATTTACCATTAATAGTTCGTAAATGATGGAATGATGTTGGGCCTAGAACATTGACTAATAACAATCGCAAATAAAAACACTCATCATTGCTTGGATGGACAGAATAAATTCGACCTATTGCATCGGTGGAATATACATTTGGGTAACCTGGAACTGGTTTTCCTCGTTTCCGTCGCTGAAAATTCTTTGAGGATTGATTCCAAGTATAATATTTTGGAATTTCGGAGTATAGCAGTGTTCGGGCGAAATCATCATTCTGACACAGTTCAAGAAACTGGCCAACCTTGTAGATGGTGGTTCAACAGCTCGTGTAATGCATTCTGAGCCATGAAATATACTCTTTGACCATTTTCTAAGTGTATGGCTAAGTGAACAACAGTGGGGTGTCTTTGATGAATGGGAAAGGAAGCCATGTCACTTCCTTTGGTTACATATTTACAAAAGGATTTGATAAATTTGACGGAATGGCAAGATTCAACATTGATGTGCGCCTTGAAAGTCTTCAATAGGATCGGTGAATATGGAACAATCCAACGATTATCAGTTTCAGTGCATTGTTGATTCACTTCGACTATTGTTGATCTTCCGTTGTCTGCAGTCGCCGGCGACGATACAGTGGACAACCTTCATTTCCGATAATTGTTTCTGGTACTAATGCCCGTGGATAACGCTTCGAACATTTACCATCCACCACACACGGTGAATTTTGATTAAGTGTTCCACAGGGACCATGAATCATGTTTTCAATAACTACCTCATGCAAGCCTGGATCTATATGTACATCAGTGATTTCAGCTTATATCACTTCATCAACTTCATTTGGTCTTATCTTCTCAACCAACCAAGTCAGATATGTGCATGAGACAATCCACGTTTCTGCCATTCCACAGAATACATCCAGCAGCGCGTCTCGCCAAGCACGCCATGTTTCACAATGAAATCCATTAAAGATTTCAACTCTTGTTGGAAGACTCTAGCCGTAATGTCATGGTGATCAATGGTTGATTTGCCAGGTAATAACTCTTGTTTGATTTCTATCCACTGCGTATTGCACGTGAATGTGATAAATAAATCTGCTGTGCCATAATGACGAACATACGACATGGCATCTTGAACATATTCATGCATATGTCGAAGACTTACGATGTGTGTTGCTGGAAGAATGGTCATCCGGCCGACATTCTCTGCATTTCCATCACTGTTAATCGCATTTCGAAAGTGAATATACTCTTCAGAATGGAGTTTGCTCTGGTTCAAACTGATGAATGTCAAATGCTCTGTTTCAATTTTGACATACATATCAACAGCATATTGGTGGAAAAATCGCCCACATTTCAATATGTGATTGTTTTCATTTTCACGAACCATAAGGCCGTATTAATAATACTTCATTGAACTGACTTTTTTGTTGGTCTCGGCACCAGTAAATACATTATTGTTTTAATGACAGTGATTGAGCTTGCATATAATTCATATAGTAGCTGATACAAAATATCCAAATTTATAATTACATGTAAGGGGATTTATCATCTTGATCACCTTGCCAAAATATGATGGGATATTGTAGCGCATCGTATGAGCGGTGTGTTTCATACACACGCTGTAACTGATCATTCCGGCGATGCAAAACAATATCACGGGCATCCGAATTTTCTCCAACTATAACAATGGCAACTTCATCAATTGTTGGCGCATTGAAACGTCTTGCATGTTGGCCCACAAAGGTTTTATCAGCTCTGATTACAATTTTGTGATTATCAGATGGCATGAGATCCAGTGCAGTAATCAACTGATTGTGTTGATGAAAGAAAGTTTGTAATCGTTCTACAATAGACCTCTTCACTGAATTGTTATGTGCACAACGCAGATCAGTTTCTTGTATTGAATTGCCCATGAAATAAATTTGCAGGAATTTGTAGTCACCATCTAACACCGGCAACAGTGAACCTGCTCTGTGATATATTTGGCCTGGTATTTGTAAATTAAGGAGGACAGGTTTATTATTTTTGTCACAAAAACTATAAAATAAAATAAACAAAGCAATATGGGGGATAAGTCTGTTTGTTATATGTTACTTTGAAAGCTGGCATGAAATTGTCCGAAGTACATTTGTTGCCCCAAATAGTCATTTGAAAGCAATTGTTATATGTTTGGATATTTGTAAGGAAATGTACGGAATCTGTTCCTGTTCTTGAAACCAATGAGTACAATGGATCTGGTGGTGGAATCAATGGCACTAATTTCACTCTGCCATTTGCGCAACACAATCCAGCGGCTTCATTTCTGTATTTCAGTGCCTTACAATTTTGGCAAACTGAGTTCATAGATCCAATAGCAACGCATTGGTAGGCACTATAGTCAATTGAAACATCGTAACTGAAAGCAGCTCTATTCAAACTTGGAAGATTATTAGCTGAACGACGCGCTGCACGGGTTTGTGATATCCGAATCCTTTCAATTTCATTTCGCTCTTCACGTTGTTGTGCAGTCCGATTAGACTGAAAATTAGCTTGGCTTGTAGCATTTCGAGTTCTTCGACCGAAGTTGCTCCGCCCGCGTCTTATAGGCGGCATGAGTCTTGAAATAAGTATACTGTGTATGGAAGCACACACAAAATAAACCAATCAACCAAACAAGTGGATGAACTTGTTTGTTGAGAAGAGAAGATTTAAAAACAATCAGGGTAGACGAAGGTCTCCAACTATAACAAAACACGCCACTGCATGCGACTGTCTGGAGAGCGATGTTTGGGAGATCCGTACCGGCAGTCGAGGTGCCAGCCAGACAGCCAGCTCGTGCGAAACCAAAACCCAAGGAGACATTCTTCCTGTCACAAAGTGAGAACTAAGCGAGATAAGAACTTGGGGTTTGTTTGAAAAATAACTTACATATCTGAAGACCATTTGCTTCGTTTTGATCCCCATGCCAATTCAATAGCAAAGAAGTTGGTCAGCGACTGACTTTTTCGTGCCTGCATATAAAAATCTCTGAACATGACTGTTAAGAAACACAAATAGTGCATGTTCTTATCATTTAAATTGAGAAACAAACTTATCTACGTCGAGCTGAAATGTTCCTTTACCAGCAGTGAAAAAATTAAAAATATAGTGAATATAAAATAGAAGTTATGACTTGATAAGTTCTATGCAATTAAGATTTTGCATTTAAGGTAACATTCCATTATATTAACATTTTCACACCCAATTATTTTGTAAACCTTATTTTTGTTAATGGCATCAAGTGTGGCTTGAAAGTTTGTACATAATCCGATATTTACCAATTTCAACCGATAACACTGAGATTTACGGACATTTGGCAAACGCGCTGGATTAGAGGAGGACAGCGCTAAGCGCAAACGTGGGAGAAGGAAAGAGAGACGAGCAGTTTGAATGGAAAAAAGAGAAAGGGGCTTTTACGTATTTCCTGGCATTTTTCCCAATTTTTCTCTTCGTAAAAATCTTATTCGGGCTTCGACGAATATTTGAAAAAAAGAATTAGCCGAATTGGTCCAGCCGTTCCCGAGTTTTGCGCTTAGCAACACATTTAGCGATTCACTTTTATTTATATAAGTAAGTGTCAGCCATCTTTAACTTGCCCGCCTGGTGGCCATGATCGTTATGGGGCTAAAACGGTTCGAGTCCCGTTGGTAGAAAAAATTTCACCAACAGAATGTTGGCCGGCAGGGTAGGGGAGGTGGTGGTATACAATTTCTAATCACTAGATTGCTCCTCTCCGCAGTGCGTATATGGAGTAAGGGCATATGACGCTGTTGATGGTGATTCGTCCGTCGGATGGGAACGTTAAGCCTTGAGCAGACCCCTTGGTGCTATTCGACAGGAGTAGGTTAAGTGCCGGCACCGGGTTTCACCCTCTCCCTACTATCATATATCACGTCATTCATTTCATCTCATCAACTCCTCTGATGTTGACGGCAGGAAGGGCATCCGGTCATAAAAACCCAGCATGACAGATTCATCTCACCTCATACCCGACCCCGTAGGAAAACGGGACAAGGATTGGACAAGTGTCAGCCATCTTAACTGCTACAATAGTTCCATAGATAACACTACCTAGATAGCCACTCGTTATGTTTGGCTAACATCCTTGCCCTCACTTTTACCCATTTTGTTTCTTTTGTCTTTGCTACCATAGAAACTATGATGAAGATTGACACTCTGTTTAGCATTCTTAGCGTTGCCTAGGTCATACAGCCGGCCAATATGATCAGCCATCTTTAAGATGAGTAAAGTGAGACTTCTGTACTGAACAGCATATTACACATTACCTGGTCAGCTTGCGTGGGGGGTTGGCTCAGAAATGAGTGGGAGATAAACATAACCCTGCGTGAGACACTGGGATGGGGGGCCTCAACCCCGACAAGGCGCGTCCCAATGGCTGATAGGGGACGTCCTGTAGATATGCAGGACAGGTACGAATAAGGTATGGTCAAATAAGCACCCGCGGATCAAATGAGGCTAAAAAGAAAATGGTCAACAGTCTCTAGGGCGGAAGAGGAGGTCTCCCAATGGCTTGGAGGGCGAAAGAACTAACTCCAAGTCTTACCAAGTTGGTTTTATTGTTGGATAGAAGATATGGACCGAATACCCCCCGGGATAAGGAGGGCCCTTTGCCAAGTCCAACGGCCTCCAAGGAGGGCGGATTTTTTTATTATGGACACTCGAGTTTAGGCTTTAATTACAAACGAACCAATAGGCCTATTGACATTCGAGTTATATACCAATATTTTCCTTGTTTAATTCTACATTAGCGTATATAAGACGCATTGTTTTCGACGTTCATTAAATATTTTTTATTTGTGGTTGTAATAAATATTGCCCGGGTTTTTGGCTTCTTCTCTACGAAGCGCTCACTTAGGAATATGTACAAGGAAAACGACTTGTCTGATTCTAATGAAATTTTTATATATTATAACCACATGTATTTGTAGTGTTATACTCAAGTCATAATTGTTTTCAACGACCCTGAAAAAAGTTCTTATCATTTTTCTAAAGCAACTCTTTCTCAGCCCAGGATAAACGTACAGCAGCAAATTTGGGCTTGTTTTGAAGCACTCAGTCATGGTTATCAGAAACTAAAACAACTGTAACCGTACAGTGTGGTACCGAATTTATGAAGAGTAATATTCAAAGGAAGTTTTGTGTACGCCGGACCGTGCGGTTAACAGCAGGCCGGGTGGTGAAATCGGGCGCAGTGTTGCCGCATTCAGTAGTATTCACGCGCACAACGAACACAGCTTTTCGTTTACTTTCAACCTTTAATTTTATTTCCTTTTATAAATTCCACTTCCCATCACCTTTTCTCATAAGGGCTTTGGACCTTCAACGGCAGGTTTAAAAATGGTTAACTTCCTAATTTAGAAATATCACACTGTACAATTTTTACAAGAGTTATTTGTATTATTATTTACATATATTTACGGTATTTAATTCTATCAATTTTCTTCGTCTGAAAAATCACTGTGTTCCGAAGAATCGGTGCTGCTGTCATTCATGTTGATTATGACTGACTCGAAATAAGGAACATTTGCAGAGTCCATCTTTTTCCCAGTAGTGGTCTTCAGTTTTCTTCGCGTGTTTAATACATTGCTTCCAGAGTTCAGGGGTCACGGTACGTAAGGCTTCTCGGCATAAAGCGTAAATTGCTTCCATACCTCTACCATTTTCTAATGTGTTAGCCATATTTGTTTTTGCTATTTTCCCTTTTACGTAAGCCCAAATGAGCTCGATTGGATTAAGCTCGCAATGGGCCACTGGTAACCAAATAATCCGTACATCTGGTCGAAGTCGTTTAGGCAGTTTTTCCAGCTTCTTTACCGGGGTTTGAAACTAAGGCCTGGCAAGGACAATCAGCTCTGATTTAGTTAATTTGTTATAATCGTCAACTCCAGGTGGTAGTGAAATATTCTTTGACGTTATCCAATGTATAATTTCACGTTTTAGCCATGACATTTTCGGGTTTTAAGATGAAGGATCGACCCTCGTATGATATGGAGCTTGATCTATAACGACAGCCGAACTTTGAGGCAATAAACTCAGGTCTTTCATGAACCATTCTTCATAATGAGTCGAGTTCATCTCATTCTGGTAATCACCACTACTTTTCTTGCCAATAAAACAAAGTTCTGCGCCGTCAAGAAATCGTTCTTCACTTACGATGTGTAAAATTATGACCTGGATGACGTATTTCCATCATTCTCCTTTGAAGCGGCTCCTACTCTCTTCACTGACGACAGCGATAATCCAAGACAATCTGCCACCTTCTGGTACACAGGGAACCTCTTGTCCCCTACTTTTCCCCCTCACATTGAAAGAAACCATAGCACTCAAAATCATTGCAAACCGGGTGAGTTGGCCATGCGGTTACGAACGCGCAGCTGTGAGCTCGCATCCGGGAGATAGTGGGTTTATTTATTTATTTATTTATTTATTTATTTATTTATTTATTTATTTATTTATTTATTTATTTATTTATTTATTTATTTATCATGCTTTTGTAGGTGGCGAAGTTAGGGCTCTTGGCATTCTTTTACACTTAACCACTGTACACATCATTGAGAGCAGAGTTTGAGTGCATATTATATAATAAATGATAACCTACACAAAAATACCTTACACTTTTCTAACTCACATTCATACAATCATTCATTCTTTCCAGTCATACAAGTTAGTCAGCTGCATTCAGCAGGTAGTCTCGGCAAGCAGTCTTAAATTTAAGTAATGAAGTGGAATTTCTGACACTGACAGGCAGGGAATTCCGAAGTCTAGAACCCGCTACAACAAAGGAGTTGTTGTATATGGAGGAGCGGTGAACAGGAATGGAAAGGGAGGAACCAGAGCTGGTATTACTGCTGTGAAAGGAGGACAAATACTTAAGCTGGGATGAAATGTGTAGTGGTCTGTCTTCAGAGAGTAGTCTGTACATCTGTATCAGTATGTGATACATCCAGTGCTGGATTAAGGTGTTTGGGGGCCCTGGGTTATTTAAAAATGTGGGGTCCCTTCTTCGTAACATCACGTAAGACTAGCATACTGAAGTCGTTATAGAACTACTTGCACTTAAATTGATGAATGGGGAAGTATTGAAATAGACTACATTCTCTATTTTTCATGTTAATATTTCAAAATGCCAAAACATATTTTACATTTGTCTCATCATCACTATCAAATCGACATACAAAACGAAACTTACGTTTTTTGGCACCACTATGATATTTTCTATCCATTTTACAAAAACATTACAGTTGTAACTTACGAATGGTTCAATAATCAGAGGTGAACTGGAAGTTCTCTTCCTGATGCAAAGATATAGTAGCCTATAGCATGCACATTCCACCGTGTCGAGGACAGGAAGCACTAGCGTTTGTATGAGTTTGACTCTCACAATACAAGGTAAAATATCGCTGTTTCTTTCAACCGAATGAAGTATCGAAAATATTTTTTTACACACATTCTTAATATATTCAGACCAATTTAAAGTTTCGTTCATTGTCACTCCTAGATTTCTCACAGTTTGGCTGAATAGGATAACTCTACCATTCAGTATAACTGAAGGAATAGTTTCGTATCTTAGTGTGGCCAACAATTTTTGAGAGCCAATAATGATTGCTTGCGTCTTGGAGGGATTAAGAAGGAGGGAATTTTTCAAGGAGTGAACGTTGGCATGCGGCAAATCAGAGGTCTTACAGTGACAGTAAATTTGTAAGTCGTCCGCATAAAGATGGTAGCTACAATTCTTTAAATTAGAGGAAATGTCGTTTATATTCAAAATAAAGAGCAATGGGCCTGAAACACTACCCTGCGGCGTGCCTTCCTTCCTGGTTCGCCAGTGAGAGGTTTGATCAAGGGTTATAATTCGTTGCGCGCGATTTTTGAGGTACGATGAAAAGAAATTAATAGTTCGTTGATAGAAGTAGTAAGATTGCATCTTGTTTAATAGAGTCTGGATGTTTATAGTGTCAAATGCGCTACTGAAATCGAGGAGAGTAAGTATTGTCACTAGTCTTTGGTCCATTGCGTGCCGTATGTCAACAGTCACTTTGAGCAGGGCAGTTGCTGTGCTGTGTCCCTTCTTGAAGCCAGATTGCAATGGGTCTAGGAGAGAATGGTTATTTAAGTATTCCAACACCTGCTCGTGAACCAGACGCTCGAGTGCTTTGGAAATCGCTAGTAAGATAGAAATTAGTCTGTAGTCGGATGGTAGGGAGGGGTCAGGTTTCTTAGGCACAGGGATAACATTAGCTAGTTTCCATAGTGAAGGAAAGGTTCCGTTTTTAAGGCAGTAGTTGAAAATGTGGGTAATAATTGGTAAAACAGCACCAATAATGTTGTGTAAGAAAGTTATAGGGATATCATCCACTCCTCTGGCTTTTGATTTGATAGAATATAATACTTTTTTAACTTTATTAGCAGTAACAGGGTGGAATGTGAAATGTTGTTTGTCAGGTAAAGGGTTCATAACGGAGTTGGGTACTGAGTTTGGGGAATTTAGTACATTAGGTGGTGTTCTTTCTTCAGTAAAAAAACTCATTTAACTTATCGAGTGGTATGTCTGGCACATGGGGTTGTTGTCGAGGTTTCCCTATGCCTAAGGAACGAAGCGCGTTCCAAGCACTGCCAGAATTCATGTTTGTAGTCATGTTTGGCAAATATGTAAATTTACGGTTTCTAACGAACTGTTTAACTCTATTTCTAAGGACCCGATAATTTTCGAAGTCACTTTGGTCACGAGTTCGTTTAAAGCGTCGGTAAAGTGCATCGTGGTGGACCATCATGTTTTTTATTTCACTATTTAGCCAGGGACAAGATGGGCGTGTAACTTTTATATATCGCTTAGGGGCGTGTTTATCGTACAGAGTGATTACAAGGGAGTTGAACTTGTCTACTTTCGCGTCTATATCGTCCAATAGGAGTATGTCATTCCAGGGTAGATTGTAAGCGTCATGTCTTAACTCGTCCATATCCATGTATTTTGTGTTTCTGGAAATAACATACTTAGGTTTATATTTTGGCATTCGGAGGGAGTAGGATAGGTAGATAAGGTCATGAGTGGAGATGGCTGGGACTGGAATCTGGCCGTGAGTTATGACTTTGTTTGGGTTATTTGTCACAATGTGGTCAATAAGCATGTGTGTTTCGTAGTTATCTGTGTAAGTATGATTAGTAGGCTCTAAACGGAGGATGGTCATATCACAGGAAGAAAACATGTCAATAAATTGTTTAGTTTCGTGCGTTTTAGTAAGCAGGTTAATGTTGAAGTCACCTACGGCAATAATATGCTCGTAGCTAGGCAGTAGGTCAAGTAAGCGAAATTCGAATTCAGTCATATTTGTTATTTTGGGAGGCTTGTATACAACAACTATAAGGAGTTTCTGTTGGTTAATAATGACTTCAACAAACATGAATTCTGGCCCTAGCTGTGCATTGTTAGATGATACACATATCACCCGGCTTTTTAAATCGTTTCTGCAGTACAAGGCCACCCCACCTCCTCTTCTGCCATCGGATCTATCATGACGTAAGAGGGAATACCGGTCAAGTTGTACCATACCAGAGGGTATGCTCGGTGTAAGCCAACTTTCGCTAATAGCAAAAATATGGATATTATTTTCCCTCATTATGGCTTGAATTTCGTCGAAGTGCGCTACCAATGAGAGTGCGTTGACATGGCAACACTATAAACAGTTGGTGGAGGGGGATAATGCCTGTTTGAGGAGCAAGCCGGTGGTGAGAGGTGACGGGGTGAGAGGCGGAATGTTGCTTTTCCTCTCCCATCGTCGCCATAAGACCTGTCTATGCCGGTGCGACGTAAAGCAAATAACAACAACAACAACAACAAATCATTGCAAGTTCACCCTCTGATAACGGCGGTCTCGGAGGCATCTTGAAGTGACGTGGTCAACATGCAGAACATAGGAAAACTGAAAATTACTTCCGGACAAACCAAGGTCACGGGCATTCCGTTTCACAACTGCCCGGGGCGAGTGTACTGTGTTCGTTGCGCGCGTGATTACTACTGAACGCGGCAACACTGCGCCCAATTTCACCTCCCGGCCTGCTGTTAATCGCACGGTCCGGCGTGGACAAAACCTCCCTTCAATATTACTCTTAATAAATTCGGTACCACACTGTACGGTTACAGTTGTTGTACTTTCTGATAACCATGACTGCGTGCTTCAAAATAAGCCCAAGTTTGCTGCTGTACGTTTATCCTGCGCTGAGAAAGAGTTGCTTTAGAAAAATGATAAGAACTTTTTTCAGGGTCGTTGAAAAACGTTGTGATTTGAGTATTACACTAAAAATACACGTGATTATAACATATAAAAATTTCATTAGAATCAGACAAGTCGTTTTCCTTGTATATATTCCTAAGTGAGCGCTTCGTAGAGAAGAAGCAAAAAACCCGGGCAATATTTATTACAACCACAAAAAAATCTAATGAACGTCGAAAACAATGCGTCATATACGCTAATGTAGAATTAAACAAGGAAAATATTGGTATAACTCGAATTTCCATAGGCCTATTGATTCGTTTGTAATTAAAGCCTAAACTCGAGTGTCCATAATAAAAAATCCGACAGTAGGGTAGGGCACTCTCTTGCCCTTGGAGTGGGAAACTGCTCCTAAAGGCGGATGAACCAGTATGGTCAACGGCATAGGATGGAGAAGACCAGAGGGAAACCACTCCATTAAAAATCCACTGGATATCTCTTGTTATGCAGCAATGATGGTGGGCTTTGGAACTAAATGTAATTCTGGAGGTAAAATAGTCCCCAATTCGGATCTCCGGCTGGGGTCAGGGACAAAGCGTGGAAGAAACACAAGCAATATTATCTTAGGAACTTGGGATGCACGATTTCTCAACATTTGTGATAAGCTAGAGAACTTAAAAAAGGAGATGGCTAAACACGACATAGACATATTAGGAGTGAATGAAATAAAGTGACCTGAGAAGGGGGACTTTTGGAGTGATAACTTTAACCCGCCATCGGTATCGTTGTTAGGTAGCCCCTAACAAAAACATTCCTTATTAAGAAAAGTTTTTTGCTTTAAGACTCACACTTTTCAAACTCCAGGTATTCTCAAATGAGTTTATGAGTCACATGTTTTCCTTCGTTACGCGATGATTCACGCACACGTGTCACGTGGAGGAGTGGGGGAAGTGCGTTCTGTCTGGAGTGTTAGTCCGCGCCTCGCTACGATACCGGTCGCGTCACAGGCAGTGTTAAGCACATTCTAGCCTCGATACCTTTGGCGTCACAATTTTTGCGCATTCCGTGCTGGTGTACTGTTTTAGTAAACAGTATCACAGTGAAATTATAATGTCTAATAGGCCTAGTGAATCTGTTATTTTGAGCTGGATTGAAGAATCTTGCCCTGGAAATCGTAAAGCCACATCTGTAGAGACGTGCTTTAGTCGATGTTCTGTCAACTGGTCTCAGAATTTCCATAAAAAATATCTTTGGACAAGAACTTCCCGTCAGAAATGCGACACCAGCAGCCCCAGGTAAGTATTGCTAACAATTCTCACTTCTCCATTTTTACAAGTATCTAATTGAACACTTTGTAAAACTTGCTTATAATCATTACCAAAAAAAGCTATGGTGTTTACTGTATATATTTTCAGACGTTTCCGGGCGGAAATCAAGATGTGCCTACTCCCAGTTCGAAAAAAACGATTTACGTCAGCTTGCTGTGATGCGTGCAAACGCTCAACGTGCAAAGAGCACACTGGACTAACAAAAGTAGTATGAAGTGAATGCTTTTCGCAAGAAGTTGAAAGAAATTAGTGAACAGGACAATGATACAAAATAATGTGGTCTACAAATCATGTTAACATTTGTTTTGTACTGTAATGTATTTGTAATGCCAAGGATTTTTGTTATTTTTCATAATATTTAGTAATAGTTATGTAAATTTATATAAATAGTTAACATAAAACCAGTCTGTTAAAACAAAATTATAATTACCTTCTAAAAGAACGAAAACAGTGTACGAGTCGAAATTGTAGTAGCAAATATTTAGGTAATAAACAATTGTGGATATATACAAATATGTAAGTATATATACTAAATAACCAAATACTAGTATAATTTATTCAAACTGCCGAGAAGAGCTCGTATAAGAACTAAAATCATATACCAAGCCGATGTTAGGGAGCCCCTATACACGCTACCTCTCGCGTAAGTGCGGACAACGATACCGATGGCGGGTTAAAATTATATACTCTGGAGGAAAAGGAAGCCATGCAGGTGTAGGAGTTCAGAGCTATGTACAATACAGTGATAGAATAATTATGGTGAGAATAGAAAATGAACCAGTTAACATGATAATAATACAGGTGGACATGCCAACAACGAATCATTCAGATGAAGAAGTGGACCAGGTATATGATCAGTTGGAGGAGTTGATGGATACGATTAAGGACAACGAGAACCTCATTTTACTTCGAGACTGGAACGCTTCTGTTGGTGAAGGAGAATATGGGAAGACTGTAGGTCAATATGGTCTTGGGGTAAGAAATGACAGAGGACAACAACTAATAGACTTTTGTAAAGCAAAAGGACTAATAATTATACAAACACCTTTTTTAAACAGCCCAAGAGAAGAACTGCACCTGAAGATAAAGCGAAATACCAAATACATTATATTATGGTAAGGGAAAGATACTGTAACCAAGTCAAACAATGCAAAAGTTATCCAAGGGCTGATCTAGCGAGTGACCACAACCTAGTATTGTAAAAATCCGATTTAAGACTAAGAAAGAAAAGGGAGAATGTGGAAAAATATTACAGATATAATGTCAGGAAACTGAAACAAGACAGAATCAAGAAAAACTACCAAACACTGGTAAAACAGAACGTCGCAGTAATACCCAATACCCAATAGTACAATAAATCAGAAATGGATGAGCCTTAAACACTCTATCATAGAAGCTGCAAATCAGGTAATAGGAAAAACGACGAAACAAGCACGAGAACCATGGGTTACAGAGTATGTGCTTGAACTTATAGAGGAAAGAAGTAAATTCAAAAACTCAAAGAGTGAAGAAATTAGGAACTATAAAAAGCTCCAAAACCTAGTCAACAGAGAAGCAAAGAAGGCTAAGGAAGAATATATAATAAAACAATGCAAAGAAATAGAAGAATGGGGAAAGGATACATGGAAACTGCTTATGAATCGATTAAGGAACAATTCAGAACAGCCATTGGCCGTAGTAACAGCATATTAAGTGAAAATGGGAAACTGTTGTCTGAGAGCAAAGAAGTGGGAGAAAGATAGAAGCGATACATAGAAACATTATATTGCAACCTGCGACAACAGTATTTTTCTCTTCACTTTGCCCCATGTATGAGCAACAAATTTAATGCTACCTATTGGTGGCCTCGTAGTCCTGATTCTTACCAAGTTCCAGGTTGGACTGATAAAAATATAGGTATCACCATCGCGCTGTACTTCCTCATACTTCACCTCAAGTTGTAGTACTAATTTAATATGATGTTTCCCGTGCAATATTTCCACTTAAATGTTGCTAATTAACTATCCGGAATCGGGGATGGATATACCAATCAAGTGCGGTGGTTGCATGTCCATATTACGTCAATATCTCAGGGTAAAAACATCTATGTATATTCAAAAATACTATTTACCTTCGTAAGTTCCGTTGAAGAGGTTGTATACTTCAATGTGTTACTCATTTACTCCGAAATCCTACCGTAGAATTAATATAAGCCTTTAAATATCATGACTCCGAAATATCAGCCTAAATGTATCCTATAACTACTCTTCCTATCTCTACTTTTGAAAATAAACGCTAAAATAATCTTAAAACTAATTTATTAGCATGCCAATATTATAATTAACAAAAATAATGATCATCTTTGGTAATAGAGGAAAGTAAACTCGAAAATCACATATTATTTTTCTTGACAACTAACATTGACGAATTAACATAATTAAAATTGGGCAGGTATCTTTAATTCATCTGGGCAATTATTATTTCGCTGCGTGACCACATTTCATCATTTTATTTCATCATGGGGACAATTAGGATTTACTCTTTATTAAAGGAGGGAGTGGTCTTTCTTTCCTTTAGGTCTTTTTGCAATATTCTTTGGGATTGGTTTGGGAATTGCGTATTGACTTGTTTATGGCATGAGATAAGTAACTCTTTCCAATTATGGCTTCAAAATGCCATTTTAAGTATCTAAAAAAAATTAATCCTAACCATAAATATTAATTCCAACATCCTTATATATTAAAAAATGTGTGCCAAAATAAAATTAAATATCTTCATTTACGAGTGCCATCTCCATGTTCTTCAACCGTCATAACCTGCCAGAATCGTACCGAGCAATTAATTATTATGTGTATTTTCAATTAAAATTACTCCTTCTACTGCCTACTAATTTTACCATTTTCAGGTTAACGCGTGCTCCAATGCTGTATATTCATTATGTGAGACAAATATATTACTAGGCGACTATATCTCTTTTCTATATGCACTTCAAATACATGTAAATTACGATCAATCTATCTCCATATTCCATATAAGTTCGACCAATAGACCATTTAATCTCACTGCTACACTTAATATATTCACGTATCTAGGCCTTAATTCCACTGCTTGCCTCATTTTCAATCGCAACATAACTGTAGCTAAGCATAAATTCGCACCTATTTCCTTCAATCATTTACTTACACAATACCTATTCAACATCTCAAATCTCCAACAACATATTATCATTTCTGCTTTTAATTACTGCGATTCCTCCGCATAAAATCAATATCTCTACTCAGCTTCTTCATAATGTCTACCACGTCGCAGTAAAACATTTCTTTTACCTTAATATCTACTCAAAACACCGCAAGCTGCTACTGTTTATTTCAACTCATCGTAAATATGGACAATATTGGCCTAGTTATTCAATCTGGTCATTGGGTAGTCCAGGTTTATTATTATTATACTGCACTTCACTTTCATATCTCAGCCTCGCCTAGCTTGAATACGACGTTCTCGTAAGCATATAGGTTCAAAAACATCATAATTCTCTTCCCGATACTGCTCACATTAAGCTCATATCAAACTTATGAGCACGGCAGTATATTACTACACATAAATAATACGTATCTGTGGTTATTTTCTCCAGCATGTGCCTTAGAATTCACACAATGGCACAAACAGGTCATATATTTGGCACTACAGCATTCCTACAATTATACTACACTAAATGAAATACTTTATAGTTAAATTTCTCAAAATGTCACTTATCTCATGCCATCCTAGGTCTGACGCTGCTTTCTTCTTCCTGCTCACGGCATCTCGGAATGTCTAGCCTTGCACTGGATCACGTCATGCTGGATCTCTAGGTCTTCAGGCTTGAGCTTACGATGATCTGGTTAGCCCTCCTCCATCGCTTTAAGCCAGCTCCATTCCGTGTCCAATTTCCATGCAACGAAAAGACATTATTAAATTGACAGAATACATCTTAATTTTCAGTATATAGAGCCTTTCCAAGGACTTTGTCTAACTGTATTTATATTTCTTTTCCTCTAAAGATACTGCTCAGATTCAATTTTATTTTCATAAACTGGCTCTTCCTTGGTTTTTTATGTTGTCTGAATAATGTTCTTTAAATCTTATAAATGGGCTATACGTATAATTTGATGAAAATTTGGCCGTTTATTAAGTCAGTGTAGGCCTTATTTACGAATGCCGTATTCCAACACCTCTTCTTCCGTACAGTATTTGAAATGTATTATGCGTGTTTCCCTGCCGTTTTTACGTATTTTCCAGTAGTTTGTTTCTGGATTCTTCCTTCGTATGGCTCCTATTATGGTTATATTGATTATGTCAGCTAATCTTCTGGTCAGGTAATTACAATTCACAGTTCGTTTACGATGCAAAATCTTCTTGCCAAAGTAGATAATAATAGACCGTTTTTCAATTATTTTACGTACAATGGTTCATTTCTCATAGAGTTTCCTTTCTATCTCGCCAGGCACTGCCTCCTGATTGCGGTCAACTTGTCACAAAAAGTTATTCCGTGCATTCTCAATGTTTGAAGCTGATCTGCGCCATTTTTCTTCCGATCTATATTCATGTAAACTGACGTCAATCGTAACGTAATGGTACATTTTCTCCTCCCACTTATTTTTTTAAATATATTGGTCACAATATATTTATACTATGCTTCCATTCGTGTAATAAATGGACCTTTACGTTACTCAACTTCCTTCTCCGTACTTCATTCCATAACTGTTGACTTAGCAATTACTCTATGTATTTCTTTTTAAACAATCTCGTCTTGTCCATCTGTTTGACATTCTGAATTAATGCATCCTTCCTTTCCGCATATGTTCGGTATATTATTTAAGGATTGTTCCTGATTTTCCCTGTAATAATACTTGATATTTGCTGCGTTATGGATCCAACTTATAATTTTGTTATCCGTTTTCTTTCCTCTATTACCATTTCCCTCATGATCTAATTCAAAATTGTCGTTTTTCTTCTCTCAGGAACGTCTAACCCTGTATTGAAATTCTGTGCATTCGGGTTAAGATGACGTTTCCCTGCTTCCGAATTTTTGTATTGTTGGAGCTCTAAACTCTCTGCGCCCTCGATATCTCCAACAATCTCCTTGTCTTTAATCGCTTGCTTCCATTTTTCTTGGTTTCTCAAGTCTTCTTTCTGCTCTTGGGCATATCTTCTATTTGCGAACTCCCTTTCTCTGAAGTTCCGTCCACCTCTTCCTCCGTAATAATTCCTTCTTCGGATCATATTTCTGTTTCTTGTATATCTGTTACTTTGCCTGTCATATGGCACATATATCTTCCATCCATCTGATATGTCCGTCGATATTCTTGATCTCTTTGACGTTGGTATCCTCTCATCTCTTTTCTTTCATCCATCTCCTGGTTCCTAGCCACGTCTCTTTGTCCTCTTCGTTTGTTAATTTCATAATTCTCATGGGCTATTACATTGATTGACTCTTCATTTCCCATATTACGTATTAATCTACTCGTGGGATGAGAAGTCGTCATGTCAATTTGTCTCAGCCTATCTTCCATTTCAATTGCCGTTTGAACGTTCGAGGTCGCCAATAATATTTGTATTTCAGGTGGAAGTTGGCTTTGAATAGTTTTAATAGCTTCCAATTCACTGGGTGCATAATCCAAATCCTGAAAACGTTGAAATTGGAAAGCAAAATAGTCACTATATCTTGTCTGACCGGCAACAGCGAATTTTCGTGAATACAATTCCATTCTAAGCTGCTGTTGTACTTCCGGACTCCAATATTTCCTTAAAAATGCCGTTTTAAAATCCTCATATTCGTGGAAACTGTACTTAAATGCCTGGTACCAAATACTTGGGTTAGCATCTAAATGTTTTTCAATTACTTTGAGTCGTTTCTCGTTTGGAACGTTATTATCCCGAAAATAATCCTCCATCTCCCTCAAAAATCGTTTTGGGGATAAACTTGCAGTATTATTAAAATGTTTTGGCTTATCCTCGATGGTTTTAATTATATTTATTATTGCTGGACTTCCATTATTACCATTTCCGTTCCCCATCGAACTTCCATTAATACCTTGGCTTGAATCTGTAGTCATTGCTGGCGTTGTTTCCCTATCACAAGCCTGAATTTCTACTGTTCTCATGACATTAGGCCTTGTTGTTCGGTTCTCTATTCTCATTTCCTGAATTTCCTTACGAATCGTATGTAATTCTCTCTCCGTTCTGCTGATTCTGTTGTCAGTTTCATTTTTATTCCGTTCAGCTTCTTCTTGTATTATTTTAATTTTATCTGACACCTGCTCTCTTGCCAGAATGATATTTACTTCCACTGATTTATTCGTTGTTTCGATTGCTTCATTCAATTTGTTAATTCTTTCTGTGGAATTTATCCTCAAACTCTCCAAATTATCCGTTATACTCTTCATCTCTTCCATTTTCAACTTTTGAATGACATTCCTGCTTTCTGTCAATTCTTCCATAACTTTATTTATCTCTTGATTTACCTCTTGATTCTTATTTTCCATAATCCCTGCCATATCCTTACGTAAAACGTCAATATCCACTTTAATTTGTGTCATTTCACTTCCGACTTTTTCCATTTCCATCCTTACAGCTTCTCTCGCTTCCTTCATTGTTTCCTGCTGTTTTTCTTCTTGCCTGTTAATGAATTTTTGAAGTTTTCCTTCAATCATTTGCTTTTGTTTCTCATCCTGTCCGTTGATTATTTTCTGAATTTCCTCATTTTTCTCATTCATCCTTTCCAAGAGCTTTCCTTCCAGTCTGTTAATGTTTTCTTCATTCTGCTTCCTATTTTCTTCATTCTGCTTCCTATTTTCTTCATTCTGTTTCCTAATTTCTTCAGCCATCTGGTTCCTATTTTCTTCATTCTGCTTCCTAATTTCTTCATTCTGTTTCCTAATTTCTTTAGCCATCTGGTTCCTATTTTCTTCATTCTGCTTCCTAATTTCTTCATTATGCTTCCTAATTTCTTCAGCCATCTTTTGTTGTCTCTCCTCCTGATTTTTAATCATCTCCTGGAGCAGCTTCTCACTTTGCTTCCTATTTTCTTCATTCGCCTGTTGTTGTTTCTCCTCCTGATTTTTAATCATGTCCTGGAGCAGCTTCTCATTTTGCTTCCTATTTTCTTCAGCTATCTGTCTAAACACTTCAAGAATCCCTAATTGCTCTTCCTTGGTTTTCTGTATTACTTCATCTCTCTTCCTGTTCTCCTCCTCAATTTCTTTCTTATAATCCTCAAATTGTGATTTTAATTGAGCTAAGTTCGACATTTTTTTGATATTCCACTTAAAATGCTCTATAATACCAGTTATGTTATCTATAACCCTAATTCTCTATTTATCCTTCAACTTCAACCAACCAATCATCAAATATCAACATAAAATAGTCTATCAGACTTATAACTATATCTATTATTATAAATACTTCAAAGTTTACTTTGTACTTTCTTGTTTAACTGGGAAAGACTAACCCAGACCATCGTAACTCAGCCATGACAACCTATACAAGTCATACGCAAATCCAAACATTGACCTATATGCCCAATTTTAATTATATTTATGTCGTATTCACCTAATCATATATATAAAATAAATAATATGAAACTTGCGTTATAAAACTCTTCCCTCATCATCACTCATGCATTCAAATTCCTTAAAGTAACCTAAATATATATACAGTAGACTATCTCCTTCCACGAGACTGTCAAATATTGCGAGACTCCGCATCAAATTCCTTGATACCTTCTTCTTCTCCATCCAAAAATATCAATTTCTCCATTAGTTAAGCCCTCTCTTCCTTAATCTTCATGGCTATCAATCCATTCTGCGTCGCATGCCATACCTAAGTTCATAAACTATCAGGCATCGTCTCCTTCTTCGAATAAATTTCATGACTGTGGTCCAAGATTCAATTCAACAACCCTGGTATCTTTCTCTTGAAACCATTCTCATTCCTCAATTCGTCCTTCTCTTCAGACTTGCTCGACGCTACGGTATCATATGACATATGTCCAAGCCTAACATCCATATCTCATCCTCAAGATTCACTCCATAATCAAGTTATCAAATTTCTGTGTATCCAGAATCTAATTATTCATCCGACCTCTTCAAACTTGCCTCACGTTCGGGACGCCATATTTAATGCAACCTGTGGCAGTATTTTTCTCTTCACTTTGCCCCATGTATGGGCAACAAATTTAATGCTACCTATTGGTGGCCTCGTAGTCCTGATTCTTACCAAGTTCCAGGTTGGACTGATAAAAATATAGGTATCACCATCGCGCTGTACTTCCTCATACTTCACCTCAAGTTGTAGTACTAATTTAATATGATGTTTCCCGTGCAATATTTCCACTTAAATGTTGCTAATTAACTATCCGGAATCGGGGATGGATATACCAATCAAGTGCGGTGGTTGCATGTCCATATTACGTCAATATCTCAGGGTAAAAACATCTATGTATATTCAAAAATACTATTTACCTTCGTAAGTTCCGTTGAAGAGGTTGTATACTTCAATGTGTTACTCATTTACTCCGAAATCCTACCGTAGAATTAATATAAGCCTTTAAATATCATGACTCCGAAATATCAGCCTAAATGTATCCTATAACTACTCTTCCTATCTCTACTTTTGAAAATAAATGCTAAAATAATCTTAAAACTAATTTATTAGCATGCCAATATTATAATTAACAAAAATAATAATCATCTTTGGTAATAGAGGAAAGTAAACTCGAAAATCACATATTATTTTTCTTGACAACTAACATTGACGAATTAACATAATTAAAATTGGGCAGGTATCTTTAATTCATCTGGGCAATTATTATTTCGCTGCGTGACCACATTTCATCATTTTATTTCATCATGGGGACAATTAGGATTTACTCTTTATTAAAGGAGGGAGTGGTCTTTCTTTCCTTTAGGTCTTTTTGCAATATTCTTTGGGATTGGTTTGGGAATTGCGTATTGACTTGTTTATGGCATGAGATAAGTAACTCTTTCCAATTATGGCTTCAAAATGCCATTTTAAGTATCTAAAAAAAATTAATCCTAACCATAAATATTAATTCCAACATCCTTATATATTAAAAAAAGTGTGCCAAAATAAAATTAAATATCTTCATTTACGAGTGCCATCTCCATGTTCTTCAACCGTCATAACCTGCCAGAATCGTACCGAGCAATTAATTATTATGTGTATTTTCAATTAAAATTACTCCTTCTACTGCCTACTAATTTTACCATTTTCAGGTTAACGCGTGCTCCAATGCTGTATATTCATTATGTGAGACAAATATATTACTAGGCGACTATATCTCTTTTCTATATGCACTTCAAATACATGTAAATTACGATCAATCTATCTCCATATTCCATATAAGTTCGACCAATAGACCATTTAATCTCACTGCTACACTTAATATATTCACGTATCTAGGCCTTAATTCCACTGCTTGCCTCATTTTCAATCGCAACATAACTGTAGCTAAGCATAAATTCGCACCTATTTCCTTCAATCATTTACTTACACAATACCTATTCAACATCTCAAATCTCCAACAACATATTATCATTTCTGCTTTTAATTACTGCGATTCCTCCGCATAAAATCAATATCTCTACTCAGCTTCTTCATAATGTCTACCACGTCGCAGTAAAACATTTCTTTTACCTTAATATCTACTCAAAACACCGCAAGCTGCTACTGTTTATTTCAACTCATCGTAAATATGGACAATATTGGCCTATAGTGCTATTAAAACAATGTGCGTGTTCTGACAGCTCTCAGCGTGGTAGTAGGAGGTGGCAGTTACTGTGGCAACCGGTACACGCCTCCTGTTTCAGCCAATCCCAGCTCGGCATGCACTCTCCCTTTTCCTACCCCCGCTGTCTGAAAGCTTCGTGAGGCGGTCGGTCCGAGTTCCACGTTGCCAATATAGTATACCGTAACACATGTGGCTGGGCTAACAATGTCTACTTTGAGAGATATCATTGTCTGTATAGTGTGTTTTTTAAATCAACTAAATATTATAGTGCTATTGTGTTCATGTTAATAAGTGTATCGTTATCGAGGCTGGCATTCTAGTGTAGTGTAAATTATAGTATTGTGTAGTATAGTGTAATTTTAACACCGTCTCATTTACTGAATTCAAAATGTTGCAACCCGTTCAGAGCGCCGCTAAACACCGAGGGCGACCTAGAATTCATTCACCTAGAAAAAAGGCAAGCGTAATGGAGAGGCATGGCTTCGCTATACGTGGTCAAGTTCGCGATATGGTATGTGCCTTACGGGAATATTTTGAGGCTGAAGGGAAAAATGGAGGCCCACTGATAGACGTTAACAAAGTTGTAGAAAGAACAGCAGCAGCTTTAAAATTTCTCAAGCTACAGTAATTAGAATAGGGAAAGAAAAAGAAAAGAAAGAAAAGGAGCCTTGGGAAGAAGGTGAAGGGGAAAGAGAGGGAGTGGATATAATTGGACCATCACATGACAGGTTATCAACACCGGGCAAAACCCGACTCATTAAAGCCTATGAGGAAGGCGAATGAGGAGTTTGTCTTACGATATTTGAGCTGATAAAATTACTGCTGAGCCATCTTGGAATAATAGCAACGATATTTAACGTTTTTCTAACTCTTTCATGATCGCCGTTAATGGATATTATTTTCCGCAGAGCCTAGCGCAGAACGAGAGCTGTTGACTGTGATGTAGTAACTCATGCCGGATCATGTGGCAACACAGCGCTCCCACTCCTTTGTTTGGCGCCACGTGCTGCGAACTGTCAGAACACGCACATTGTTTTAATAGCACTATAGTTATTCAATCTGGTCATTGGGTAGCCCAGGTTTATTATTATTATACTGCACTTCACTTTCATATCTCAGCCTCGCCTAGCTTGAATACGACGTTCTCGTAAGCATATAGGTTCAAAAACATCATAATTCTCTTCCCGATACTGCTCACATTAAGTTCATATCAAACTTATGAGCACGGCAGTATATTACTACACATAAATAATACGTATCTGTGGTTATTTTCTCCAGCATGTGCCTTAGAATTCACACAATGGCACAAACAGGTCATATATTTGGCACTACAGCATTCCTACAATTATACTACACTAAATGAAATACTTTATAATTAAATTTCTCAAAATGTCACTTATCTCATGCCATCCTAGGTCTGACGCTGCTTTCTTCTTCCTGCTCACGGCATCTCGGAATGTCTAGCCTTGCACTGGATCACGTCATGCTGGATCTCTAGGTCTTCAGGCTTGAGCTTACGATGATCTGGTTAGCCCTCCTCCATCGCTTTAAGCCAGCTCCATTCCGTGTCCAATTTCCATGCAACGAAAAGACATTATTAAATTGACAGAATACATCTTAATTTTCAGTATATAGAGCCTTTCCAAGGACTTTGTCTAACTGTATTTATATTTCTTTTCCTCTAAAGATACTGCTCAGATTCAATTTTATTTTCATAAACTGGCTCTTCCTTGGTTTTTTATGTTGTCTGAATAATGTTCTTTAAATCTTATAAATGGGCTATACGTATAATTTGATGAAAATTTGGCCGTTTATTAAGTCAGTGTAGGCCTTATTTACGAATGCCGTATTCCAACACCTCTTCTTCCGTACAGTATTTGAAATGTATTATGCGTGTTTCCCTGCCGTTTTTACGTATTTTCCAGTAGTTTGTTTCTGGATTCTTCCTTCGTATGGCTCCTATTATGGTTATATTGATTATGTCAGCTAATCTTCTGGTCAGGTAATTGCAATTCACAGTTCGTTTACGATGCAAAATCTTCTTGCCAAAGTAGATAATAATAGACCGTTTTTCAATTATTTTACGTACAATGGTTCATTTCTCATAGAGTTTCCTTTCTATCTCGCCAGGCACTGCCTCCTGATTGCGGTCAACTTGTCACAAAAAGTTATTCCGTGCATTCTCAATGTTTGAAGCTGATCTGCGCCATTTTTCTTCCGATCTATATTCATGTAAACTGACGTCAATCGTAACGTAATGGTACAATATGAAGATCCTACTGACATAAATCACCTTGAAAATAAAGACAACATAACAAGTAATCAACTGGGGCCCTCTTTAACAAAAGAAGAATACCTTAAGGCTGTGAAAGAACTGAAACCTAATAAAGCACCAGGTGGTGGTGGTGGTGATTATTGTTTTAAGAAGAAGTACAACTAGGCAACTATCCTCATTACTAATCAGAGGGAAAAATTGTAGGGGATCCGACACTTCGAAAAATGAAGATATCGGCCAAAGGAATACAAGGGCCACGAAGGGCATGAAAATGAAAGATTTCCTAGTCCTCCATACGTAATACCGTCGGGGTCTGAAAAGAACAAGAGTTGACCAAGGAAGGTCAGATAGGAGGGTAGATGAAAGTGAGGGGTTGGGCACAAGTAAGTGGAAGCAATGCCAGGACTCAGCTGAGTGCCCCGTGGTCACCAACGCACGCTCAGAAGTTCAGAGCACCTGAGGCCCCTTTTACTCACTCTTACGACAGGCAGGGGATACCGTGGGTGTTATTCTACCGCCCCCACCCACAGGGGGATAAAGCACCAGGATGCGATGAACTAACTGGCTAACTGGAGAAATGATACAGAGACTGGATGATGAAACACACGGCTATATTTTTAAACTGATCACGGAAATACATGAAACCGGAGAAATTCCAGAAAATTTTATAAAGTCTATCATAATCCCTATACCAATGAAACCTGGAACTCTAAAATGTGAAGAACATCACTTCTTGAGTCTATTGTCGCACATGTCAAAAATATTGACAAGAATAATATATAACCGAATAAGCAATAAATTCGAACCACATTTGGCTGAAGATCAGTTTAGATTTAGACTAAATAGAGGCACACGAGAAGCTATTCTAACGTTACGACAGGTTATAGACAAAATGCTAGACGTAAGAAAACCTTTGTTTATTGCATTCGTGGATTTAGTAAAAGCTTTTGATAATGTGAACTGGAATATGTGAAGATTGTGACTAGTGTTGGTCCATATTTTAGAGATAGACGAATAGTATATGAACTCTATAACAACCAAAGAGGCATCATAAACATAAATAGTGAAGTATGGGAGGCTTATATAAAGAAAGGAGTACGACAGGTATGTCATTTGTCACCAGCGCTGTTCAACCTGTATATTGAGAAAGGCATTGAGGAATGTAAAGAGGATATGGAAGGGATAAAGATAAATGAAGTAGAAATCAAAATGATAAGATTTGCTGATGACATATGTACCATTTCATTGCCCTGGCCATATTAAAACGATATGTTACGACATCAATGTTTCCCATGCATAGTAATAAAATGACAAAGATAATATAGTAGAGAAATACATTAGAAGAAAGTACGGACATACAGAATTAAATAGGCCGTGATTATGTTATAATAAAAGTACAGATATATAGAATTAAAGAAGCCGTGAGTGCGTCAAAAAGAATACAGATTTAACGAATCAAATAAGCCGTGGTCAGGAAGTAAGACATTCAGAACTATAGAATCCACGCGGCCGTGACTAAGAAAAATGCAGAATATTTTAAATTGTTAAAATGGCAAAGTGAACAATCACAATTACGTTGAGCATCGGAACGAAACTATTCACGCGAAATTCGTCACGTAAAAGAAGGAGGAAGCTTTTACGGAAGAAGACTTGAAGAATAATTGGAAGATCGAGTAATATTATAAAGATATTACGCCTATCTACAACTAAATATCAAAGTTAATGAGGAGGAAAACTTAAAGAAAAGAGAAGAAGAATTAAATTATCGGAGACCAAAGCTCAAATTGAAAGCTAACGCGAGTTACTTAGTGAAAAATAAGATATCGCCAAATCAAAATATATTTACGATAAACGAGAAGTTATCTAGAGTATTTACAAGTCTTATAACTGGAGACTGTCATTGAATTTTGAAAGAATAACCTGTTTAAAAGAAGTAGAAATTAGACTCAGGAGAATTTATTGCCAGACTGAATTATGGTACTAATGATGGTGTTAAATATGTTTTTATCACATGCAAACGACGGCATCAAGAGAAGTAACTAAGTCGGAGATGGGACTGACAACTGATGGACACCTGGCCAGCTGACTCTACAAGCCCGAAACTGGAAGCCACTGCCCATATATGACGCAGCCATCACCGGGAACCAGGGAACCAGAGATGATCAACTTGGAATCTAGCCCAGTCCAGTAACGCCAGCAGATAAAAGTTAAGTTCCATGCAGTTTTATCTATTCAAAGTAACCATACATATTTAACTTTAAGAAGTAGTGCGTAGATGTTAATAATGTGATTTTAAGAAGATCGACATTTATATCTTCGAGAATTGTTTTCAATGTGCAGTGTCTTCGCTAAGAAATTATAATAATTGTCTTAAAATCATGGATGTAGGTAATCTTCGATTACGTAAATCAACATTCTTATGTAGGGCTGCTTATAGTCAAATGTGGAGAGATTGGAAAACGACATTTCGACTATTTCCAAAGAAAACTGTTATACATAATGTGATTTAATCCAGCTGTAACGCGGAGTGGAAATAGATAGTTTCATAGGATATTAAGACTTGGTTATCGTCAGTTCGTCACCACATGTAAGTAAATACGAGCTTGATTCATTCATACATGTATTTCTTTTACAGGAAAGAGTGATTATGTGTATTTGAATAGAAATTAAACCCATTAATGCATTATTGCCGTATGATAATGGAATAATGAAACGATACGCCGTTAAAGGAGAAATGATAGATATTTATAGGTGTAATTAAGAGTACACACGACGTAATGATGAGTTTATAAGTATGAATATTGTGAGGGATATATTTGTTGATATGAATAATGTGGAGTTATAATGTTTACGGTTGTGATTTATTGGTAGTGATTACGCGACGTGATACTAACCATAGGTTATAATTGTCGTGATTGCGGCATGATTTTAGTAGCGGCATAGGATGTTTTGGGTTGATAGGATATTCATATGGTGAAATACGTTACGGAATCCGTAGGCTGATAACCATATAGAGTCATCAAAATAAAATTTCCAAATAATAAATATTAAGGTGTAAACCTTATATCTTCTAGGAGAATTTCACATGTTCTAATAAGTCTTGTTTGATTTCTTTTTGTCGAAGCCATGATTTGATGGGAAGAAGCATCTTCATAATTTAAGTCTCTGCCATTGACAACTAAATAATTATCACCAGCAATATTCTCTAGAATTCCATGAGCTAGTGATTGAACTTAGATGCGATCGTGAGTCTTGATAGATGTAAGACCTGTAGGATAATGGTTAGAATTTATTAGGCGATACCTACATTTATTTTTTTAGGAAATAATATGGATATATTTATCCAGAAACAGGTGAAACTGATTGTTACTTTTTTTATGCTCAGAATATATTAGAATTGCCATTTGAAGCTATGATATTTGGAACTTTGCTTTTTCTGCTAGCGTTACAATTGAAAATCAAGCAAGGATGAACGAGAAGAATAATGACTTGTTGAGAAGATAAATAAGCACTATTGATTTAATTAATTTTTGATATAACTCAGTTTATGATTTTAACTACACTTTTGATCTAGTTCAATTTTGATTTTAACCACACTTTTGACTTTATTCAATTATGATTTTATTCACATTTTAACTTTCTTGACATTTTAATTTCATCAATTTCCAGCAAGATTGCTACTTAATGAGATTGATAATTACGATATATGATACTTCGTAAACTTTTCTTTGCTTTTATATTGTAGGAACTATAATTCTTTAATGAAATAACGATTTGATCTCAGTCAAAGACTTTGTTGATTTATCATTTGAATGAAGAGACGTTGAATGTAATTAGATACTTTAACAATCAAATAATTCATCCCAAGGCAATTCATGATCATGAATAAAACAAGAAATTGAATATTTAATATTATTACAATTTATTTCATTATTATAGCAGATCAGTTTACGTTGAACTCTTGCAGGATTATGTTTGGTTGGATGAGTTTGAGTGATGATTTTTATTGATATTTAAGGAAAATTAGAATTGCTGATAAACTATAAGAGAGGATTTGCGGGTCCCCAGTTGATCTCACGTAAAAAATATATTTTATTGATGCATATTAATTATCCCTGAGAGATATCGTGTAGCAAGTCAGAGAATAATTTGACGCCAACAGTGATACGTAGAAAGGAGATAATTACTTTAATCGGAAATTATGAAGGCGTAAAGAATTTATTATTGACGGATTAATGGAGATAAATGTAGCTGCCGATACTTAGCATCATATTTAATGCACGTTCCATACAATTAATCCAATACGTGGTGTAGTCGGAAGAGGGGAAATAGCCGGTGCAATAAACTGGACGCCCGTCGTGGCGCGGTTAGAACTGATGGACGGTGCACATAGCTGTCATAGAGGAGAACGACGAGAAACTACAACGTGCATTAATAAGAATGAATAAGTTATTGAGAGATAAGTATAACATGAAAATTAATACAAAAAAAGACCGAAATTATGGTATGCAATCGCCAACATATTGCAGTCAACATCAGAATTAGTGATATACCACTAAGGCAAGTAAATATCTTTACCTACTTAGGAAGTAAAATCACTCCAGATGGCAAAAGTTCAGTTGACATGAAGAGCAGAATTGCCCAATCAAAGATTGCTTATTACAAGAAAAGGATAATCAATGAATTTAAATGTGGAGACTAAGAAGATATTTATTAAGTGCTATGCGTGTAGTGTGGCCTTGTATGGCTCAGAAATGTGTACGGTACTATTAATGCATGTGATAAGAAACCTCTGGAAGCATTTGAGATGTGGTGCTGGAGAAGGATGGAAAAGATCTCATGGACAGCAAAACTCACCAATGAAGAATTTCTTCGACGAATAGGTGAAAAAAGATCCTTTTTAGCAACAATAAGAAAGAGAAGAGACCAATTAATTGGCCATCTTTATAGGCACAATGGTTTAATAGTTAATGTCATGGAAGGAATGATTCAAGGTAAAAGAGGAAAAGGAAGACCTAGACTGTAATATTCAAGACAGATCAGAGATGACGTAGGAACAGGCTCTTATGTGGATATGAAGAGATTAGCGGATTACAGAGAAGAGTGGAGAAGACGAATTGCTGTCACCCAATCTTAGGATGGAGAATTAAGAAGATATTGTAGTTGGTCTTGGATGAATATCCCACTATAGGGAACACTGACTCAATTGTTTTTAATATTATCCTTCGAGCATGCAAATAGATAGAGAGGCCGTTGCCTGCAGAACACGGCGCCAAGATACAAATCAGCTGATGTTGGGCACCTATCGTAAATTGCGTGGGCCATCAGCGTAAGCGGGGAGATTTCAGGGATTCATTGTCGACAAACCAGGCTTTTTCTATGCAATTTTAATGTGTTATAATATTTTTAAAAACGTATTTTCGTTAATGTGATAAGTGAAGTGCACCAGTCTGAAAGAATGTAGCAAAAATGGTCATATCTTGCTCTGTTTCCAATTGCAGTCAGAGATTTGAAAAGGGGAGTAAGATATCTTTTCACAGGTAAGGATTAAAATCTGTAACTGAAAATACACTGTCTTGATTTCATATGGTGTCCAGGCTGGCAGGGAAAACGAGTATAAGTCAGAAAGTGACTTGTACTCTTCTCTCATATATAGATTTTAACATAAAAACATAAACAAAATATTAGGCCTAGGTGCATATAGTTTAGTTCTGACTTATAACTACACCGTGAACTTATCCTACTTTGAATTTTTTTGACACTCGTTTTTCCTGACCGAGCTCGATAGCTGCAGTCGCTTAATTGCGGCCAGTATCCAGTATTCGGGAGATAGTAGGTTCGAACCCCACTGTCGGCAGCCCTGAAAATGGTTTTCCGTGGTTTCCCATTTTCACACCAGGCAAATGCTGGGGCTGTACCTTAATTAAGGCGACGGCCGCTTCCTTCCCACTCCTAGCCCTTCCCTGTCCCATCGGCGCCATAAGACCTATCTGTGTCGGTGCGACGTAAAGCAACTAGCGTTTTTCCTGGTAGCCTAAATTTATTTCTGGACTCACAGCACAGCCGTAAGTCGCGCACCATGACTACGCGGCTGAGCCGGATGTCCGGAGATAGAAAGTTCGAATCCCGGTGCTGACTGGTTATCCTTAGAGTAGTGGTTTTCCCCGAGTTTTCCAATACTCCTTCCAGTTACACACACAAGGTTATCATAAAAATTCAACAAACACCTAAGTATACAGGAATGATGGCCAATATGCATTGCTTATTTTCCCAGCTGTATCTTACTTTTTCATTATGACTTTGTCCCTTTCTCATTATCTTTACGCTCCAAATTTTATTCTAATTTATTTGTTGAACTCTGCTTTCTTTCTTCATTATATTTTGTCCAAATCTGTAATTGTTAGCTTATCTTTGATTTTATGATAGAACAGTACATTTCTTTTATACATGTATTATCTGTAAATTAATTATGTGGTTAAGTGTAAGAGAGGGCCACGCGCCCTAACTTCGCCACTGCTAAAGTCAATAAATAAATAAATAAATAAATAAATAAATAAATAAATAAATAAATAAATAAATAAATTAAATAAATAAACCCGTGTGGGGATTTACCGGTTACCTCCATAGGGCGCGTCCCATTGGAATTGGGGAAGCTCGCTGACTCTGCCACCAGCAGAGTCAGAGGGTAGTAGGGAAATAAAATACCACCGTGAAAAAAAGACTGGTCCCTTGCCAGGGTTACAGCGAAGACTGGTAAATGACCAGAAGCCAGAAAACATCTTGAGGCACCCTCTAGGGCTAACAACCCTAGTTGTAAAAGGATGGGTACCCGTCCAAAGCAAAGTCAAGTCAAAAAGCATGATGGCACAACATTTCAAGAAACATACCCCAGGGGGTAAATCTTCGGATAAATCCCTCGTCGTGAACGCCACGGCGCACGAGTATCGTTCGGATTCTGGGGGAGACCCGACATCATGCAAGAGACAAGTCGGAGCGCCTCGGTGTACCCCGAAGAGTCAAAAACTCAGGCCAAAATCTAAAACCTTTCTAGCAACTTTCAGCATAAATTCACTTACACAAACTGGCAAGCTGAAAACCCTCACCAAAGCTCTTCACGAAAATCAGATATCCATAATGGCCCTACAGGAAACAAGGTACCCAGATGAAGAGATTTTTGAATCCGAAGGCTACCGATTTTTCAAGAGCAAAGCGCAAAGAGGAATCCTCAATGGAGCTGTGATGCTTGGAACCGCGTTTACTGTTAGAACCAAGATCCTTAAATCGGTTGCAAATTTCGAACCTGTGAATGACAGATTGTCTATACTCACAATTAAATGCGCGAACAAAACCTACGCCCTAGTTAACGCACATGCTCCTACAAATGATAAGAACAAGTCTGATACAGACGAAGTTGATAATTTCTGGGACCTACTGGATGAAAAATTGAACAAAATCCCCAAACACCATGTCAAGCTTCTTTTGGGTGACTTCAATGCCCAACTAGGTCGTGAAAAGAAGTACAAGAAAGTTATAGGAAATTACCCTGCCCACAAAAGAACCAATCACAACGGCAAAAAACGGGTGTCCATTTGCGAAAATCACAACCTGCAGGTCATGTCGACCCACTTTCGCCATCTACCCGGAAAGCAAATGACTTGGCGTTCTCCCGTCCAAGCTCTCGGAGAGTTCCAAATTGATCATGTTGCAATCTCCAGGAGAAACAGCCCTGAGATTATGAATGTCAAGGTAAAGAAAGGCATAAGTGTGGCCTCAGATCATTATATATCTCTTTATCAAATTCAAACCAATTCCCGCAAACACAAGGAAGACAACCAAACAGATCACGCGCTTCGACAATGATAAACTTCGGCAAAGGGTCGAGGAGTTCCAGGAAAAGGCTAGACCAAATGACTGTGACTTTAACAACGCCAAAAGTCTCCTTGTTGAGGCCGCCAAAGACGTTGCAGAAATCAAGAGAAGCAAAAAGCGTGCCTGGCGGAATGGTACCTGCGAATCAGTCCTCCAAGAAAAACTCAATGCGTGGAAAGAGTACTACTCTACAAAATCAGAAAATGAGTGGGAAACCTATAAAACCCAACGTGCCCAAACAGCTAGGGTGTTCAGAACTGAGAAACGTAAATACAAAAAATCTCTCATTGAAAAGATAGAACAAAACTTTAGGAAGAATGAAAACAGAGAGTACTACAGAGCCTTCAAACGCAAACTCACTGGCTATAAACCACCATCTCTATGCTTTGAGCGAAAGGACGGCACACTGGCGACGTCAAATGAAGAAAATTGCAGCATTCTGGCTGATTACTTCAAGAATTTACTTAATTGCTCTAAACTGCAAAGTGCCATTGAGACCAAGGAATCCTTACTCAGGACCCAGATTCCAGACCACCCGACAGAGATGAAATCAAGCGCCACATTGCCCGTCTCAAAAATAACAAAGCGCCGGGGGAAGACTCAGTAGTAGCAGAACTATGGAAATATGCCCCAGAGGAATCACTTGATATCTTGCAAAAGCAAATATAAGAAATTTGGAACAAGGAGACCCTACCTGAAGATTGGAAAATAGCTTTGATCCATCCATTACACAAAAAAGGTAGCATGAAGAACATCAACAACTACAGAGGAATATCTTTGCTACCCGTGACTTACAAAACTCTATCACTTGCCATCCTGGAGCGTTTGGAAGCACAAGTCGAACATCAAATAGGTGAATACCAAGGAGGGTTCAGAAAAGGTCGCTCAACAGCTGAACAGATCCAAAATCTCAAAACGATCATCAGATATTGTACACTAAGGTCCAAGCAGTATGTGTCTGTCTTTGTGGACTTTAAGAAAGCATACGACTCCATTGACCGGGAAGTCCTGCTAAACATCTTAAATGAATTTGGAGTTGATTTGAAACTGCTGGCATTAATTAGAGCCACCCTGACGGATACAAAATCCAAGGTGAAGTTCCACGGATGTCTCTCGCATTACTTTGACATCAAAACAGGAGTCCGACAAGGTGATGGGCTATCCCCGATACTCTTCAACTGTGTTCTTGAAAAGAACATCAGAACCTGGCGGGTGAGATTACAGGAAACCAACTACAGTCCATTGAGAATAGGAACCAAATCCAAGGGGATCGCAACAGACTGCTTAGCATTTGCCGATGATATTGCTGTTCTCTCAAACGACATAGAAACCGCTAGAGCTCAAGTTGAAATTTTAAAGGAAATTGCCGAACAAACTGGTTTGCATATATCGTTTGAGAAAACAGAAGTAATGACTAACATCAAACAGGCTCCACCAAAACTCCATACAAAATACGGGGACATCACCCGAGTAGACAAATTCAAATACCTGGGTGAGATCATCATGAAAAATGGACTGGACAAAGAAGCACTTCAGGAGCGAGTACGCAAACTGGAAATAGCCTACCAAACATCCCGCACAATCTACAACAAAAAATGCCTTTCCCAAAACACCAAGATACGTCACTATGAAACAGTTCTGAAGCCAGTGGTTCTATATGCAGCCGAAACCCTGTCTCTAAATGCCAACAAAGGACTCCTTGAAGAACTGGAGAAAAGAGAACGCAAAATTGTGAGAGGAATCTTGGGATCAAAGTACAGAAATGGAATCCATCACAAGAGATCCAACAAGGAAGTCTACAGCAAAATAGAGAAAATTACCGACACAATCAGAAAAAGACGGGCACGATTTTACGGTCATCTGAATAGAATGGACGGAAGAAAGTTAACTAAAGAAATCTTTCACTTTTATGATTCAAACCCCAAAACCACAATTCCCTGGTTTAGAAATACCAAAGAAGATCTGCAAATGCTACATATCTCAGCTGAAGACGCCCTTAACAGAGATCTCTTCCGCAAGAAAATATTGACGAACGGGCTAAACCGAGACGAGCAACCGAAGAGAAGACACGGTGCCCCTTGGACAGAGGAGCGTAAGCAGGCCCACTCACAAAGAATGAGGGAAATTCGGACTCTAAAGAAGGCCAAGTTCAGTGTCAAATGCAACAAGACTTAACGTGGTCCTTGATGGCCCCAGCGAATTTTATATATATAAATAAATAAATTAATTAATTAATAAAATATGTCCCAAGCCACTCAAATGAATTAACAACATTTATTTAATGTAAGATATAAATGTTTTGGGAGGGGGAATAACAATAGGTAATTGTGGGATACATTGCTGGATATCACCTTCTAAGCATAACATTATGTTATTCACTTATTTTAGTTTCCCTTCAGACCCCGAATTGCTGAATAAATGGGTCATGAATATGAAGAGAGGGTTTTCAGCCATCAAGAGGTTTGGCCATCCATTTCTTCTGAAAGGATCAGTTCCCACTGTTTTTGAATTTCCAGAACACCTGAATAAAAAATCCAGGCATCGTAAGCCATCTAAAAGTCGAAACACCCCTTGCACTTCATCTTCACTTCCAATAAGTGAAAGTAATGATAATTCAAGTGAGCAGCAGACTCCGTCCACCGAAAATATTCCTAGTACTAGTTCTAACATTCCAGGTAAGTCTAGAAAAAAAAAGCATTACATTGGTTGTTTTGAAGAAAATGACATAAATTCCCCCCAAAAGGCAAAGAGATCTCTTCAATGCACGCAGCACGATTTGTTCTCAAAGGAAAAGATTGAAAAGCCTACTGAAACAAAATACAAGAATTAAGAAAAAAATTATTAAATTCATTGGTGGCTCATTTACAGAAGGAACTAATGATAAATGAAAATGCTGCAGCAATGTTAAAGGTCAGTAAACTTTTTTGTACTCACTACATTTGTTGGTTTAAGAGAAATTTGTGATCTTAAGAAACTTGGTTGATTATTGTCCTATAACCAACGACTAGGTTCTTTTTATATTAGGAATATTTTATAGCCATGCATAAGTTATTTATTCCTACTTACAATCTTTTTTTACCTTCACAGGCTTCCTTCTCAGGCCCGCTGAAGAACTGTTCCAGAAAATGTTGGGGAACAAACAGCAACAGTATTCTGAAGGGCTGCGATGCTTTGCCCTTACATTGCACTTCTACTCCAGTAGGGCTTACGACTATGTAGGAAGGGTGTTCAATGTATGCTTGCCTCATCCACGCACTCTTAGGAAATGTTACCAACATGTTGATGACTCTCCTCGCTTCACAAAAGAAGCTCTAACAGCTCTAAAGCTTAAAGCGGAAGAGGATAATGCCACAGGTAAACCTGTCCTTTGTAGCCTAATCATTAATGAAATGTCCATCAGGAACAAGATAGAATGGGATGGAAATGTCACATGTGGTTATGAGGTCATGGGGACTGATGTTGATGATGATTCACTCCCAGAACAAAGGAGGCCCTTGTATTTCTGGTAAAAGCCATCAATAACAATTGGAAGGTTCCCATAGCTTATTTTTAATTGATAGTTTGTCAGGAGAAGATAAGGCAAATTTAGTAACCACTGCTCTGACCAGGGGCGAATGCTGGTCATGAAAGTCAGGCTTGCTCTTTCATTCGTGAAACTTGGTGGGGTGGGACATGCATAGTTCGGAATGAATAAAATGTAATCGCTAAATCACATGAACATTTTAATCATCGGTTACATGAACATCCATTCAAACTGGTTACGTTACACCTTCAAGAATTGCCAAAAGAATAACAATCAGACACATTTTATAATTATTAACAAATCATGGCAAGCCAATGATTATATAATTTAAACAAGTAAACGTCAAACTAAGTACACAGAAAAATTGCAACTATTTATTAGATCTTCCTACTTGAAAAACTCTACTCTGCGGCTTCTATTTACAAAACCATCAATAACTTCATCATAGAAATAGGACTGCAATCTAATTTTTGCAAGCAATCATTTTTCAATCGAGAACATAGCTAATGATAATAGCCTCTCCTGACCTTGAGTCGATCTGCAATATGTATTAATGCGTCTCAGTGTTGAAAAAGAACGTTCCGCCGAGGATGTAGTAACAGGAATTGTTGCTACAAGTTTGATAAACTTGAAAATTTCTGGCATACCCATGTACAATTTATTAGTATGCATAAACTGCATTAAGTCTGAAACACTTTTCTCTTTAAAATCAGAAGATGAATACATCACACTTAATTCGGTTTTTAAGCGAACAATGTCGAAAAGTGACCCATATGTCTTTCTGTGCTTCTCAAACAAATCACAATCCAGCAGCGAGAAGAACACAAATTTCTTTATGCATTTAAAACGCTATCCTATTTGGACAATTACAATAATTTCATTGAATAGACGTTTGCTTTCTGATTTTGATTTTTCTGGTTCATCGTTAATTCTTCGATTTTTAGAGCACGGCTATCCTCCTTAAACATCAATTTCAGTATCAACATGTCCATACAAACTATCAAAATCTTCATTTCTCATATACTGGATATTTAGAAAGAGCCACAGTACTGAATATCCAGACTTTTTGTTTGTAAAATATTGAACACAGTATCGGAGAATGAAAAAATCTTGGAGAACACTGCCAGCAGAAATCTAGTGTTGAACTTAAGTAAGAAGAACCAAGAACCAAAATCCTTGTGCTTTCAATGTAGTGTCTTCATCCCGGTCGTCTGAAGTATCCTGTGCATGTTGAAAGAATTTCACCAGCGTATAATAATATTCCTTCACAGTATTAATAAGACGTGAAGCAAAATTCCATCTCATTGGTGCTCCTGTTGGCAACTTTTTCTGAACCAAATCTCGAAGAGCAGCTGTTCTCTTTGTAGACTTTGAAAAAGAAAAAGCAGCAAGTCCTGACATTGTTTGGAAGAAAATTGTACATTCTTTGATTTTTGAAGCAGACTGTTGTAGTGTTAAATTCAATAGGTGGCTATAACCATACACAAATGTCGCATATGGATACTGGTCTTGAAGTAGTTTATTAAGCCCATTCACATGACCGGCTAAGACAGCAGCACCGTCGTATGTTTGAGACACAATCTTTTCCTCACAACTAAACTCTTTTAAAATAGCACAAACATGACTTAAGAGGGCTCCAGCAATGCGATCTTTACTAACGTCAGCAAAACCAAGAAACCTCTCTTGAATTTCACCACTTTCATCTACAAATCGGAGTAAAGTAGAGAGTTGTGACTTATTAATAATATCGGACTTTTCGTCCAAAATTATTGCCACAAAAGTTGCTTGTTTAAGCTCCTCCTTTATTCTTCTCACAATTACTGAACTTATTTCTGCTGTTAAATGATTTTGGATTGCAGACGACGTCCCTCTAAAAATGGTGGAGTCTTTCAGATGAGCTGCCAGAAGAGGAACATATTCACTTATAATTTGTAGAAGTTTGATGTAATTCCCTCTGTTTACGGAACTTGCAGACTCGTCATGTCCGCGAAATGGCAGCTCATGTTTTGCTAAAAACCACACTTCATCGATCAGTCGTTTAAGTATGTCACGATTTTTCTTTGCCTTTTCATTATGAAGTTGGTCACTGATGCGTTTCTGTTCATCCAGCTGGTGGTCGATCCTTGTACTCCCAAAGCCATTTAACTGCAAGAAACCCTTCATATGGTTTGCAGATTTCTCATGTCTTGTAATGGACAGTGTCAAGGTGTTCAAATTGTAAAAGACACTTTTATACCATACACCGTTATCAGCAGAAAAGAGTAAACACGGCCAGAAAAACAGTCTATTCAGTTTCTTGGACCCTGTCAACCAAAGCGTATTATTACATTGAGATGCAGAGAACGAACGTACATATTCTTTATTTTTCTCCCTGTGCTGTGTCTTTAAATATGGCAGTGCTGGACAGGGCCTGTCATTCTTAATAATGTCTGTTTTCTCTTGGATAGTCCTCCTAGGAAGTAGATTTGATAACATGCTGTCAATAATGCACGGTTCTGAACCCTTTGCAGCACGTCAAAATCATTCAGAATAGATGATCAGGAACTTAAAGTACACTACTCACTGACACAACACACTAGCTCTGTAGCTCTCAGACCAGAGCTTCCAACTACACATTACAAACGTGACAGCTTGCAACCGGCCTTGGAGAGAAGAAACCTGCGCGCGCATACATTTCTCGCTGTGTCGACAGTTCCGCTGAAGCTCCTAAGACGGGAGCAAGCCTCGCTGGACTCGCCAAGGTATATGCAACATGCGATTTGTATAAAGCAGATCTATTACAGATACGGTACATATTTTAATTTTTTAACTCGCCTGCTTTAGAAAAATATTGCGCTTGCGCAGCAAGCGTAGCATGCTCGGAGAAATCGCCCCTGGCTCTGACCATATTTCATGACACCGGTATTCATGTAGTCAGTTTAACGTTTGATGGGGCAGCCAGCAACTTGTCAATGGTAAAATTTCTGGGTCTGGATATTCACCAAGCCAATGAGAAAACCTCATTTGAGCACCCAGTGACAAAAGAGCCAGTGTTTATTTTCCTAGATGTGTGCCACATGCTGAAATTAGTGAGGAATTCTTTGTCTTCTTTGGACACAATTTTTAACAGTGAAGGTAATGCCATAAAATGGACATATGGAGAAAAACTAGTGAAAATACAACTAGAAGAGGGATTAACGCTTGCTACTAAGATTCGTAAGCGCCATATTAATTCGGAGTCGAAAAAGATGAAAGTCAAATTAGCAGCCCAAACTTTGAGTAACAGTGTGGCTCAGGCACTCAGGTATTTGAAAAATTCAGGATATGATGTATTTGAAGACTGCGAAGCTACAGCTGAATTTGTAGAAATGTTTAATGACATATTTGACATTTTGAACAGCAGGAATATATTACTAAAGGGATTTAATTGTGCATTCTCTCCCAAAACAGAGGATTTTATAAAGGATTTCGTCAGCAAGGCAGAATCATACATCATGAAGCCATCAACATCAAGTTCATCAGACTCTTCTGTTCTTCACTCAAGAGAAAAGACTGGATTTCTTGGATTTTTGGTGTGCATAAGAAGTTGCCTTGGCCTCTATAAATATTTAGTTCTCAGTGAGCAGCCTAAACTGAAATACTTGTTATTGTACAAATTCAGTCAGGACCACTTGGAGGTATTGTTCTCTGCCATTAGAAGAAGAGGTGGTGATAACAATAACTCTACTGCCGCTCAGTTTAAAGCTGCGTACAAAAGATTGCTGGTTCACCATGAGGTAAAAGGAACAGATTCAAACAACTGCATTGCCTTGGATCAAATTAATATATTAAGTGTATCTAGCTCTGAGCCCAGTTCGGATTTACAGTTTCATGCAATTCTCGCAGTATCACAGGATAGGGTTGAAGATATCCCACTCATTCCAGATTTTGATCATGCCAGCATTTGAACAGTTGTCCCCATATTAGAGTGATGTGGCATATATTGCTGGATTTGTGGTGAGGAAGATGGAATGCCTTATCAAATGTGCAGTATGCTTGAGTATGGAGGTGGTTTGTCCCGAGAGCATTAAAGACAGAGGCAGTTTAAAAGAAACCATATATTTTATGGAGCATTTTATGAAATGGTTCGATGCGCATGACGTCTGCAACACCTCACATGAGACATATTCCAGGTATGAGAACAAACTGCCGTTTTTCAGCATTGAAGATAACGCCTCAGTTAGTTAATTAATGATTTCCAGCCATATATTAAGAAAATTGAAATGTATCTAGAGAAAGCTAAAAGATTCACGAGGGAAACGTATCGGGCATTGGTCTTGACTACGCAATCCACTGTGGCCTGCATAAAATACCTCAGTATACATTTGCATTATGTCTTGTCGAGGAACCTAACAAGCGATGGCATTGAGCTCTTCTTTAGCCACCTACGACGCAAAGGGATAAAGAGAAGACCCATACTGTACGAACCAGTTTACTACAATCAATAGATTCCCAGATGGATGAAAAAGACAGAAGGCATGAAAGTCGCGAGTATGTGCAAATTCCGCAGCTTCCTGGGCACATAGTGTTTATCATTACAACCCTGCACGGTAAATTACATCAAATCTGTTTGAACAATACTTTATTGAGAAGTGTTGACTAGTACATAAATATAATTAATTGGTTTCAGGATAAATAGCTACAATGTCTGGTATTTCTGTAGCTATGGTAGCAAGATACTTAATGCGTGTGGCAGAAGAACAGGCTGCGAAGACTGTTTAGAACATCTCTCTTCTCCAGCTACTCAATGTCCAACATTATGTCTTATTCGATTTCAACATCGAGGAGCCTTCTTATACCCGAAATCATTGTTCGCGGAACTTCTGTCGCGCACGACGGAATTTGTCACTTCTCCTGGGCAGTACATGGCCCAAAGACAGTTACTAAAATGGGTACGTTTCTTCTGAAATATATTTTCAACAGTGAAATTAAATGTAGAAAGTGAAAAAGCGACAAACTACCTCTTTTTTTACTCCGAAAATTTCTGAGGCCTCCATTAGACGGCACTGCTTCGAGCCACTCAAGCAGAAGAGAGAAAGTCCCTCAATAGGTAAGTTTTAAAACTTATTGAATTATCCAAACCAAGTAAGCACCGCTCTACAAATAAGGTACTGTAAATACTGACAAAAACATTCAGCTTTTTTTATTAGGATATAATTTAGTTATTGACGTATACGGCCATGCGAAAACAAGGGGCAAGAATGCGATCCTAGTGGCTGAATGAAGAAGTAGGATGCCACCCGTTTTCAAGAGTGCATTTCAAGGCCTTGTATTATATCGTGGGCAATGATTATGAAACACTTCAAGGAGAAACAAGTGTAATATCATCCCTATCACTGTTTTATTACAGGTTCTTTCCAGCACGCAGTCCGCATGCGCTGACTTCGTATCGGTTATGGCAAGACCGACTACAATATATCAGACCGTAATATCAAAACCAAGATGATGGACGTCGTGGGCGCAGTAGCTGCCGACTGATGAAGGTTAGGGTAGCACGCAATAACTTCATTTCGACGATAAACCAACTCACGATTTTCGGAGATGTCGGAATTTAGTGCCGCAGGAGTTGTTTTACCTGCCAGTAAATTTACCGACACGAGGCTGACGTATTTGAGCACCTTCAAATACTACCGGACTGAGCCGGAATCAAACCCGCCAAGTTGGGGTCAGAAGGCCAGAGCTTCAACCGTCTGAGCCACTCAGCCCGGCGTTACATTAAATTATTGTGTTGATACCATTGAAAGAGCTACACAATATCTGGTTCAATCAGCCAGAAATTACGAAAAGATCACGTACATATTTTGCAAACGGTGGTAGGTAATTTAACATGATAAATGTAACATCATAGGGAAAATCACTGTTGCACCGATGAAAACGCTTCGCGAACAAGTACTCATCACATATAAACAACTAGAATCACACAAATTGTGCTAGAATAGATGGACAACCCCACAGCAAAAGAGAACAACAAGCTGATTATTTCGAAATTTCACTTAGTCAAATAACGTTTTCTCTTAGATTACACTTCCCTGGATAGATGGAAATACATTATAAAACTGTTAAAATGATATTTATAACATCATTTGGAATGTTTAAAAATAATTTAAGGTTCGAAATTCCTCAATTTATTCACTCTCATAAGAACTATGAAACATAACGTGTTGCCTTAGTTTCGAAGTGGTGGACAATTTCTAATGTTCAGCACTCGATGAAAATGGAGTACACCCAAAGTGATTACGCCAGCTCAATGAACAGCCGCGGTGATGTTAAGCCTTCCTTACTGGAAACTCTTAAATCGTATGTTGACATATGATATAGTAGCACTTCCAACCATGATGGTAAACTTAGAAATGAAGCGTTCAAACACTAAAGATAATTTTAATTTAATTTCGTGTGGCTATTACTAGCCGAGTGCAGCCCTTGTAAGGCAGACCCTCCGATGAGGGTGGGCGACATCTGCCATGTGTAGGTAACTGCGTGTTATTGTGGTGGAGGATAGTGTTATGTGTGGTGTGTGAGTTGCAGGGATGTTGGGGACAGCACAAACACCCAGCCCCCGGGCCACTGGAATTAACCAATTAAGGTTAAAATCCCCGACCCGGCCGGGAATCGAACCCGGGACCCTCTGAACCGAAGGCCAGTACGCTGACCATTCAGCCAACGAGTCGGACAACACTAAAGATATAATAGGATTTTCCCCATTGAAGAACATGAGTAAAACAACTCTATTGACTCTAAACAATGATGTCTTTAACCTACATGGACGAGCTACAATTTGGTGTAGACTGCTTGATAGCAGATATCCACAGCATGAATCGGAAGGTATTGGTACAATAAAACCCCTGAGTTACAAACAAAGCTAATACCTGAAAGTCCCCCTGTGGGTGGGGGCGGTAGAATAACACCCACGGTATACCCTGGCTGTTGTAAGAGGCGACTAAAAGGGGCCCCAGCGGCTCTGAACTTTGGAACGTGGGTTGGCGACCTCGGGGCCCTCATCTGAGTCTTGGCATTGCTTCCACTTACTTGTGCCAGGGTCCTCACTTTCATCTATCCTATCCGACCTCCCTTGGTCAACACTTGTTCTTTTCAGACCCAACGGTATTACGTATAGATTCCTAGGGAGTCTTTCATTTTCATGCCCTTCGTGCCCCTTGTCTTCCTTCGGCCGATACCTTCATTTTTCGAAGTGTCGGACCCCTTCCATTCTTTCTCTGTGATTAGTATTATAAAGAGGATGGTTGCCTAGTTGTACTTCCTCTTAAAACAATAATCACCACCACCATCCCTGCAAGTCACTATTTCTTCTGTGTAACAGTGTACAGATTGCTCCGTCTGTCACACTATAAGTTTTGTTATACACCAAGATCTAGCCAAATGTTCCCGCAGGCAAGCACAAATTCTTTCAAAATACAATTGCATCTAAATCACACGACACTTTGAAGCACATAGACACCATATCAATTATCACTATCTAAATGAATGTTTTTTTTTTTTTTTTGCTTTCTTTTTTTTAGAGGAATACGAATAGGTCCACCATTTAGAATTAGAAAAATAGTTTTCCCTAATCTCAGACTTACTGTCAGATGACATATGCACACTACTGTTTTGCAGAAATATTCACGATGTATGTTCCTGATCCACTTCTCTCTTAATGTTTCATTTCTTAGTGAACTTAAGAATAGATGTATGAGAGGCATTGCCATAGTTCGATTTAAATCCGGTTCACAACACGATCAAAACAAACATATTCTCACATGACTGCGTATAATTACAGATCTTAGTGACCACTGACCCATATAAATACACTCACATACTTATATTCTACATATAAACTAATACTTATCGTCAACTTACATGAAATTACTCCGACTGAATAAGAAAACAAAAAACGAATAGGCTCACCATTATCGGTTGGAAAGAGATCTTCCCTAACCACAAATTTTGGTTACACACATAGCCTACGATAGTTTGGTCTTTGACTTCCAAATTTTCCCGGTGAATATTCCTTATCCATTTCTCCTGTAGAGATCTATCTTCAGGGAATTTAAAAGCTTCAGCAACGGTATAATTAGATCTACAACCACGAACGCAACAGGAACAACCCATTTTGTGCTATGTTACAGCGCGGCAATATAAACACTAGTATACATTAAAAATAACATCAAATAAACTTCTAACAAAACACCATACTGATAAACCGTTATAGATTACTATTTTACCAAACATATACTTTATACTTCAATAACTCGATCAAAATAACACTCTTTAACAGAATGTAAACACAGATATGAACCAACCACATGTCTCAAAAGCTCGCCCACGAAGTCGCCATTTTCCTCCCAATCGATAGTAATATTAAGGTCTGATATATTGTAGTCGGTCTTGGTTATGGGATTGATACACGATTGGATTGTGTTAGAATGGATTCTTGTTCATGTTTACGAACTGGCATGGAGGAATATCGTCTTTCTCCATGGAATTGGAGTAACACAGTCCAGTGAAAGTCGACATATCAACGAGAGGAGAAAGAAGTATACAAAGTTTCCTTGATATTAGCCCCCAGTAATAACGCAATATTTCTATAATTTTACAATTATAGTTTCGGAATTTAGACCCAATTAGCGCGAAATTTAGATGTTGAGACCTATAGAGGTTTTCATTGTAGCGATTTAACCTATACTTTACCTCTGTATTTAAACACAAAATATGAAATAAAATAAGAGAACGGCCTAACGTAAACCAATACATAAATAACAAGCCTAAATAAAGATATTAATTACTTGTGCCTAAATAATTTTCTTTTTGGAAAAAAAATTAAAATAGAAGCTCTGCTTCATAGTCACTGAATGAAGTGGTTGGTTTTTTTCCGTAATAACCTCAATACATCTGATTAAGGTATCCCAAGGAAGAAAAAAAGGGTACATCAGGAAGAAATGACACAGAAATGTACGGATCAGTATGCTTTAGGCCGCGGACTACTTCCGACCGTAAAGCCCTGTAAAGACGGAGACATTTCTTACGCAATAAATGGCGCAATAACACAATGTTCTCGTGTGAATCATCTGGTGGCAAGCGATGAACTTGCTTGTAGCCTAAATTGCTTGTGATATGAGGAATGACGCCAGTTATTGTGCCATCTCCGTAGCTACTGAAGGTCCATACAGGTTATTGAAATAGTGCTATCAGTGTTTATGTGTGATAAAATGGAGTGAAGCAGGCTGGCAGTAGAATGTTTGCCTCCATTCATTTTCTGTTGATGGGAAGTAGAAAAATGAAACATAATATTGCAGTGAAAATATCAGATGAACACATGAAATGAAACTTTATGCACACTAAATTTGTAACTAAAAACTAGTCCGGCCCCGCGGTGTAGGGGACAACGCGTCCACCTGTCATCCGGCGTCCCCGGGTTTGATTCCCGGCCGGGTTAGGGGATTTTAATTGTAACGATTAATATCCCTGGCCTGGGGATTGGGTGTTTGTGTCTTTCTTAATGTTCTTCTCCTCACAGACAACACTCCACACTCCCTCCATTTCAATAACACGCAGGTTCATACAATATGGTGCCATTAGGGACAAAAAAATCCACAAAGGACGACGCCCCGAACAAATAGCATTTAAAAATTAAAAAACTATGGGCATTCTATGATAGTACATATATCACACCCTCGCACTGTATTCAGAATTAAGAGATATTATTGTCATTATTTTTTTTTGATTCGTTGTGCCCAGCTGTGGAGCGCGTTTGAACTTATTTTGCACAATGTTTCTTCTTCTTTTCTTCCCAATATTTCTTCATTTTTTCACTGTGTTCCTTTCTGCGTGTTTCTGTCCAGCCTGTATTTTTTCTTGTTGGTTTCTCTGCAAATTTATGTTTGTTTACTAAGCTTCTAAATTTCATTCTATCTTGAATGGTTTCGTCCTCAATACCCATTTCTTGTAGATCTTCATGAATTTCTGCTAACCAATTGTTGCGGATTTTCAGGGTTAGAGCTAGATTTAGAATTTTCTTTGTCAGCCTGTTGTTATCCATTCTGTGTAGGTGTCCGTAGAATTTTAGTCGTCTCTTTCTGATGGTATCTGTGATTTTTTCTGTGAATTGAAAAATTTCGTGTGGTTTCTTTTTCATCCAAATTCCATTTTCGAACTTTGGTCCTAGGATTTTTCTGAGAATTTTCCTCTCTTGTTTCTCAATGCTTTTCATTTGTGACCTGCCGCCAATGATCAGTGTTTCAGATGCATAAAGTGCCTCTGGTTTGATGACTGTATTGTAGTGTCGTAATTTTGCATTTTTTGATATACATCTTTTGTTGTATCTGTTCCATGTGATTTTGTAAGCCCTTTGCAGTTTAGCAGTTCTTTCTTTGTTAGTTTCCTGATTTAACCCTGCTGGCTGAATAATTTCACCTAGATATTTGAATTTGTCTACTTGGGAAATTATTCCACAGTTGGTGATTAATGGTTGATTGTCGAATCTTGATTTAGTTCCTTCCATAAACTGCGTCTTTTCAAATGAAATTTGAAGTCCGGTTTTTGCGGCTATTTCATTCAACTTTTCTATGGATTGGATTGCTTCTTGTCTGTTGTTCGAAAGGATCGCAAGGTCATCTGCGAAAGCTAAGCAGTCAAGGTGAATTTTGTCTTTAAGAAGTCTGCCAATGTTTATACCTTTAGTTTCTTTTCTCCATTCACGAATCACTTTTTCCAAAATTAAATTGAATAGTAGTGGGGATAGTCCATCTCCCTGTCGGACGCCAGTTCTGATTTCGAACGGTTCAGAAATTTCTCCCAAGAACTTAACTTTTGATGTTGTGTTGGTCAGAGTTTGTTTAATCAATTCCCTCGTTTTCCTGTCGACTTGAAATTCCTCTAGTATGTTGAACAGGGTCTGCCGATCTATGGAATCATACGCTTTTTTGAAGTCAACAAAGGTGATTACTGTTTGTTTGGTTTTGCGAATCTGTAGTATGGTCATTATTATTATTATTATTATTATTATTATTATTATTATTATTATTATTATTATTATTATTATTATTATTTCGTTTGTATATTTATTCTTAGTATTTTAAGCTGGAAGGTCTCCATATGTTATATGAGTAATTTTTTGTACAAACGGATGGGAAAACAGTGCTGTTTACAACACGGAAACTTTGCGTGAGTCATATGGAACTGCCCAGAGTCGATGCGCGGCCTGGTTGTTATTGGCATGGGACCCGAAAAAGGTTCGGGGCGTGGTCTTGGTATGGCAAGAGGATTTTCCACTCGTGATTGGATGGCCAGGACCAATCTAGACGTATCATGTGAGAGTAGGGAGAAGCTGAGATCTATTTAGGCATGTGAGGAAACGGCGGAGAGACCTCCGAACGAAATACCATCTGACCCAGCCTTCATCAGGCAAACTGAGGCAAAGGTAGCAGAATTCTTTGAAAACGCACCTAAGCCGGAGGTTAAGAGGACAAATATACACGAAATTAAGTGGATTATAGGTCATCTTAACTCCAAGAAGGCGCCTGGCCCAGACGAGATCCAGAATATTATAATCAAGAAATTAACGCACAAAGCCCTAACACTACTTACCAGCATCTTCAATGCAATGTTCAGACTCCAATATTACCCTGAACAATGGAAAAGGGCTAGGATCCTCGTATTTGGAAAACCAGGCAAAGACAAGTCAGACCCCAACAACTACAGGCCCATCAGCCTTCTGGACGCCCTCAATAAAGTATTCGAGAAAATACTACTGAAAAGGCTAATAGGGCATATCAAGGAAAAAGGTATAATTCGCAACGAGCAGTTTGGCTTTAGGAACTGACATTCTGCCCCACAACTGCTCACTCGATTCATAGAACAAGCCACCATAGGTCTCAATAAACGAAGAGACACAGGTTCGGTTTTCCTTGATATCCAGAAAGCATTTGACAAAGTCTGGCACGAAGGCCTACTAGCGAAACTAATAGACCACGAATTCCACCCAGGCTATACAAGACTTATAAAATTTTATCTGGAGGGCCGAGAGTTCAAAGTAGACGTACACAACACACTGTCAAGTACGCGTAGGGTTAGAGCGGATGTAGCCCAAGGGTCCCTTATCGGCCCAATCCTCTTCGTCCTGTATACAAACGACATGCCTACTACAGAACTCACTACCACACTCCTCTACGCTGATAACACCGCTATCACAGTTCAACATCCACAGCTAGCGTGCTCTCGAAAGAGGCTATAAGTAGCACTAAGAACTCTCGAGCCATGGCTAACGAAATGGGGCATCAAGGTCAATGTTGACAAGTGCCAAGCCGTGCTGTTCACTAAGAAGAACAGACGCACACGCAGACCAGTCAACATAAAACCGCTAAAGCTTTTCAACGAAGATATAGTATGGCATGACAAAGTCAAATACCTAGGAGTAGTCCTAGACAGAAAGCTCACCATGCTACACCACATCAATGATATCCAAAGAAAAACACACATACGACTTAGCCAGCTATATCCTATACTGAACAAAAAGTCCAGTATGAACACGGAAGTAGCCATAAACATGTATAAGGCCCTAATCAGACCAATAATCATGTACGCAGCCCCAGCGTGGGGGTTCACTGCAATGACGAACCTGGATAAGCTGGAATTAATACAAAATAAATGCATACGAGCAGCGACCAGACTCCCTTACGACACGCCAATACGCCAACTACGCAGTATTGCGAAAGTCAGCTCACTAAGGCACCAAATACGTAAACAGACACTAAATATGTACAGAAAGTTATGGAGTAATAAGATCAACCCGTTAATAAGCGAGATCGAACGCTACGACGTCGATCTTTACACAAAGTATCCTACACCGAAGCACATTCTGTTCAGCCACAGAGTTGGGTGGGCGAGGGGCCGATAGCCAACCCCCTCCCCCCAAGCTGACACCTAGATACCACATAAACCCACACACTGCAGACACCTATGTATATATGTAAATATGTTTCAGCTGTCTTAGACCCAGGGCCCAGGCGAGGAAGATTGATAAGAAGAACAACTTAAGAAGACGACGGCAACGCAGCCAGATGGCCAAGGACGTATCAATCCACCCCCGCCCCCTGACAGGGACATGGGAGCGGAACACCAGCCCGCGCCCTACAAACAGCACTAATATCTATCTGTTTAATGAGTTCACCCCCATTTAGGTAGAACGCTGGACATGAGAGCAGGCAAACAGCCGGCACTCCAATGAGAACGTGTATATACATATGTTATTAATAACCTTAATTTTAGATCTGCAGTGACAAGTGTGTTTCAACAACACCGCATAGAGGGACATCGACAGGTGGAAGAAGATAGCCCCTTGCATGCAAGGCTTGGCTCTAATTCCCCCTCTCCAAAAGGAGACTTGGCACCAGGGACTGCTGGCTGCTGGACAATGGGACGAACCTGTGGCCCAAAGCCCAGACGCTAGCGGACCCGAGCCGACCCGGCAATGACAAGAAAGACTGATCCCCATAATAACAGAAAATGGCAAGGAAATGGTTATGATTGCATCACACTTATTCCTAACTAACACAACCTCTGGTCTTTTTCCAGCCCACATCCTTGCATGTGCTATCAAAAGACGTCAGGTTTTACATGTAGGCTCTTTCTTCTTACTGCCTATGTGGTTTTTCCCTGGCCCTTCAATACTATACATCAACGCCACCTTACCTCACACAAACTCTTGCCGTGGTAGCGAGTCTGACTCGGAAACCGGCAGATACTCCTTGTATCACTTCCCACTCCTCCCTGCTATCTCTTTCTTCTTCTTAGAAATAATAGCATGTCGGAGGCCATGTAGATTGAGTTGATGGTCACGCGGGGGGAGCGGGCTTCGGGGGCCCCCCGAAAAAAAGGCGGAGAGACTTGACTTAACACAGCGGAAGAGAGGAGATGTGCCCTTCGTGGAACGTGGTCTTATTATGTTTGTGGAACGACGTTGACCTACAAACTGTGGAGTGCTTAGGCACTTGGTATTGTATCACTTGTGACAGCTTGGTGTCTTAAATTTTGGTGAAAGCTATGGGGTACTGTATCTCAGACTTCCCATAATTCATTTCTTGAACAACAAGCGTGTGTTGCTCGAGTGAATGCATCTTTAAATCAAGTGTTAGAATCAGTGAACACAGTAATATAAAGGTACAGTATCAGAATGATATAACAAGTGCCAATAATGGGAATGTGCAAGTTGTATTGATACACAGAGACAGTGAATGGTATTTGTATTTATCCACATATACATGCTTTGTAATGAACTTTCATCGGGCTGACTGTAAATGATAGCTTGGTCCTCACTTTTGGTGTCTCACCACTGTTTTTGTTGTTGTTATTGTTGTTGTAAATATGGAGTCTTCCAGCAGTAATTTGTGGGTGTATTATATGTATAGTTTTGTGCGTTGATGAGGTGCTCATGCACGGATATTGTTCAGAATATAGTTAATTATTTTAGAAGGTGGAATTATTGATGAACCTAGGCGTAGTTACTACCTACTTAGCCGTTTTCAGAAAATTAGGTAAGGCCTGAAGCAGATGTACCAGTACGCAGCTTTATGTACACGCCCTTGGAGAGAAAATTATCATGCTTTATCAAAATTCGAGGGCTCCTTTCTGGTAAACTCTGGTGCTCATTCTACGGACATCCTTTTATTCATTACTTTTATTTCAATTATTACTCATATATAATTTATAATATAACAATACCTTCATATATGTTTCCTTCAAGCTGCGGTAAATTGCTGCACATGTCTCGGGAATAATTGTAGAGATTATACGTGCAGGAATTCGAAATGAGAACACTAAATTTCAGCAGCTCTCTCTTGTTGCTAAAATTCGGAGAGTAATTAGCAACTTATAAATATAATCAATCATACAATCAATAGCGAGGTTATGGTGCAAGGAAAAACGTTTCAATCACTCAGAATTTTCAGGCAAATTACCTCCGTGAAGCAGAAATACTTTATCGCATAACTGTATTTTGCTTCGTGAGTTGGGGTCAAGCTAAAGTTTGTTGAAAGCCTGTACATTCATCCTCAAAAAGCTCTTGTAGGAATCAGTGTCCTGTCCTCAGTTCATCATTCAAGAAAGTATGTAATTCATGTCCAACTACGCTCGCTCTAATTTCCACGGGTTAGTTCACTATTTTCTATTCAGCCACTGTAATTTTCTTCTTCGGCGGCGTCGCAAAATTATCACAGAAATAATCGCTTGTACGGCAGCTACCACCAATTCGATTTCACTATCAGCCATTTTCATGACAGAATTTGTACCATATAAAGTATCGTGTGTTCATATGCTACCGACAGAAGGCATGCCAATACATTGTACAATAAATGGTAACAACAGATTGCTCCAGTTCAGGCACAAGAAATGTCTCCGTCTGTACAGGGCTTTAGGGATCGTTGCGAAGAGTTAGTTGGAAAGCCTGACTGTAGCACATGGACGAATACATGAACACAATTTTGACAGTGTTGGAAAGGAATTTTTCGTGTTGCGCATGAGCGAAGAGACCATGTACTGTACAGGGACTGTGTTGTAAAGCCATCAGAGAATAATTACGACTGTAGTGACAGTTTTTGTCCCTTATTCACCAAGCGGTGATGAAGAGCAGACGCTATCTGACGCCTTTTCAAAATTCATTTTCAGTCCATACGTAAGAATTGGCTTTGCTTTGAGAGGGTTCTTCACATAATTCTAAATTGTAGAGGTAGAGCCTTCTATTTAAAATTTCAGAGTATTATGGCTTGTTTAGGAACAAGGTATTTTCGCTAACAGAAGGTTCTTTTGACAGTCAGAATTCAGAGCGAGTTTATTGTTCCTTTCTTGCAGTGGCGGCTGGTGGTTTAAAAGTTCAGTGGTGCACAATTTTTACCATTTTTATGATATGATTACAGGCTAATTTTCAAATCCAGGTACATCAACAATACATTTTATTATTAAAAATAAAACAAACATTTTACATTTCTATTTTCAGTAATATTCCTACAACCCAGTAACATTGTTTTTTTTTTTTCATTTAAGAACTCTTTTAGAAATGAAACAGTTTGAGGTAGCCGAATTCCGGTATTGTATCTGGTTTCGAAATTAAACGTCACGTGGGCCTACCGATTCGTTTCACCTCGGATTTTTCTTCGGCAGTCCGTTGCGGAAACGACCCAGACATTAAAGACTGCGCCGAATTCATGATCTGGCAAAATACCACTAACTGATAAAAACGCACAATAATAAAAACACACGCTGACACGAATGTTTACACAGTGAAATCAATAAGCTACGTAGCTTGTACGCACATAACGAAGTTCACGACTATACTGAAATAAATGGCGGTTTTTATTTTCAAATTAAAGCCATTAATTATATATCCAGCAGATGAACTTCCATCCAATGTCACTAGGTGGCATTCCTGTTATATAACAGACTCTGACATTGAGCGCCAACAGTCTCTAGCGACTTTGCTAGTAGTTGGTTACGTAGGAGCACGGCCGACTGGATCCCTCGCTGCGCAGCAAGGAGCTAGCTAGAGCGACGCATCAAGTCGGCCGTGGTAGGAGGAGCCAGGTTGATAAACCTCCATTTAAGCAATGTATAAGAAGCCACGCCTATCTTTACCTCTCCCCACGCACCCCTCTAGCAGCCCAAAAGCACCCCTCGATCAGCCCCGCGCACCCCTCTGGCAATCCATGTTTCATCCTACCTCAGGTTGACTCTCTGTAGCAAACTTTTCAGCTCCTGCAGTGAACATCTAAGGCCCCATACAGGCGCAGACTAAGTCGGAGGTAAGTCTGCGCAAACCAGTCTCTTTAGACATGTCTCTGTGTGTATGGCCGATAAGTCTGTCGACAAAAAGTCTGCAGGCAAGTCTCTGACATTCTGGCGCTGCTTGAATTCAGCCGGAGACTTTGCGATGAAAGCGCTATCTCAGAGTTGCGACAGAAAATGTAAATATGATAACCTACAAATATGAAAACTGAAATCTTTTTTTATGCGTCTTCTTCGTGCAGAGCGCTACATTGTGCCCAAATAACAACTTATATTCTATACCGACTATCTAATTAATTCCAATACGTATACATTTTTCAACCATCCGAAGTGCATCATCTTAAACAGAAAACAGCTGAGCGCGACGTATTCAACTTCCTCGGTAAATAGTCATTTAGTCTGAGCGTGTGTGGGCAACTGCATATTTCCGACTTACCTCCCGGAGGCAAGTCAGTGCAGGTAAGTATTCCAGAAGTATGCGCGTGTATGGGGCCCTTAGGAGTACCGGCTTGTAGTCTCCTGTACTTAATATTTTCTCTTTCAAGCTCTTGAAAGGTCTGTCTTGTTGAATGAAAATACAGTAGTTGAGTAATCCAAATTATAAAACTTTACCTAAAATAAACATAAAAAATTAATGGGGGTAGTGCAAACCTGCAACCTTATGGCAAAACCACCCCTGCTTTCTTGACGCAATTTGTCTTTGATCTTTGTGGTTCAGTCTCTGTGTCATTACCACCATCGGTATTTTCTTTTGGAATATCGTTATCTTCGTTCTTTTCAAACACATGTCACTAAAAACGACCGTAGGAAGGAGACGATAACAGCTCGTAGGCTACATCCACATCAATGAGCTTAGAGAAACTGGCGCGCGAGAGAAACAATTGGTGGCAGAAATTCACAGCTCATACTCCAAATTATGTAGTACAGCCTACTTATCTACAATATAAATACGCGTTTTATCGTTATTTTCTTCAACGGAGAGGAGTCCAATGCTGTTGTTATGGAAACGAAAACAGTGAACTTTGCAACTCTACCCACAAGACAGCCATGTTCATTACGTGTAGCAGGTTTTGCAACCGTATGCAAGTTTTTATTTCAATTTCGAAGTTGTTATAGATTGTTTAGGAACCTGAAACATAACTAAAATAGAGACCAGTATCATTGGAATTCGTTATCTTTGTAATTGGCCCTTTAATTCTTATTGTTCATTATTATTCATTATTTATACTAATATGTTTACTGAACTTTCTTCCTATGTCGACCAAAGAAAAAAGATGTGAAAGAAAAATATGCTGTTAAAGTAGAGATTATTACATGGTTGTTGTTTCTGGATTGCTACAGCTTTGCACGAATAATTATGTAAAGTCCTTGTCTCTTCTTTCTTCAGGAGCTTCCCTGATTGTAAATATTTCCATTGGGATTAAGATGTCTTCGTATTCCCTTTATTACCAAGTGCCTTTGGTTCTTGCCCACGCCTTTGCGTCCTGGGTCCTGCACTTCCCTGCCTGTCCTTTGCTGCACTCAGCTTGAAATAATAATAATAATAATAATAATAATAATAATAATAATAATAATAATAATAATAATAATAATAATAATAATAATAATAATTTACGAAGTAAAATTTATTGTCTACTAAGGTATATAGGTTTTACCGTTCAGCCTCTAAACTTGACCTATACAGCGTCAGTTCGAAAGCCTGCACCAGGCCTCTCCGTAGGCCACACGCGAGTAGTAGTGGTGGTAGTAGTATTTTGTGCATGTGCATCTCGGTGGTTAACATGTGATGTTAATTTTCAAGTTCCAGTTTTGTTAGGTAACTTTAATGCTGATATGAAAGTGATGCAACATTGTTATTCGTGTTTTTATTGTTATGATTGAGTTTATCTTGTGTTCATTTTCGTTTCTCTTACTGTCTTCATAATTTTACTAGGCCTATTTCTTGACCGTGACATTTAATTAGAGTGTGTTTACGTTTATGTTACATTCATGTTCGGCATGTTACGTGGTATTTTTGTTATCCTAGTGGTTTTTTTTTTTGTACTTTAGATCTTTCTAGACTTAAAGACCTTCTGCTTATATCCACACGTTGCTGATGATGATGATGCTTGTTGTTTAAAGAGGCCTAACATCGAAGGTCATCGGCCCCTAATGTGGAAGGAGTGTGAGACAATGCATACATTCGAATAGGAAGACAACTCGTGACTTGGTTGGTTTATCTGTTAAGGCAGCAAAAACGATCTAATATTTAGAGGTTTTTTGCGTGATTAACGTATTAAAAATCATTGTAGTGCTTAAACTTTAAACATACCAATACAATTCTAGATTAATGTTGCCTTCAGGAAATAATTTAAAATTATTTTGTTGTGATTTCATAATCATTATTTTGTATATATTTTATTCGGTTATTTTTTCAAAATGTGTGCCTAATTTACCCGGTCTATAGAGCTAAGACTAACGGCCTAGACGATATTTTGCACTGACCATGCGTCACCTCCTAATCTCCAGGCTTTCAGGCTAAGCAGCGATTGCTGTGTAGGCCAAGGCCCATTAGGGCCGCGCCGCAATGGGTTTTGTTTGTTCTTTCGTTTGTTTGTTTGTTTGTTTGTTTGTTTGTTTGTTTGTTTGTTTGTTTGTTTGTTTGTTTGTTTGTTTGTTTGTTTGTTTGTTTGTTTGTTTGTTTAACTGACAAGTACAAATGATATGAAACTGATACACCCGGTGGCCACTGCGACTCGCACGTCCCGAGGTGCATCTTGAAACATCTGGAACATAATTCTGTCAGAGCCAGGTTGTTACTCATCTTCTTACGAAGATTCTTTAACTACCCAGCAGATTTGAGAATACCCTCCCCCTTCTTCTGCCTCACTCTGACGTGCCTGGGATAGTCCATCCCTTCATTGTGACTTTCTGGAAGTAAAAATTAATTAGTTAAATTTACTAAAAAAATATAGTAATTATAACTTTTTCACTGATGTAATAACAAACATATAACTCGGCTTATTTAACCAAAACAAAACGCAGAGTTCGGCTAATATTACAGTATGCAGAATAGTAACGTAGACACACATTAGGGGAGCGCCTACGTTACCAGCAACCATTCCAGCACGGCCGCGCAGCTGGTAGAAACCGCTTGCAATCACAGGGACAACAACAGATGAAAGAAGTTCTCCAATCCGCGCTGTGACAAGCGAATAAGATGAAGAACATGGTAATGCAATGGATCAAGAAAAGTATCATTGCAAGTACATCAGATATTCATGAAACCATCTGACGGTACAAAAAGATACACCAGGTGAAAACAGGTGATGAAAATACTGCTCGCCTGTGGTATAGAAGACATCAGTCAATCATTTAACTAGGAGGCTTCTTTACGATGCATTATTATGAGGCCTACATCCATTTCTGACGAAGCATAGTCTTTACAGTGTCTCCCATACTAATATTATAAAGAGGAAAAAGTTGTTTGTTTGTTTGTAACGGATAGACTCAAAAACTACTGAACCGATTTTAAAAATTACTTCACCTATAGAAAGCTACATTGCCAGTGAGTAACATGGGCTGTATTTTATTTTCAAAACAATTCTAGGTGGGGCGCACGGAGGGGAAATATAAAAATAATAGGCTAATATGGGCAGAATATCGAATTTGTCGTATAAAGACGAGACAAAGTTCAATTTAATCCTCTTGACGCAAAGAACAAAACTCGATAAGCCCTACGGGCCCGAAAACCACATTTTCAGGTCCTAAAACCAACCGTTACGGAGATATTGGCACCACACTACCCCTGCTCTAGGAATCGGATAAAAGAAATTAACTGCCGTAACCATGGCAACGTCAGCTCCAGGATTCTAGAGCAGCGAGATTATGCATGTACGTTTGGGCATAGCTGCCAATCAAAATTGGTACACATAAGACTTACTATCTGTAAAAAATATACTGTTGTGTAAGGCACTCATAGGACTCCTTTGGGCGGGGATGGGAAGGGATGAAGTATAAAAATCTTACTAAAAAATGGATGTATGTGTGTGTGTAAATTACACATCTCCTCTTAAACCATGGAGCAATTTCAACCAAACTTGGTACATGTATTACTTTCTATTGGGAGACGAGCACTGTGGGGGTAAGCCATCCCTAGCGCCCTTAAGAGAGGGGGTTAGGGGGGTTAGTTATAAAAATAATCGAGAATAGTGTCGAATTCATAGTTTTCGGGGTCGCTGAGTTGAAAAATAATACTCCAGAATTTTTCAAAGTCCAAGTTCGGCCCCCTTTTAGATGGTGAGCGAAGGGGGTGAGATATAGAAATAATTATAAACAGTTTCGAATCCATAGATTCCAGGGTTTCTGGGATGAATAGTAATACTCCGAATTTTTTACAAGTCCGAGTGGGGGATGGAGGGGGTGAGATATAAAAATAATCGAAAAACTATATATAAAAATCTCATCTTCTTCTTCTTACTATATATAAAATGGATGTATATGTGTGCGTGGGTGTGTAAATGACACATCTCCTCCTAAACCACTAGAGCAATTTCAATAAACTTAGTATACTTACCAATTAGTATCAGTGGACAAACCGCGTGGGGGTAAGACACCCTTAGCACCCTTATGGGCAGGGGGCGAGGGGGGTAGTATAAAAATAATCTAGAATAGTATCGAATCCATAGTTATCGTAGTCGCTGAAATTAATAGTGACACTCCGAAATTTTAAAGTTCATGTTCAGCCCCCTGTGGGGTGAAGGTGAGGGGGGGAGTGAGATATAAAAATAATCGAAAATAGTGTCAAATCTACAGTTTTCGTGGTCACTGAGATGAATGGTGACAATCCAGATTTTTTATCTCTTAGGGGTGGGGGGGGCGAGAGGGGGCAGTCTGATACATCGTATCTATAGTGCGACGGCTAAATGCATTTAGTTATCACTTATTAATTTTTGACAGGATCAAATACTTCCCAGTCGATTCGAAGTTTTACTCGAAAATTAAATAATCTTCAACTTGAAATCAAACACATCTAAATAATTCTAAAACTAGATAAAAGATCGTAACATATCAATCTGCAAGTCAAAAGGGTATTTTATAAAAATTCATTTCACACATAACTAACTGGTAATTCAAATCTTAAAGGTAACTATTCAGAAACTATCCGGGCAACGCCGGGTACTACAGCAAGTCTGTTATAAGTTAATGGAAGTTAGCGAGACGGGGTGTAACCTAGCAACCGTGCAGTCTGTGATGTAAAACAATCTTACCTGGCAACCCTGAAAACAATCTTACCTAGCAACCCTGCAGGTTGAAATGAAATGAAATGGCGTATGGCTTTCAGTGCCGGGCGTGTCCGAGGACAAGTTCGGCTCGCCAAATGCAGATCTTTTAATTTGATTCCCGTAGGCGTCCTGCGCGTCGTGATGGGGATGAAATGATGATGAAGACGACACATATACCCAGCCCCCGTGCCAACGAAATTAACCAATTATGGTTAAAATTCCCGATCCTGCCGGGAATCGAACCCGGGAACCCTGTGACCAAAGGCCAGCACGCTAACCATTTAGCCATGGAGCCGGACACCGTGCAGGCTGTGTCTTATGACTGGTGCTCATCTGTAATTAGCAACTGCTGATGGAGAACCATGACCGAGAGATTTATGATCATTTGATTTTCGTAAAGGGAAAAAGTGGTTTCTATTTTATTCTATATTTTTACTTTCACTGACTTGTGTCAGCTCATTCTTGGCTTGGACGACATGAACGTGACTGACGTATGTGCGATGCTAGTAATGCAGCCCTGTTATGAATTGTATGAAAATATGTTGCTCATAAAGCGGGTTCCCAAAATCTCATGGCGCAATAGCCCCCAAGGGGCTTGGCCTACCAAGCGACCTCTGCTCAGCCCGAAGACCTGCAGATTACAAGGTGTCGTGTGATCGGCATGGCGAATCCTCTCGGCCGTTATTCTTGGCTTTCTAGACCGGAGCCGCTATCTCACCGTCAGATCGCTCCTCAATTGTAATCACGTATGCTGAGTGGACCTCAAACCAGCTCTCAGATCCAGATAAAAGCCCTTGATCTGGCCAGCAATCGAACCCTGGGCCTCCGGGTAAGAGGCAGACATGTTACTCCTACGCCACGGGGGCGGCCATAGAGTCATTGTTGCGAGCATTTATGTGGGCCAGACAGATTTATGGCAATGTGAGGAAAGCAACAGGAAACTCGTTTCCCTCGCATGCCGGCTAGCGAGTAACATCCAACATATAGTTGTGGTGACAGCATTAATTATTTCTGAAAATACTGATAGTATTTGTAGTTGGCCAGTTAACAGTAGTACTACTCAGGATACATAACCGGACCAAAGTATTGCTACTTCACTACCTACTGTTTACTGTCACACATGTCAAAAAGCTGCACACAAATATCACAGAATAAAGCTAATTTATTTTAAAAATAGGTTACATTTATTTGTAATTCAAAGCATAACCTCTAATCTCTGATCTATAGGAATCAGATATTTAAGCTCCTGTAAGTGTCTAACTTCTGAAGCTTCAATTGAACAAGGCACTATAAAGAGATTAAGACGTAGTGACAAGACATCCACTTGTTCTGGCCGCGTAGACAAAGGCATCCAGTCATTTTGAAAATCAGTTTTGTAATATATTGCACCTTCTGAAGTATACTAGAGTGACCAACTTTATTTTCAGGTGGAATGCTGAGATGGCCTCCTAACGTCTTATGCATCGTTGTCGACTAGTGTGAGGCAGCTTGGATTCAATGGCAAGGCTCTTAATACTACTTTCATACCTGCTGGCGGACGAAGATCATGTAGGCTCTCTTTCACTTAACTTCTAACACAATCAACTGTGAACCCTCGTTGCTCTCTAGCATACTTTCTCTTTTAAATTCAAGCTAAATTTTCGACTGTAGTTTTTTCCGTCTTTTATAGTCACAGCGCAGCCTGAGCTTAACCTCTGTGTCCCAAGGCTTCCCTGTCCCTTTAAATGTTGTTGGGGTTCGTGAATGACGTTTTTCATTTCCCTATATCTTTTGTTCTAAATTGAATGTGAATTCATTCTTGGATGTAATATCTCACGGCCTATCGTAGTAGTGAGACATTCAATAGATACCTCAATTATTTATTTATTGATTGATTGATTGATTGATTGATTGATTGATTGATTGATTGATTGATTGATTGATTGATTGATTGATTGATTGATTGATTGATTGATTGATTGATTGATTGATTGATTGCTTGATTGATTGATTGATTGATTGATTGATTGATTGATTGATTGATTGATTGATTGATTGATTGATTGATTGATTGATTGATTGATTGATTGATTGATTGATTGATTGATTGATTGATTGATTGATTGATTGATTGATTGATTGATTGATTGATTGATTGATTGATTGATTGATTGATTGATTGATTGATTGATTGATTGATTGATTGATTGATTGATTGATTGATTGATTGATTGATTGATTGATTGATTGATTGATTGATTGACAGTATCCTTATGTTTCAAATGCCGAGAGCTGAAGGCGAGGCCGATAGTTCGTTGGAACCGCGACAGGGGGTGAGATTCTCCAGTACTTTTCCACTCGCTGCGAGCTGCTTCAAATTTTTACAACAAGCCGTTGTCGGCAGATTCAAGTAAGGAAGCCTCACTTCACCGTTCAGACATAGCCAATGACAAGCTGGGAGCGTGACAGATTTGGACGAAGGGAACCCCAGAACAAGGATATCAGATTGGCCAACTTCGATTTTACAGTGCTGAGATCGTCTACATTTATTCAGTAAAATCCGTTATTAGCTGCTAATCCTCAGGTCTGATAGAACCAGAAGTCTGGGACAGAGTTATTGTCCACTGTTGAGTGAAAATACCGAGCACTTGAACGATTTTGCATATTAATTAGTTTAAATGCAAAGTCGTTGAACTAGGCTAGGCCGCTGATTGGCTGTAGTTTCAAACAGTTGGGGAACCCCCGAAACCAACGAACTTGCTATTGGTTACTTAAGCTCACCGCGAGGTGAAAGCAGCCCATTCTTCCGTTGGACTTTGACAGAGTTGTACGTGACGCGGTACGGTCCCCTCGAAGAGTGTTTTTCCTTTGTGTGAACTAGTATGTGAGAAACAGTGAAATTTTGAATAATTAATACCGCGATTTTGGTCTGAACTATATACTTTTTTTTGCCAAGTGCGGGTTGGCGTTAATTACGCTCAGATACTATGTAAACTGATAATTTAAATACTCGCATATTGAAAGTAACAAGCGCGACAAACGCTTATTATTATTATTATTATTATTATTATTATTATTATTATTATTATTATTATTATTATTATTATTATTATTATTATTATTATTATTATTATTATTTACGTCGGTACGCGATCACGAACTATAAACTGCACGAGTGCGTTCCGAATGATTTCGAGCCACTGTCAGGGACTAGTGCCGAACCTATAAGATGCTTTGTGTCTAATAACGTACGATTTGCTAAATATATTTCGTACGGCGGCTAAGACAAGTGTAGCCGGTATCTGGTTCGATACTGTGCGATCGAGCACGCTAAGCAGTGAAGAGTGAACTCAAATATCACATATCTTGTAGATATCACCAGGAACGAGACCAAGAAGACGATGTCAACGCCAGGAGCTGAAACCAGAACCAATCTGCGTGTAATACCTGTGATCATGATAGGTTAAGAAGTCGAGACACAGCGGATATGTAATCCGTTGGGTGGTGCCGTGTAAGCTGCTGAAAGTTAAGTGCCATGATGTCTTATTAATACATGATTCTTGGTATACGTAAAGTGTTAGTGAGGGATAATATATTTTAATTAAATGTAAATTTCAGCCAGATCGGCCATTGCTTTATATGATTTTGATTAAATGTAAATTTGGACAGGGTTGGTATGCATGTATAGTCTTTTCTGTAAACAAGTAGCTAGATGGGAAACATGGGAACATTAGGTTTATGGTGAAATTTTCTGTGTGTTTTGTTGTGCAGTGTATATTATTTCTCTGTGTTACCAGCGATAGTATTTTCTAGTTGTATTCTTCAAGTAACTCACAAGCTATACGCCCACTGCGTTGGAATAAATTTCATGTTATTTTGTTAGATAATTTCAGTGAGACTGTCATCTCTGCATGTTGTAGGCTTATTTTCAGTGTTTACGAGATGCCCAGTGTTGCATGTACGCCGTTGTTTCAATGTAGGATCATTTAAGTATATTGGAGGCTTGTTTGTGGAGAATGCAAACAGGGAATCGAACCAATGGATGCGAATTGAAGGGCGCGTACCATAGCACGTTGTTAAAGCTGGCGTATATATGTGAGGCCAGAGAGATCGTTAGAGATACGCCGGGTCGGTAAAACGATTATTTGAGAGAGATACTCGTCTCCCCGCTGTGTAAAAGGAAGCTCACTGGAGGCCGAAGAATGAATTTGTTCCTCGAGGGAGGAATGCAGTCAGTTGATGTCCCGCTAGCCCTGTGATAGTGAAAGTATTTGTTCCGCTGGAGACCTTCCTAAAACAGCAGACCAAGCCTAGAGTATCGATCCGCTTTTGTCGTTGACAGCTGACAAGCAAGCACGTGGCTTGAAAGAAGAAGACGATTGTGTGCCCTGTGACACAATCATATGTAGTCGAGTGAATACGGGGATGTTACCCGATGCCTTTCTTATTTGTTATGTGATGTACTTGTTTTATTTTCAGGATTGTGTTAATGCTGTGTGTTGTGATATGTATGTCTTGTTGATTAATATGGGATATAGCTCGTAAGCCATTTGATTGTCGGTTCCCAGTTTTGGCTGGTCATTTGATGTGGGTCACGTCTCACAATTAGAGTCTGTGCTTTTTGGATGGGAATAATGGCTAACCCTGTGCCAATGTGTGTTATATTATTGTGCCCGTGTATGACGGATGTAAATATAGGACAGTCAGTGTATCACTAGTATTTTTGTATATCATGAATTAATGCTTGGACGATATTTATCGCGGTCGATAGGGTACTTGACATCGGTACTTAACAGACGCACTTACACACACCTTACGAACTCGCAAACTCAGTGACGTATCTCCATGTATATATTTTAATGTTTTGTGATTTGTCTTGGGTCGTTGCCCAAATTTGAATACATTTATACAGATTTGTTTGTTAATATCATTCCCTTTGCTATGTGCGTAACATATTTTTGAGGCCGGGTTTTAATTGTTATTGACTGGATATTTTAGACGTGGATCATTTTATTTTTCGTCTAATAAATCCATCTTATCCCTTAACTGTATTTCTCATTCAACAAGCCTCCATTATTTCTGTCATTATACTAAGTAGTATGTTTTGATTTCGACATGTTATTTTACCCTTTTACCCTTTGGCATGCTCACGGCGTTAACAGGAATCGAAACCAAGGCCTTATGAACCAAAATCCAGTACGCTGACCATTCACCCAAGGACGTGGAAATAATAGGAAATAATAATAATAATAATAATAATAATAATAATAATAATAATAATAATAATAATAATAATAATAAAGGGTGAAATAATTTATCTTCGGAATTTTCTTTGGTTATAATAATAACTAATTTTCGGATGTTAAGGAAAAGTCATATTTCATTGCTGAGGTCATTTTACCCGAAATCTGAGAATTTATTGTACAATCTTCGTGCAACAGCTGCAGGTTGCCCAAAGACAGAGTACCTTAACAACAATAATGGATATGGATACAGTTTAAAGCAAATTTATGTTACATGTAAATGCATATTTTGCTCATTTTAGTGATATAAGGGCATATTTTGTTATATTTTGAGAATTTTTGTTCAAATTTACGCGTCGTTTATTGCAAGGTACATATTATTTACGTCGATTTTCAAACACAGGATTTCAAAATACTGTAGTACATGTGTTTTTCTTTCTTTTCCCATAACAGCTAGCAGGTTTAGAAGACATGATTCCCTAGAAAGAGATGCTCCACAAAAAGAATGAGAGCTGCGCCTCAGGGTTGTGATACTGAATGCAGCTCCTCACATGTGATGCTTATCACTAAGTCTTTTTGATACGCTTGATACTCTAATACTTGCTACCTAACCCTAAAATGTTTGACATTTCTGAGGTCATATTTAGCTAATTTTTAGGGAATATTTTGTACATCTTTAGATCATAAACTTACCAAGTCCAACAATAACAAAGGATGAATACTATTCATCTTCAGAAATGTATTTTATTCGCCTTCGTTATGATCGCCGTCGTTCATCTAGTCTACTTATAAGGGCACGAGCCGCCACTGATTCATGGAGGAGGCATTAAGAAATATAGTACACACCACACAGAAGTTTACTTCGCAACCAACTGTTAGCCTGTTGCCCAAGAGAAATTGAAAATATCCCAAAACAATCGATATAAACTTCAGAATGACCAACCTGCCATCCGGATAAAAATATGCTAAAAATTGTCGAGCAGAAAACAATCGAAGCTAAGCAAATATCGCAAAGACATTACACTAGAAGAACATAGGACACAGTAATAAAAGTGGATGACTGACGGTCATTTATGGAGGTTAATTAGAAAATGTATCATTGTAAAGGATTCAGGGACCTGATGGTGTCACAAATATAGTTCATTCACTGCGATTTCAGGCGATCAGCACAAAATAGCAGGATGAGGATAAATATTCATCTCTGCAGTGGTTAAACCAACAGATTACTTGCCCGTTTCTGTGCTGTGCTGCTTCTCCTTGGCTGGTCAGCTAAGTGGCATTCGATTCAGAGGTCCTGTGTTCGATTCAACTTTGTGTTCGGCTTAACACCATCAGCGAGACACGCAATATAAATGTAGGCTGCCCACTGTTTACATCTGAAAGAAACAAACAAACCAGCCCTGCCTACCAAGCGACCGTTGATCAGCACGAAGGCCTGCAGATTACGAGCTGACGCATGCTCGGTGTGATGAATGCTCTCGGCCGTTATTCTTGGTTTTCTAGATCGGAGTCATCGTCTCACCGTCAGCTCTTCAATTTTAATCAGGTATACTGAGCGTAGCTTGCACCAATCCTCAGGCCCAGGGTGGGAATCAAACCTGGTTAGAGGCAGGCACGCTATCCCTAGACCGTGAGGCCAGCAGAAGAAACAAATTAAGTGCATAAAATATAAGTACAGTCCAATAGCCGTCAGTCATGTGAATATATCTGCGTACTCGCTGAAGTCTCTATGGAAAACGAAAATAGCATTTAGATTGCACACCATATGGCTGGCAACTTCTTATTATACTGAAGCCAGCGAAATTAACCGCCTAAGCACGTGAGCCCGCTTCCCCACATGATATTCCTCCATCCGATACAGTATACTAAGAAGGGCAAATCTGAAGTCAGCACTACTCCGAGAAATTTATCAATTTATTACATTCGTTTCTTGTTTTTCGAAAGCCGAAGTCCTAACGAAAATTGATTGTTTGAAACAGGTTGGGACACTCATCGGAACTTACGTCAGTTTTAAGACTTGAATACGTAGTTCACAGAAGGACTCCTAGATAGCAGTAGTACACCAGCGAGAGGACAAGAGCCATCCACATCCCCGCCAACTAGATCTATGCTGCGCTAGAGTGACGCATTTGGCCTTCCAGTTCTGTATTCGGGAGACGGAGCGGCTGGTGCCCATGGTCGGCTGTCCTGAAAATGCTTCTTCGTAGTTTCCCATTTTTCTGCACTAACACAAATGACGGGACGGTTTCTATATAAGGCTACGGCCGCTACCCCATCGCCAAAGAGTGTGTGTGCCCTTCATCTTCTCCGCACCTCAAATCACCGATGCAAATTTAACTGTACCGGGCGAGTTAGCCGTGCGGTTAGAGGCGCGAAGCTGTGAGATTGCATTCGGGAGATAGTGGGTTCGAACCCCACTGTCGGCACCCCTAAAAATGTTTTTTCGAGGTTTCCCGTTTTCACACCAGGCACACCTTAATTAAGACCACAGCTGCTTCCTTCCCACTTTTCCTATGTCATCGTCGCCATAAGACCTATCTGCGTCGGCGCGACGTAAAGGAATTTGTAAAAAAAAGAAAGATATCAATTTATTCCGTTTCATTGGTTCCTTGGTAAGTAGGCCCTACAGTAATAAGCCGATCTAAAAATAACTTTTCGCTGATGTACCGGGAGGATCACCTCAACCCCGCGCATTTAAAAGAAGAAGCACGTTATCTATCATATAAAAATTGAAACATCTAGTACAAGAAGTTAAGACGTTGATCAAAACAGGTCACTACTAAATGATGGAGTAATATGTTATGTTAGAGTTTCCTAAACTGACTGGATTTCTTTGTTTTGTTTTGGTGTATCACTGGTTGCAACAACTTTCAAGAAATTTGGACTTTTCGCCATATATGTCTCCATGAAAGAACTGAGGTCATGCACTCTGGTTCAAGGCGAAATAACTATAAATTTAAAGAAGTTTTGTGTTTTTAGGTTTTCTGAACTGAATTGACTTTCATTATTTTTGATACTTCAAGATTTGCAGCACTTCGCTCTCATCCCGTCGCTTTGGAGTATGACCAATCCCAAATATTCTGTATTTATTTTTCAGCCAATCAAACGTTTCCTGTACCTATTTTATCCGCCAATAAAAATGAGAGGGTATGACCGGATTGCGTCCAGAGCCTTCCCTAAGCTTCCTCTCGAGTATAAAAGCTAACGCCTTTTCGAGTTAACTTGTCTTATTGATCGCCGAATTACTGAGTGTGTGTGTTAAGAGAGGAGACGGGGTGCTCATTCTTCGGCAGGCAGAACATCAACCCAGGTAATGGCCATCAGTTTTCTATCTCAGTAGTTATCTCGGCAAACTGAACTCGAGGGGAAGGCTCCAATCTTTAACCATGTAACCGTCAACTTTCTAAAATGTAAACTTTCTTCTTCTCATGTAAAATTTCATGTAAGTCCTAAAGACTTAAACTGTAAATCGGGGATAGGGAGTGCGTTACCCTCTCGAATTCCCCTTCAATTTATCTTGAGGTGACTACGATTTTGTAACTTTTCTCCTGTAAATCATAAATTAACTTGTCCTTCTAGTCACCTCAATAGTGTGGGATTAGCCTCTGCATCGTCGGGCTGCAAGCCCAAGTAGGGTTTTCACGTTTATTTCTAGGAGTGCAAGTGTAGGCCTCCATACATATTTTTTGTTTGGGGCAGTAACTTAACCTGTTCTTTTTCACGAAGGGCCAGTAGAATGGGTACTAGATATCCTTGTGTCAACTAAAATTCATATGGTATTGTAAATTGCAGGTTGTGCCTAGAGAGGCCTAAAGGTGTAATTGTATCGAGAAAAGACGCTATAGGAAAAGTTAAAGTTTGTAGGGGTTTGGGAGCGCGGTCTCCTTGGCAAAATTTGCAGAGCATGTAAGGTATTTTGTGATTATGTAATAGTTTTTTGTGTACTATTGAGTGGGGCCTTTGGAAGACCGTATTTGTAACCGTTCGAGCAAAGTGCTCTTGAAAATTGTGTTTTGGAAGATATCTCTCCTTATCTATCTAACTAAACACAACATTAGTGACTTTGGAAACTTGGTTTTTATATTTTTTTATCAAAATTGCTATGTACCTGAAACCTTGTTCTTTCACCAAGTGAAGGGTTTTGTTGAAATTTAACATCTGAAAAGAAATATAACCTTTATTTTAAAGTTTTAAAAGTATCTTTGACTTTCGTAGATAGATCCATTCCAGCACGGTAACAGCTGATTCAAGATAAGCAGCAGTTATAGAATCACAAATACTTTCCATTGCATGGTCCTTAGATTTATCACAAATTTTCTGAGCAAGCATAAGGGCAGTTGAGTGTTTGGGTTCGATTAAAAATATTCTCAGAGGTTTTAGTTGTGATTCGCATGTCCCGTAAAAAAGTGTCAACAAAAGGCCTCCATTCATTTGAAATGGAAATTCTTTGTTTTTCGAAAGGGCTTAACTGCTTTAGAACATTTCAATCCAGAAGGTGCGTCCTGAATTAAATACCGGTAATGACTTGGAGGGTGGGAATAGGCAGTTCGAAATATTTCATCAGAACATTCAATGTCTTAAAAATAAAATTTTAGAATTACAAGTGATTTTAAATTCAATACAGGATGTTATAGTTTGTCTGTTTGGATGAACATTGGTGTAATAATTATGAACTTGAACGTATTAATATTGAAGGTTATTATCTGGCAAGTAATTACAGTCGGGTTAATAAAGAGCATGGGGGAGTTTGTATTTTTGCTAAGTCAGGAATTGAATGTAAAGAAAGGAAGGATCTTGAAGTGCAAAATTCTGAATTAGAATATGAACTAACTTCAGTGGAATTTAAGCTTCCCTATGATAAAAGGGTAATTCTGTTAACCGTGTACCGTTCACCGGATGCTGATGTGGAGATTTTCTTAGAAAAATTAGATCACGTTCTTCATAACATTTTCGGTAGGAACAGCAGTGCAGAAGTAATACTTTGTGGTGATTTTAACATATATTTTGCTGAAGAAAACCTTCCGACAACAGCACAACTACTGCATGTTCTTCAAATCTGTAATCTAAAAGACTTAATTTTTACACCCACCCGGGTAACTGCCAGCTCATCTACAACGATAGACAACATTTCTATTAATTTCCAGTCCAATATAAATTTTGGATTATCAGATCATTATGCTCAAATTTTGCAACTAGAAATATAGAATGCTAACAAGCATTCAGCCAAAATGAGCAAGGGCAATTAACCCGTTTTTTCTCTGCAGCTGCATGTGTCAGTTTCATTGAAAGTCTTAAACTTCAGACCTGGGCTCCAATAACGTTTGGTCATGGCACTGACCAAAAGTATAGAACCGTTTTAAGCATTTTAACGCAATTTGAATTATATTTTCCAAAAACTTGCAGTAATTAATGAAACTTCAAAAAAGCCATGGATCACGAAGGGTATACGAATTTCAAGTCAAAAATGTAAATTACAAAATAATTTAGCACAGCAGAGTTGTTAAAGATTCGTGCAATAAATCACGAACCATATGGAATGTAATCAAGGGAGAAAACAACAGACACGCAGATGCTGCCATAAAAAATGATGAGGGAATACAAATGAATGACCCTCATCATTTGGATAATTATACTAATGATTTCTTTCTATCCCTACCATACAAACTTGAAAATGCAAATAAATCAGATGTATTACCAGAACTCCCAACCTTTGTGCAAAACTCTATGCAATTAACTCCAGTAACAGAATTGGAAGTTCCTAAAATCATACAGTCTTTGAAGAATAAAACTTCCACAGGTGTAGATGAAATTCCCACAAAACTCATTAAAAAATGTGCTCCTTCTCTGGTACAGCCTTTAACTTATCTCATCAATGAATCATTTTCTATTGGTCAGTTTGCTAATCTCCTAAAGATAGCTAAAGTTATCCCAGTCCTTAAAAGTGTGAACCTACATGATTTACATAATTACTGATGCATTTCAAAAATATTTCAATGTGCTATGAAAGATCGACTCACTAAATGTTTAATCAAATATAACTTGTTAAATAATGCACAACACGGGTTCAGAACTGCTTTGTCTGCTTTATCAAATTTTACACAGTTGGTCGTAAATGCTCTTGATAATGATGAAACTGTGATAGTACTCTTTCTTGACCTTTCAAAGGCATTTTATATTGTTGATCATGAAATATTGTTGCACAAATTATATCAGACTGGAGTTAGAGGAATTGTTAACGACTGGTTTAATCATACCTGGATAAACAATCCCAGTTTGTTGAAATTACACATTGTAACAGTAAAGGGCATAATGAGACATATCACTCTCAGGTAAAAACATAGACTTAGGTATTCCGCAGGGTAGTATTTTGGGGCCTTTTCTTTTCTTGATCTATCTGAATGATCTTCCTCACAATAATCAAGTAGAAACTGCAGTTCTGTATGCTGATGATACAAACATAATTATCAATAATCCTGACCCTATGTCTATAGAAACTGCAGCAAATACAGTCCTGTCTAGGTTAGAATCATGGTTCAGGAAAGACAAATTAAATTTGAACCTAAAAAGACCCAGTACATGGAATTCAATGCATCTAACTGCCATGGCAAAACTGCAACAAACAAAAAAAAAACACAACCGTATATTAAATGCAAATGCAACTGAAAATACGTTGACCACAAAATTTTTAGTTGTCCATGTAGATGAAAGCCAACGGCCGTAGCCGTGTTGAAACACCGGATCCCGTGAGATCTCCGAAGTTAAACAACATTGGGCGTGGTCAGGAGTTGGATGGGTTGCCACGCGCTGTTGGTGGGGGGTAAGGGAATGGAGAAGCGGAAAGGAACTGGCCACCCTACCGCACGTAAACTCCGGCTCAGGAACACCTCTGCGGAGGTTCGGACCTGCCTTCGGGCAGAATAACCCTTACCTTATATAGATGAAAAATTAAGATGGGATTTTCATATTAAAAAAATAGGGAAGTCTGAATTCTCTTTGTTTTGCTTTAAGGATTTTGTCTAATAATTATAGTGAAAAATAAGTTAGAATAGCATATTTTGGATATTTCCATTCAGTCATCACTTATGCTATTGATCTCTGGGGCTGCTACAAATCAAATCTTGATGTTATTTTTCGAATACAGAAACGAGCTATCAGAATGATATCGAGACGTAACAGATTAGATCATTGCATACCGTTATTTAAGAGACTATGAATACTCCCAGTACCAAGCATATACATCATGCAATGCATTCTACACGTGAAAAAATATTGATCACTTCAGAAAGAATTTTGATAATCACAATTACCAGACGCGAACAAGAAATAATATTTTTATCGAGCACGAGAGTAAAACCATTGCCTTGAGACATGTAGACTCTGTTGGATTAACATTGTATAATAAGCTTCCAAATAAAATTAAAGATATTAATCCCGTCAGTTCATTTACCACAGCTTTAAAAATCTCCTGCTGAGTATATGTCGTTTCACGAGCTTCTATAGTGCAGAGGAATACATGAAGTGCCGATAATGATGCTATTACTTATTAACTTTTAAACTTTCTTAATATCTAGTATATAGCATTAAAATATGTTAATGTCACATTGATTATGTACGTATTATTAACACCACATACATAAATATTTATTTTTATTTTGTCTTGTAAATATTGGTTATTAATATTATTTATTGGTTTAAACAATTGAGATGTGCTGTCCTAACATTGAGGTGTTTGGTGTTTCTGTTTTTTCTTTTTCTTCTTTTTCAAAATGTTCGTTATTGTGCATATATTATTGTTAATATTAAGAAATCACTCGACAACTGTTGGCATATTTCAAAATATGTAATTGTACAGTCTATGGAAGCTAAATGAATGAATGAATGAATGAATTAATTAATTTTCCATGGGCCCCTGGCAAATGCAACGTTTGCATTCACGGTGCAGTGCTGTCCTGATATTGAAACACTTGCCTAAGGAAATGAAAACTCGTATCATTATGAATATTAAGAATATTTCTGGTAAACTTTCCATTCTTTTTATTGATGAGTCAACTAGGCTCCAGTTTGCAAAATGGGGCGCCTACTAGGCTGTTACGTCAGACTTTGCTGTCGACACTGTCGTCTATTTGCCGACAGTTCCAACTGCTGGACACTTAAGAAAAACAAAAACAACTGAAGGCAGTAATGGCCGATATATTTTTGTAAAGTACCTATGATGTGATGTAAGCTGTATAAAGAAGTGTTTTAACCATAGCCGACTACAGTTACAAGCCGGAGTCATGTAAGTTTGGCAACGTCCAGTGGAGGCCAAGGTGAAAGCGCGGGATCTATCCGTGTACGTTGATGTCTAGTGAACTTCGTCTCGTGTTTCGTTTAATTTTTCACGAATATGTTCGAGTACCTATATATAACAAGATAAGTGATAGAATAAGCACATGCAGAGCCTATTATCGAAACAATATGAAGGCTAACCAGGGCTGAATAGCTTGGACTGTAGAGCTGGCTTTCAAAGCCAGGCTCAGTCCAGTGGTATTTGAAGGTGCTCAAATACGTCAGCCTCGTGTCAGTAGATTTACTGGCACGTTAAATAACTCCTGCGGGAAAAATTCCGGAATCTCGGCGTCTCCCAAAAGCCGTAAAAGTAGTTAGTGGGACGTTAAATCAATAACGTTATTATTTGTGATGGTGCGAACTGAATTTCGCTTATTAATAAAATATTTCGTGTATTTGCAGATGCCCAGAAAATGTTGTATTCCCATGTATCGTAACAACTATAGCATTAAAAAGTGTGTTTTACCTCGTTTAGTTTTCCTTCATACGAGGATTCAAAACAAAAATGGATTTGTCATTTTAAACGGGATAATTGGGAACGTGGGAAGGATTCAGTCGTATGCATAAAACATGTCACACACGAAAGTTTTTCAACAGAGGATAAAATTTGTGATAGTTAAGTCAACGTAACTATACTACCACCTAAACCTAATGAGCTTCTCCCTGATGCATGTCCAATTATTTTCCCAAATTTTCCAAAATATTTATCATCGAAAAGTGTTAAAAGGAAAGATCGTCGTGTCGGCAGATTTACTGGCACGTAAAATAACTCCCGAGGTGCTAAATTCCGGCACCTTGGCGTCTCCAAAAACCGCAAAGGTAGTTATTGGGACGTAAAGCAAATAACATTGTTATTATTATTTGCACTAAAAGGAGAAAGAGTTAGGCCCTACTCAAAAAGTTTCGTTTGTAACTGTGAAAGCAAATTATTTGCTGTCAAGAAACTTTCAAAGTGATAACTTAGAAAGAAGGTTTAGTCAGTACTTCTAGCTAATTGGTTGAAACTACAATGTTACTGCACCTCAAGTCCTAGAAAGTGAGATGAAAATTAGGATTAAGGGTGTTCTAGGGTTGCGTTGGTGGTGATTGTATGGAAAAGTGAGTTTTGACTGTAGCCAATTAGAAATGTCTGACTCCATCAAGACAGATGTTATTGGGCTCGATATGGAAATAATAAACAAGTTAGACTCACATTTATCATGTGAATTTTTTGGTGGGCATTTTGAGATGTCAGGGGGTAATATGCTGTGAGGATAAAAACACTAAGCGGAGGAAGCTGTCGACGCTTCACAATAATCGAGCTTGTGAGTACTGTTCTTAAAGTGTTTTGTTTTTATTCACGTAAAACGTGTATTTCTAACATCTGTGAATGCATTTACTGGTGTGTGTGTTTCTTAGTACCATTTTACGAAGAGTGTGCATTTATCACAATCATCGTGTTGGTCTAAATGTAGTGATTATGGGTGAAGTCATTCAGAATCGGACACGCCCCCTTTTCTCTCGTCCTCCGCTTGACAGATAGATACAGCGTTGCCAAGCGTACCTTCCGGCTTTAACTGTAGATGGCTCTGGGTTTAACATTAAATTTAGTCCAGACCAATTGTAAGATTTCCTTAAAACATGTTCCTACGTGTAATGGTATTACACAACATTTCGTGGCGACCGCGACAGGACATTTACGACTTGAAGAAGGAAGAATCATCGTACCCACGTGGAATATGGAACGCGAAAGCCTCGATAAATTACTGAAGCAAAGGACAGCGATAATGTTAATATTAGGGAACTTCAATCATTATCCACCTTGTTAGAAAGTAAGATAGCGATTTTGAACGAACTGGATTCGAAAGTGCTCGATTTGTTATTAGATGATGACGAGGCTGATATTGACAAGGAAATAGAAGGGTCTGATGAGTAGCAGAAAAAGTATCTGGACCTTAAATTGCGTATTTCGGGAATACAGGTTCAATAAACCGAATATCAAGCGGGTAGTGTTGATAGTAAGTCTAGCAACCAACAAACTAAGAAATTCAAGATGCCGAAGTTAGAATTCCGCACTTTTGGAGGGAATTTAAAAGAGTGGTTACCCTTCTGGAGTCAGTTCTCAAAAATAGATGAAGATCCCCAAATAGCTGTGGAGGATAAATTTCAATATATAATACAGGCAACAGTAAAAGGAATCACGTGCTAGGCGGTGATTGAGAGTTTCCCCCCAACACGAATAAATTACAGCAAAGCAATTGAAAGCCTAAAATCTCGTTTTGGCCAAGAAGACTTTGTGGAGGTTTATGTACGTGAGCTGTTGAGGTTAGTTTTACACAAGGCCTTGCAATCCAAATCCAGAATTGCATTGTCTCAACTTTATGATCAGTTGGAAACACAGTTGAGATCACTAGAATCACTTGGTGTCACAACGGACAAGTGTGCCTCTATGTTATTTTCCCTTGTTGAATCGTACCTCCCCGAAGACTTATTAAGAATTTGGCAACGCAGCATTCCATTTACCTCTGCTACAAATGTGACAGGCCGTCTGGAGAGGTTAATGAAATTCCTGAAGTCGGAGGTGGAGGGTGAACAGAGAATAAAGGTCGATTCACACATCTCCGGGACGTGACGGTGCTCACCGTGTCCGTATCCGTCCTTTCCGACATGAATATTTCACGTCTGTTCTCACACTTCAGTTCCGTGCAGTTATAAGACGGCAATCAAGTGTTCCATGATGAGTTATTTTTAGTGATGATAAACTGTTAATGATAGCTATAATCTTGCACGAAGAGGAGAAAGAGAAGAAGAAACAGTTTGTTCATCCTATATAGAAACGCAGGGGTAAGGAAGGAGAGTTTTCTACTCTATTTAAGTGCTTGAAGAACGGCGAAGTATAATTTCACGGATACACTACGTTTGCTTTCAATTACTTGAAAAATTAAATAATAATTACTTGAAAAATTAAATGAAATTGTTGATTAATTTTTAATACCCCTGACTTTGTAGGTTGGGGACAGAAAGTACCTTGCTGCGCCAAAGTCGGTGCCTATGTACAGACAGACTGATTTTCTTAATCTTAAAAGCAAAAAATGTCAGTTAACTATCTTCAGCTTCCATTTTCTCACCAATTTCGTCCCATACACACTTCTTCAAACCACTATCCATATATTTCGAATCAGCTAAATTATATAGAAAAGAACGTGCCTTCACTAATTCAATCAGCAGTTCGTCCTTCATTGTGGGAGGTTCAAACGTACAGAGCTAACCTCAGTACTCGAAGAAAGCAGAGAAGCAGGAAGGCGGGAAGAGAGAAATCACGTCCGTGAAAACAAGAAAATATCGTTAGCGAGCGAATACGTATTGCCGGCACGGATCACGGTGAAGCACTGAAGGTCACGGCGAATGACGTCAACGGAAGTGTTGGAACTCATCCCTTCGTTTACATTGCGACGATATTTTATTTTCACGGAAGATGCCGTCACGTCACGGAAAGCGCCGTCACGTCCCGGAGATGTGGGAATCGACCTTAAACCTTGCTACATCTGGGTTTGACTTAAGTATGAAGGGGCAAAAGAAAAACTAAAGCACAAGGGGAAGGATTCAGATAACAACATTCCTACAGCTATGGGGCTAAACAGCAAATCAATGTAATGTGCCGTTCCATTGTCCCGATTGCTAATACACGGAGTCAAGATGTTTACTATTTACCGCGAATGAAATAATGCATGAAATAAATGCATTAAAACGTCAGAGATATACAAAATTATACGATACAGATGCAATTCGAATCATAGTGGCCGTGACCGAGCCAAAATGTGTCTTTTTAATTGTTAGCACCAACCGTTGCCTAAGCTATAATACAAGGCCTTGAAATGGACTCATGGAAACGGGTAGCATCCTAGTTCACCATTCAGCCGCTAGGATCGCGTTCTTGCCCCCTTGTATTCGCATGGCCGTATAAGCCAATAAGTAAATTATATCTTAAATAAAAAGAGCTGAATGTTTTTGCGAGTATTGAGAGTACTTTATTTATAGAGCGGTGCTGCATTGGCTTGGATATGTCATTGAAGTTTCAAAACTTTCCATTTGAGGGCTACTTATCAAGTTGCAAAATTTTCCCTCTTCTACTTGAGTGTCTCGAAGCAATGTTGTCTAATAGAGGTCTCAGAAATTTTCATTGTAGAAAAACAGCTGGTTTGTCGTGTTTACACTTTCTACACTTAATTTCACTGTTGAAAATGTCTTTCGAAAAAAACCGTACACTTTTTAGTAACTCTCTTCGGGGCAAGTACTGTGTAGCGGAGGTGACAAATTCCGTCGTTCACTGCAGAAGTGCCACAGACGATGATTTTCGGTCTCTGAGGGCTCCTCGATCTCGAAAACGAATAAGACCCAATAATGGACTTAGATTAGCTGGAGAATAGATAGAATATGTTCTAAACAGCCTTTACAGTCTGTTCTTTCGCTACACGAACCATGTCATTGTATTCCGCTTGGCGTCTTAGGTAGCTGAAGAAGAGCTCGATGTTATCGCTTGTTAGGTTCCTCGTCAATGCATAAGGTAATTCCGGTAGAGTTGCCGCGCTTTTTATGTCTTTTGTTATATCTCGGTATATTAACTTTAGAAATTGTTGCAAATTCATCGAGCATAATTTGAAAACATGTACGGTACATTTGATCAGAGATGAACAAAATATTGGTAATTGAAAGTAAATGGGAGAAAGGAAGGAACAAAGGAATTGTTGCATCAGCGGCGTCTCTCCCTGGAACCCGGTATAGATGCCGACTTTGTTCGGGAGAGATGCCGCAAGTAAAATAATTAATGACAAAATCAAATTTAAGCCAATTTCTTCAACTTTAATATAACGGAACATTAGAACGTACAACAAGACAATTATATCCATATAATATAATCATTCAATGGTAAAAGAATCTGATAATTTACAACATTATTTTAATTTCGATTTCCTATGAATGTGCATGTGCAATGGATTCTTCACTGTGTTATATAAAACACCACTGCACTTAACGCCCTTGAAAGGGCTCTACCGCCCAGCGCCCGCTGCTCAGCCCGAATGCCTGCAGATTACGAGGGGTCGTGTGGGCAGCACGATGAATCCTCTCGGCCGTTATTCTGGGCTTCCGAGACCGGGGCCGCTATCTCACCGTCAGATAGCTCCTCAATTCTAATCACGTAGGCTGAGTGGACCTCGAACCAGCCCTCAGGTCGAGAGAAAAATCCCTGACCTGGCCGGGAATCAAACCCGGGGCCTCCGGGCGAGAGGCAGACACGCTACCCCTACACCACGGGGCCGTTGTGTTATATAAAGGAAACATCAAAATCATAATGAATATAATTCTGTCCTGACACAGTAATTTGAAAACATGTCTAAGACAGGATTCTTGAATCGAAAACTGATGTTTATCCTCTTACAAGTTTTTACAGATTGTTTCTTAAAACTTTGTTGTCTAGCAAGTTTGCTGCAAAAGTCGTTATATGTAGAGCAAGATTCATGCAGCCACTGGTTGTAACTCAAACACCGGATACAGTCATCCTTTTTTGAATATCATTTTGACTTCGGTGATTATTGAAGTAACTATACCTGCTGGACTCAGAGGAGCCTTTTTCCTGATTTCCTGACTGCATTCTAAGTTTCAGTGTTCGTTCCGGAATTCTGTAGTAACTTAATGCAAATGTATACTTATGAGCTATATCAAATTTGTTACTTTCATTGACCTGTCTCAGTCTCATCCTTGGCTTTGACAAAATGAAAATCACTGAGGTATGAGTGATGCTAGTAATACCATTGCTTATGCAGTCAGTCCCTGTTATGAATGGTGTGAAGATATTGCTCATAGGGTCGGTTGGTGTCTGCATTTCAGTGGGCTTGGCAGACTGATATGTAATAGCAGCGGCTGGCTCGGTGAGGAAAGCAACGGGAAACGACCTCACTCCTCGTTTCGCTAGTACCCCTCTTCAGTGACGCGTAGGCTATTTATGACAGCTGTTGGCGGAGCTGCAGAGGATCAAACCATCCTTCGGGCTGAATAACCAACGTGCATACATACTTATGAGGTATTTTACGCAGGCCACAGTGGATTGGGTAGTCAAGATACATTTCCCTCATGAATCATTTTTACTTTCTCTGAATGCATTTGAATTTTCTTAATATAATGACAAACCAAAAACCAAACCCCACAGCTCTTGAAGGGCCTTGGCCTACCAAGCGACCGCTGCTCATCCCGAGGTGTCGCGTGGTCAACACGACGAATCCTCTCTGCCGTTATTCTGGGCTTTCTAGACGGGGGCCGCCATCTCACCGTCAGATAGCTCCCCAATTCATATCACGTCGGATGAGTGGACCTCGAACCAGCCCTCAGATCCAAGTAAAAATCCCTGACCTGGGCGGGAATCGAACCCGGGTCCTCCGGGTAAGAGGCAGGCACGCTACCCCTACACCACGCGGCCGGCTCCGTAATATATGACAGGAAATCATTAATTAACCAACTGAGGCGTTCATCTTCAGTACTAAAAGATGCTCGTTTGTTCTCATTCCAGAAATATGTCCCATGTGAGGTGTTGCAGACATCATGCGCATCGAACAATTTCATAAAATGCTCCATAAAACAAATTACTTATTTTAAACTGTATTTAATGCTCTCGGGACAAACCACCTTCATACTTTTCAAACCAGAAATTGTTCCGGGGGAAATAAAATACGGTATTTTTAGCTCTTGCTACATTAATTTTCTCCAAATTTGTTGGGCAAATTATTTTTCTGGTTGGTTTCCTAATTTAAAATTTCTGAGTTTGAAGAGGCCTCTCAAATGATCGCCGGTCACGGTAGCAATGCTTACAAAGAAGTCCAGTGACAAATTTTGGGATCGCACGATTCTTATGACGTAACTCGGATCAAAACTTAGGAACTTAATTTCATCAGGTGGAAGTCGTATCTCATGCGTAATACTTCCTCTGTATAATGTTTATAACCTTTAATTTCTCGTGAATAAACCATGACTGGAACTGCGAATGCTTAACATCAGACGAATGCATAATACATTCACAACCAACTAAGTTAATAAACACGTTTAAAGGCGCGAACCTGGTACACAGGGGGCAAGAAAGCGACCCTAGCGGCCCGGCACTGAACTTCAGTGTGACCACTTCGATAGCGTTTTACGGGCTCTATTTCCAGGCCTTGTATTATAACGTAGGCAACGGCACCAACACTTCGAACAAGAGAGAATTGATTTTAGAAGACTGGCGAGAAAATCAGCGAACGTGATTTCAAGAAAGAAGAGGTATTTGGGAGAAACATCAAACTAACGAGAAGAATTTGGAAGAATAGCAGTAATATACGTCCACGCGTATAATACATATATAATATATTATATAAAACCGATAACATATTCAACAGAGTAATTGAATTCAGCCAGAAAGGTAGAAGCAAGGAAAGGAAGAAGCTATTGACGGACCTGACTTGTATGAAAAAGGTTTCGTTAGGAAGCATACATTAATAAAACGCAATCATATAGAAGATACAATTGAATTAAACTACGTAAAGTCACGTCGGACATTTTGGTAGTCTGCATAATAACTTAGACATAGATGTTTATCTAAGCCAACATAAAATAATACTGCAACACAAGAATCTGTATTCCCTAAATGCGCAAAACACCGACATGATGGACCTGTAAATCGAAAATGGGGTTGACGACCAGAGGAGACCAGCCGACTTGACGGGCTGATGAGAGCTCGATTCCCGCAGAAGAGATGCCAGACGACCGAGCTCACAACATCAAAGGAGGACCAGCGCGTGTAGCTGGACCAACACCAATCCCGGCAGACGAATGCAGAATAAGATGTCAGAATATTATCAAGTGAGTTTTATGTTTTTGTACAATGTAGACTGTGTATATTTGTTTGAAGTGTAATAGGTCGTTATATCTTCATCATATACGGTAATTCAATATCGAGCAGTTTCTCGCGAGTGATCTAAATGTGACATGTTTAGGAAAGTGATAAGTAGTCTTCAGCATGAATAAAGTTTATCTCAAGCTAGGAAAGTGATCATATAATAGTATAATGTTATCTCAACGATATCAGTCAAGCATAATAAACCACGCCATTAATGAAAGAGTATATGATGAGAATATAGTGTGATAGGTAGTAATAGTAAGATGTAGGACATCAGGGTCGTAAAGATAAATCATTTATCTCCATTAATAAATCAGTGGAGGTTAGATATTGATGCATATGTATAAATAAGGAACGTATTGGCAGAAGTGAGAGATAGATATTGATCCGGGGAATGATTTTTTTAAAAGTGAATTGTATTATGAGTTACTGTGAATTAAATAAGAAATATTGATATGTGGTGCGATAAAAATATAAAGAGAAATATTAGAAAGGAAGTGTGAGATGGTAGAATATCGATATATGAAGGAAAGAACTGATGAATTGTGATAATAATGCGAAGAAATAAGAGGAAGAATTTATATACACTGACTGACAGAGCAAATGCAACACCAAGAAGGAGTGGTCAGAACTTTATGCCAATTGCAGGGTAGACTGACGTCACTGAGGTATGCTCATGATGTGAAATGCGCCGCTGTGCTGCGCACGTAGCGAACGATAAATGCAAGGTCTGTCTAGGGAGGTCAAGTCACGAATGCTACTTATGGAGCCGCCATATTGGGTCTTTAAGCGAGCGTAACCAAAGGCAAGTGTATTCGAATTTAGAGGATTTCGGTACCATACATTGAAATAAAAACAAAATACCAACTATTTTTCATAAGGAATTTAATTGGGCATCTACTGGTCATGTATATATAACTGTATAACACTTAAATGATATGAATACATTCACAGCTATTTGAATAGGAAGATAATTAACAGAGCCTGAAAGTCTTTTTTTTTTTCTTTTTTGAAAAACAAGAATCAACAGAAAAGCTCATGTTCTTCTCTTTTACTTCCTTACAACTTGGTCTTACTGTGTTTCTTATTAATATCATCTGTGATACCGGTACGTAATCTTACCGACAGAAACATAGAAATCTGTACAGGGTGTGTCATTATGAATAGAGATCGGGCCAGGTAGGAAGACATCTGGGAGCGCGTGCGCACTTTGGACTATCTCGCGTAGCGTATCCCCTCCTAACAGAGCTCCTGCTACAAGGACAGCGCAGTGCATAAGTTTACACTCAGCTGCCGCGCTCTGCTTTCTAATTTCCCGTTGAGTAGTAACTGTGGTTAGTGATGGTGTACGTTAGGCCTATCTGTGACAGCATGGAAGACGTTAAAAGTAGCCTGCATCGTAAGATGCTAAAGAGTCAGACTCGTGCAGTAATCTTGAACGTTATAGACTTTATGGAAAGGGAGGCAATGGAAGAAAAGTTCGTGATAGATTGTAAAAAATGTGCAGGAAAGAGTAGCAGCAGCTGTTGGAGTGTCAGAAAGTTATTTGGTACGGATTAAGAGCGAAAAACGAAAGAACTAGGAAAACCTATGGATAGTCTGTTTGAAACACCAAACAAAAACAGAATGCGCACAAAAAATATTACTGGACTGGACGACTTTGACGAAGGTGACGTATGTCGTATTGTTAGCAAATTTAATTTAGATGAAAAATGTTTACCTACAGTTTCAAAAATTCGTGCAGAGTTAGGTAAAGGCTTAAAGTTCAAAGGATCCATAACTAGCGTCAAGCGAATTCTTCGATCATTAGGATATCATCAGAAAAAAGCTAAGACTAACAAGCGCATCCTAATGGAAAAACATGACATAAAATACAAAAGGTTTGTTTATTAAAAAAATGCCCAGTATCGGGCGGAGGATAGTTGTACATTCTGGCGGTGCAATGGGTTCCATCGAGAACTGTCTGTTAATCTGGAAGTCTGGCAGCAAAAGTGGCGACTACCATGATGACATGAATAGTGACTTTTTTTTTTTTTAAGAGTACCGGTATGAAAGATATCTTCCACCTCGCAGTGTTCTCGTAATTGACTACGCGTCATATCACAACAAGGAAGTAGATCGTGCTCCAAGTGACGATGATGTGGCTAGTGAATAGGAACATTCCACGCCGTGAGACGATGAACAAACACGAGCTTTATGAGCTTATCAAATTGCACAAGCCAGCACACAAAACCTACGTCCTAGATTAAATCATGGAACAGTACGGACACTCGGTAATTCGACTGCCCCCACATCACCCTGAATTAAACAGTATTAAAATAATGTGGGCAAAAGTGAAGAACTGGGTAGCTTCTAACAACGTCACCTTCACTATTGACGACGTAGAGAAACTCACTTGACAGAAATTCGTGTCAATATCCGCCGATGACTGGAACATAAGGGATGGGGAACATTTTAAAGACATTTGGAGTCCTTTGCGATCCAGCTGGGAGCCGACGACACGTCATCCGGTGAGGACGACAGAAATGCTGACGGAGGACTCAGTGGAACTGAAGAGATGTAGTGGACATAACAAAACAAGAATGTGCTCATTTGTGAATAATTATAGTGTCATTATTTTATTACTTCTAGTGCCATTTAAGTTATCTTCGTATACATACGTTGTTACTCAGCATATGTAGATCCTTTATGGTGTTTCCTTTTATGAATTATATTTTGTTTCTGTACCTGAGAACAATTATATAATCATACATGTCATATCGTTAAGTCACATTTCTTATTTTACAACAAAACATTGGCATTAAGGAGCTAGGGACAAACGATCATATAGTCTAACACTGCTTTCTCGCCTTAAAACAAAAGTACTTATTATTATTATTATTATTATTATTATTATTATTATTATTATTATTATTATTATTATTATTATTATTATTATTATTATTATTATTATTATTATTTCTTAATCTGCTTACCCTCCAGGGTCGGTTTTTTCCTCGGACTCAGCGAGGGATCCCACCTCTACCGCCTCAAGGGCAGTGTCCTGTAGCGTGAGACATTGGGTCGGTGGATACAACTGGGGAGAATGACCAGTACCTCGCCCAGGCGGCCTCACCTGCTAATGTGAACAGGGGCCTTGATGGGGGATGGGAAGAGTGGAAGGGATAGACAAGGAAGAGGGAAGGAAGCAGCCGTGGCCTTAAGTTGGGTACCATCCCGACATTTGCCTGGAGGAGAAGTGGGAAACCACGGAAAACCACTTCCAGGATAGCTAAAGTGGGAATCGAACCCACCTCTACTCAGTTGACCTCCAGGCTGAGTGGACCCCGTTCCAGCCCTGGTACCACTTTTCAAATTTCGTGGCAGAGCCCGGAATCGAACCCGGGCCTCCGGGGGTGGCAGCTAATCACGCTACCCACTACACCACAGAGGCGGATATTTTTATTATTATTATTATTAATATTATTATTATTATTATTATTTCCTTTCACCCTCTTTGGGGTATGTTGAATCAATTCTTTCTCTGTGTGTTGTTCTTTTCTTAGTGCCCAGTATTTCTTCATTCTTTCTGATCTTCGTATCTTCTCGTCTTCCGAAATAATAGATGTGGCTTTTAATGTAGATTTGTTTTGGAACGTTATGTTTTCTTCCTTAGTTATTACTTTAGCTGTTCTACCGAATAGTGATTTTTCTGTAATTTTTAATTCTACCGAGTCTTTTCAGTTTCTTTAAACCAGTTCGGTTCTGTTTTGGGTTACGGAAGAAGTCAAGATTTGTTCGGTTAATCATAGAGTTCATTCCGAGGAGAAGATGACCGTAAAAATTTATCCTCTTGCTTCGCATAGTATCTGAGAGTTTTCAATTTTCTTGTAACTTATCATTATTATTATTATTATTATTATTATTATTATTATTATTATTATTATTATTATTATTATTATTATTATTATTATTATTATTATTATCGAGTTATTTTACATGACGCGGCTTAGGTTATGAAGGCTGGTGTTATAACAAACCATATTCTACACTGCACATTTACAGCGTCGTAAAGTTAATTTTAAATCAAATTATTATTTAAAAATAAGGACTACGCAAATTGATACACGGAAAGGATTTTGACAGCTAATGTAATAAGAGGTTAAATTATGTTCTAACTCCTTCAATCTATCTGTCATCTCTAACACTTCTAAATGCATTCATTTCGGCTAGGTATGTGTGTTATTTTCAGCCGGAAGGGAATTCCACTAACTGAAAATCTGCGGAGTGTTACATGCCAGTTATAACAAATATTTCGGGTCAACTGTACGTCGCCACAACACTGAGCGAGAAGGGGAAGTCAGCGTTCTCGCTCCCACGTCTCTGCTTTCTCACACGCACACTTCCCCTCACCGGATGTCTTCCTAGTTGGCCCGATCTCTACCGGTACATGAAATACTGAACTTGAAGCACTGTATTTAAAGTACTAAACGACGGTTGTAATGAATTACCTTCAGCGTTTTCTTTATTAAGAAAGTAATTTCCGATACTGCGTTTCTAAAAGGTTACCCCAATATGTTGACAAACACTGTTTGCCTCTTGAGTTGAGTGCATTAAATTATGTATTGTAACTGCGGTTATCCATTCATGTGGTATTTCTTTGGGTTCTAAGGCAAACATATTCTGCACATATGCAATAAAAGTGATGTTCTTAGCTACTCTTAACTAGTTTATTGATAACCCATGCAGCTATATAGTACAAAGTGGTGGTGGTGATTATTGTTTTAAGAGGAAGTACAACTGGACAACCATCCTCTATAAACATTAATCAGAAGGAAACAAATGGAATGGGACCCAACGCTTCGAAAAGTGAAGGTATCGGCAAAAGAAAGATGAAGGCCACAAAGTGCGTGGAAATGAAAAACTTCGTAGGCCTCGAATGCGCTAATGTCGTCGCGGTCGGAAAAGAGCAAGTGTTAACCACGGGAGGTCGGATGGGCTAGAATAGTGAAAGCAATGTCAAGACTCAGCTAAGAGCCTCGTAGTCACAACCCAAAATAGATTTCCCCGCGTGGGTGGGGGCAGTAGAACAATACCCACGGTATCCCCTGCCTGTATTAAGAGGCGACTGAAATGGGCGTTAGGCGCTCGTAACTAGGGAGCGTGGTTTGGCAACCACGGGGCTCTTAGCTGAGTCCAAATATGCATGCACATAATAATAATAATAATAATAATAATAATAATAATAATAATAATAATAATAATGGTTAAGAAAATTAAAGCCATTTTTTAGACACGATTCCATAAGAAATAGAAATTCAGTCACTATTAAGTTGAGTTAACCTAGGTTAGGCTAGTTTAGGGATTACATTAGGATATTATGTTAGGCTACGGTACATTAAATTACAGTAGTTGGTTAGTGCGAGTGAAGCGAGTGTTGTGATCTTTAAGTATTTGTTCAGCCATATGATGTACTCTATAGAGCATTTAAGGTGAATGAAATTTAGCTGTAAATAATAACTACAGTACAGTATAAGACTGCTGTTATCAATACAATTGTTGTAATGATGGCCAGCTGGACATAAATTGTTGGGTTGAAGTGATAGGCCTATTGTTTGTTGTGATTATAATTGGTAAATGAACAGGTACAGGCATTTCAAATATCTGTGAAACATTTCTACGTTGCATGTAGGGTTAGAATGATACTGTCTGTAGTTTACATGAAAAGGAATGGAATGAAATGGCGTTTGGCTTTTAGTGCCAGGAGCGTCTGAGGACAAGTTCGGCTCGCAAGGTGCAGGTCTTTTGATCTGACTCCCGTAGGCGACCTGCGCGTCGTGATGAGGATGAAATGAAGATAAAGACGACACATACACCCAGCCCCCCTGACAGCGAAATTGACCAATTATGGTTTAAATTCCTGAACCCCTGAAAATGTTTTTCCGTGGTTTCCCATTTTCACACCAGGAAAATGCTGGGGCTGTACCTTAATCAAGGCCACGGCTGCTTCCTTCCCATTCCTACGCCTTTCCTATCCCATCGTTGCCATATGACCTGTCTGTGTCAGTGCGACGTAAAGCAAATATAGCAGCAAAATTCCTGAAACTGCCGGGAATCGAACCTGGGACCCCTGTGACCAAAGACCAGCATACTAACCATTTAGCCATGGAGCCGGACACATGAAAAGGAAATTTTCATAAACACCAATACTACTATTACACATTTCCTGTTACTTTTCTTGCTTGTTTTGAAAGACAATTTTCTTTCTTTGGGAGGTTTCCTATTATATGCCAAAGACTTAGATGGATTCGGGACGTTGAAAATTATTGGGATGGAATTCCACTTGAGTAATTTCCGTCCATCTGCCCTCTTTAGTTCAAATTGCGATTCTTCAAAATGATGCTAGAAGAAAATACGTAATAAGACCTATAAATACAAAACATCGTTCATATAAACATGCTATTATTCAGGAATAATACGAACGTATAACTTCACTAACCTCGCAGAAGGTGGTCATTTGTCACGCCTACAGTTTTGTACCCACTGAGCTCTCTTTTGCTTATATCTCGGGAAGCGGAACACTCTAATTCCGCCAGTTGTCTTATTTTGACAATTTGGTGCGGCTCAGTATCCGTTTTCCTTCAAAGTACAAGTAATAACTCACATCATTACATCGGGCACGCCCACATAACAACGATATTTGAGACCCAATATGGCCGCCACCGCAAAGGATTGTGGTAGCGTGACCAGACCTCCCTAGACAGACCTTGATAAATGGGACACGGCGTTGGCGAATGGCCCACTTCGTACCGTGATTTCTCAGCCGACAGTCATTGTAGAACGTGTTGTCGTGTGCCACAGGACACGTGTATAGCTAAGAATGCCAGGCCGCCGTCAACGGAGGCATTTCCAGCAGACAGACGACTTTACGAGGGGTATGGTGATCGGGCTGAGAAGGGCAGGTTGGTCGCTTCGTCAAATCGCAGCCGATACCCATAGGGATGTGTCCACGGTGCAGCGCCTGTGGCGAAGATGGTTGGCGCAGGGACATGTGGCACGTGCGAGGGGTCCAGGCGTAGTCCGAGTGACGTCAGCACGCGAGGATCGGCGCATCCGCCGCCAAGCGGTGGCAGCCCCGCACGCCACGTCAACCGCCATTCTTCAGCATGTGCAAGACACCCTGGCTGTTCCAATATCGACCAGAACAATTTCCCGTCGATTGGTTGAAGGAGGCCTGCACTCCCGGCGTCCGCTCAGAAGACTACCATTGACTCCACAGCATAGACGTGCACGCCTGGCATGGTGCCGGGCTAGAGCGACTTGGATGAGGGAATGGCGGAACGTCGTGTTCTCCGATGAGTCACGCTTCTGTTCTGTCAGTGATAGTCACCGCAGACGAGTGTGGCGTCGGCGTGGAGAAAGGTCAAATCCGGCAGTAACTGTGGAGCGCCCTACCGCTAGACAACGAGGCATCATGGTTTGGGGCGCTATTGCGTATGATTCCACGTCACCTCTAGTGCGTATTCAAGGCACGTTAAATGCCCACCGCTACGTGCAGCATGTGCTGCGGCCGGTGGCACTCCCGTACCTTCAGGGGCTGCCCAATGCTCTGTTTCAGCAGGATAATGCCCGCCCACACACTGCTCGCATCTCCCAACAGGCTCTACGAGGTGTACAGATGCTTCCGTGGCCAGCGTACTCTCCGGATCTCTCACCAATCGAACACGTGTGGGATCTCATTGGACGCCGTTTGCAAACTCTGCCCCAGCCTCGTACGGACGACCAACTGTGGCAAATGGTTGACAGAGAATGGAGAACCATCCCTCAGGACACCATCCGCACTCTTATTGACTCTGTACCTCGACGTGTTTCTGCGTGCATCGCCGCTCGCGGTGGTCCTACATCCTACTGAGTCGATGCCGTGCGCATTGTGTAAAATGCATATCGGTTTGAAATAAACATCAATTATTCGTCCGTGCCGTCTCTGTTTTTTCCCCAACTTTCATCCCTTTCGAACCACTCCTTCTTGGTGTTGCATTTGCTCTGTCAGTCAGTGTATTAATAAATAAAGTGTAGTTTAGTGGCGCAGACGGGATTGTAGTGGTAATGATGTTTACACAATGGATAATCCATATTGCATAACAAATGGCAACACGATACGGTTTTTACGAGCTATTGATAGAGACTGATCATCGAAATAAATCCTGATACCCATGGTTTTCACTCAAATGGCAATTGTAATGATAAATTCATACTACTGAAGTGGCATAAGGTTATTATAGCTAATATAACAAGCTATTAGTGACATGAATAGTCAATATTATCTTCTTAATAATATTTTATGACTGATAATGAGTTACAATTTTCATATATGGTATTCCCTATAAACCTACACAAAACTGATTGGATTTTATGAAGTGATATACTAGAGTTGCAATTTAATCATGAAGCTACCATAATTATTTAGAACCGGGCGAGTTGGCCGTGCGGTTACGGACGCGCGGCTGTGAGCTTAAATCCGAGAGATAGTGGGTTCGAAACCCACTGTCGGCAGCCCCGAAAATGGTTTTCCGTGGTTTCCCATTTTCACACCTGGCAAATGCTGGGGCTATACTTTACTCAAGGCCACGGCTGCTTCCTTCCAACTCCTAGGCCTTTTCTATCCCATCGTCGCTATAAGACCTAACTGTGTCGGCGCGACGTAGTCATTAGCAAAAAAATATTTAGGACAAGTTTACTCATTTCCAAGTAGATATTGAACGTGTTGGTGATTATTAGTAATTTAGTAGATAGTAATTGATATGTAGACAATGAATGCTACACAGGGATGAAACTAATCTTATTCTGTATGCGTCTAATTTAAAGAAAACATCTAAAAGTATTCGTTCTTAACATCAAGAAGTGAGTTAATTATCAAATGAGACACATTACTGTTAAGAATATTAATTAATTCATTCAAACGATTCCAATCCATGCAGATTTGTGAAACTGTGATCCATTTTATTTTATCAAGAGGTGTTAAAGCAGAGTTAACTACCCTTTCAATGAAAATTATGGCAAGTCCTACGAAAAAAAATAATATATTGTTGAACAAATAATTTTGAAGATAATATCAATTCCATCATTAATTTCAAACTTTAAGCAAACCTTATATTTTAATTGCCTCCCAAAAGGCCAACCCCTGGTCCACGTCGTGGGAGGTGGGCAACGGCATAAAGTAGGGGATTGCCTGTAGGGATGATATACAGGGGGGACTGTGTGTGCCCCATGACCGCTACGGTAGCTGTGAAGGCCCTACAGGAACCTTTAAAAGTGACGGCTAACGGGGCTCTGGTGAAGACCTCAACGGCAGCAACGGCGGAGAAGGAGTCGTTTGGTACGGCGAAGCTGGTGGATGAGGCAACCCTTCTTCTTGGGGATAAATAAAGAAGAAACCACTGCCTTGTGGTAACGAGGGATCTTTAAAGGCTAAGGGAGATAACCTCTACAGAAAAATCCTGCGGTCTAGCGCAGACAGGAGGCAGCCCCTCCACTGGACTTAGGGTGCTGTGGGCTAATAACTCGCACACCTGAATTAAACTTATTACAGAAACCAGACGAAATTTATACCGGCCGTATTTTATGGAGACGACTTTTGCAATGAAATACAAGACACGAATCGGATTCTGGAATGTGAAAACTATGTATGAAACTGGCAGACTGAGAGAAGTAACGGCAGAAATGATAAGGTATAAACTGGAGATACTTGGATTGAGTGAAACAAGATGGACAGGCTACGGAGAGGTGAGGACAGAAGAGGGAGGTGTCTTCATTTACTCTGGAAGAGAAGAAAATGATCAGCATTCAAGTGGAGTAGGTGTCTTACTCACAAAGAAAGCAAAAAATAGCATAATGGAATGGACCCCTGTATCACACAGGATAATTACTGCACGAATAAGAACCAAAGTTAGACCTGTGAGCATAGTACAGTGTTATGCGCCAACAGAGGTAGCTGAAGAGGAAGAGAAGGAGGAGTTTTATGATAGGCTGACATCAACACTAGCAGGGATAAAGAAGAAAGACATTGTGGTATTGATGGGAGATCTAAATGCAAAAATCGGTACTGAAAATGAAGGAAGAGAAATCATCATGGGTAGACACGGAATAGGGGAAGAAAATAATAATGGCCAGAGATTCATAGACCTATGCAGTAATTTTGGATTGGTTACAGGTGGATCATTGTTTCCACATAAGAACTGACACAAGATATCATGGGTGTCACCTGATCTCCGGACAGAAAACCAAATTTATCACTTGGCAATAAGTAAAAGATGGAAACATTCACTCTTGAATGTGAGGAATAAACGTGGAGCAGATGTAGGAAGCTACCATCGCCTTATGATTGCTGATATCAGATTGAAGGTGGCAGCACCAGTAAAACAGGCAGCAGTATGAATGAAACGTTTCAACTCCGGGAAATTTGGGAAACTTAAAGTGCAAAATGAAGATACATTTGAAGAACAGGTTTGAAGCCTCGCCGAACAACCAGATGAAGATGTAAATATCAAATGGAACACAGTCAAGGAACTCTTTCATGCCACATGTGAAGAGATAGTGGGCTACAGAGAGCCAGGGAGGAAAGAATGGATATCGGATGACACTTGGGAATCAATCCAAAAGCGAAGAGAGTATAAGACACTTGTCAACTCCAGTAGAACAAGAAACCTGAAAGCAGTAGCAATGAAAAAATACATGGAGGCCAATAAGGAGGTTAAGAAGAAAGTGAGGAGAGAAAAACAAGTGTTTACAGATCAACTGGCAACACAAGCAGAAGACGCAGCAAGAGTCGGCAACAGCAAAGAAGTATATGCCATTACGAGAAAGCTTTCTATGAGGAACTTTTCAGGGCAGAAACCAGTCAGGAATGCAAACGGAGTAGCCTTGACATCTGAGACACAACAACTGGAAAGATGGAGACGTCACTTCATGGAAGTACTCAATAATCTTGGTGAGGAATCGAGAACTGGAGAAGTTGAAACCATTTTGGAGGATCCAGACATCTCGGTAGAATCACCAACACGACAAGAGATTGCATAAGCAGTGAAACAAATGAAGAGTGGCAAAGCACCAGGTGTAGATAACATTATCCCAGAAGCCCTAAAGACAGATCCAGATTTAACAGCGGAAATCATGGAGCCACTTCTAACAATAATATGGAACAAAGAACACCTTCCTGAGTAGTGGAAGAAGGGTGTCCTCATCAAGATACCGAAGAAGGGTGACCTCTCAGATTGCAATAACTGTAGGGGAATAACGTTGCTCTCATATGGGGGAAAAGTGATGTCAAGAGTCATACTGAACAGAATAAGCATAGCCGTTGACAGGAGACTACGTCAAGAACAGGCAGGTTTCAGAGAAGGTCGGTCTACTGTGGATCAGATTAACACACTAAGGCTGAGTATCAGACATCTCTGTATATACTTTTCATTGATTTTGAAAAGGCCTTTGACTCTGTCAACCGTAGGAAAATGTGGGAGGCTATGGAAAAGTTCGGAATTCCATAAAAGATAATCCGTCTTACACAGGCAATGTATGATGGATATACTTATCAAGTAGAATATAAAGGGAAGCTGTCTGAACCTTTTGCTGTAAAATCTGGAGTAAGACAAGGATGTCTACTGTCGCCAATCTTGTTTATAATGACACTGGATTGTATGCTGAGAGAGGCAACGAATAGAAAGCGTGGCATTCAGTGGGGATTAAATAACCGATTGGAAGAACTGGTTTATGCGGATGATCTTTGTCTTCTTGCAGAATGTTTCCGGGACATGGAAATCAAACTGAATGGCTTAAAAATAGAAGCTAAAGAAGTTGGCTTAAAGATTCATAACAAAAAGACTAAAGAAATGCGCATAAAACATCGTAACAATTGTAGCTTGACGATAGATGGAATGGATATAGAAAGGGTAGAGGAATTTTGCTACTTAGGAAACATGATAAGCCAGGATGGAGGTATTTTAGAAATGTGGCGATTCTTATAAATAAAGCCAAAGGAGCTTTTGCACAATGAATCCCTTCACATTCGTATAAAAACGAAGCTAAGGATATTCAACTCAAATGTTAAATCTGTGTTACTGTATGGAGGTGATACCTGGAAAGTGACCAAAGACATTACCACAAGGTTACAGACTTTTATAAATCGGTGTTTGAGGTACATTATGAGAATATGGTGGCCAAAAACCATTTCAAACAAAGACCTTTGGGAGGCCACAGTCAAAGTCCCATACAGGAACAGATAATGAGAAAAAAATGGAGATGAATTGGACACACCCTGAGAAGACCACAAGAAAGTATCACAAGGCAGGCATTGAGTTGGAATCCAGAAGGCAGTCTCAGACAAGGCAGACCGAGGATTACCTGGAAGAGAACTATAGACAAGGAGATTGCTGGGGTTAACAAGACATGGAGGGAGGTGAAAACATTGGCGGCACAAGTGATTTATCTTGAACGAACGAAAGCGTTGCGTTGAGCATTTCTCTCTGGATTCACGTTAAAAATACATATTATTCGTTGCAAACCCTGAGATGCCTACCGATTCTAACCGTGGATTTTTCTTTGACGCCAAGAGACTTAGACTCGGGAAACGGCGTAGTAAGGATGACAAATGTGTGTTTTGTGAGGGTCATCATACCAGTGCAGATTGCTTCTCCGCTAGAAAAATGTCAATGGAAAGTAAACAAAAACTGTTAAGGAAAAAGGGGTGTTGTTATATGTGTCTGAAGTCAGGGCATATTGTAAAGAATTGTAAATCGAAATATATAAAATGTATTATTTGTGGTGGGAAGCATGTTGTTTTAATGTGCAGACACTTGTTAGAGAAACAACATGCTGTCCCCAAAGCAGTTAGCAACAATGAAGAAAATGCAACTCAGGAAGTCACGTTGGCAAATGTTTCCACTTCGTCTAAAGTGTTGTTACAAACCCTTCGTGTAAATGTAAGATCTGATGGAAAGACTGAATGTGTTCGATCTTTAGTTGATACGGGCTCCCAGAAGTCATACATTTTGCGTAAAACAGCTTTAAAGATGGGTTACACTTCACTGCGAAAGGAAATCATTTGGCATTCTCTTTTTGGTGGTGTGACAACACAACAGAATGAACATGAAGTTTACAGGGTGCGTGTAGGGGACCTGAACACGAATTTCGGTGTAATTTTGAAGCCTTAGACCAAGAAGTGATCTGTGGAGACATTTCACACGTTACGGAAGGGGAATGGATGAACGAGCTGAAGAAACTGAAGATAGATATCACCGATAATGAGGAAAGTTTGGAGCCTATACAAATATTTATTGGGGCAAACGTGGCTGGCAAACTTCTAACAGGAGAAAGAGATTTGCTGTCGTGTGGTTTAATTGCAGTAGAGACATTGTTAGGCTGGACTTTGATGGGAAAGATTCCTAATACCAAGAGAAGTGAAGAAAATGAAGGCTTGCTTGTAACTTCCATGTTTATTAAAGAGGCAAGTATTACTGATACCGAGCTCGATAGCTGCAGTCGCTTAAGTGCGGCCAGTATCCAGTAATCGGGAGATAGTAGGTTCGAGCCCCACTGTCGGCAGCCCTGAAGATGGTTTTCCGCCTTTTCCCATTTTCACATTAAGGCCACGGCCGCTTCCTTCCAATTCCTAGGCCTTTGCTATCCCATCGTCGCAAAAAAGACCTGTGTCGGTGCGACGTTAAGCAAATAGCAAAAAAAAAATGTATTACTGATTTGTGGAGGTTGGATGCAATAGGCATTTCGAATCCTGTAGAGAAAGTTACGAAGAGGGAACGAGAAACTGCAGCGAAAGATCATTTTCTCCAAAGTGTGCATCGCACTGATGAAGGTCAATATCAAGTTCGGCTACCTTGGACTGAGGGGCATCCCGTCTTGTCGTCAGACCTGAATCTTGCTTAAAGAAGACTGGGTTCGATGAGGAAGAAATTATTTGAAGTCCTTTTTCGAGATTACAATGAAGTGTTTGAAGATTGGTTGGCTGAGCGAATTTCAGAAGAAGTGCCTAAATCGCAACGTGTTCATTGTTGTCACTACTTACCGCACAGACCAGTTGTAAAGGAAAACATTGCAACTACAAGAATCAGACCTGTTTTTGATGCTTCGGCAAAACTAGGCAGTTCTCCATCTTTAAATCAATGTCTTGAAATTGGTCCTAATCTGATTGAACTCATCCCAAATGTACTGTTAAGATTTAGAGAAAAGAAGATAGGAGTGGTTGCTGATATTAAACGTGCATTTTTACAGATTGGTATATACCCTGAAGACAGGAACTTCTCTGTTTTGTTGTTGTTGTTGTTGTTGTTGTTGTTGTTGTTGTTGTTGTTGTTGTTGTTGTTGTTGTTGTGGAACTGTTATGAAAAACTGGAGGTTAGGGTATTCCGGCATGCAAGAGTGGTTTTTGGTGTAAAGTGTTAAGATCCGTAATCGAACACCAATTATTGAGAGAAGAGGATTCAAATCATTATCTTAAAGAAAAGTTACTGCACAGTTTTTATGTTGATAATGTTGTTTCTAGTGTGGACACTGAAGCTGAACTCAATGCATTTATGTCAGAATCGGTCAAAGTCATGGCAAAGGCCAAATTAGAGATTAGGGGTTGGGAATGGACAAGTGAAAAGTGTCAGAGTGTTCATGATAACTCTTATTCTGCAGTACTGGGTTTGTTATGGAATCGAGAAAGTGATGAACTCAAAGTGAACATGAGTTGGATTAGAGATTCCATTTTGACACCATTACCAAGAGAACAACCCTATAGGTTTTAGTTGCCCTGTTATGTCGTGTCCTAAATTGCTCCTGCAGAAGATGTGGAAGATGGAACTTGATTGGGATACAGAAGTTGACGATACTATCAAGAAGAATGTCTGTTGTGGTATGCATAACTCCCTCAATTAGAAGAAATTGGCATCCCCCGATGGGTACAGAAATCTGTGAATATAGAGGAATGCGTTTTACACACCTTTTGTGATGCCAGTCAAAAGGCATATGCAGCCGTAGTTTTCCTCAGGGTAGAGATAAGCAACAATGTTCAACTTCATCTGTTGGCGGCCAAGACACGAGTCTCTCCTATAAAGAAGATTTCTATGCCTCGTTTGGAGCTGATGGCTGCAACTATAGGAGCAAGGCTTGCGAAGTAAGTTCTGGAGGGATTAGGATGGAAAAATGTGAATACTCTGTTTTGGAGCGATTGTACTACAGTAATTGCGTGGATTACCAGGGGAGACAAATGGACGGTCTTTGTCAGAAATCGAGTTGATGAAATTAGGAAAATCACCTAATCTGAATCTTGGAAGTATGTTCCAGGGGAACTTAACCCTACACATTTACCTTCGAGGGGCTGCAAAACTAAACAATTAGTTGCTTCTAGATGGTGGGAGGGACCTGCATGGTTGAAGGAATTGCCAGGAAAGTGGTTTGCTCACAATGATCATCCCAAAGAAGATGAGATCAACATTGAAAAAATGAATGTTAACTGTTTGGTTTCAGAGAATCAAAAGGACTGGTATTTCAAATACTTCTCTAATTTTGTAAGAATTGTCCGCATGTTAGGGTGGTTGCTAAGGTTTATACATAATAGCCGTTTATCTACAGAACTGCATCAGAGAAGGGAATTAACTGTAGAAGAGTATGCCACTGCAGAGAGAAGAGTTGTTCGGTTTATTCAAGAGGACTCCTTTTCTGGGTTGAGGGACGACAGACTTCGAACGCTCAGAGTGTTCCAAGACCATGAAGGAATAATTAGACTGAAAACAAAGATCGCCTACAGAGATGACCATGAAGACTTTCGTCGGCCTGCAGTACTTCCATTACAACACGAGGTAGTGAAGAGGTTAATCATAACTGAACACAAGATACAAGGACACGTAGGATTGCAAATGCTGCTAAATAACCTCAGGAAACGCTACTAGATTTTAAACAGTCGGAAAGCTATAAGGTCGGTTTTATCCAAGTGCGTCATATGCAAGGGACACAGTGAAATATATCTTGAAGTTAATTCACCTCCACTTCCATACAATCGAGTACGGGATGCTACCGTGTTCGAGATCGTTGGACTGAATCTAACCGAGCCCTTATATCTACAAGGTGGCATTAAAATGTGGGTGTGCCTTTTTACTTGCGCGGTGTTTAGAGTTGTCCATTTGGAATTGGTATCGTCAGTCTCGACAGAAGCATTCCTGCAAGCACTCCGTCGATTTTTGGCTTGCAGAGGAAGATGTTCTGTTATCTACAGTGACAATGGGACGAACTTCACCGGGGCTTCTAATTTGCTTCGAGCTCTGAACTGGGAGGATATATCTAAGTACAGCACTGCTAGGCGCATTGAATGGCGTTTTAATCCCCCACTGCACCTTGGTGGGGGTGGATAGTGGGAGCGCTTGATACGCCTCCTCAAAGATTTGTTGAAGTGGATGTTGGGTAGGTCATGCCTTACCTACGAGGAGATGATGACTACATTATGTGACTGTGAGAGTTTGATGAATTCTCGACCTTTGACTTATATCATGGAAGAAGGTTCTGAACTAGTGCCCCTTCTTCATTCCTGCAAGATATAAGAGAGATTGGTGTTCCTGATATCGACATGACAGACACTCACAGCCTCTAAAGGAGGTGTAGGTACCGACAAACTTTGAAAAGGAATTTGAGGAAATGATTCAGAAATAAATATTTGGGGCAGTTGGTGTTACATCGTAAAAAAGAGGGCACCCGTACTGTAGCTGTGGGAGATGTTATGTTGATTGGGTGTGACAATCTCAAGCGTATAGAGTGGCCATTAAGATACATAGTTGAAGTTATACCAGGTAAGAATGGTGTCGTCAGAACAGTGAAACTCAGAACTGGTCAGGGTGAATTATTACGTCGAATACAAAGGTATTATCCCTTGGAAGTGTCTTCTGATGACCCTGTTGTATTCTCTAGAAACTGTGATTCTTCAGGTGCACCAAAGGATGACAACATTGGTGATCTAGATGTTACTCCAAATGGTCGAGCAGTGAGAGTTCCTGACAGACTTGACTTGTAAGCAGTAGGTTTGTATTTCGTGGTATTGTTGAGTAGCCTTCTGCTACTCAAGGTGGGAGTATGTTACGTCAGACTTTGCTGTCGACACTGTCAGCCATTTGCTGGCAGTTCCATCTGATGGACACTTAAGAAAAAGATAAACAATTGAAGGCAGTAATGGTCGCTATGTTTTTGTAAAGTACCTATGATGTGATGTAAGCTGTATAAAGAAGTGTTTTAACTTTAAAGTCAGTGGAGACCAACTGTAAGATTTCCTTAAAACATGTTCCTGCGTGTAATGGTATTACACAACATAGGCACTAGATCGGTAGGAAGCCCATACACAATCAATAAAGGAAAATGTTGCACCTTTTCAGGGATCGATAATCCGAAGTTAATTTCCATCAATCACCAGCGGCTGCTTTCAAAGAACGGCGGTTACTGATGACAGTGATGCCCACTGTTTATGAGGTACTTTAAACGAACTGAAAGTGCTGGAGAAAGGTCAGTGGACACAGGCTTTGTCACAGATTTATGCTTATCGAGATTATTCTTGAGAATTGCAATACGGTTCCTGAGGATTTGATTTGCACGCAACTTATCGCACGGGTGTCAAAGCTTGCCCGCCGTAAGCGCAGTGCCCGTGCCAGAAATACTTCCCCACGTTGCTGACTCAGGGCTGATCACACCTATCGATGACAGGCTCCAGTTGGTCTACACTTACAGCTACATAGGCCGTGGCACAAGGATTGACACAGTAATTTGTTAGTAAAGGGCTGTTTTCCTAAAGACAGGCTTGTTACGTCGCAGCGCAATATGCCCTCCTCTCCCCTACCTAAAAGTAATGTTGGTGTTTTCCTACAGAGCCAGCGACAAACGCTCGGCGTGTTAGGCCGACTGGTTCCAAACTAGTTCTGAACGACTTATTGCGTCTCACCCAGCGTACTATTTAAATTCAGAGTTCATCACGTGATATCGCCAGCCAATTCATAGTTAGCCTACATACACACATTGCCCACAATGTCGTTTCAATGCTCCAGAGGGTGAATAATTAATTGAAGTAGTTAGTGGCCATCCAATTCTGTGGGAATTGAAGAACACGGAGTACAAAAATGCCGTAAAGAAATATATGATTTTGGCAGATTTCGGCAATGTGATCGACAAAACAAATAAGCGCCTACACGAAAAGAAATATTGTATTGACAATATGTTAGCCTACATGAAACAATTTATTCTTCTTCTTCCTCCGCTTTTCCCACATCTCTGGGGTCGCGGGTGCGAACTGGGTCGAACATGTGAATTTCGCCATGTTTTACGTCCGGATGCCCTTCCTGACGCCAACCCTATATGGAGGGATGTAAACTATTGCGTGTTTCTGTGGTGGTTGGTAGTGTATTGTCTGAAAATAAAGAGGAAAGTATTGGGACAAACACAAACACCCAGTCCCCAGGCCAGAAGAATTAATCATACGCGATTAAAATCCCCGACCCGGCCGGGAATCGAACCAGGGACCCTCGGAACCGAAGGCCTCAATGCCCACCATTCAGCCAATGAGTCGGGCATGAAGTAATTAGTTATTGTTTATTATTATTATTTCGTGCACAGTAAAACAAAAGAATAGAATAAGTAAACATTAGTATATTTAGGCTATTGTTGAATATAAGTAGTCATTATTATTTTTATGACTGTTTTTGTTGAAGTGTATGGGATTGTGCTCAAAGATCGTCTGAGTCATCAAAGCGAACAAAATATGCACTGTTGGAATAATTTGTAAGTTAAATCTGCTTCTTATCTGGAATTCTTCTGATTTCGCAAAACCACCTGTCCCTGCAAGAGGGATCATATTCTTTGTAGGGAAATCCTCTTCGTGGGAATTCTGCGACACCTTCACGGCACAGTGAGCTGATAAATATTCACCCCTCAAGCATCTATATATATAAAATAAGAGTTTTGTCTGTACATTGCTCAGAATTTGAAAATAATGGTATTTCTGTATCGGTCATGTCCATAGTAACAAGAAAATGTACTTTTTACTTTTCCGTAATGTCTGTCTGTCTGTCTGTCTGTCTGTCTGTCTGTCTGTCTGTCTGTCTGTCTGTCTGTCTGTCTGTCTGTCTGTCTGTCTGTCTGTCTGTCTGTCTGTCTGTCTGTCTGTCTGTCTGTCTGTCTGTCTGTCTGTCTGTCTGTACACGCATCACGAGAAAACGGCTGAAGAGAATTTAATGAAAATCGGTATGTAAAGTCGAGGGATGAGCCGCTACAATCTAGGCTATAAATCATTATATTCACGCTGAGTGAAATGGTAGTTTAGGGGAAGGCCTTAAATTTAATTATGGAATATTTATATTATTAGCGGTCCTATCGATAAATACTATATAACTAAAGTTATATAGAATTCAATTTCCAATCATTTAGGTCTTATACATTTTTACTGTACCGGCTCTGATGATACAAATATTAATGAATTTGTATTTTTGTTGCTAAGTCCATATCAACGCCGAGCCACGAGAAAATGGGTTAACAGAATTTAATGAAAACCGCTATATAGAGTCGGGGATAAGAAACTACAGTCTAGGCTGTAAATAATTTTATTTTCCCCGATATGAAATGGTAGTTTAGGGGAAGGCGCCTAAAATTTAATTTTCAATACCGGTACCTATGTTATTGGTGCTATCGAAAAGTACGGTACTACATAACAAAAGTTGTAGACAATACAATTTCCGATCATTTATGTTTCATTCAGTTTTACTGTACCGGCTATGATAAGAGTGGTATTTCAGAAGGCCTACAGTATCCAAAGCGCTTAACACTGATCAACAATAACTTTACATTGACCATTGTTTGCTGTGGTGTTCTTCGTTTCTTATGGTGCCGCTCAACTCCGATAGATGGGATTACTACTGCGTACCGAGTATAACAGCCTGACTGAACATTGGCGGGAAATAGCTGGGGAGTTGGAAAACTTTCTTCTTTAGCATGAAATTCCTCTGGTTCATACATTTTCTGATACTACTGGTACGTAACACACTGGTTCATCATAGCATTCGAGCTATTCAATCCCTACTCTGAGGCACTGATTGGAATGAGTAGTGTGCATATTGAACGGAATAATGACAGAGGAGTGTTCATGGCAGTCTGCGACCTGGTTGTTCCAGCTCTGGAACTTTGGACTGTTCGATCGGCACCGTAGAACTATTCGTTGAAGGTGAGAAAGTGTGCGGTTTTTCGTTTGATCGAGTATTTTATATGATAACATGGCTTTCAATCGCTACATTCCTACTGACGTTTTTGTAATGACCTATGTTGACTTCAGTTAGGAAAACCACCAAGTCAGTCTTTCTGAGAATCCCGTAGCGAAGCACGGGTACATCAGCTAGTATTATATAAACAACAGCACACGGTAACTAACAAATCTACAGTTTCGGGTTTCAAGTAGACAGGCGTGTAAAAAATTCGGAAATCTGTGCACATGATTCTCAAGACGTTCCCAGATACTCTCCTTCCTCTGCTCAGCTGATAACTGAAAGTTAGTCTATGCCCATTTGTCATTAACTTCAGTGTAAGGCCAGTTTCTCAGCAGGTGATACTGGTGACTTGATTAGAATGGAAGTTTGCACTGATAGGGCTTCTTCGATGAGGTGCAAAATGGAGGCGAATTTCTCATGGGAGATTCTGAAATAAGCTTTAATTTTTTTCCTCTTCGCCCATCAAATGCTTTGTAAATCAGCTATTCAAATGCTCCTTCGGAAATCCTATCTTCCAATCTCTTTATTTTCAACCACTCACGAAGCACGGACTTCTCTTCCTGATCAAGTAACAGCAGCATCGCTAGTACTTTCCTTTTCTTTAGCTGAAAAAGATCCATGACACTGGAGAACACAATAGAACACAGATCGCAACCCGACTGCGCTCTCTAGGAAAACACTCTACTTGAACGTTTTACGTTGCGCTGGGCGCATTTCATCCAGCGCGACGCGATAATCCTGCCTCTAGGAAAACAGCCCTTAAGTGCTTGTATCAGTAGCGTAGCCTGGATCGGCCGATGTGGGGGGGGGGGGGGGGGGGGGGGTATAGTTAGAAAATGATGATAGAACACCATGAAGGTGCTTGTCGTGGTATGTACAGTTTAATATCTAAAATCCAACTTGCGAGGCTTCTTAGAAAAGATTCAAGAGATCTGTTGGTTCTACAATTATGTCTCTGAATGTTTATTTAGTTTATTATTTATTTTCACTTTCTGTTCATTTTTCTTTTTATAAAATTTCCACAGGGTTGGGGTCTAACCAACAGTAACCACCCTCCCCCCCCCCCCCCGCCTTGGCTACGCCCCTGGCTTGTATTTTGTGTACTTTTGTATCAACACGGTTACTGGAGGAGATACTACGTTCATCGAAACCTATTGCCCTTTCTTTAAGTATATAAAATATAAAAACAAGACGTTTTGCTACAGAAAATATAGAAGCGGCATATCATTCTGCTTCATAGGAGAATTGAGCATGTTAAGCACCTAAAAGAAATGCTTTTTATTTTTTACCGGTACTTTATGAAGCAACCTTTAAAGTAAATATTTATTTTTCTTAGTACACGGTGGTTATTTCACTTATTTTATGCAAACGCCGCGTTGAACACATTTTAATTATGTGTGTCCTTATATAAAATAATATATACATGTATTGCAAGGAGTATAGTAGTTAGGAACGTATAATGTACAGCCCTCCAGGCTTGCGTTACGTGACAACTAGGGCCCAGATGTTTATGACATGTCATACTTTTTCTTTATGTTATTTCCATGGAAAACAAGTTAAGCATAATTTTATCTACGGCAACGAGCTAGAATAACATAGAGAGGCGGAAGTGCTGCCTGGGTGAAGCTAATAGAACGAAAGTCCGCCATGTTTCCTGTTGTCACACAAGCAAGGGAGCATGGCCTTTAAATGACGAAAAGTGTAGAAAATACGCATTTTAGAATCACTGGGGGAGAATTAAAGACCGTTGCCGATAGCTTGAAGCATTAAAGCGAATACCGCCACTTCATCATATTGCGGCACGAGACCAACATCACGATCAGTTGATTGTAGGGTAGTTCGAAATCATCGCACAGTGACATACGAATAGGCCTCGAAATCGGAACAGGAGCGTTACCCTGCTTGGTTGTTGTGGTTAAGCGTAAATTAGAATAAATACGATGGACATAAATATTTATGACAGGAAGCCTTAAAATCATAGGGACCTACAATAGGTTCCAACCTCATGAGTACTGTGTTCCTTTCTTAATCTGTTTACCCCCCCCCCCCGGGTTGGTTTTTCCCACGGACTCAGCGACGGATCCTACCTCTACCACCTCTACCACCTCAAGGACAGTGTTCTGGAGCGTGAGACATTGGGTCGGGGAATACAAATGTGAGGGAGGGCTGCACATGCTATACTGAACAGGGGGCCTTGTGGGGGGTGGGGAAGGAAGCGACCGTGGCCTTAAGTTAGGTACCATCCCGGATGAGAAGTGGGAAACCACAGAAAATCACTTCGAGGATGGCTGAGGTGAGAGTCGAACCCACTTCTACTCAGTTGACCTCCCCAGGCTGATAGAATCCCGTTCCAGCCCTCGTGTCTCTTTTCAAATTTCGTGGCGGAGCCGGGAATCGAACCCGGGCTTCCAGGGGTGGCAGCTGCTCACGCTAACCAGTACACCACAGAGGCGGCCCATGAATACTTTACCACAATAATCGTTTAGTGTAATTATTTATTATAATATAGGGGGGATATCATCTTTCTCCCATTACCATATCATACTGGGATTACTAGCTGAAAGGTAAGCTTGAAAGTTGTCCATTATGAAGTGTGGCATAGTTTTAAAAACCAAGGCAACAGACATCTACAATAAAGGCTGTATACATTTGAAAAATTGCAGTAAAATACTATATTTACCATACTTAGTGTACGTTTGAACGAAATAAGTGTTTTTTTTGTTTTTTTTTGTGGTTACGTTTTCTTAGTTGTGGGCGCTCCATTTCCTTTGTTTGTAAATGTGAAAGAAAATTAAATAGGGCTGGAAATGTACAGAGCATAAGCAACTGAATTGAGTGGGATACCATTTATCTCTTTTCGCCCTCACAACGCATTGTTCCGTTAATTCCTTGTTCTTTAAACGAAATCTGAAACAAAATTCGACAAATAATTACCGTGGCTATCCGTACTTTCGCTAAGTAAACAATAAAATGGATTTAATTAAAAACAGAAATTACAAAAAGGAATCTCGGCTATAATTCAGTAATACTTACTTAAAGTACGATATATCCTTGGTTTTATTACTCCGATTAGAACAATAATACGCTGAGCTTACGGCTGGCATTCTTGAAAGCGAGAATCTATGTTTTCACTTCTTAAAAGTTAGGGAATTTTGGCATGCACGATCTCCCTGTCACCTCAACATATGCTCTCGCGCCAATTCGCTTTGTTTTGACAACCGTTAACATGGCTGCCCCTTATCAACTTGCTTCAAGCACGGAGCGGTGATGACAGGCTTACAGCCCCTCTATGTTATTCTAGCTCGTTGATCTACGGTGACTAAAATTATGCAATATTCATGAGAGTCATGTAAGTCATATTTGGCGTTTTTAACGTTTTTTGTCATTTTCCGATAATTTTTCATATTATGGTCATATTTCCCCGTGAATTTTCGTATTTTTTTGTCACAGTTTTATCTTTTCTAATTCCATTTTCGCATACCTGCTTGCAGTCGTCTCAAAGACAGATTTTTCACATCTCCTAATTGTTGTCTGTAATTTCTTAAAATTATCTTTTTTAGAAATATATATTTATGTGAATTAGGGGGTTAAGCTCTATAGAAAGAGACAGATTCGAAGAAAGCGACAGAAAGGTCAGCTTGAATTAAAATCTAATGATCTGACGGATTTCAAATAAGCCCCAATAACTTCCTGCGATGTTGAGTAGTCTTTTTCCCGTTACAAGGCAATGTTGTGTGAAAACAGAAGATCGTTCCTATCTGAAAACTTGAAAATGTATGTAATTTGCTATTGTAATTCTTTGTGATCGCCCATCAAAATGTGACAATTTCATTCTGTGCAGAGTCGAGAGTTACCCCCTGGAATGAGCAATTAAATAAATTCAAAATATAATAAGAATTATTAATGTTACCGTGTTTTGGTGGTAGTTATGCATGAAAGAAGGTGCTGGGTGGTGAAGGGGTCTCAAGCTACTAAAGTGAAATTAATTTTAAAATTTAACAAGGTTATATTTTCTTTTCAAAATTAGGTAACAACAAATTGAACAGGTACTTAGTAGCCGAAACACGATTGACAATTACATTTACATAGGTACCCCATTTGGGGCTTCAAAAAGTCAGAAACATAATTCTTGAGCCATGAGCCCAACCTTACAATGAACACCATACAACAAAGGGGCCGAAAACCCCCAAACATGCCAGAAACACCGGCTTCCAATTACATCCAAAAGCCTCCTTGAGGCAGAAACACAATTTTCAAAAAGGGCAACTTCCCCTTAAAATACAAGCCTATCATAGGCCACTCCGAACTCCACCTTTAAGCCGTCCTCAAAGGACATATACACAGGAGCAAAATACCCAATCTACTGAGGTCTGTTAAATGACAAGAAAGTTAATACATGACCTCTAAAATCACAATTTGAGAGGAGGCGAACTTGCACTCCTAATACACTTTGTCTTTAAGACCTATTTTGGCTCTAAGGCCACTGATGCAAGGGCTAATCCCATACTACAGAGGTGACTTAAGAAACTACTAACTTACATTACTGAAGAATAGGTTGCGAAAAATAAGTTCACCTCAAACAATGTGAGTGGGAGCTCGAGAGGGTTAACACTCTCTATCCCAGTATGTCGCTTTACAAGAGAATAGAAGAAAAGAGAAGTTACATTTTAGGAAAAGGTTACATAGGGGAACGCTTAGAACCTGCCCCGAAAGTTAAACTGCTGAGCTGGCAAAGAAAAAAATTTATTAATCGGCCATTACCTTATTGTTGACCGCTGCCGAGGAAAGAGGCGCTTCCCGCCTCCTGCTATGTACTTAATACACTGAAAGATGGAACAGAAGTGGCCCGGAGACCCTAAAATCAGCAGTTTAAATACTCTCGCAGAAAGTTCTAGGCGTTAGGGGAAAGAAAACACCCTCCCACAAAGATTTTATTGGGTAGGACCCCGCAACAGATTCAAGTTGGGGAAAGATACACCAGATTGGTCAGAAATTAATTGAAAAAAATTCGTGATTGGATACATTCAAAACAAGGGGAAGAAAGGGGTAAATATTGCCAACTTAAACAATGACAGAAAGAAATTTAACAAAGAACAAACTCCTGAAATTAAATTTTCTCCAACAAAATAGTTCTTTGACTCCGCACTAGGGTGCACTATTGTTGATCTTCAGTAGTGTCCTCTAGAAGAGAAAGTTCACACTTCTTAATACAAGCAAGACAAAAGTACGTCGAAAATGACACAGTTCACAAACTCAAAAATTTCCAGGTAGTGACATCTTCTGAGAAATTTGGAAATTAAGACCGTAGATAAAGTTCAGACTTCCTCCAGAAGAGGAGTTTCAACTGGCGCAACTTTTAAATAAACGGTGTGGAGGTGTACCGCCCGGTACAGACCTCCCCCCCCAAAAGTTCCTCCACGGGGTAACACAGAAGAACATAAACTTTAGTTTGAAAATAAGTTCCAAGTTTTGATGTTGATATTAAGATAACTTGCAGAAGTATTTGAGAAATTTCTTAATTCGGTTCCAAAATTTTGTTGTTGGAGGTGAAGTGAAGTCTTTAGGTTTATAGAAGTTGAATTTCTGAAGATAAGCTTTTACTACTTAAAAGTGAAGGAAAAATTTGCAATGTCCATCAGATATTGCGGTTGAATTCCCAAATGTAGTTATCTCTTATAGTAACTGTCCATGTAGTTGATGTTGATGAAGTTGGATGGCCGGACCGGCCGTTGCAGCTTGCGTCCAAAAGGAGGCCGCTCGGACCCCTTAAGTACCCTGAGATACCGCTCGCCCGCACTATGAGGGGAGCAGAGTGTTGAAACACGCCGCGCCCGCGGTGAACATATACAGGCTGTGGGCCAGTAGCAGGTCGTGCGCCGCACATCAGCCTTGGCCGGGAGGAGAGCTCCGGCTCGCCGTGCACATGTCGTCCTCGCTGGAGAGGAGGGGGCCCATCCCCCTCCCCAGTTGCTGCACGGCGCTGCGCGGCTGCGGGGGCACTGAAACATTAAGGCTAGGCGGCAGAATTGTGTTGGACCATCGTCTTTTGAAGGCACAGGCATTATGGAGAGGTTGAGGGGCCAGCGGCGTGTAGATATCCGTGGCATTTAATCTTATTAAGCCACAGTGTGAGGTGGAGCAGGAGACGGGAGCTTGGTAATGGCCGTGGCAAGAACAGGATGGCAGTTTAACGGATCGGGGCGGGTTTTACAAAAGGCTTACATCTAAAACCAAAATATTATAGAAGGGGCAGAATGCCATAAAAGTGAAACTCAAAAAAAAATATAACCTTCATATCCTTTCAAAATAATATGAAGCAAGTTAACACAAAATTACACCGGTTTCACCTGGGACAGGTGAACCCTAAATATCCTCTCGGTGGCTGGATTACTTAACAATAAGGTAACCGGCGTAAGAAAATCGAGAATGATACAAGGCCCATGAAATCTGGGGGCAAGCTTGCCCGCGGGAACAAAATTTTTGACCATAACCTGGTCACCTACCTTCAAAGGGGTGGGTCTCCGTCCACGATCATACCTTTCCCTAACCTTTTCATGAGACACTTTAAGATTGGCTTTAGCCTTCTTCCAAAGATCTTTAATGTTGTCCGGATCTATTATCTCGGGTAGAATGTCATTCAGAGACCAGAGGTTAGAGAGCGGCGAGTTGGGAACAAACTTGAACATTAAAGAAGCTGGAGTGAACTTGTGAGATTCATGAACCGCTGAATTCAAAGCAAAAGCTATCCAATGCAGGGACGTGTCCCACCTGGAAGGATCTTCATGATGATAGGCAATGAGTGCGAACCTGAGATTACGGTTAACCCGTTCAGCCAGAGATGGTTGAGGGTAATAAGCAGAAGTAGTTACATGAGAGATGGATAAGTCAAAACAGAATTTACGAAATAAATTAGATGTAAAAGCCTTAGCATTATCGGAAACTATGTATTGACAAGGACCAAAAGAAGCAAAGATAGTATTAAGACAAGAAATGGTGGACTGAGCGGTAGCCAGCTTAGTCGGAAATAACCAGGAAAATCTAGTAAAACCATCTACACATACAAAGATGAACTTGTTGGCATTCCCCTTTGACTGGGGGAAGGGTCCCACATAATCAATATACAGGCGCTCCATGGGGCGCGACGCTTGATGAGAAGACAAAAGACCTACCTTAGTGGACATGGTCGGTTTACTAAGCAAACAGGATTTACATGCCTTTACTAATTCACGGATTTCACCGTCCATACCCTTCCAGATGAACATATCACGAATCTTTTCACGAGTTTTAAAGATACCAAGATGCCCTCCTAATGGGGTCTCATGATAATACTTGAAGATCATAGGTACAAGAACCGCTGGAACAACAACTTTCATCATCTTATCATGCCTCGAAGGGCAACATAGAACTCCATTCCTCAGAACATAAGGGACAACATGTTCCCCAGAAGAAAGGGTTTCCATTATCGGAGCCAGCGTCGGATCTTCACGTTGGTATTTCTCGATATCCCTAAACAGCATGGGAACATCTGTTAGGATGGCATTAACCTCAGATAGCATGGACTCGGGAGGTGATGGGCTGTCGACCTGTTCATGGTTCTCAACGTCGCCTGAAAACATACGGCTGAGTCCATCAGCGACAACATTTTCGGTACCTCGGATATGCCTGACATTGAATTGGAAGGCAGAAATACGGATGGCCCAACGGGCTATACGACCAGTACGACGCGGCCTACCTAAGACCCAGCTTAATGCTTGATTATCTGTCTCCAGGTCGAATTTGACATGTTCCAGATAGAGACGGAACTTTTCTAAGGCAAATAAGACTGCCAACCCTTCGAGCTCATAGATGGAATACTTGGCTTCCTGAGTCGATAGAGTCCTAGATGCATAGGCGATGGGTCGCCTCCCTAGTTCAGTCTCTTGAAGAAGAACTGCCGCTACCGCCGACGACGACGCGTCCGTTTGGACGATGAATTTCTTTGAGAAATCAGGCATAGCAAGGATAGGGGCATTAAAGAGAGCTAATTTCAGATCTTCAAAAGCGGCTTGTTGAGAAGGTCCCCACTCGAATTTGATGCCTTTCCTACGAAGAAGGTTCAATGGCGCCGCTCTATTAGCAAAGTTAGGAATGAACTTTCTGAAGAAATTCACCATACCAATGAACCTGGCGATACCTTTAATGTCCTTGGGAGGTTTAAAATCACGGATGGCCTGTGTTCTAGAATGATCGACTGCTACACCATCAGGTGACACAATATGCCCTAGGAATGACATAGAGGGCTTAGCAAAAGCGACCTTGGACAACTTGACAGTTAACCCAGCCTTACGAAGGCGATTCAGAACTTCTCGCAGATGATCTAGATGTTCTTCGAAGGTCTCCGAAAACACGACGACATCATCCAAGTAGTGATATAAGTACTCGAATTTGATGTCGGAGAAGACCCTATCTAGTAGCCTAGTGAGCACAGCTGCCCCCGTGGGGAGCCCGAAAGGCACGCGGTTGTATTCGTATAAATTCCAGTCCGTGGCAAACGCTGTAAGGTGTTTAGACTCTTCAGCAAGGGGAATTTGATTATAGGCCTGATTCAAGTCCAAGATAGTAAAGAACTTGGCCTTACGAAACCATGAAAAGCAAGAATGAAGGTCGGGAAGGGGCACAGATTGTAACACCACCTTCCGATTGAGAGCCCTGTAGTCAATTACAGGCCTGAAGCCCCCTTGGGGTTTCGGGACTAGAAAAATAGGCGAAGAATACGCTGACTTAGAGGGCCTAATAATACCATCCTTCAACATCTGATCGATGATTTCTTTCAGAGCCTTCATTTTAGGTGGAGATAGCCTATACGGTGGAAAACGGACAGGAATCGAATCCGTGACCTCAATTTTGTATTCGATCAGGTCAGTAACGCCAAGAGTATCAGAGAATACCTCGGGAAACGACTGACACAGTTTGCGAATACTATCAGCCTGCTCCTCAGGTAGATGTCTAAGGTCTAACAACATCTCATCCTGGGTAGGCGAAATAGAAGAACATGACACAGAATTACACTTTAATAGTGGAATTTTACAACTAGAAGCAAATTTGAATGTGCACGACCTAGACTGGAGATCGAGCACAAGACCAGTGTAAGAAATAAAGTCAGCTCCCAATATAATGGGGCAAGACAATTGCTTGGCCACAAACAATTTAATTTTCCATGTAAATTTAAAAATACGAATTTTGACCAGTAAGGAACCTAGAATTTCTAATGGAGATGTATTAGCAGAAACACATTTCACAGGAGAAGAGTCATAGACAGGTAGGTTACAAACAGACTTCAATTTCGAGTACCATTCAGCCGAAATAATGGAACAAACACTGCCTGAATCTAATAGAGCTGTTATAGGTTCGTTATTTACCTCAATCTTAAGGAAAGGAACAGGTGCGGGGGTATCCGCCGCAATCTTAAGACACTCTTTGGGGCATTCAAAGGACAGATTAGCAGATTGAACGTTCCCAGAATTTTCGATCTGCTTACCAGGGGCTGAGCCTCGGGAAGATGAATTAGTTGACTCAGCCGAAGCCACTAGTCACTTTTGATTGTTGTTGGAAGTTACCCCAGAAGTTGAGCAGGAGGGGGTGCTATTCGAATTGGGACAATTCTTGGCGATATGTGAGAAAGCCCCACATTTAAAACAGCCTTGTGATGAACCAGCTTCATTATTTGCCCTACTAGACTTGATCAGAGGACACTTATTGCGCAGATGGTCAGGCGCCCCGCACGCATAACATTTACGGGGATTGACTGGTCGGCGAGGTGGAGGCCGAGTGTTACTAAAGGAAGGCGGGGGTTCTTTCGCGACACGCAAAGAATCGGCGTATCTAACTCCTTCCGCCGAGACGGCCAACGCTTCAAGTTCCGAGAAGGTTTGCGGGCACGCCGCGAAACACAAGTATGACCTATAGGGAGGTGAAATTCCCTCTACAATAGCCTGCACAATCTGATCTTCAGGAAAATGAAGGGCAAACACCCTAGTATAAAACTTAATGTCCTGTATGAAATCAGCCAAGTTTTCATCCAAGCGCTGTACCCGATAATAGTATTTCTGAATCAGAGATGACCTCGCGCGGGCAGGAATGAAATTTGCAAGCAAGTGTGCGTGAAAATCTTCAATAGATGACTGTTCAGCAATAGCTCTTACTATCTTATCTGAGAGAACACCAATAGCATAAGGATAGATTATTTGTAAAATTTGACAAGGGGAAAGAGAAAACACAAGGGCGTGATCCTGAAATTCAACTAAAAATCTTAAAAATGAAATAACTTCACTGGTGGTGTTGACAGAAAACTTAGAGATACCTCTTAGCAACATTGCCAATGGATGAGGCAAGCTGCTAAACCCGGGTGACATAGTAGGTAGAGGTTTCAGGGGCAAAGAAGTTAATTCAGAACGGATGTTACTCAACGATGCACGGCGTTCAGGCTCGTTGTCCAATGGGGCAGAGATAGTTTGAGCAGTGAGGGTTTTCCTATTTACTTCTCCCTTAGGAGACTCTTCCTCGCTACCTACATTCACTATGGTGGGTTGATCAGATTTGGGAGGAATTTCCCCAGTTAACAATTGAGTGACTTTACTAGACAATTCAGAAATAGTTTCAAGGAGCGTATTAGCTTCCTTCCTCTGAACGTCATTCACCTTTAGAGACAACAGATCATTAACTCTATTTGAAAAATGATATAGCCTGCCTTGCACACGCTTAATTTGATTAGGAGACGGATCATTTTCATCAAAAAAACTAACGACCGATGCTAGCCCAGTAATGTTCTCGACGATCGTGGAAAGAGAGTCATCAATTTCTTTCTCTCCCAAATTGGGGATGGAAATGGGCAAATCAAGGGAGTCTCTAAGCTTGTTAGTATCGATAGCAACCGTGCCTCCAGATTGCACGTTTCTAATAGTTAATTCGTAGATCAACTCCTCTTTGCGCAAGTAGTTAAGGAGGAGAACATCGCGAGGGCCGGGCATGATAACAGAAAAATTTTGAAAAACCTCAATAAAAAATTTCCAGCAACTGAGAAAATGGTTAGAGTTCGGATCAAAACAGAGTTTAGCCGTCAAAAGGGGCTAAATTGAGACCCATTCAACCACGCTCTGCTACCACTTGTTACCGTGTTTTGGTGGTAGTTATGCATGAAAGAAGGTGCTGGGTGGTGAAGGGGTCTCAAGCTACTAAAGTGAAATTAATTTTAAAATTTAACAAGGTTATATTTTCTTTTCAAAATTAGGTAACAACAAATTGAACAGGTACTTAGTAGCCGAAACACGATTGACAATTACATTTACATAGGTACCCCATTTGGGGCTTCAAAAAGTCAGAAACATAATTCTTGAGCCATGAGCCCAACCTTACAATGAACACCATACAACAAAGGGGCCGAAAACCCCCAAACATGCCAGAAACACCGGCTTCCAATTACATCCAAAAGCCTCCTTGAGGCAGAAACACAATTTTCAAAAAGGGCAACTTCCCCTTAAAATACAAGCCTATCATAGGCCACTCCGAACTCCACCTTTAAGCCGTCCTCAAAGGACATATACACAGGAGCAAAATACCCAATCTACTGAGGTCTGTTAAATGACAAGAAAGTTAATACATGACCTCTAAAATCACAATTTGAGAGGAGGCGAACTTGCACTCCTAATACACTTTGTCTTTAAGACCTATTTTGGCTCTAAGGCCACTGATGCAAGGGCTAATCCCATACTACAGAGGTGACTTAAGAAACTACTAACTTACATTACTGAAGAATAGGTTGCGAAAAATAAGTTCACCTCAAACAATGTGAGTGGGAGCTCGAGAGGGTTAACACTCTCTATCCCAGTATGTCGCTTTACAAGAGAATAGAAGAAAAGAGAAGTTACATTTTAGGAAAAGGTTACATAGGGGAACGCTTAGAACCTGCCCCGAAAGTTAAACTGCTGAGCTGGCAAAGAAAAAAATTTATTAATCGGCCATTACCTTATTGTTGACCGCTGCCGAGGAAAGAGGCGCTTCCCGCCTCCTGCTATGTACTTAATACACTGAAAGATGGAACAGAAGTGGCCCGGAGACCCTAAAATCAGCAGTTTAAATACTCTCGCAGAAAGTTCTAGGCGTTAGGGGAAAGAAAACACCCTCCCACAAAGATTTTATTGGGTAGGACCCCGCAACAGATTCAAGTTGGGGAAAGATACACCAGATTGGTCAGAAATTAATTGAAAAAAATTCGTGATTGGATACATTCAAAACAAGGGGAAGAAAGGGGTAAATATTGCCAACTTAAACAATGACAGAAAGAAATTTAACAAAGAACAAACTCCTGAAATTAAATTTTCTCCAACAAAATAGTTCTTTGACTCCGCACTAGGGTGCACTATTGTTGATCTTCAGTAGTGTCCTCTAGAAGAGAAAGTTCACACTTCTTAATACAAGCAAGACAAAAGTACGTCGAAAATGACACAGTTCACAAACTCAAAAATTTCCAGGTAGTGACATCTTCTGAGAAATTTGGAAATTAAGACCGTAGATAAAGTTCAGACTTCCTCCAGAAGAGGAGTTTCAACTGGCGCAACTTTTAAATAAACGGTGTGGAGGTGTACCGCCCGGTACAATTAATATTATTACTTATATTTTATTATTGAATGTGATAGAATTTAAAAGTATACTTTCAATATATAGGAATTTAAACAACAGAAATATTTTGAAAATTTCGAAAATGTGACCAAAAAATGTTTAAGTCACTTTTAATAATTAAGAAGTGTTTAGTGTAGTCACACAATGACTTTGATCTCTTTTTGCAAAACTGCAAGTGGTATCTTCCACAACTCTCATCACACAGTTCACATATACACGAATCACACGGTTCATGGAATCTCTTACTGATGCAGACTGCATGATGGAAACCATAACTTGCAAACCTGGTGACCACATGCCTCACCTCGTAGTTTGACTGGGTCTAGCGGGTCTAGTCCCTTTTCGTCATCGCGTCAGTGCTGTAAAATTCCTACCAAATATCAATTATTTTTTGTTCTCTTCTTCTTAGTGTTTGCTGAAAGGCGTCCGTTGAATGTAGAAGGATTTTATTTCTGATATCTTGTATTAGATAGTCTTCTTTTGTTAGTACGTACCGTATACAAGTCTTGATCGGGTGAATTTTGATACACCGAGTGTTCTCTTGAGGAATGATGCTTTCAGTTTCTGTAGGGTTTCTACATCGCTTATTTTTAAATGGCTCCATATAAGTTCCATTCCGTATGTTAGAACCGGCATTATTTTCGCTTAAAATAGTTTCATTGCGGTGGTCAAGGATAATTTTCCTGGATTTTGAATGTCTTTAAATGTCACTTTTTAGGTCATAAATGCTTGAATATTTTTAACATTTTTAGGTCATAAACAACCAGGCCCTGGGCTGGCGCTCGTGACAGCTATTCTCATGCTGGCATAGCTGTCAGCTAGCCTATCTTATCCTATGTAGTTCTGCAGAATGCGAACGTGGAATCTGATTGCATTTCAACCTGGACACGGCTTTTGATTTCACGCCTTTCTTCACTTACCGGTATGTTTTTGAAACTTCATGAGCCATCGTTCGGAAGAAGACATAAGAACCCGGGCAGCAAGTGGCACCTAGGAGTGTGAAAACAGTCCATATTTTGGTATGCTGTTAGCGAGAAGGAAAGAACTAAACACGAAAATTAATGTGATATGTGTAAGAATAAGGAGTACATATGAAATAAGTACCGGTTATTAATTAGGTACATTTTTTGTCTATTTAGTTTTTCGTTCATATACTGCACAGATCGTATGTATAAAACAGAATAATGTTTCTCATATGTGGGTTTTTCATTTATATATTTTATTCCAATCCCCTGAAAAACGCATAACTGAGGTCCGATTGCATTGTTTAAATTTAATTTACGACACTCTCTCTCACCTGGCAACAACGATGTTCAAATAGTGATAGAGCGCTCCAGTGTTGCTTAATTTACCACTACACCACTGCCGACAAAGGTAATACATGAGGGATTATGGTTTTGGTTGCGGTCAACGTGCTCTTGGGATTGTGACATGTGCACCTAAGACACACACATTGTCGGTACAATTGTCAGCAGATAATGAACATTCCAAGTCCAAGTGCATGAGTATTTGATTCTGAGACGCTACAAGACACGAACCAGCCCTGCGATTGGCTGTAGCCTCGTTACCTAGTTACGGACAGGAAGTGAAATGACACAGTTGACCGGTTGCGATAACAATTCGAATAATGTCAGCCACTGAGTGAACAGAATGGAGATTGTTTTATTAATTATAAGCAGTGGTAAATGAATTAACTACAAACCCCTATTACAGGAAAATCTCCGGCAATGTTACCTGTGAGGAGATTGCCCGGCATCCTTTATCAACGACGATATGCCATTTTATTGTTTGCAGTTATAATTTTTATAATTATGTACTATATGTTACATTGGGGTATTATGTGTACTAATATAGAAACATGGCAGCATGTGAACAAACTGGTAAGACGACAATGCATGCCAGTGACAATTTTAATCAAAATGTTTCTCAATGGCAATGTATAATACATAACCTTACTCCTTTCTCGTTTTGTTCCTTGAAAGGACTCCCTCTTCACTACCATAATAGGAACAAGTGGGTGTGAACACAAGAAAAGAATAGGGTTTTTTTTTTCTGTAGGCATTTCAAATAAACTGTATTCTAGTGCTTATATTGCATTAGAGTCATTTTAATATTCAGAATTATGGATAAATAGAATTTTATCTTCTTGAATAATATAACATTATTTCTAGTACACTACGCCTAAGTAATATCATGGTTTAAACAGCTCGCAACAGCCAGATGGAGAAATGCAATATGATGCTGTGTAATTAGCAATATCTTTTATCATGAGTGCAGTTACCCATGAAACTTGCATTCCTTTTGATATGTTCATATTTTTTAAACTGTTCATGCATTTTATGGTAACATATCCTATGCAAAGAATAGTTACAGGCTTCTCTGATTTTTCTTCAGAAGTATCAGTTTCTATCAGTGGTTCTGCTGTTCACATAGTATCAGTAGCTACTTTTCAATGGCTCAGGTTGATCCTTGATAGAGTTCAGTATTTATGACAACCCTTGAACGTCGGCTGAGACTGATAATTTTAACATTGCTATGTTTTTGGGCTGTGGTCTGTCTGAAATTAGTGTGGACAGAAAAACAACACTATGGTAACCATGGCAACCAGTACTAAGCCTTCATCATCATCTTACCATGTGCCTAAGCACTGCCTTCTCTGTACAGCCAGTACAAATGGCACCATGTTTTAAACATGTTTTCACAGTCTTTGTCTGGCATTTCGTCTATGTCACGGCAAGGCCGCTTACATACAGTAACATCACCGAAGGCAACCAGTCTCTGTGGTCGAAGTATATATTGCTATAAGACACTTGCACTACATGGAAAAGCATAGAATGTCTATATGAACTCTCTCAACCTCTAAGGAGAAAAATATATCCATGACTTTCACATTTTCTGTGTAGCAGAGATTTTTTCTTTTCTTTTACTTCTTTATACCAGGCTACTTGTGTATTCCTACATATGTTGATTGTTGTTTTAAGGGGCCCAGCATCTAGGTCATTGGCCCTCCTACATCTCTTGTGACCCTGAAATTACTGGGATAAATAGGCCTAAATGGATTTATTTTTTTGTCCTTATCTGTTCATATTTCATCATTTTTGGTCCCTTCCTCAAAGCTTAGGACGTAAACATGGAAGTTTCTTCTTCTCTTGTTCCCTGTACGGTAGCGACCTCCATTTCTGTTATTTTCTTGGTACATCGTCAACTCTTCTCTCTACTCCTTCCTTCACATTCTGTATCCATCTTCTCAATAGCTTACCTCTTGATCTTCTGTTAACTCTCCATTCAAGCATTGCTCTTAGAATTTTTGTTTCTTCCATCCTTCTGGCTTGGTTTGTACCGTACCCCTGTGTTCTTTATAGTATGTGATCCCTCCTTGTTTTCCCTTTTGCTTTGCAGAAACTTCATTTCAATTCCCCATATGTGGCTTTCCTCTCTGGCAGTTGTAACCCATATTTCTGCTCCATATGATAAAATAGGTCTTGTTCAACACCTCCTGGTTTGTGTTCTTGTCACACTACGTCTCTGTGCACATGTACAACGACATTTGATCAACTCTTAGTCTCTTTTAAACCCCATGCAGGACATGGTCAGAAAGAAATCACGTGTTCAATGAGCTCTTTAGATTTTCCATCTAGCGTTAAGTTGAAAAGAGGCCCCTAAAACAATGTAGTGAGATGGACAGCGGACAATGGGATGAAAAGTCAAGTTGTAAGTTTCTTCTCGGTTTTAATTATTGTGTACCTCATGGGTAACAGGGGAACAATGTAAGTAGGCCTATCTAGGTAGTAATATAAGAAATGATCTTTGAGGTAATAATATTAACGAGGTAGTTAAGAAAGGATACAGATTTCTTCACATGGTTATGAGAGTATTTAGGGGTTGAAGTAAGGATGTAAAGGAGAGGCCTAATACATATGAGAAATACAATGTTGTGCTGTGTAGCCTTACTTAGCAACATTTTCTCGTGAGTGCAGTTATAGGCCTACTCACAGAACTTGTGATCCATTTTGAAGTGTTTTGTAATTTTGGATTCTTAAAATTATTTATGTAGGTTTTTTTCCTCTTTTCTAAATATGCTGTTCAAAGTATATTTTCTGTTTGTTGCCGCTGCCTGGCCGGGCTGTAAAGACCTGCTTGCTTCATCTGGAAGAACATGGGTTTGATTCCCAGTCAGGAAGTTGAAAAATTTAGAAACATGATTTCCACTGCTGGAGAGGTTCATTGAGCCTCCAACATAGATGGATACTAAGTTAAATCCTGAAGGGGCCTAGAGCTAACAAGTCTAACTAACTTGTCCAAAGGTTTCTGTGGCCTGTATGGAGATTGCTTTGCTTTAGCTTTAATTAAGAAGGGCAGGTTAAAAACGGCAGTCACTATTGATAACAGTTTGCAAAAGATTTCACGTATTTGTTGTATTTTCTCCTGCATATTTTTTTTCCACAGAAAACTGTTAGGCCTAATACATATGAGAAAAATTCCATCGTATTAAATTTAATTTAATTATATTTTTGCCATTTGATCTTCAGAGTTTAGATAACTTACCGGCCTTCTTGGGACTGGACCATTTGTTGGATAACAAAATGGCTAGTTAAACCTACAGTATTAAAACAAAGGGTCTAGCCTGCATTTTATAGAACTATAATTTAATCAGATATATTTCACTTGTTTTAAACACTATTTTATAACATACTAGGCTTATAATGTTTGGTTGCAGCAATTTAATTTAATTTCTTATATGCTATAGGATTTTTATCCCAATATGATACAAAGCAAACTTTGAGTAATCATAACTTAATATTACCTAGTTTCTTCTTCTTTCTTTCATTTTGGCCAACTGTGGACCACATTAATTCGATTTCAGCTGCTTCTGGGCTTTGATCTGCACCCAGCCATCCTTCATTCTTTCACTCTGCAACCTTGTTCTCTCTCCGTCCGTGGTGTTTGGGTCTGCAAACTAACTTTTTCTTGGAAACTCTTCGTGTTCTTTATTTTCAACTTGTAAGTTTCCCTGTTGCTTATTTCCGATCCTTGTATTCCCATTTCTGTCAGGTCTTTCTTCACTTCCTGATGCCATCGTACCACAGTTTTCCTGGTCTCAAAAAACCTTACTATCTGGTTGGTCAGTCTTCCAGGGTTCATTCTGTAGATATGTCCAAAGAACATAGCTCTCCTCTTCTGGATGGTGTCTGAGATATTTTCTATCTTGCGGTACAGTTCTTGGTTTGCTTTCTTTCTGTATGATCCAGCCTCTGTTCTTTAGGCTCCCAGTATCTTCCTTAGAATTTTTCACTCCATCAGTTCTAACTTCTTGACCAATCCTACCTTAATCAAGTTCAAAAATTCAACTGCATATAAGGCTTCTGGACGGATCATTGTCTGGTAATGTCCGAGTTTTGCATTGATTGAGATCTTCTTGTTATAGGTGTTCATACTTAGCTTGTATGCCAAGTTCATTTTGTTGATTTTGTTGATTCTCTTTCTCTGACAGGTTGTTATCTATCCACTCTCCCAGATATTTAAATTTCCCTACTTTCCGAATTCTCCCTCCCTCCATTGTCATCCCTCTGGGTGCTGTTTCGATGTTGGTCATGTACTGTGTCTTCTCGAAGGAGATTCGTAAGCCTGCCTTACTTGCTTGTTCTTGGAGCTGGTCAATCTGGTTCCGTGCCGCCTCTATTGACTCTGACAGAATCACAATGTCATCCGCAAAGGCTAGGCAGTCGACTACAATCCCTCTATTCTTATATCCCATTCGTATACCATCTATTCCTTGCATTTTATTGTGTCACTCCCTAATGACCTTGTCAAGAACACAGTTGAATAGAAGGAGAGAAAAGCCCATCCCCCTGTCTGACCTATGTTTTAATCCTTAAGGATTCTGATATCCCCCTGAACGTGATCTTGGATGTTGTGTCAGTCACAGTCTGTTTAATGAGCTCTCTGATCTTCCTATCTAGACCCATTTCTTCTAGGATACGGATCAGTGTTTCTCTATCTACCGAACCGTAGGCCTTCTTGAAGTCCACGAATGTGAGCGCCAATTTGTTGTTCCTCTGTTTCTGGTATGCTGTGATCAACTTCAGGTTCAGGATCTGTTCCACACATTACCTGCCCTTTCTAAAACCTCCTTGAGACTCACCAATTTGTGGTTCCAATTGTTTTTCTGCTCTATCTAGCAGTGCCTTTGAAAAGATCTTATACGTCTCTGGTAGTAGCGATATTCCCGTGTAATTGTTGACGTCTGTCTTATCTCCTTTCTTGTGAAGAGGGTGTATTAATGCTGATATTCATCCATCTGGCAGCTTCTCTTCTTCCCAGATATTGTGTAGGATTCTTGTCAGTTCAACGATCATTCTCTTGTCAGCATATTTCCAAAGTTCTGCAATAATCCCATCTTCTCCAGGTGCTTTGTTGTTCTTTAAGGTCTTGATGATTCTCGTGACTTCGTCCACAGTTGGAGGGTCTGAGTCTGGGTTTGGATCCTTGTGACTCTAGTCGAATGTCTGAGATGGTGGCTCACAATTGAGGAGTTTTGTAAAGTAATCTGCCAGAATCTGGCAATTCTCCACATCACTGTGAGCTACTTTTCCTTCTTGGTTTCTGAAGTTGAGGCTTGGTGGATCATATCTACTCAAGGTGTTCTTAAAAGTTTTATAAAAGTCCCGAGTGTTATTTTTTTGAAAATCCTATTCAATCTGAATCAAGTGTTCCTTTTCATTCTTTTTCTTCAGATTGCTGATGGTCTTGGATGTTCTTTTCCTTGTTTCCTGGAACTTCTTCAGGTTCTCTGATTTTTTCTGGAACACCAATTCACCCACGCCTTTCGGTGTTCTTCAGTTGCATCATCACATTCAGGTGACCCCCATGCATGTTTCCTTTTTTTCTCTAGAGGAACTCTGACTCTTGCAGAATCAATCATAGCCTCTTTTAACTGTTCCTATCCCTGGTACTGTCTTTTGTTTCATTCTGTTGCAAAATCTTTGTGCATTCTGAGATTTTCTCTGTCAAACTTTGTTGTTCGAGTTGTGTTCCTGTTTTTCTGGGATCTTGGGAAGATCTTGGAGAGGAAGTGATCTGAATCTAAATTTGCACCCCTCAGGCCTTTGACATTTTTGATCTCCTTTTCCGCATGTTTTGAGATCGCTACATGGTCAATCTGGAACTCTCCTAGGTCGGGGTTGGGAGATATCCATGTTTTCTGTTTTCTTGGGAGGTGTCTGAATGCTGTAGATTTCATGACCAGATTGAAGGTTCTACATAACTCTACCAATCGCTCTCCGTTTTGATGAGTCTATTTGTAAGCTGGATAGTCTCCAATGATGGCTCTGAATCTCCTTTCTTTCTCCAGTTGTGCGTTAAAATCACCAAGGAGTATAATCACGTTGTTGGTTGGTACCTTGGATATAGTTTCCTCTAAGTCTTCCCAGGATTCCCCTACTTTCTTCAGGTCTTTCTTGTTCTCATTTGTAGGTGCATGTGTGTTGACTAGCGTGTAGAGCTTATTTGCACCTTTGAAGGAAAGGGTGGAAATCCTGCCGTTCCTGGAAGTGAAGTCTGTGATTGCTCCTAGGATTCACTTATTGATTATAAAACCCGTTCCCAGGTGAGGGACATTTTTCATCACTCTCTTGTCTGGTTTTCCTTTCAAAATCCTCTACTCTTGTGATTCGAAAGCTGACTCATCTGTGAATCTGGTCTCCTGTAATGCTGTTATCAGGATGTCTTGTTTGGACAAGGTATTGGTCAGATGTTTGATTTTTTCAACTTTAAGGAGTGAATTGACATTAAAAGTTTAAAAGTGAGTTACTCTTTTGCTCTTTAATCTCTTGCATGCTGGTGTGAGCTCCCCAGAATCCAAAGGCTCGCTGACGTTCTTGACAACGGTGGATTGGTTACCACCTGAGTTAGTGCCTATGCTAGATTTTTCCATCATGCTGAGTCGAATGTATTTGACTTGGGGCCGATGCATAGACATCGACAAGAAATACAACTGAGATTGTTAGCCTCAGAGGAGGTAGATTCACAGCCGCTCCTAACTTGGAGATCAGACGCTGTCCCTGAGCAGCCCATTTTGGGTTCAGACACTCAGAGTAGTTTTGGTAACTGCACTCCATTAATCCCAAGTACTAGGCTGCCTCCTCCACCACTAACGCCGTACCAAAGTCCACCTTCTCCACCGTAAATGCCGTTGAGGTCTTCGCTCGTCACCCTGAGCTGGGACCCTTACCAGATGTTACACACCGCTTCAGTGTGCTCTGGGACTCACGTGGGCAGGGTCGCCACTCCCTGAAGTAGAGCTGCCTCAAATAGGGTCTCTACCCGCTACCCTTATTACCTAGTTTAATGTAATTAAATTTAAACTAAACTAATGCAATGTAATTTATTCTAATCTAACCTTTTATTATAGGCTTAGGTTTTCTAGAAATATGCAGTGTTATATCGTAATATGTTATCGGCCTATTCTTTTTAAAAATATTCCATGTTTATGCTGAAATCGAAAGGAATATTGTTTCTGAGATGCACTGTTAGTCTGCAAAGTGGTAAATTTTATCTTTCTTTCTTCCTTTGTTTATTTATTTATTTATTTATTTATTTATTTATTTATTTATTTGTTTGTTTGTTTGTTTGTTTGTTTGTTTGTTTGTTTGTTTGTTTGTTTGTTTGTTTGTTTGTTTGTTTGTTTATAAGTAGAACTGAAGGATATGAGAAAGTGATGGGTAAATTGCGGGCAAGATGTGGAAGCTAATAGGAATGGAAAGCATTTGCTGGACTTCTGTACTAGTATGGGATTAGCAGTTACAAACACATTCTTCAAACGTAAGGCTATTCAACACTATGCATGTGAGGATAGTGGTACCAGATCCGTAATAGAGTCTCTGCAAGTGGAACTGTTGCAGAGGATGGGAGAAATGGGAGGAAAGGAAAATGTAGAGGAAAAGAGAGTTGTAACAGTGTTATGGGAGGGAGAAAAGGAAGAAGTAGTTTCTTTAGCCGTCACCATGAACCTACTACACTAGCATAGCAGGGTGAGAGGTGATACCCCCAGGTGGCGGATGGGGGGGTCCTAACCGGCTTGCCGGCGGACTTGAGCGAAATAAAATAGCTCTCGCGGACCAAACAAACATCCTCCTGTGGGTGGGGGATGCAGACGAAGAATACACCTATGGTATTGCCCGCCTGTCATAAGAGGTGACTAAAAGGGGCAACCAAGGGATGATCGAATTAGAACCATCAGACTACTTGTAATTAGTACCATCACGCGGGGAACACCATGGGTCGCCTTTACTTGCGAGTGGTACCACTATAATACCAATATAAATGGTCCGTTATTGGACATTATAAATTTTCCAATAACGGGCCATTTATATTGGTATTATAAATGTACTCATTTGGGACAAATATTTCAGATTCTCTATGGGAATCAACATCTATAATACCACTATGTTAGGTACACAATAGATTTGTGATTAGTAGCAACAGAGTGTGAATCAGGATGGGGTTTACAGTACCCGTGATTAGTATCACTACATGCGGATCACCACAGGCTTACGTTGCCTGTACTAAGTCCCATTATGTGAGAAACACCACAGACCTGGGCATTGCCTGTGATTAGTACCCCTATATAAACGACACCGTGGGTCTGCGTTGCCTGTGATAAGTACCCACTATGTGAGGAACACCACGGGATAGTACAAGTCCCTGTGCTTAGTACACCTATGTGAGGAACACCATAGGTTTGTGTTGCCTGTAAGTGGCGCCACAATGTGAGGAACACCATAGGTATGCGTTACATGTGCGTATTACATTACCTGTGAGTAGTACCATAATGTGTGGAATACCTCGAGTCTGCGCTACTTTTGATTAGTACCGCAACATAACAAATACCATGGTTTGTGCTTTAGAAGCAGTCCTTTGGTCAGTAATAGGGCCTACTATTATTTTATGATAGTTTCTGGGAATGTGGGGCGTTGCAGATTGGATCAACTGGTTGTTTTAAATTAATATTCATCCATTCATTCTTCATCATGTTTTGAAGTCTGGTCAGTGGATGATTTTGGACTTTTAAATTGTCATTACATTTCATCTCATTTCGTACCATTAGGGGCCGATGACATAGATTCTTTGACAAGCATCATCATCATCATCTTTAGCCATCAGAAAAAATGGAAAAGACCAGGAGCGAAGGGGATCAAATGAGTTGGGTAGGATCAGGCACTGGTCATAGGGGCTCCATTGTTAGTCATGTGGGGAAAGTGAGTGGAGTGTTATTGAGGAATTAGATTGAGGGAGATGTTGAAGAAAGTAGAAAAGGAGGAGGAGGATAAGGAGAAGGTGGTGTCATTTAGCCTCTTCATGTCCACGTCATTCTCCTTCAGACATAGTAACAGTGTGGTGTCGAACTGTACGATGACAAGCACAGAAGTTCTGTCAAGCCATTCCACATGATTTGTATGGACATATGTTTCTTGCCGATATTGGGCTACTTAGTCATATGAAACCTGTTCACAAAGCATTGTGAGTGTGAAAATGTAAACTGCTGAAGAACATGTTTACTCGGATACGAGTTGCTGCCAACGATGACGACAGTAATTAACCGGCCCACGGTCTACGGATAGTGTGCCTGCCTCTCACACGAAGGCACAAGGTTCGATTTCCGGCCAGGTCAGGAATTTTTACCTGGACCTGGGGATTGGTTTGTGGTCCACTCAGCCTACTTCATTACAATTGAGGATCGATCTGATGGTGAGATGGTGACCCCAGTCTAGAAACCAAGAATAAAAGCGGAGATGATTTGTCGCACTGACCACACGTCGCCTTATAATCTGTAGGCCTTTGGGCTGAGCAGCTGTCGCTTGGTAGCCAAGGCCTGTCAGGGCTGTAATGGCATAGGGTTTGTTTTGTAACTGAAACAAGGATGTGTCATGCTCAGCATTTTACCTCAACACTGTGTACAACATTATTGAATAATTTACATTGTTGCTACTTCTTTCCTCCCTTCTTCTTCTTCTTCTTCTTCTTCTTCTTCTTCTTCTTGGTAATGGGCCTACTTTGGACCACACTTGTTCAACTGATGGGCTTTGATCTTTGCCCAGTATTTTAAATTTTCTGCTGCTGTAACTACTTTCTTCAATCTGTCCAGGGGGTACCTTTCTTCCAGAGGTTTTCCTGAAATCCATGGACTTCTTTCAGGGTATTCCGTACAGACAGTCTATCTTGAAGATCTGACATTCCCAGTTCTTGTATGTCCTTCTCAGTTTCTGTCAGCCAAGTGGTTCAAATCTTCTTTCCTCACTTATTATAGGTTTTTATAATTTGCTGGTATATTAAGTCATTTCTGTTTATACTGTGTAGACAGAAAAAATTCCTCTCAGTTCCATTCCACAAATACTGTATTTTAAAAACGGTACCTATTTCAGTTAAGTGTATTGAAGTTTTAACTCTATCCTGTTAATATTAACAATGCAAATGGGCAGCCTAAAGCTTATAGATATGAAATTTTTAGCAAAAAGAGAACTATTTTGTGCGACTATTGTCTGTAACAACTGTTAATTGGCAGGCACTTCAGAGTTGTTATAACAAATTTCGACTGTAATACCATATCTGAAGTACTTATTTGATTACGGTTTGCATGAATGAATGGAATAAAGGAAAGGATGATAAACATAAAGCCGATAATTTAGGGACAATCAGCTTCACATGTGTTGCATGAACGCTTTAGGAAAACATTTCTGATTATATTAGAGATGTTTGCAAAATTACTAACTGGTTTGATAGAAGGCAGTTCAGGTTTATGAAGAGTTATTGTACTGAAGCCAACTTGTAGGATGATTCCAGCAAGGTGTAACAGATATTTTACATTCAGGAGGTCAAATGGACTGTATTGCGATCGACCTACCTAAGGTGTTTGATAGGGTAGATCATGGGAGACTACAGCAAAAATGAGTGCAATTGGACTAAACAAAATATTGGCTGAATGGGTGGCTATGTTTCTAGAAAACAGCAATCAGAGAATTAGAGTAGGGCAGTACAGTATTATTGGACCTTCATGTTTTCTTGTATGTAGGCCTATGTATAAATGATGTAAGTAAAGAACTGGAATCAGAGATAAGGCTTTTTATGCATAATAAATAAGTTACAGGATTGTGATTGACTGCAAAAAGACCTGAACAATGTTGTGAGATGGTCAGTAGGCAACAGTATGATGATAAGGTGAAAAGTCAGGTTGTGAGTTTCACAAAGAGGAAAAGTCCTCTCAGTTTTAAATACTGCGTTGATGGGATGAAAGTTCCTTGTGAGGATCACTAAGTATCTGGGTTTTAATATAAGGCAAGATCTTCATTGGGGATAATCACATAACCAGGATTGTAAATAAAGGTTTCATGGTTATGAGGGTATTTTGGTGGTTGTAGTAAGGATGTAAAGGAGAGTGCATATAAGTCTCTGCTAAGACCCCTGCTACAGTATGGTTACATCACCAAGATTACTTGATTCAAGAACTGGAAAAAATCCAAAGAAAAGTAGCTCGATTTGTTCTGGGTGATTTCCGACAAAAGAGTAGTGTTATGAAAACGTTGCAAAGTTTGTATTGGGAAGACTTGGGAGAAAGGAGATGAGCTGTTCGACTACGTGGTATGTTCTAAGCTGTCAATGGACAGATGGCGTGGAATGACAATAGTAGACAAATAAGTCTGAGTGGTGTTTTTAAAAGTAGGAAAGATCACAGTGTGAACTTAATACGTAGACTTTCACGACCATTAAATGACATTATGATAATTATTTGGGGATATTAGGTCATGTAATATTAAATACTAGCTGACGCGTTTCAATCCTGCGACCAGGATTGTCTTCAGAGCAATAACAAATCAAAATGGCAACTGTCACTCCATAGTAACCAGACTCAAGATAGAGAGACCCTGTTAGAAATATAGTTCATTCCAGGGCCTCCAGAGTCAGGGAGAAAGATGTTGAGTTAACTATGGAGGGTAGCCATGATCTATTCAGTATATAGCCGTCACCTTTGTTAAAATTATTCGGGTGTTTAGCAATTTCTATCGCCTCACGAATGATTCTAGGAATAAAATGTTTCTCTTTACAAATGACAGAAGTTGCATCAAAAATTATTTGATGGTCATTATGTTTGGCATGTTCTGCCACAGCAGACTTCTCTGGCTGGCAAAGACGTTAGTGCCTGCGATGTTCTTTAACCCTTGTTGCTACCTTCCTACATGTTTGGTCAACATAAACCGATCCTCAAGAGCAAGGAATCATATATATTCCAGCTCAGTTTAAACCAATGAACAAGGACTTGGTGGTGTTGAAGGCTGATAAAGGCAATGCTACTGTGGTTATGAACACCGTCGATTACAATAACAAGATTGAGGAACTTCTCAGTGATCTCACCTACAAGGTGCTAAAAAATTATCCTACCAACGCCATTGATAGGAAAACAGCGTCTCTTCTTAAAGCTAGCTTGATTCCGAATGATGTTTCTCGTGGTTTGCGACAGCAGGCTTCTACAGTTCCCCGACTTTATGGCCTTCCTAAGATCCATAAAGACGGAGTTCCCCTTAGACCTATTGTTAACAGTATAGGTTCCCCTACATACAACCTGGCCAAATACCTTGGTGAATTTCTTAAGCTGTACATAGGTAATGGGGCATCCATCAGGAATTCATCGCAGTCTATTGGCATTTTATCCAATCTGCATGTTTCTCCTGGTGATATTCTAGTCAGTTTTGATGTTATGTCTCTGTTCACTTGGACACCTTGTCTCTGTTGGATAAAATCTTTCCTGGCACCAGTCATCGCTAATTTCTATATGCAAGATTTTGAAGAGCTTTGTCTTCATTCTTGCACGCTCAAGCCTTCCATCTGGTTGAAATATGTCGATGACACATTTGTTATCTGGCCCGATGGTGAACACGAATTATCCATATTTTTGGATCACTTGAATAGCATACATCCGAACATTAAATTTACCATGGAGACTGAACGTGGAGGATGTTTGCCGTTGTTGGATAGTTTGGTTTCTAAGAAATCAGATGGAACTTTAGGTCATTCAGTTTACCGTAAGCCCACCCATACTAATAGATACCTTCATGGGTCCTCTCATCACCATCGTTGCCAAAAGCGTGCTGTGCTTAACACCCTAATCAGCCGAGCAAGGGAGGTTTGTGAGCAGGATAAATTAAACGGTGAACTTGAGTTCCTGACCAGAACATTTCTGAGCAATGGCTATTCAAGGAAACAGATTGACGAAGTGCTACATCCTAAGCCAAAAGACAGATTGTCACGTAATTCTCGTCCTTTGAGTCCGGCCTTCTTACCATATGTACAATCTGTCAGGATAGGATTGGCAATATTCTCAGAAAGCACAATATCAAGACCATTTTTAAGCCTAATATCATCCTTGGCAGTTGTTTACGATCTGTCAAAGATCCTATTGGTTTAAACTGTACAGTAATTTGCGATCGTTTCATGAAACCACAGACAACACTGCGTTTCCTGCCAGACGAACAAAGTCTGTTGGCTAGGTCAGAAACTTGATGATATGGCACGAGGTTTGACATACGTCTGAATAAATTTTTATCAATAGCTTAGAAATGATTCATTGATACTTTCAGGTAAATAATTCAGAATAACCATGTATACCTTCTCTTCTGCCTACGTGTTACATCCAAAAGTAAACCATTGTAAGAGAGCTTATTACAATCTCCTTCTAAATGTTTTACTGTGGCTTACAGATCTATTTTTCCTTGTCCACAGTGTCGTCTTCATCAGAAAGGAGATGCTGTCGGCAGCCTGTGCAAGCCTCTGTGTGAAGATAAGCAAATTGAAACCCTCACTTGTCACGCCTTTCATGCCGGGAAAGAGGCTGTATTCTCTGCAAACTGGGAAGAAAATCGCATGGTCTTCAAGGCATCACGGAGGGCTAAGAACGAGCTTGTTGATGCTGTGTACTGGTTAGATTCTCAGGGAAAGCGGCGTTACCCTAGCGAAGATGACTTCAGTGGCATGATCCGTGATGTTGTGTCGACCAAGTTGAATCTTTCTATTTCTAATGGTCAGTTACAACGATTGAGTCGTCTTGGATATACTAAGTCTAAGGAAGGTTCTGCATTACGTCAAATTGAAATGCAAAACCTCTGGATACTCCTTCAAGATAACGAGTATTTATGTTCCGTACTTTATTCAGATAGAGACGTATTTCCCCAATTATTGGGGACATGCGGTGGTTTCTTTGCTGTTGAATACGTGGAACCGGTCCAGCCCGCTTCTTCTGTGTTGTCGGTATCTGACGGAAAAGAGGCATGGGCTTCGCGGATCAGACTAGCCGTGTTGATCCTGGATCTTCTTGAGGAACTGGAAACAAATATGCCAGAGCCTTTTCATCTGTGTGATATAAAAATTACCCATTTTGGCATGGCAAAAGGTGGTCAAAGACTAAAATTTTTAGATCTAGACTCAGTGTTACCAAGGACTATTGCCAACAGAGCTACAGGAGATGGTAGTCACTGCACAAAACACGAAGACTGTGACTTTTTTGACTGCCGTTCTCGATGTAACGAAGCAACATCTCGGTGTGACTTGCCTGTCACAAACAATAATTTCCAAGTAGTCTGTGAGAAACTTTTTTTGGGTTGGACATTGTCTGGAACTGTTATCCTCCCAGGTTTGCTCATGTCGCAACACACTCCTTCATCTCTGGCTTCGCTCCTACGTCAGTGCGCCAACCCCGACTCGGATGCCGGTAGCTCACGTGCTGCTACCCCTGACGACATTAGACACAGATTGTACACTACTATCACAGAAATGGACCAAATGCTCAGCAGTGAATTTAATTGAAGTTTCTAAAACTAATATCACTCATGTTTAAGCTTTACACCCCACCCCACCGAGAGAAACCTGCTTCATGAAGATGATTCCTATATTCTAACCAGGAAGTGAACTGTCTAGTAAACTGTAGAGAGCAAGTGGTCAGTTTGATTGGCAGAAAGAGAACATGGCTTGAGCATACTGAACATTCAGTTGTTTGCTAGAGAGTCAAGTTGTAGGAAACCTTTGAAATTTAAACGTGAGCTTCTTAATTTGAAACTGAGCATAGTGACCTCTGTATGCAAATGGTTAACACCGAGGATTGTAAAGTTGTGAGGGACCAATGACCTTGATGTTAGGGTTGACATTTACATACCCTAGTGAATACGACTTCAATGGCATGATCCATGATGTGTCGACCAAGTTGAATCTTTCTATTTCTAATGGTCAGTTACAACAATTGAGTCGTCTCCAATACTATTTCTAATAAATTTCCCGTTTGAATATGCTATGTTTGCTTCTTTTTACATCTGTTGATCCAAGACAGGACTGGTTCCATGTTTCCTGGACTGAATTGCTGGGAAACAGAAAATAAATGGGTTGGTTGATGAGGGGAGAGGTGATAGTGTCCTCCTTCCTGCGTTTTCTGTCCTTGATGTACGTGCATACACTTCCTTGTTATTGCATATCCCTACCAGATTTCAGTTTACAGAATTAAGGAATCTTCCAGAAGAACACCATTAACACGTTGAGTGCTATGCAAACCCATTTGGGTATGTGACAGTAGTCAAGATTTTGAACTTCACATTCCCATATGGTGTCGTACGTTCGTTCGAAATCGAGAACTGTGCGAACCCATTTGGGTGCGCGGTAAGTGTGTGTTTTGAAGCTGTGTAAATCCTCTTCCTGCCACCTGTTGGCGATCTATTAAAGTATGTGCATAGTCCACCTTTCATTCGTCAATACCTGTTTTGGCGCGACCCCATATGGGTATGTCAGGAGTGTTTTGTAGGGTAACAAAGTCATTGTCTATCTTGTGCACGGATTATTTATGTAAGTGTGCAGTGCTCTGAGTTTCCTTTTGTGTGAGTTAGTTTGTTCATTACTATCTGTAAGTCATTATGAATAGATCGAGCAATAAAAGACTTAGTGCAGTTAGTCTGGATGATTTATTGAACAAGTCGGACAGTGATGGTGCAAACGAAGGATATAGTTACAGTAATTTTGAACCCAGTACAGAGCAAATAGCGATCTTGCATGTTCATTCATATTGATGCATTACAATCTTCAGCATACACTGTACTCCAGGTTTTCAATGCACCTGTTGCAAGAATTTTGAACGAACTTCAGCCGTCTTCAATGATATAGTCACTGTTTCCGATGTTGCACAATCATTACTGCTAGTCCATGTATACAGACTCTTACCAAAATTAAAAGTTAAACATGATATACATATTCAGTATTCCCTAATTACAAATTCTTTAAATATTATGTTCTTACATCCTGATTTACCAAATTTACATGATTTTCACTACTTTATATAACAAAATTCTCTACGAAAATTTCCTAACCTAAAATCATTTACAAACATTTCCTAATCTAAAATCAGGGATCGTACTTTTGTACGGAGTATGAACAAGGTAACGGTAACGTGTCCCTGCATAGGAAAAGGTAAGTATGGCCGAGCGTCGGAACATGAACTGCTGTATAAGTGCTAGCCCATATGAGGGTGCGTGTACATGTACAGTTCGTAATGACCAATACGACCCCATATGAGGTCGCAATATTTTACCTAATATACATATTAAATTAACCTAATATATTATAAATACAGTATATCCTCATATCAGCAATCACTTGCTTGGTTAAGCCTGTGAACGTTTTTTGACACCAGGGAGTAACTCATTGTTATTAGCTCATGGCACTAGATGGCAATCCCATGAATTTCTGTCTGACACTCAACGTGTTAAATTGCCCTTAATTCTGAAACCCACTTCGTCATTAAATTTAGGAAAAGAGATATTTTGAGTTCCTGTTCCCTGCCAGATAGGGTAATAGATCACTTTCTCTCTGCTCTTCCTCTACTCATCTCTGAGTACTCTTGATTAATCACCAACACTTCTCTCAACTCCTTCCTTTATTTTCTTTGTCCATCAGCTCCTTGACCTACCTCTTGGTCTCCTTCCTTTGCTCTTGGAATTCTTGTGTCTTCCATCCTTCTCACTTGGCCTGTTTCTCTTCATTCTGCCCTGTAGTGTCACCTTTCCCAGCCTGTTCCGTATCTTTGCATTCCCTATACAACCCTTCCATGTTTTAATGTAGACAACGGGTACAAGGAAGACGCTCTTAGTGTTTGCATAGAACACGTATATTGCCAAGAGTATTTAACTTACGATTGTGTTTAATGTCTCAATTGACAGCTAAAAGAGGAGGCTGTCTGTTGCAAAAAATGTTGAAAATCTGAAATGTAGTTTTCATGAAATAGCGCTTCAAAGCAAGGTAAAATTTGTGCTAATATAAGATGTCACACGCATACTCTGTTATAAGGTGGCGCTGTGTTGACTCACGCGCTCAGTTGGAAGTTAGCTGTCGTCTTGAATACATCGTGATCACTTTTTAATAAGTGGTTCTACGAAACCCTCAAAACCCTACAGTTGTTACAATACTTCACTTACATTCCTCGTTCGCAGTTGTAACCCATGTTTCTGCTCCATATGCCAAAAGAGGGACAAAGTAGGACTGGTAAAACCTGTTCATTCCGATAGAAACTGTGTGCAAGTTGTTCCATCCTGTGAGAGTACACTTTCTCAGATATTTGAAGCTGTCTACCACTCCTCTTCCTACTCACCACCATTGTCCTTACTCCTCGATAGCTCTGAACCACCCCATGCCAATAACCATGCTGTTTTTCATGCTACCGGGTGAATTGGCTGTGCGGTTAGGAGTGCGCAGCTGTAAGCTTGCATCCGGGAGATAGTGGGTTTGAATCTTACTATCAGCAGCTCTGAAGATGGTTTTCCGTGATTTCTCATTTTCACACCAGGCAAATGCTGGGGCTGTACCTTAATAAAGGCCACGGCCGCATTCTTCCAACTCCTAGTCCTTTCCTATCCCATCGTCGCCATAAGACCTATCTGTGTCGGTGCGATATAAAGCCACTCATAAAAAAAACTGGTAAAAAACCGTTTTTCATGCTCCAGCTTTACCTCTCTCAGTTTTGTCCATCAGCTGTAATAAACAACAGAGCTTCACTTCAAACCACTCTGCCATCCCAAGCCATGTCTTCAGCCTACTCTTGCAGTTCTGGATCAGCATTGTAATTTCCTCCAAAACTGATTTTCGTCCTAGTGCCCCCTCTCTTCCCGCCACTTCTCTTCAGTAATTTTATTCCATTCCAGTCTTCTATTCTTATACTGTTCTTGCTCTGGGCCTCCCTCTTGCCCTCTTTCCTTCTATCTTGGCCTCCAACGCTTGTTTTGGTATCCTTCCCTCCTCATCCTCACAACATGTCCAGACCATCTCAGTTTATACTTCCCCATCCTATCACTCAAGTTTTCTACCCGTATCTCTCTTCTGACCTCAACATTTCTTACTCTGTCTCCCATTGTCTTTCCTACCGTACTCAGGAACTTCATCTCACTGGCCTGAATTTTACTCTCATTTCTTGCTGTCAAAGTCCAAGTCTGTGATGCATACGTTAATATAGGAATATAGTATATCTTTTACATTAGCTCTTTACATTTCATAGAAACTTCTCTGTTCCACATCAGGTTCCTGACATTCTGGTACAACGTATTTCCCTGCTATCTCCCTATTCAACCTTGCATCTTGCATTATGTCACTTCCCAAATATTTGAAGCATTGAACAACCACAAGGTTTTGTCTGCTAATACTAATGATTCCTTCTCTTGTCATCACCGCTGTTTTTCTCTTCTCCACACTGATTTCTTTTCAGTGTTTCCCACACCTTTTCTCTTCTTCTTCTCTTCCTCTTGTTTTATGATTGCATAGGATCACTTTAGTCAGTCCATCGTTTAGGTCTCTTTGAGAAGATTGTTCGGGCTCTGCGGTCCTCCCAGTACTTCTTCAGACACTCCAATCTTTGTGCCCTTTCCTCAGTTGAAAATATGCGTGTTGTTGGTTTGTAAGGGTAAAGCGGAGGTTTGTATTTCTTCAGATCCTCTCTTACTTATCTGATCCATTTACATCTTGATGTCCAAGGAATCCCAGTCTCCTCTTACGCATAGTATCTGTAATGGGTTCTAGTTCTTTCTAAATGACTTTGTTAGGTATTATCCGCCACTGTCCATCTTTCTGCTATTTTTTGTTGAATCAGAGTCTTTCAATCCTCCTTTCAATTTTCTGAAGTTGATTGTTTATTTAGGTGACAAAGTGTTTCTGCTGCATATGTAGTTTCTGGTTTTATAACTGTGTTGTAGTGTTTTATTTTTGCATTCATTGATAGAGATTTCTTTTTGTAGATATCCCATGTTAATTTTTATGCTTTAGCTAATCTATTTGTTCTTGTTTATATTGAGATTTTTTCATTAGGTTATGTGTTATTCTTCTCCAAGATATTTAAATTGAGTTACTATTTTGATTTTATTACCATTTATGGTAACTTCTTTTAGTTGTGTTGGTTTTTGGGGCATAATTTCTGTTGTTTTTTCCCAAATGATATTTTGAAGCCAATTTTCTTTGCAATCTTTTGAAGTTCTGTTATCTGGGTTCTTGCTTCTTTTATGTCAACTGCTAGTAATGCTAAATCGTCAGCAAAATCCAGGCAATTTGTTTTGATTTTTTGGCAGATCTTTATTTTCTTTATTAATACTTAGCTGTTAAGTGTAATTTATAAAAGCCTAATACTCAAAATAACAAGCCCTGAAGGATATCTAGTCTTACACTAATTTAATGGCTGTTTATATATTTCACTCTGTGTTCCTCAAGTATTAGTATAATTAATATGAAAATGTCTTTAGACTGCTTTTGTAAATGTCATGTTCGTTCCTGTCACAGTGAAAATTCTAAGTACAACAGAAGTATACGATAGGTGCAATGGTTCGGAAATTGGGGTAGAAAATGTCTCTAATAGAATGAGAGAAATAAAGTGATTTGAACTGGCCGTTGCCAGTCAGTTTGGATTGATGTGTTTGGCTCTGTAAGAATCATTCTTGTAGCAGTGAATGGGGAATGGTAAAGTTTTTTAAAAAAAGAAGACAAAACTCAAATATGTTTCAAGCCATGCTCTTGATAATCTTAAATTTTCTAGTCATTTGTTAATTACAGAGTACTGTATTTTGTATTTGTGCAGTATTGTTTGTTGTTCTGCTGTCTGAATGTGTTGGTTACAATCAAGTGGATCTAGGTCCACAGATGAATTAAAAGAATTCTCCAATTTGTTTGCTACATTCTCTGAGAAGATCAAATTGATAGCTCTTATGTGGAGAGCCATGGTGGGTTTTTGCAATAGCAATATCTCACAAAGGCTTGTACTTATGTATTTACATTTGTCACTACCTGTAAACCACTTTACTCAAAATGCTATATAAATGTTAATACAGTAGAACGTCATTAATGCGGACTAATTGAGGCTCTAGGTTGTCCGAATTAATGAAAGTCCGGATTAAACACAATAACTTATGGTGTTATGAGCCAAGGTACATATATATAAACACTCTGTTTAGTAAAAAGAATGTGCATAGTACAGTATTTTAAATTTAAGAAATACGTACAAAGGTTATTTAGTATACAAGATATAATACTACACAGTATTAGGCCCTACAAAATACAGAATAACTAGTGCGGTACAGAATTAGAACATGGCAATCAAGGCACACCTTCATTGACCACACTCGACACGCTTACTGGTTTGAAGAAACTGCTTATCTTTTGTTGTCTTCCTTTGACATTAATTTCTTTAATAATTAACTCACGCAGGTGCCTCAAATCTTCGTAATATGCAGATATGTTTCTATTGTTGTTATCTTCAACGTATTTAATGACAATTTTTAGGTGATCTTTAATTTCACTAATGTTTGTTTGGCTTCGGTCATATTCATCCATTTCAGAGCTTTCTGCATTGATCACACTTTCAGTGATCTCTTCCTCTATTAAAATGTGATAACCTGGATTATCTTCTTCATCTGCTTCTAGCCACAACTCAGTGTCTTCCAGTGGTGCTGTATTTTCAGGTAGAGGGTGTTGTGAAAATCCCATGTTTCCAGTCCAGCCATATCTGGTTCAATCTCTTCATTTATTAGAAGTTTCTTCCACGAGTTAATCTGTCCACAGCAGACGCGAAATTGAAAATCGTGGATCTGAAATTGTAAGTGCATGTACAGTATGTATTATTATTATTATTATTACCGTATTTATGCAAATAATCCCCGCACCCTAATTTTAAGAAGGATCATTTTGAAAAAATGAAATGAACTAAAATTCCTTACATCGAAGGAGTAAAGTAGGCATAAACCAACACACTCCACGTCTAAAACAATTTTCACACGCGGTCTCTTTTTACGCAGATATTAACACAGTTCTTTTCGAGAAATGTAAAAACGTGACACAGACATACCGGTGAACACTGATGTTAGTTTTGTGATACAGTAAAACCTTGATAATTCGAACTCTTTGGGACGCAAAAATCTGATTTCGAATTAACTGCCAACTCGTGCTTCAGAAATGCCAACACTTGCTGCATCACAAAATTTTCAAGACCCGTTACTGCATGCAACTAACATTGACTAACAGTTTAAACACTTCAAATGCCATGGAAAAATTCCAAAATGTATCCAACAAGGTGCATTTACAGTATTCAAATAACACACTTGTATAACTCAGTAGGAAACATAACCTCACGCAACGAAAGAAAATAAGAAATATGATTCACAGACGAGGACAAATTATGCTGGCTCCCTGTGCAAGTGCTTTAGTTTTTGGATTACTGTACTGTTTGTATTTTTAGATGCCTTGTACTTGAATGGAAACTACCCGACGCCCGTAAAACATCATGGCTTATCGAGCTGTCCTATGACGAGGGGAGGAAGTCTTTCGCTTCCGTCTGCATTGCAACACAGTACAGTGACCCCATCTCCTTTAAAAACATCTGTTTTGGCTAGGCATAAAAAAACAATGCAGTTTCATTGGCATTGACAGTATTGTTCGGTGCATACGAAATGATTATAATTATGAGCCACACTTTTTCGCCAACTGTCGGCATCGCCAGTGTTCACGGACACTGCCTGTTACGTGATGATGTGGCGTTCCTTAAAATGCGGAATACGAAATAATTACGATTTCGCTCAAACGTAGCAACTATGAAACACACTGTCGACACACCAAAGTGAAAGAAAGTGCAGAAAGCTACCCCTGCACGTTCCAGAAGATGCATTCTATCGTGACACTGAGAAATGTTGAAATTAAATTACTCTGTAATATACTATTTTTTTAAATGTCAATGCAGTTTTAAATTAAAAGTCTGAATTGTTTTCCATTTAAATGTGACATATGGGGACAGTTTTCTTCCATCTGCAGTCACACAAAGCGTAATTGTACATCCAATATCGAAAACTTGCCAACCTCGACGCAAATAAAACCCACACCCGAATTTCGTGCCCCAATTTTTAAAAAATATATGCGGGGATTATTCGTGTAAATACGGTAAATGGCTGTCCGTATTAAGCGAAGTCCAGATTAATGAGCTTCTACTGTATAAACAAATTATATCTTCAGACACAAGACATGTTTATTTAGTTACAAGTCACAAGGACATTCTTTATCAAAACTCTATATCAGATCACATATTTAGTCCTCACATGTTAGCGATACTACACAGTTGCCCACATCAGGCTACCAGATATAAGAATCTTTAACATAAATGCAAAATGATTATTAATGTTTTTATTGTTCTGGAAACTTAAAGCGAGCAGTTTGTGCCTGTTAAGTTCAAATACTAAGATTGCAGATGCTAAGATTGTCAGAGGGTTTTCTATAGTTTCCCATTTTCACGCCATAAGGCCATGGTTACTTCCTTCCCATTGCCAAAACCTATATCAGAGTTTGTATGACCACTTGCAACAACAGCATTGTGCTATGTCCACTAAAGAGAAGAGATACCGCGAGTGAACAGTCCATTCATCACCAAAAGTTTGTTTCACTGTAAAGTGATTGGCACTTAACTTGGTGCTTATCAGTTCATGACGTCATTCATGACGACCAATAGGAATCAGTGAGTTGTTCGCTCTTGTACAGAGTGTTTGTGCTGTATTATTAATAATTGTTTCAGGTGTTTTAACAGGGGCTTAATTTACAAAGTAGGCACACTATTGCTAGAAGCTCATGTAGTGAAAAATCAACAACAACATATGCCTTAGAACCATGCAGCACATTGTTCGAGAGGGAAAATTGCCCTAACATACCTCTGGTAGGCATAATACAGTGTTTCCTTTGGACATAGGTATGTCTTATGGCTGGGGGTATCTGAAAATTTGCGTTTTGGAAATGCAATCCTAGCAGCTGTGCAGGCTGTAATGTAAGGTATGGAGGATGGCCAGACAATGTTACCCAACAGCCGTGCAGGCTGTGATGTAAGGTATGGAGGATGGCCAGACAATGTTGCCTAACAACCGTGCAGACTGTGATGTGAGGTATGGATGGATGGTCAGACAATGTTACCTAACAACTGTGCAGGCTGTGATGTAAGGTATGGAGGATGGCCAGACAATGTTACCTAGCAACTGTGCAGGCTATGATGGCTGATGGAAATTAGCAGCCGTTGATGGATAGCCATGATCGAGAGACATATTTATCATTTGATTTTCACAAAGGGAAAAGTGTTTTTTTTTTTTTCATATTTGTTTCTTTTGCTAGTTTTTAATGTTTATATATTGTTAAATATTTTATTAAGAATTTCCATTCTACGTATTAATGTAAAATCCTTTTTATTTCATAAATTATTGCCATAAAAGGTGGGATTTATACGGTCTACTTATAACAAGAACTATTTTCATATAATTATACTTTAAAACATGATTGTAAAAAGGCATAATGTATGAAGTAAAAGGACATCAAAGTGATTGGATAATTCTTATTTATTTTTTATGTCGCGCTGACACAGATAGGTCTTTTGGCAACAATGGTATGGGAAAGGGCTAGGAGTGAGAAGAGTAGGGATGTAAAACAACAGCACATGTATGGAGAATTTCTTGATGTATTGTTAACAAGACTCTGAGTAATTAAGGTGTGAAAATGGGCAACCACAGAAAAACCATCGTCAGGGCTGCTGACAGTGGGGTTCGAACCCACTACCTCCCAAATGCAAACAACTACATGATCCAAACCACGCAGGGACTTGCTTGGTGGATAAATTTGTTACATATATTATCTGAATTAGCAGCAAATTATTTTATAAATTAAAAAATCTTATATTATATTGCATTAGTAAACCTAATTAGTTCATTCTTCATGACCACATTGTGAACTTCCAGCTTATTTGGTCGTGTTGAAATCTTAGATAGAGAACAAAAATGGCCAGCCAGATGCCAGTGGGTTCCGAACCCAGATGCTTTTCATATTTGACTGAATAAACTGGAAGATTTTTTAAATAATTATGTGTACTTAATTGCACAACTATGACACCTGGTTCTTGAGAACATGCCAACTGCGCAGAAAGCATGTCTATCTCTTTCTGCGCAACCAAGGTAAGCGTCAGCTACTGTAGGCTACATTTTTATTTGTAAAGGAGACAAAATATCGTTTCAGTAACATGTAATATTTACTTTGTTATTTCATAATATTCATGTGATTCAGTAGGAGTGTGCCACACCTCTTGATGTCTCCATGTACATGTTTGCTTTATTTATTATTATTTTACTTCAGGTATGAGGTAGGATCCAAAAGTTCACGAATGGGGTGTGTAATTCCTTACCATGAACACTTCAATACAAACCACCTTCACTCTTTGGCAACCTTATTCTTTCGCCAGTGATGGTAAAGCTACCGAACGTCGTTTTTTCGTGCAACCTGTTGCTGGTTTTACCTCGTTTCCTAATGCAAAATGATGTCCCTTAGATGCTTTTGCATCTTTGGAAAGTAGTGAGAGTCATTGCAGGCTGTCATACGAATAGACATGATGTTGAAGTACATAGTGAAACTCTTAAGACCAGGAGGTACTGCTGTCCATTACATGGTTACCAATACCTGAATAATGTTAACGACGTTCTCAATAGTTTGACTATGATTCTCGCAAACATACTGCACGACATAATTAATTATTTCATCCATCACTGCAATCATGTTGAGCAGAGTAGGGATGGAAAACAACAGCACATGTATGGAGAACTTCTCGATGTCTTGTTAACGAGACTTTGAGTAAGCATGCTTCACCATGACATCTCGGTCCAAACGACCAGTCTTCATTCCACAGTCAGTAGCATAGATGTAGTGTATGTGCTAGCAGGAAGAAATGTGGTTAGAACAAACTGTCATTTCATTTGATGATACCTTTTCCTTTGTCCTGGACTCAATACCAAGAAAACTGAGTACATGGAGTGTGCTCCATGGACAAATGGAACCATTCAGATAGATGGCCAAGATCTCAATAAAGTAGAACAGTTTAAATACGAAGGTAATCCAAAAAATAACTTCTCCCATTTTTGTATCAATACATAGACCTGTTTGTTTCTACAATGGTTTACATCATTTTACAGCTTGAATATTTAGATATTTTTCTACATAATCACCATTTTGGCCGATGCATTTTGTAGTCTTCAGTCAGTGGCACCCATCTTGCGCACACCTTCGGGTATTTCAACTTTTCCGTTAAAATTCTGTGAGCGTCGCATCGGGAAAACTCAGGAACCAAAGTGCAGAGATCATCCAGGGTGATCCACCGATCTTCATGCATGATTTGCTCAACCTTCACGACTGTGTTGACGGAAAGTGACGGGTCTCCCGCTCCTTTGTTCGTCAATTGGCAATGGATTTCAATTGGTTCAGTACCTTTCGCGTTCAAAAACTGAATAACTGTGCACAGTTCGCACTTGGCGGTAACATCCAACGGGAGCTCCATTCTTAATGGCTGCCAAGCCAAAACCGAGTGCCTCAGCGCGGCATGCGCATGTTTATATGTGAGCTTGGGAAACACTCTTCACAATATTGTGACCAACAGCCACACGAACGGAGTTCTGTATTTATAAAAAGAATAGGAGACCTTATTTTTGGGATTACCCTCGTACCATGGTTCTTTGATAAGCGCTGAGTGTGACGGGCACCCGTGCACGAGTAAATGCAGCGTGGATGAAGTGGTGGCAAATTACTGGCGTTCTCTACGATCGTCGGATACCAATCCACCTGAAGTCCAAGGTTTACAGGACTGTTGTATGCCCAGTTGCTCTTTATGGCTCTGAATGCTGACCAGCAACAGTGAAGCACAAGCAAGCTCTTCATGTCATGCAGATGCGTGTGCTTCGCTGGTCACTTGAACTGACCCGGCTAGATCTTGTCACCAACCTAGAAATCCAGAAAATCATGGCAGTTGCCCCGATCGTAGACAAGATGCGTGAGACCCGACTTCAGTGGTATGACCACATAATGCATAGAGAAGGTTCATCTAGTGTACAGACGACACTTCGCATCATGCCACGTGGTCGGCCCAAGAAATGCTGACTTGATCACCTCCAAGAAGACTTGCTATGTTCATCTTGTTCCAAATGATGCGCCTAATAGAACCAAGTGGAGATTGTCTTGCAAAACAGTGGACCCTGCTCCATTGCGGTACTAACACTAAGAAGATGATGATGATTTTTGTCCTGAAAGAGGACTTCGAAACCCTTATAAAGTAGCATATGTCGGAACACACAACAGCATGGAAAGGATTATGCAGGTCTGTAAAAGATGATTTCCCATTCTTAGCTGGGAATTGCGAATCAGTTGAATGTCCACACAGCCCAATATCCCAGAAAAATTTCAAAGCATTTCAAAAGAAAACCATACCTGCTGACATCAATGTTCACAGATGGTTTGAGGGGTTTCAGACATTGTTATTTTAACTGTGCATCCCTGAACATTTGGATCCTACTTTGTTTTCCACATGATAGAAAATAATCAAAAGGTCATTCTGTGGAATTTGTAATCATTGCTAAAGCCATAAATGTGCCATAAGTAGTATTATTTTGTTGTAGAGCATAATATTGAGTTACAGTGATATTATTTTAAGTTGTAAAAGCATTACGGAGTCACTGTAAAACCCCTGTGTGTGTCGGTGTGACGTAAAGCCCCTAGCAAAAAAAAAAAAAAACCTGTGCTAGTACTCAAAAGATCTCTGATCCATGTGTAGAAATATGTTTACTTTGGAGTCCAGATGCAGTGAAGCTTGTAAGCTCACTTTGCTTGTTGGATTGGAATGCAATTATGATCTTTCTTCAGCACTGTAATGTCCTCTATAACCTAACTGGCTGACATATCCGTGCAGCAGAAGAGAGCATTTGAATCCACCCCCCTCTTAACCATCATCATCGTTCCTTAATCTTCATTACCTTACTGATCCATGACCACACTTTACAAATCAGATTAAACACCACCATCATTCCCATGATGACTGAGGAGTCATTGGTGGACTTGGTATTAAAAACATAAACTTGTGATTATCTCCATTATTGTAGCTCATAAGGTAAAACTACATCAGACATAAAATATTGTAGAAGTAGATTTTCTTTAATTGTTGTTATATTCTGATAGAACTAATTTTTTCAAAGATATTTCGAAGTTTGTGGTAATCTCTGTTATTTATTCCCTTTTTTTCCTTTTGTTTTATGTTGCCCCGACACAAATAGGCCCTAAGGCAACAATGGGAAGGAAATGACTGTGGCCTAAATTAAGGTACAGCCTTGTGTGAAAGGGAAACCACAGTCCAAATCACCTAGCCAAGTTCGTTATTACTGATCATACTTTAAAAGTAGTGTTGGCTACTGAATGCATGATTCGAAGCAGTGTATCGATTCATTCAAGTGTCCGAGTGAATCGATTCACAGGAACGGCGAGCTCACGGCACACGATTCAGCTTACTCCCAGCGGACAGAGCTGAGTGGTGCACTCACTGGACGTTGACGGGGAGCCGAGCTTCCGCTGCAGCGAGACAGTGAATCATGGCACATCGAAAGAATCGTGAACGAGCGCGGCTCAGTGAGACACAAGATTCACACGGCTCCTTATCGGCTCACTGGACACGCGGAGAGCCGAGCTTCCGCTGCTGCGAGACATACAGTGAGCCATGGCACAGCGAAAGAATCGTGAACAAGCACGGCTCAGTGAGACACAAGATACACGGCTGCTTATCGGCACACTGGACAGTTGGACACTGGCGGAGAGCCGAGCTTCCGCTGCAGCGAGACATACAGTGAGCCATGGTACAGTACACTGAAAGAATCGTATGCTATAATGAATTCTCGAGCTCAGCTCATTTGAAAATAATACCCATTTTCATTCACTGTCCTCTTCTTACAGGGAGGTTTAAATAATATATGGTGTTATTTGCAGTGTTAAAAAGGTAGTCAAAACATAATTCTGAAGTAGCTAGTAAGTAGGTAGGCTATTAGGTTATACTATTTATTAGTTTAATGAATCTTGGTATTATAACTTAGTTGACATTTGACAATTAAACTCTTCTCTAGCCTGCCCTATGACTATGAGTCATGCTCATGACCGCTGAAAAGTACCTGTTTTATATTAGGAAGAACGGCTCAGTATTCTCTCAGTTCATATGTCACATTGTTGCACAAGACTTCAATCATATGTGGACAGACGCAATAGCAGTATGTTGAATCAGAAAACTAGCGGGCTACTGTACATCTCGGGTAGCCTATACAAAATATGACGATTTAAAAAAATCCTCAGCTGATAGAAAAATACATATTTTCAAAAATGACTGAGTGAGTTGTAGTGCGGTTAATATCGCGTGGCTATGCGCTTGCATTCGGGGGATGGTGGGTTCGAATCCCACCGTCGGCAGCCGTTAAGATGGTTTTACGTAGTTTCCCCATTTTCAAACCAGGAAATGTTGCGACTGTACCTTAATTCACACCATGGCTGCTACCTTCCTAATCCTAGGCCTTTCCCATCCTGCGTCTCGGGAACCTTCGATGTATTAGAGTGACTAGCATTTTTTCCTAAGAAAGGAGTTCATAGTATGAAGACCAGATGGCAGCTGTGAGCACTGAATGCTGTTGCTGCTGTCTTACCAGCACATACAACACAGATGCAGTAGGAGCGTTGACTAATGTGCCGTGAATCGGATCACTGTATCGATTCAGTAACGTGAACGGTATGAAATGAATCGATTCAGTAAAATTAATCGAATGTCCCATCACTATTTAAAAGGGCATCAAACGTAAAAGATCAGAAAATATATTATGCAAATATTTTGCAGTTTTCCTAGGCAGTGACTTAGAAAGACAAGTTTAACTTTGAATACTGATATTTTATATAATTTTTAGAGATATTTGGCATAATTGACTTCCTTCCTTGTTTTAGTTGGGTTGACAGCCTATTGTGTAGCTTATCAGTGTTTTACAGACTTGCAGGAAGGATTTTTATTTATATTTGTGAGTACCATATGCATGTTTATGTTTAACTATTGCTGCCATGGCCGTACATAATATTCATACAGGTTACATTTTGATACACAATTGATTTTGACTTTTTAATTTTCTTCTTAATATTTATTTAACAAGTACTGGCCTATTTAATATCCTCAATCACTCCATCAAGACATAACGATGAATGAAAATCTGACCACCCGAGTGTCCATTTCCTTTAACCAAGTCCAGCGAGGTCCCACGTCTGTTTTACCTATCCTGTGGTCAACAATTTAATACCGTTTTGTGCCTGCTATATTTCATTTTCTATGGTGATATGTGCAAAATTACCCAGTTGGTAATAAGTGATCATAACACCATAAGTTAATAAACTATATATACGGCTATATTAAATGTCATGCCATTTATAATTCCGTTCTTGAGAATAACATCCTGAAATGGAACCCTTGGACGAATCACCTAACACGACGACTCAGATTATCACCGATGAAGCTGTTAATGCCACAGCCTGTCCACATTGTTTATTTATTTATTTGTTATTTATTTATTTATTTATTTATTTATTTATTTATTTATTTATTTATTTTTTATTTTATTTTTTATTTTTTTTATTTTTTTTTTTTTTTTTTTTTGTATTGAAAAGGTGGACCGTTTTAAGTTTTCCTATCATCTGTCCACATTGTGGTAAACTTTATAAAGGGAAGTTAGGAGTGAGCATCCACATAAGTCAATCTCATCCACAAGAACATAGACTGCACGGTTAGTTAAGCAGCCCGAATGGAAATCAGCAAGAAATGGTCGTGCACCCCTTTCAAATGATAGTGATATCTTGTTTCCAGTTAATATCAACGAAAATATTAACTCGCCAGACATCTTCTTCTTTCCTTCATGGGGCCTCTAAATATTAGTTCCTAATTAGCATCAACCTCTAAGATCTTTTGCTACCATGTTTTTCCTTCATTCCCACCTAGATATACCTGCTCCCTTCACAAAGCTGCAGGTTGTTCTTATTGGGTCTTCTTGGATTTTTTTTTCTCTCTCTTCACCTGTTAGTCCTAGAGTGGGGAGTCTGATTCTAGCCAGCGCCTCACATTCGAAAAGTATGTGTTCAGCTAATTCCTCTGCTTCATTGCATTTCCTACATTTATTGTTTCTTATTCCTCCAATTCTATGTAGGTGTTTTTTTTTCAGATGGCAGTGCCCTGTCAACAGTCCTACTACCCATCTTATATTTTCTCTGCTAAGTTTCAACCATTCTTTAGTATGCTTCTTGTTTGGACCTTTTTATCAGTTCCCTTGCAAGCCTGCATCCTGGAGTATTTTTCCAGTTCTCCATTTGTTTCTTTTGTACCCATTTTCCTATGTAGTGTTGGGCTTGTCCGTAGGAAATCCTGCGTACAGGTTCTGGGCCTATAAAATATGTTTCTGCCCCTTTCCTGGCCAGTTTATCTGCCTTTTCATTTCCTTCTATGCCTGCATGCCCTGGAACCCATATTATTTTGACTATGTTGTACTTTGAGAGATTCAGCAGAAGTGAATGGCAATACCAGACAATTCCGGATATTATCCGGACTACTTCTAGTGTCTTAATGGCTGCTTAGCTGTCCGTAAAAATGAAAATGTTCTTATTCCTATAGTTCATTTTCCGATTTTCTTGAAGACACGTTGTGATAGCTATCACTTCAGCTTGAAAGACTGTAGTGTGTTTGCCCAGGCTCATCTGGATTGGTCTCTCAGGACTTCCCCCATTGATCCCTCGTCCTGTGCCATCCACAGTCTTTGAGCCATCAGTCCACCACACTACATCTTCTTTTTCAGTATTCCATTTGTTGATATGTCAGTCTTCTTTTTTTATTATCTGGGTCTCAAACAGTTTTTCAAAGTTGTACTTTGGTATCATATGATCAGAAGGCATGTGTAGCTCTGTTATTACTTTGTTAATTTTACAATGTCCTAGATTGGGTCTTTGTGCGTTCCAGCACTCTGATTGTGCCAATCTATATGAATTCATTCTAGCCTGTCCTGTTATGAAATTGCTTAGTGATGGGAGGTCTAGTAAAGTATTCAAGGCTTCTGTCGGCGTAGTTCTCATAGCCCCAGTTATGGCTATGCATGCCATTCTCTGTAGGATATCCAATCTACTACTGACTTTTCCTTAGCTTACTTTCTGCCAGCAGATGATTGCAGCATAGGCCATCAACGGTCTAATGATCATTGTATATATCCACTTTACCATTGATGGTCTTAGGCACCATGTCTTCCCGACGGCTCTTTTACTTGCATACAGCCAGTTCTTGGCGTGGGTTATGGACCTTTCTATATGTGGATTCCAGGTTATTCATCTAACACTAGACCTAGGTGCAGTGCCTGTTCTTCTGTATATATATCGTGCCCAAAGAGCTTCAGTGATCTCTTTCCCTCTAATTTTCTCCTTCTTGTAAAAGGGACCAGAGTTATCTTGTTCGGATTGACTGATAGTTATTCTTCCCGACACCAGTTCTCCACAAGGTTAAGTGATCTTTGCATGAGGTCCTGGATAACACTCATCACCTTACCTCGTACCACAATCACTAGAGCATCTGTGTATCCTTGTGTTCGTTGAGCATAGCTATGATTTTGTTCACCACGAGGTTCCACAGCAAAGGAGAAAGAACTCCTCCCTGAGCACAGCCTCGGGTGGCCTTAACCGAACAGGGTTGCTTTTATCTTCCTTCCATCTAACATGGATTTAATCCACTTGACGACAGTTTTACTCACCTTGTTCTTTTCCAGTGCTTTGATCATAGAGTCATAGGTTGTATTGCTGAAGGCTCCTTCTATATCTAAAAATGCCGCCAGTGCTATTTCTTTATATTCTAGGCTTTTCTCTAGTTTGCAGACCATCTGGTGGAGTGCTACTTCAGTGGATCTGTCAGGTCTGTATGCAAACTGATTTTCATATAATGTTGACTTCAGTTGCACCATTCTTCTGATATATTTATCCAGAATTTTCTCCATTGCTTTTAGCATCAAGGAGGTTAACAAAATGCTTTGGCTTGGGCATAATTTGCCCTTCCAGGCTTAGGTATGAATACTGCTTTAGCTTCAGACCATCATTTCGGCACGTACCCTAAAGCTAAACTAGCTCTGATCAGGTCCGTCAGGGCATTGACGAGTATCTCCCGTCCTTCCTGTAGGAGTATCGGAAGTATCTCATCTGGCCCCGGAGCCTTTATAGGATGAAACGTGTCGATTGCCCATTCTACATGGTTATGTTTTATTATTCTGTTGGCACAGTTCCAGTCTGCTCTTCGAGCTCTGGTCTCTGCTCCAACCATTTCTTCTTCTGTTATCCCCTCAGCCTCAGGAAAGTGACATGCCATTAGTATCTCGAGCGTGTCCCTCCCCGCCTGAGTAAATGACCCATCTAGTTTCTCCAGTGTCCCCACTTGATTTATATGGATTGCTTTCAGAACCTTCTGGAGCCTTGCTGTTTCAGTGTGTGATTCCACTTTCTCACAGAACAGTCTCCAGAATTTTCTTTTTGCTTTCCGTATCTCTAGGTTATACTCGGTGAGTTTCCTATGATATACGTCCCACATACCATTTCTAGATGATATTCTATACAACGTCCTAACCTCTTTTGTCATTTTGGCTAGTTTGTTGTTCCACCGCCTTACTTTTTTGGTGTTTTTCTTTTCTTTGAGAGGACAGTTTTCATAGAATGAGTCTATAATGGCCTCTTCTAATAGTTCCACTGCCTCATCCATTTCTTTCTGTCCTCTCACGTTAGTTGGAATTTTTTTTACAGCCTTCCCTAGAACTTCTCTGTATCTGTCCCAGTTAGTTCTGTTTGGGTCTCTGCACATCTCAATCACACATAGTCTCGCATCTATTAAAAATTGAATGTGCTGGTGGTCTGTCAATGATGGTTCCTCCAGCACCTTCCAGTCTTTAATAAAGTTTGCAATATCAGATCAAAATTTAGATGTATGGCTTTTCAGGCGTTTGCTCTATTAACCAGCATTTTGTCTTAGGTCTGACACTAGACTCGTCAGAGTGGGATGTGTCAGACCCTACCCACTTATGCTGGGGTGTATGCAGGTGAACTTATCAGAAGCCTCTTATGTGGCACAGTCTGATAACTGCATACGGGAGATAAAACTCCACAATGGAATTAATGCCCGCCTAGCAATTCCAAATGGTAATTCTAAATTCCCATGGAGGGAATTAGATATTTTTCCATCAATAGAGCATATCAAAATCAGATCAAAATTTAGATGTATGGCTTTTCAGACTCTGACGAGTCTAGTGTCAGACCTAAGACAAAATGCTGGTTAATAGAGCAAACGCCTGAAAAGCCATACATCTAAATTTTGATCTGATTTTGATATGCTCTATTGATGGAAAAATATCTAATTCCCTCCATGGGAATTTAGAATTACCATTTGGAATTGCTAGGCGGGCATTAATTCCATTGTGGAGTTTTATCTCCCGTATGCAGTTATCAGACTGTGCCACATAAGAGGCTTCTGATAAGTTCACCTGCATACACCCCAGCATAAGTGGGTAGGGTCTGACACATCCCACTCTGACGAGTCTAGTGTCAGACCTAAGACGAAATGCTGGTTAAAAGAGCAAACGCCTGAAAAGCCGATATACATCTAAATTTTTATCTGATTTTGATATGCTCTATTGATGGAAAAATATCTAATTCCCTCCATGGGAATTTAGAATTACCAAAAAGTTTGCAATATGCGTAGTGCTTAGTGTAATGTCTATTACCTCCCTACAATTTTTATTTATAAATGTAGGCTTGTTTCCTAGGTTTAGTATCATCAACTCAGTTCCAATAATGAACTCTAGTAAAGACTCGCCTCTTGCATTGCAGTTCGTGGTGCCCCATGCCGTTTGGTGTGAATTTGCATCTGCTCCATGGACTAGGTGTTCGCCTTTCCTCTTTGCATTGCAAATTAGGTTCTCAACTTCTTCTGATGGGGGTAGATTAGATGAGTCATATGGGAGGTATGCAGAGCCTATGGTTATTTATCTGGGTCCCTTCGAATTTCCAAGTTTAATCTTGGCCACGGTTAAGTCCCGTGAACAGTGTTCCTGCGTTATAAGACATTTTAATTTCCTGTTCACAAGAAGACTATTCTGGGTATTTCCAATGTATCGTACATCAGCTTACCTCCAGATTCCGCCAGTCCTGCTACTCTGCCCTTGACTACCCATGGCTCTTGAATAAGGGCCATGTCAATAGCCTCAGGCTTGAACTTCCTGGCGAAATTGGCCACAGCTGCTTTTTTATGCCGAAGATTGGCCTGAAAGACCTTCAGCTCCATCTTTATCAACATTGAGTTTCGTATTTCCCCTGATGACCTGAAACTTGATCTGCCCAAGTCTGAGCTTAGCCTTAAGGCTTCTTGTTTTGAGCTCTTCAAAGTCTCTTTCACCAAGGGCTAAAACGACTGTCCTTCCTGTCTTGTCAATTGAAGTGGCATTCAGCACTCTCCACTCTTGTGTTAGAAGTTTGGTATCATGCTGATTGATTCTGACAAGAACATCCTCCACTTTCATGTCGTCAAAAGGAGGTGGGAACTTGGTGATGACCTTGGTCGTGTTCAGCACCATTTTTGCGTCTGCCACCTCTAGGGTCTCCCCTTTCCATGGGTTACAATTTGATACTGTCTGTTCCAGCCAACTTTTTGTTTCTGGATTTGCACAGATCGGTACCATAGCTCCACTTTCCAGCCTTGGTGACTCAAGGAATCCTGGCAGACATCCATCTTCATTTGTGCTATCAGAGCAGATGACAATTCAGTTACGTCTTTCTCCTTGAGTTTTCCATCTGGAAAGGTCTTAGGTATTATTGCGACCTTAACTGAGGATAGTCTTTCTGAAAAGGACAGGATTTTTTCTTCCTTCTGTTTCTTGGAGGGTGGTTTTGTAGCCGAACTTGATGGCGTGTTTTCCTCCGACCTTGGCCTTTTGGGCGTAGTCATGGGCATAGCGTCTCACCGATCCTTGTTCCTAACACGCCAGGCATAACGAATCACAGTACGTTTATCAATCAAAACACACAGACATACAAAGAAACGATGGAAAAATTTAAGTTGGAATTCCAGAATATCGGTAATGATGATGACTTCTGTAATCATGTCATGTGCATCAGCTTCCTGGTCCAAAACACCGGACAGTTAAATTTTATGAAATACCGCGGAGAAAAAAGTTACTTAATAATCAACGTAAATCTACGCAATCAAGCTATCCAGAAAGGGCGACCAAGAGAGATAGATTAAAGCGCTGTGGGAAGTATGAAGTATTCAAAAACTACAACCAGAGACGAAAAGCAGTACGTGCAGCAATCGGTGACATTAAAGAGGTCTGTAAGGTAATACGCAAACTACTTTTCCTCTCGAGTTTCAATCCCCAATGATTTGGAAAGATCAACATATACTTCACACACTTCTGAAGCAGAATATGTAGAATTAGAAGATACAATGAATACTATCATGTCTAAACAAGAAGTAGAGTATGCAATCAAGAAAATAGCCGTTGACACATCCCCTGGCCCAGACCATATATTGATGAGGGCACTTACAGATGACATGTGTTACGAAATTATAGCATTGATTGCAACAACCATGTTAACAAGAACGCTGGTGCCCGAGATTCTTAAGAAGAGCTAGAACCGTGCTTATCCATAAGGGAGGAGACCTCGTGGATCTAGATAACTGGAAACCAATAACCATCTATTCACTAGTGAGAAGAGTAATAAAGCGCATAATAAATACACAACTATGTAGCTATGTGAGCTTTAATGAAAATCATTGTGGCTTCACAAACTCTGCTGGCACTCATATCAACACTTCCATCTTGGAATCTATTCTGACATCAGCCAAATACCAAAATGTCAACTGTAACCTGGTTTTCCTGGATATCACTAAGGCCTTTGACAATGTAGGGCATAAATACTTGAAGAATGCTCTCTCCTCCCTGGCCCTACCATCAGAACTGTCTGATCTAATAATGGCACTACAAACTAATAATACTACTCAAATAGAATCCCATCACAAGTAGACCAAACCAGTTGTTCTTAATAAAGGTATAATGCAGGGTTCTCCCTTATCACCGGTGCTTTACAGCATTGCAACTGACCACATTTTAGAAGAACTTTCATCAACAGAGTTCCAGGAAGAACATGGATATTGTATAATGCCGGGCCTTCCTAACGTAACCATTCTAGGCTTTGCTGATGATATGTTGATTGTAGCAAAAAACGAGACTTCAGCTAGAAAGATCACTGAAATGGCCATCAAGAGATATGAAGAAATTGGCCTAACAATCAATGTCAACAAATCTAAATCCATTTCTGTAGTAAAAGGAAGTCCTACCTACAAATCTCTTAACATTAGATGGTTACAATGAAATTAAATCTATAACTCCTGCAGAGACAATCTGCTAGCTCGGAGTAAACTATCACAATACTACTGTATTTGATGCTAAATTAACGATGGAAACAACATAGGAGTAAATTAGACGCATTAGCATCAACTCCACTACTGCAACCACACTAGAAATTGAATATGCTATCAACCTACATTTGCCCATCTTTGATCGGAAAATTCCACACTACAACTTTACATCGAATACCTGCAAGTTTCCTAACTGATACTGACAAACTTATCAAAAACACCTTTAAAGATGTTCTTCAGCTTCCAGTAGATACATCAGACAGTATGTTATACTCCGATAAAAAGTATAAAGGACTCAGTCTTTTCAAGTGTGGTTGGGAGGCTTATCTACAGCACATAAATGCATGCCAAGTTCTCCAACGATCCAACAATATACACATTAACCATACCAGAGACCTCCATACAGAAACAGAGAAGTGCTTCAAAAAACTTGGTACTCCTGAATACTAAATACGAATCAGTCAAGGTCTCACTCCTACGACAACAACTCCATGAGAAATAATTCAATGCCTGGTGTGCCTTACCACAAAAGGGTAAGGGTGTTATACTGTATAAGAAATACTGTACACACCAGCCAATCAGTGCGTAAGAAAACCCGAAGGTTTAACCAGTAGTGATTGGAGAAATGCCATAAAACTGACAGCAAATGTAGTTCCAGTCCATGCATTATCTGGCAGGTCCCAAGACAATAACCACTGTCGGCATTGCCACAGTGAGATTGAAACACTTGGTCATGTCTTGGGTTCCTATCCATTTAATGACACCCTACGGAATTCACGACATCATCGTATACAATCTATGATTGCTGAAGCCCTGAGGGAAAAACATTATACAGTCTACAAGGTGGAACGTGGATTATCTCAGACAGGGTCAACCCGGCGGATTGACATGATAGCTATACCACCAGGCTCAAGTAAAAGCTTCATAACAGACCCCACAATTAGAACCAAAGCATCAACCTACAATTCTATACTATGCCAAGAAATATCATCTGGACTCCATAGATATTTTAGGATTGATGACAGGAGAACGAGGCACCATTACTCACACATTTCAAAACTTTTGTAAGAAATTTAATTTGCATAACCAATTTATTAAGGACATTCAGTTAGCAGCTTTGAAAGGAACGTTAAAATAGTAAAAAATCATCTATAGTCTTAGCTATATCTATATATCTCAAAATTATTGACTGATACACATTTATGGACATATTTTAAATGACCCTTGTAATTATTAATCAAACTTTCATGTAAACTTTGTCTTTTTGGCAGCCTCCAAATGGGGGAATCAGAAATAAATGCATATATATATCTCTCCCTCTCTCACGCTGTTTTGGTTCCCTTAACATTGGTATGCCACTGTATACCAATCGCTCTCCAGATGTCTCTGAACTTAAGACACTGAGTTTCAAGAAATTGTGTCAAGTTTATGTTGAGACAACATCGAAACAGAAATTAATCAAACTTGTATATCCAGTGCTCTAATACAGTACATGTTTGAGTCTTTGGGTGCTCCAGCTTGTTGTTTAAAGGGGCCTGACATCTAGGTCATCGGCCTTGGATGCTCCAAATTAAAATGTAAATACTGTAAAATGTTTATTTAAATTATAAATCTTCATTGTTGTCAGGATAATTGCATCAATTACATTGGAGTTTAGCTTGACTATCGCGTAGTGTCGCGCGTTAGAAGTGTCTGAATTGGCAAGAAATTACGTGCAAGCTCTGATTCCGTATGGAATCACAAACCTGTAGGGCACTCCACAGCCACCAAATGATAAACACCGGTGTTACATGATTATGAACGAGCAGGAGAACACTTCAAGTTCAAGAATACTTGATTATGTCTTGTTTGTGATAATACTGAAATAGTACAGTTTTGCTAGTAATATTTACCTGTCTGTTAATGCTCTGAGGGGAATATATTGAAATGTTATCATATTCATTTTAAGTATTCCCCACCCGACTACTCATTCATGCCACCCGGCTGATGAACATTTCTGGGGAATACACTGATATCTGATTTTCCAGATAAATACGAAGTACAGTAAGAGGTAGAGATTTGAAATGTACAGACAGAATTATAATTTTATTTATATAGATAAGGTAGGTTGAGGACCTACATATAGAGCTGTATGTTTTGATTCAGAACTCACTAACAGTCTATAGCCATATTGACTAATGATGATGAACTGAAAGGAAAAAAAAAGCCAGTACCATAAACTTGACGTGGATTATTTACATATTTAAAAAAACACGATTACTGCTTGACCAAAAATATGGCTTCCGATTGAGGTGCTAAATAAATCTCAGGAAACTCAACAGTCAAAAATTATCAGTGTTTAGCCCCACTGTGGCATGGGCTCATCAGTTGGATACTGCACCTTCCCAAGACACTGGGTGGCTACCTGTAGCAAAACCACTACTACTACTAAAATGTTTTCATTCTTCCCCTAAAGGGGGAGGCAGGCCTCTTAGACGGTGACACCGTCTCTCAGGCCGGGAGATTTGTTACGGAGAAGGTGAGGGGGTTGGCAGCCATGGTCTACACTAGGAACTGTCCCGGCATTCGCCTTGGTGCAGGAGAATGGAAAACCATTCTCAGGACAGCCGACGGTTGGGGCCAGCCGTGAGGTCCAGCTCGGTCCCGTCTCCTGAATGCAGAGGTGTAGAGCCGTGGCCACCCCTCCTCTGCTCGGATGGCCGGTCAGAGTGCAGAGCTGTTGGACCATGGACCAGCCGTGGCCATTCAAGGGCCAAGACCCACTCTGCATCTACCTACGCAAAACCACTGCAAGATATCCTGTGATAAGCACAATGCAGTGCCAACATGCTAGGGGAGAATTACATCTCCACTCGCTATTAATGCCCTCCTGGGCTAGCTAGCATGACCAAAAATATGGTTTCCGATTGAGGTAGCTAAATAAATTTCAGGTAACTCAATCGTCAAAAATTACCAGTGTTTCGCCCCAGTGTGGCATGGGCCTATGGGAAGGTGCGGTATCCAACTGAAGGCTATGGATAGAATAAGCGGCTGTGCTTCTTAAGCATATTTTGCCCACTGGTTTATGAAAACAGATGGAGGGTTAACTGAAATAAACCCAGATTTTAGTGAAATCATCTGATCAAACCTAATGAAAGTATGCAATTCCAGGAGGGATGGATATTTACTCTTCAATCCATCTCCTTGTTATCAACCTGCTAAGTGATGTAAAAGAATTGTAATTAAAAGAAAACTTGTGATTTATTATTTGTTTTCTGTAATCATAAGCGGCAACTGCCGTTCATGTCTCCACTTGCCAGTTCATTCTGAACCGCGTAATGTTTGCCTAGACATAACTTATACCCTTCTTCTTTGCAGAGTTGGAACTTCATCTTCTTTAAATTGTTATATTTAATTTATTGACTGTACTTTGATATTTTGAGTATTGTATTGCAATCCGATTTTTGCAATAAAATGTATTATTTGCACTGAAATACCTTCATCTGTTTTTCTTAAGTATTATTTATGTATGTCAACTGATTATTACTTTAGTTTGTGTATAATTATGTAATTTGTTTTATTTTCAATGAATACAAAGTATTTGCATGGTGCTAAATATAATGTTCACAAATTAAATTAGAGAAGCAGAAATTTTAATTTGGATATTTATTTTCATATTCCTATTTTTCACCTGATGCCAAAGTTAACACTGTAGCCAATCATTTTGCCCTCATGCAGTGACACATTTTGTAAACACTATTCCTTTTGAATGTGTTGCTCAAATTCTCATGTATTTATTTATATCATTTATTGAAATAAAGGCATGTAAACCTCAAGTGAATTACTCATTTATTGCTTCTGTCTGAATTGTCTTGAGTGGAAATGAAAATGTTCATTGGTTTAAGAAATAAATTGGAATGAGCTGTGTTGGGGTCACAGCTGCAAGTATTGTGTGAAAATATCTATTGTTGATGTTTGATTTTAATAATAATAAACACTTCATTAATCATCATAATTAATAAAGATACAGCACACAATTGTGCATTGTATAAACAAAGTTTGTCATATGTACGGTCACTTCTCACTATTACAAAAGTTCACAATAGATAATCCCCGGTTTTTGCATGTGATTACATGATATCGACTGCAATGCATTTTAAACATACAGCCAACATTATAAAAGTTCACACTTATAACAAAAACGTTTCCACGTTATTTTATTGTTATTCAGGTGGACTTTGTTTTATATACTGTATTGTCTGTTCTTATATTCACAGTACAACAACTGCAAGAGCATCTTTATGAGTGGGGTCAAGATCTACTGATGGCCTTCTTGGACTTTGAGAAAACGTATGATCATGTGTGCAGAAAGAGGGTCCAAGAAGATCTAAGCTGTGTGCATATCAGAAGGATTTAAATGGCAGTGCTGTAGCTATTAGACAGCTGCTTAAAATGAAAATAGCCCCTTTGTTGTCTCATTTTGACGTATTGTCCTAGGCCGTACATTCCAAGGACTGTTGTAACTGTACCTGTGAATGTCAACACAATTGGGCCTTTGTGCATTTCTCTATTCGTAAAGGGGAATGTGAAGCAGACTATCATTTCAGATTTTTTTAATGATGGTAGTGCAGTGCTGCATAGTGAAATGACAATTATGTGTGAGAAATTACACTTACGTGGTCAATATGTATGTACTTAACTGGATATAGGTAAGGTATTGTCACTGTGTTTCACTTGTCACAAATCTCATATCTCTTATAGTTACTGTTCACCATTTGATACGAGAACCCATTATTCTAAAGCCCTCTTTAGAAAAATAACTCCCTTTACAGCAAAATTTTTATCTGTCCATGTGGTATCATTGTATCAGTGTTTCACTTTATTATAATGCCCTTGGTCCCAGACTTATGATTTTCATTTGGTAGCCTTCAATCTTCTTCTTTTGTGGGGGACACAGACAAAGAATACACCCATGGTATCCCCTGCCTGTTGTAAGTGGCAACTAAGGAATGATGACAATAGAACCATGGAGACTACTTGTGATTAGTATCATTATGTGCAGAACACTGGGTCGACGTTACTTGCAACTAGTTACACCTTGCGAGGAAAATGATGAGTCTACGTTACATAGGAGCAGTACCATTATGCAAGAAACACTACGAGTCTGGACGTTGCTTGTGATAAGTGTCATTGTGTGCATTCCACTGGTCGGTTCCACTGTATTCATAATGGGTCTGAGTTACCTATGAGTAGTATAACTTTATGAGAAACACCATGAGTCTTCGTTGCCTGTGATTGGTGCCACTACGTGAGAAACACCACAGGTTTGGCTGGCGCCTGTGATTAGAACCACTATGTGAGTAAAACCATGGGTCTATGTTGCCTGAGAGTAGTACCACTATGTGAGGAACACCGTGGGTTTGTGTTGCCTGTGAGCGTTGCCATGATGTGTGATACGCTGTGGGTCTACATTGCCTATGATTAGTACCACTATATGAGCAATCCAATATTTGGGAGATAGTGGGTTCGAACCCCACTGTCGGCAGCTCTGAGGATGGTTTCCCATTTTCACACCAGGAAAATGCTGGGGCTGTGCCTTAATTAAGGCCACGGCCGCTTCCTCCCAGTCCTGGCCCTTTCCTGTCCCATCGTCGCCGTAAGACCTGTGTCGGTGCGAAGTAAAGCCAATAGCAAAAAAAAAAAATATGTGAGCAACACCATGAGTATACATGGCCTCTGAGGGTTCCGCTAAGTGGGAAATACCAGTGCCCATGATTAGTACCATTGCAAGGGGCCGGTGACCTGGATTTCAGACCCCGTTAGATAATGAGTATCATCCCAGTTGAGGCATTCTGAAGTGGATCCACTGATATTTTGTTTCATGATCACGTTTTCATCATTCGTTTTAGATTCTAGCCAGTAGATACATTTTGAAGTTTTATTTGGTTCACCTCATACCATTAGCAAACTTTTTATCCATCCATGAAGTATCATAGTATCAAGATTTCACTTTGCCTTGCTGTAAGGCCCCTGTAAACAACAATCATTATTGGGGTGTGAATGAAGGACCTCCATTGTTGCCTGTCTCTCCATCAATCCTTTCCTTTCTCAAATACATCATTTGTGCACTCCCTCACTGTATCTACCCATTTCTTTCTTACCTCTTTCCTGGTAACTTCCCTCGAATACCTTTTTGCCACACTCTCCTCTCCTATCCTCATCATGTGCCCATACCACTCTATCCTATCCTGAAGTTTCCAGGCTACTGTTCTATTTCTTGATTTCTAACTCTATCCTTTCTGGTCTTGCCATTGATGCCTGTTGCATACCTGCCACCCTTCCGATTTACCCGCAAACTTTCCGGTTTTTAACTCGTCTTCCGATTTATTTTTACTTCTTCCTATTTTTTACCAATATAACCTCTAGTACGGCCAATAATCTCCCCTGGGAAAAAAGATAAATTCTTATGTGCTTGTGTAATTTACGAAACCTCATTTTCAAGCGTATTCATTAGATGCTTTATTTCGTGTTTTGTCCGTCGCCTTCGTGTATCGTGTTTCCCGCTCACCACAGCAGCGTGTGCACCTGGGGATTCGGGGCGGCAATCGTCCTGCAAGGAAGAGAGAGAGGCTATCGCGCGCTAGCGACTCACTCAACCCGGTAGGGTCTATATCTATAATGTTAAATTTATTGTTTTTAGGTACATTTATCTCAGAAACGGTTCATACTAAAGGCTTCATTTTTTTCCCTCGTGCTTTCTTTATACCTTCCTGCGTGTTTTAACAGAGGGGTTTATTCATTAGAGATATTCGTCCATTTTTTAATCTTTCTATTAAGTGCAACATTTTTTTTGAAAAAAATCACTCACTTTTTAGCCCCTTGTTTCTGTACTAAACACTTCTGTCCAAAAACGTCGTGTTAAAATGTGTATATTATGACTTTATGTAATATCCTAAAGTTTTAAGATTGTATATTAAATAGTTTTTGTGCAAATGTTCCTTTTGTTCAGAAAAAAATGAACTTGCAGAAACAAGCCTTCAAAGTTTTTCAATGTACCGGTAATCCTGCCCCATATGATGGATCATCTGGGTTGTCTTGCATCTCATCCTCTAGTCTTCTTCTCACAGCTCTCTTAGTTTGTCTTGACAGTTTTTTACAGTCCTTTTCTTCAGCCTTACTTTTCCGTTCACAATCGATTTTCTTCATATTTGTTATCATGGAGAAATTCTCAATTTTTCTAAGGTTTTACACTTTATGATGTTACCTTCATTATATGTAGCCACAGCGTCGTACACTCCAAAATGCAAGGTATTGACCTCTACAAAAACTCTCTTGGGAATTCGGGTCCAAATCAAATTATTAACACTCTCGTTGGGGTTCTGGGTTCGTCCATGAAGGCACTTTTCAAGAAGTTGGGGTTCTGGGTTCGTCCATGAAGGCACTTTTCAAGAAGTTGTGGCTCTGCTAGATCTCTAAACACTGGTCGTATTTCTTCCAATACACTTATCTCTGAATAGGCTAGCAAATGTCACAAATACCCATTAAGTATGTTTACATCTACACACATATACCACCACTGGGCGGGAATATGAGGAGGGAGCCAAGGAAACGTGTATTGTCGTTGTCAACAACGAGATCGCCCGGCAGATAAAGTTACCGCGCCCATGCAGTGTTGTCTTCGCCATGAATGATAGCTCTAATGAAAGAAGAAAGTCTCTAGATTTTTCTGAAATGAAAAAGTAAAAATTCCATTTTTTTTGCCGAATTTCACCCTACGGGTCCCCTTAATCGGGACGAAAGAATGAGTTTTTACTGTGTTGTTCACGCGCTGTTAACACCGCTTCTGTGCGTAGTTTCGTCGGAGTTGTAGGCCACGTGTTTTTTCTTGCATTTTTATGCTTTCCCCCTCTGTCAAAGTCGTACCGGTATGTTAGTAATGTATGGGACATATTGAATTGTTTTGTATGTGGTACCGGTAGTTTCGCGCAATTTAAGTGCATAATTTTAATGAGTTGAATGTTTTTAAGGGGGTTGTGTCGGTGACAGTTTCTGGTATTTTCTTTTCTCGTTATGGCTAAAAAATATAACAAACGTTATCTCGATGTGTTCAGATATACTTATAAATTTCCGTTCATGTTACCGTCTGATAAGGAAACTACCGGTACCGTATTTTATCGCGTAATTGCATAATTTACGTATACCAATACTTTTAGGTCCAAAGTGGAGAAAAAGAAATGTTCACATATTTGACGCTCCCATAACTTCGGACATCCATCACGCAGCTCCGGATGCTTTTCGAAATAAAGAGTCAACTACTCGAGTAGCAGGCTTCCTATTGTGAAAGCGGGCATTCCAAATACAGGGCAACTTGCTGTTATTAGCCGGCAGGAAATCCCACTGCACTAGTTTTACGAGTGTTTCAAGTACGGGACATTCTTTGATCTCAAAATTGTTTGTCAGTCCACAGTATAGAGTAATACTGCATCATACAAACTCCCAGTGATCAGTTACGCCGAAACATACGGTAATAGGGCAGCGGGCAGCAAGTATTCCGTGTTCAAATGAAGCGTGCTTTATCGGTAACAGAAGTGCTCTTGTCTTGTCTTGATAATTTGATGGGCTTCACGTGAGAGCGGTGTACCCAATCACAGATCCTAAAATAAAACTCAAAGTATGGAGGATACGAAACCACAAATGATAAAATGTAAAAGGGAGGTTATGAATTCAATTACAAATCTACAAACACTGAAGTACCACAAGGACACAAGGTACTAATCTTCACGCCAGAGCGACTGATACTTGGCGACTTCCTACACACACGTACATTAGCTGGTCAACACAGAAAGAAGTGACGAAGGGACATAAATTACAGGAAAGTGTTGGTGTCAGAAAGAAAATTCATTAAGCAACTACCGTAGGGGGCGTTGGATCGAGTATCCAACATGACAATTGGGTGGGTAACGCGAATTGTTTCCGGAAAAACGGTTGTAACCATTTTCGCCTACTAACTTCGAGCAACGGACACTGAAAAAGTATATGATTAATGGTAGCAACCGAAGTACGACATTTGCAGAGGTTAGACTCGACCACCTTCATACGAAATAATTGATCGGGCGTGCACATATGATTAAGCCGCAAACGGGTAATATTAGTAATACGACGTCTAGTATTAAAATGATTAGTAAACCACGGAGAACGTGGGACGTTCGGAAGGATCGTAAACACACGGTTACTAGACTAGACGGTAGGGGTCACGCGCAGGCTTGCTTTGGCTGGTGACGTCATCTGATCCCCACTGCCGGGCTTGGAGTGAACACGACCCATTGTAATTGTGCGTTTCTATTAATGATTTGCTTGTTTTTATTTAACCACTTGCTAAATATTTTTCAGTTTTGTCAAATATAATTGCCCGTTGTTGTGTGTAGGTAATTATGTTGTAATTTATTTCAGTATTTTTCAGAATATTACAAGTAATATAATAACACTGTGCTTAACACGAATTATTCCAGTAGCTTTCTCACTAATAAATTATCTTTCGCCTGGCAAATAAAGTATTTACGGTTCGGTTTTCGTATTTTCCATCCATCCGGTGATTTTATAACGATTTTATACGTAGTTTTATTTCTAAAACTAGTTACAAAAATTACAGAAACATGACCAATCGCGCGGGATGCTTTTTACCGTTGTTTTGGTGGATTGTTGGTGTTAAGTAGTATTAAAAACATCTAATATTATATTTATGTATAAGTTACTATTTATAAATGTGTATTGGCCGGTGGAATGTTGGTAAAAATCCCCTGAAGAAACGTCAACCTCTTCCGCCATATTAGGGGACACAATTTTTTGGTGGGGAAAGAGGTTTCCACAGGCTTAGGCCATATAGAAATGTGGTGCGGAGAAAACCCTCAGTCAGAAAATGCGATCAAATATTCAATATTTAAAAACACCTAAGGAATACTCCTAATTATTATTATGGTAGTAAAACTGTATACATATTTACATTATATAGGTTCCACACAAAATATTTACACCAGATTTTTTCCTGGTTGTTTTACATTACTTCAAAATCAGTCTATCAAACAACTCTTAATTTTTTTCACACTTCTTCTTTTTTCATTAGGAGTTCGTTTACACCACTTGCAAGAATTCATGTGCCTATGTTTGTTTATGTTTTTCATCCTTATGAACATTCTGGTTCTAACGAAACATAAAACAACGAAATCTTCAAGGTCAGGATGTTTTTCTTTTTTTTCCCTTTAAAAACCTAAAATCTCCTGGACATTTCCTAATGTAGTTTCCATGGAAGGCACTATTTTTTTTCATTTCCTCCTTCTTAATCTGTTTACCCTCCAGGGTTGGTTTTTCCCTCGGACTCAGCAAGGGATCCCACTTCTACCAGCTCAAGGGCAGTGTCCTGGAACGTGATAAATTGGGTCGGGGGATAAAATTGGGGAGAATGACCAGTACCTCGCCCAGGCGGCCTCACCTGCTAAGCTGAACAGGGACCTTGTGGGGGGATGGGAAGATTGGTAGGGATAGACAAGGAAGAGGTAAGGAGGCGGCCGTGGCCTAAGTTAGGTACCATCCCGGCATTTGCCTGGAGGAGAAGAGGGAAACCACGGAAAACCACTTTCAGGATGGCTGAGGTGGGAATCGGACGCACCTGTACTCAGTTGACCTCCAGAGGCTGAGTGGACCCCGTTCCAGCCCTCATACCACTTTTCAAATTTCGTGGCAGAGCGGGGAATCGAACCCGGGCCTCCGGGGGTGGCAGGTATTCACACTAACCACTACACCACAGAGGCGGACTGATGTTTACTTTTGTTATCTAATTCCTTCCTCAAGATTGCATTATTAACATTTTCTGCTTCAATTGGCGCCTGTGATTGTAAAATTTGTCATATCTCCTTACGATGATTTCGCTTTTGTGCCCTTATTTCACGATCTTTACAGAACTGACTCGCTAAATCATTACTACTCAGTGGCAAATTTAAATGTCAGGCCGTATATCACGTCAAATTTTAAAGTTTCACTGTTCTTTGGAAAACGATGCAATTTAATGTCTAAGTCCTTCTGATGTCTATCGTGGTTAGAGCAACCAGCGGCAGCACAACACACCATGGCACAGCACAGCACAGAAAATTAAACTCTTACACCGTTGAGAAGGTAAACACCATCACTAGACTAATGGTGTTCTGCTTCGTTTAGCGAACATGGGGAACGCGTGACGTCAGGAGGCGTGGCTTGCTATTGCGCACCCAACTGATGACCCCTACCGTCTAGTCTAGTAACCGTGCGTAAACAAGCTCCGTCATGTACGACACGCGAGGTTGCTCCACTCATTCAGCCATAACTGTCTGATCTTCTCTCGGCAACCGCTCCAATACTCCATGAAGGGTAACGCCAAATGAAACGCAACACCCTGACCTTGAGCTGCCGCCTGAGCCAAGGCATCCGCCTGTTCATTGCCTGTGATATTGAATGACCCGGAAACCAAAGTAAGGTAATCCTTTTACCTAGTTGGTGAAGATCGAAACAGAGTTTTCGAAGATTTTGAACATACCAATTTGACCGGACTCTGGGATTCTTTAAGGCTTGAAGCACACTCAGAGAATCGGAGGCAATGTACGCATTATCTAGCTGCGAATACTTGACGTATAGTAAGGCTTGACGGATCGCGAAAGCCTCCGCCGTGAAAATAGAAGTCTCCGATGGGAGTGAAAATTGTTTTGAAATATATAAATCTGGTGAGACAAAGGAAGCCCCCACACCTGGGTGGAAACTTTGGACCCATCAGTATAGAATATTGGAGCAAAGGAATGAATATTCTGGGACAAAATTAGACGGACATATTTCCTAGCACTGTGTGACCGGGTCGGGCCAAAGGGTTGAGAAACCCCCGATGTTGGTAACATCATGTCAGGAACATAATAGTTTGCGTGAAAGGGAAGAATGTAGTTAGCTGTGGACGGGTTACGAAGAATAGAAGTGCGAAGGTAACTAAAGTTACAATATGCCCATGCCAGAGCGGGGTAACGATGTAGAGGAGTGCCGTTATCTTGATAGTAACGTACTAGTAATGATAGGGAGAATTAGGTGTGAGTTAAGGGTTAGAGTCCTTAGAATAAACTTGGTGGCAAGCAATTTTCTCCGCAGTTTTAATGGGAATTTCGCAGCCTCAACCAGTGTTGCATTGTTGGGGGAAGATTGTAGAGCCCCAATACAAAGTTTAATAAACTGTACTTGAAGCGAATCCAATTGAGCAAGTTTTTGATTGGCCGCCGTATCGATGAACCCCGAGCCATAATCCAAGGTCGAACGAATAATATTGCGATATAACAGGAGCATAGTACTGGGATCCGATCCCCAAGATCTCTGTCGTAGGGCAAAAAATGTTTTTTTGTAACAGACTTACCCACAGGGTGTTGAACGTGGGCGTGCCATAATAATTTTCTGTCGAGGTAAATACCTAGATATTTAGTCGACTGGACAATCGGGATCGAAAATCCTTGGAAGCGTATAGGTTGGTGATCCGTACGCTGAGACCAAGAGAACACCACCGCTCGACATTTGTCGTAGGACACTTCGAAGTGATGATGGTGAAGCCAAGTATCGAGATCCAGTAGAGTCGAATGTAATGACGTGTAAATCTCTTCAAGTGCTGGGAGACTTAGATATATCACTAGATCATCGGCAAATTTTATCATGGGTGCACTGCGTGTAATAATTTTCTCTAGGGACATCGAATAGAGTGTAAATAAAATCGGACTGAGAATGTCTTCTTGAGGGAGCCCCGTAGACGTCATTCGTGCTGGAATCTGAGGAAAGTGTTTTAGTTGAAGCGTTCTGTGCGTCAGCATGTTCAATAGAAGATTAACGAAGAGAGGCGGAAAATTGTAATTGAGCAATTTTTGGAGTAACACTTTGAGGTTAACATGATCATAAGCTCCACGTAAATCAAAAAAGATAGCCAGCAATGGTTCTTTCCGACGGCGAGCTAGATTGATATCTGTTACCAAAAGGTTAATGGCATCAGAGGCAGATCGACCCGGTAGGAAGGCAAATTGATATTTTGGCAACAATTGATAAAAATCTAGCGACCATTTGAGGCGTTCCAGAAGAATGTTTTGGAAAAGTTTTCTAAGGCGTTGTCCCAGGTAAATGCCCCTATAACTATCGGAAAGGACAGGGTTTTAGCCTGGTTTCAGCAGGGGGACCAGGTAAAATTCATTCCATGTGGAAGGGATGTGAGACGACTCAAGGCAACGATTGCAAAATCTGTAGTAAGTGCTGACGAGCTAAAGGGGGAAGTTGTTTTAAGACTGAATACGAGATATCATTCCGTCCAGGAGTAGAATTATGGGATGTGTTGATGACCAGGTTTAATTCTTGGATATTAACTTGGCTCATGAGCGACGAAATTTATTTGAGCTAGGAGGAATAGAGAAACTATTATGTGGGACTACAAAATCCGGCGTAAGTTGCTGAAGAAAGCTTACCAAAGCCTCCATATTGAAATGTGCTTTAGATGGGGTACTAATTATACGGCTGGATAGGCCGGCTATTGCTCGCCATATATGTTTGGACGGCGACTATCTATTAAGGGATGCAATGAAAGATTTCCAAGCTAGTCGGCGTTTGTCGTTAAAGACTTATAGTTTGGGCGACCAGGACTTTGTAGTGTAAGTACGCTTGGAACGTACCCAAACGGCGAAAGGAGCGCAGAGCAGCTTTCCGTTGTGATATTAAGGCTACACACTCCGCGTCCCACCAGCGTGCATAATGAATAGATTTGGGTCGGAAATGTGGTTGTATCGGATGGTCGATCTAAATATTCATTGATAATAGCTGTGAAGGAATTATAGGACACCTGTTGACCATCGAATGCAGATAACTTTTGAACCAGAAACTGTGAAGTATTGAAGGGGAGCATACGTCTGCTCGCTTTAAACGGGAGCAGAGCGGCTGGTAGACTGTCAGCCAACCCAATAAAGATGGGGAAATGATCACTGGAATGAGCGTCCATGATGACCTCCCATTCCATGCGGTGTGCTAGATCGCTAGAACATATGGTTAAATCAACAGCACTCTTATTTACAAGAGGTGACGTCACTCGAGTAGGTAAGCCGTCATTCAAAATGCGTAAATGGTATAATGCCGCAATTTTAGCTATTTTATTACTTTTAGGGCACGAAATTTCACATACCCAGCTCTGATGGTGCCCGTTTAGATATCCCCCGAGGATATAGGGGTGCGGAAGTTGCGAAAAATGTTTCGTCCAATTAGAATATGTACCTTGGATTCTCGGGGGACAATAGATAGAAATAAAATGTATGTTGGCGACCACCTGTGTACCTGGTATGCTATAAGTCAAATATGTTGAAGAGAATCGTAGGTTGTTAGCTACCAAAATACAAGCCCCGTCATAACCATAATTGTCATGGCGAATACAGGTATAATTGGGTATGTAAAATCGTTTGACCGGAGCCAACCAAGTTTCACTAATTAAAATTATATGAGGGTTATATGAATTAATCAGTAAAAATAGTTCGTGTCTCTTATGAATGACACTTCGTGCATTCCACTGTAGAATTATCATTTGAGGAGACTGATAATGTTAATGAATTGAGAAGTACCAGTACTTCCTCCTGCATGGTGAGGAGCATCTTTGACCTTTTAGAATCGTTTTCCGCTGTCCTAGCATAAGCAGATATTTTATCTGAAATAGCTGTAATTGTAGCCGTTACCCGGTTCGAGGCCCGGGATCTGTCTTGCTTCGAGGTAACAGTAGAATCCACCCGCCTGGAAGCAACCGGTATGCTCTTCCCAGATACAGAAGGCATAGGAGGTATTGCATTCGTAGAGGAGGGAGGCATTTTGAGAAGTGCATGATATCCCTGGACATCGTAACCTGGGGAACGATCGTGACTAGGTGGAGGTGATGTAACCACCGCCGTAAATTTACGTTTTCCGGACGTCGGAGGATGAAGAACTGGAGAAGTTCTCGAAAGAGGAGGAAATTGTTGAAGGGACAAGAGGGGGCTGAATCTATTATCTACCGGCGTGAAAAAAGACTCTGAGGAGAAAGTAGAAACTTCCAGAGCCTGCTTTTTTTTCACTTCTTGTTGGTGCTTATGCTCGGGGCAGTAAGGAGATCCCACTGAATGTTCTCAGGAACATTTGAGACATTGTCTACGAGAATCCGTACATTCTTGAGTTTCATGATTATGGGCGCAATTGGCACATCTAGGGTTTTGAGCCCTACAATTTTTCCTAGTATCGCCATAGCGTTGACATCGGCGGCAAATAGTAGGTTGAAACACAAATGGTTCAACCGGGGTACGAACTCGATAAATAGAAATGAAGGAAGGTAGAGTCTGGCTACGAAAAGTTAATGGTGCCAGTGGGAATATATGTGAGCTGTCCATCCTGCGCGGAGCGTCTTTTCATCATCTGCGCGCTGACTAGAGGTAAGGACGTATCAGCGACATTACAAATTTCATCTTCACTAAAATCCCTATCTACCCCTCTGATAACTCCCACCTTATATAGAGACGCTGAAGGAATAAACTCTTTCAGATGTTTTTCTTTTAAAATAGGATTTGTTAAGAACTGGTTAGGCTTAGTTCTTGTTTGAAATTCAATTTGAATCCGTTGGCGACCTCTCCTAGATATTTGACTAACACCCTCAAATTTCCGGTCATAAATTTTTTTTCCCAGAGCCATTGGATGTGTGTTACCCAATTTTCTACTTTCGTCAAAGGCTTCCACAAAGAATTTGTAGGGGCCAGTATGACTACCATCGTATATCTGTGCTTCAGGTTTTGGAACAGATACATCAGTTTTAGTAGAGGGAGCAAGGTTACGTTCACGTGGGGTTTTATCATTTAACACAATAGTTTCCTCCATAGGGATCTCGCGACTATCAACTACAACAGACTCCTCCTCCATACTATCTCCCCCACTCGATTTCTCCATGAGGCCCGGAGTGAGTTGAGAAATTAACACATAGAATACTTACAAACTCTCTCACCGCTCCCAATTAAGAGAGATGGTGGTGGTGGTGGTGGTGGTGGTGGTGATTATTGTTTTAAGAGGAAGTACAACTAGGCAACCAAACTCTATATAACACTAATCAGAGGGAAAATATTGAAGGGGTCCGACAATTCGAAAAATGAAGATATCGGCCAAAGGAAGACAAGGGCCACGAAGGGCGTGAAAACGAAAGACTCCCTAGCCCTCGTAAACCTAATAGCGTCGGGGTCGGAAGAGAACAAGAGTTGACCAAGGGAGGTCGGATAGGATAGATGAAAGAGAGGAGCCTGGAACAAGTAAGTGGAAGCAATGCCAGGACTCAGCTGTGGGCCCCGTGGTTGCCAACCCACGCTCCAAAGTTCAGAGCCCTTGGGGCCCCTTTTAGTCGCCTCTTACGACAGGCAGGGGATACGGTGGGTGTTATTCTACCGCCCCACCCACAGGGGGAAATTAAGAGAGAGAAATAAAGTAACACTACACCGAATCTGAACCCTATCGCACAGAACACACAGTAACACACTAGCGCCGAGAGCCACACGTCCACTCGCCACCGGAAACCAGCACGAACCAGGGAACTGTCACTTCTCTGACAACCTCAACACCAAAGAGGAGAAGTGCACTTAAAGCGGCCAACAAGTCTCGCAAAGCAGTTCGCGGACCAAAAAGCGGCAAGTTTCCGTAAGTAGAGGAGGATCTGCTTAAATATATGATTTTGTTACGGAACGTTGGGTAAGCCGTTTCTCACGAAATGCTGTATTTTAAAGAATGAGAAATAGCCGCTACACATGGAATCAGTGTCTCTTATTTGAAGGTTAGCCGAAGCTTGATTAATTTTATGAAGAGAAATGGGTTTTCTCTTCGACGAAGAACAACATTATGCCAAACAATGACGAAGGATTTTAACCATTTTCATCACTTTGTGATTGAGAAGCGTAAAGTGAAGGAATATTTGATCTCCCTTATAGGAACCACAGGTCAGACGCCAATCAGTTTCCATATGCCACAAAGTCGAACAATCGATAAGAAAGGAACATACAGTGTTATCGTACGCGCTACCGGAAGCAAAAAACGACGATGTACTGCAATGCTTGCTGTAACAGCTGATGGCAGAAAGCTTGCACCTTACCTTGTTCTAAAACGAAAAACAATGCCTAAAGCAAAATTTCCGCGAATGATCCACATTCGTATTCAAGAAAAAGGGTACATGTACAAGATTGGATACGAACGGTTTGGGGTAATGTAGCAGGGTCCCTCCTTCGATGCCCGGCCCTTCTCGTGTTGGACAGTTTTCTATGTTGCCGGTATGTGAAAGTTATGACGTTAAATGAATTGTACTTTTATTAGTTCATGTTTATTTCACTTCAGGTCGTATTGTCTGCTCGTAATGGGAGGAATATTTTCCAGTGTCGGTACTTCAAACCCACAACCCGAATCAGGATGCCCCGTTTAGTGAAGAATACTGATATCATCCTTTTCTTCACTGACCTTGACTTTCGCACAGTCACAGGAGTACCCTCATCTTCAAACAGCCACACCTCGTTCAGGGATTTTGTTGGGACATCGTAATAATAAAGCCAAGTTTCGTCACCTGTAACGATGCCACTGACGTTACGCGAAGTACCATTTTCAAACTGTTTTAGCATTTTTCGGCACCATTTCACTCGATGTGCCCTTTGCTCCTCTGAAAGTGAATGGGCCACCCAAAGGGAACAAACCTTTCTAACATGGAGATGGTCGTGTAGAATTAAATGAACAGCTGGTGCAGGGATGTGGAGGGTCTCTTCTACCTGCCGATATTCAACAGCCCCTCTTGTTGCAACATTTCCCTCATAGCTTCATTGTTTTCCTCAGTCACTGATTCAGACGGTTGCCCAGAACGAGGATCGTTTTCAACCCAAAAATTTCTCCTCTGAAACTCTTTGTACCTGCGGAAAATTGTTGTCCGATGTGGACAGTCTTTCCCCAGCACAGGAGTCATTTCCTCCAGGCACTGGTCAACAGTTAATCCACGAGCAAAATTGCAGCGGATAATTGCGCGATACTCACCTTTAGAGCACGCTGACATCTTAACTTGCTTTCAATCCCACTGCTTGGTAAAAACTGGTGTGAAGGTCGCGCCTTGCTGTTTTCTAGCCCGGTTTTCACCCCTCTTTTCGTCCCTCACCATACATGGGTGTCAAGCTAACCGTTTTTGCGTATTGCAAAACTTTCCTAGTGCCCTTTGTGTAACTTACCTGATGTACCCTATTTGACTTTTCAGGAAAAAATCTCACGCCGAAATTTTACGCCAAATGACGATAACCGCAAATGAGTTGAACAATTGTGTTTATATTATATTTGATGTATCTTTTAAATGTAAATGAATTGTTAATAATTTGTAAATATCTGTATTCCTGAATAATTTACGCATCCGAAGTTTTCGCCTGTACTTTTCATCAAAAAAAAGTACGTTAATTACGCGAGAAAATACGGTATTATGCATTTTGTTGCATGTGTCGGTGTGACATTAATATTATTATTCGTAGGCTATGTAAGTGTCATAAATGAAAATGATTAGGTACATTTTCTTGTAATCATCCTTATATTTTCTTAGGCCGCTATTAGCCGTGGGCGACTAGTGGCGCAACTAGTTGCTATGGCGAGTCACGGACCATTGGATCAAATGGAGCCTATTAGCCGCGGGCGACTAGTGGCGCAACTGAGCGACTAGTTGCCGGCCGTCATCTGAGCCGGCAACTGCTCTGGCGACTTTTAGTTGCTCAACTGCGTGACGGGGCATTGCAGTAAATGTAGCCTATTAGCCGTGGGCGACTAGTGGCGCAACTAGTCGCCCGATGTACCTCCTCGCGCATACGGAAACGTCACTCAAGTTCGTGTTCTCACACCAGCTTGACGTAATGCGGACGATGGAACGCAATTGAGTCAGTGATCCACCTAACCATTATCTTTCTGCATTACCTTGTTTGGTCTCGTGCTGTGGTAGAGTGAATATTTTACTTATTGTGGTAGTTTATTTATTGAACATGGAGACATCAAATAAACTACAACAGCAAATGAAGGAGATGGAAAAATTATCTGAAAGTCAAATAAATACTGAAAACCATTTTTGAGGTAGAATGAAAACCGGCCACTTGGAATTTCAGAACTGAAGCTTACACTGACAAAGTAGAAACACTGAATTCTTGGAACAGCATTTTAAAGAACTTTATTCCAGAATTTGAAGCAAAATCCGTAGGCGAGAAGAATACTCTAGGTGAGTGTTATAATTTTTTTTGCTAGTGGCTTTACGTCGCACCGACACAGATAGGTCTTATGGCGACGATGGGACAGGAGTTGGAAGGAAGCGGCTTTGGCCTTAATTAAGATACAGCCCCAGAATTTGCCTGGTGTGAAAATGGGAAACCACGGAAAACCATCTTCAGGGCTGCCGACCGTGGGATTCGAACCCACTATCTCCCGGATGCAAGCTCACAGCTGCGCATTCCTAACCGCACGGCCAACTCGCCCGGTATGTGAGTATTATAAAACGTTTACTACTCTTAAATGGAAATATATAATACCCATAAAAATTCTATAATCGTTTACATTTACAAGTACCATTGATCCATATCAAATCCCTGGTGGCTACTTCCAGGCTACACAGTAATAAAGGTAATAATAATAATAATAATAATAATAATAATAATAATAATAATAATAATAATAATAATAATAACAATAATAATAGAACGCTGCCGTTATCGACATTAGAAAAGGTCCCCGCCATAGTGTGGAAACTGTCCCCATCCCACGCTCATCTTCGGTCCTACTTGTCTATCTTTCAAGTTGACGGTTTGTTAGTAAGTCATAAATATTTTGCCTATGATGATAATAATTGTCGTAACAATCAAATTATTGATGACCTATGACTCAATAAAACCAATCATCAGCAGCAAACATATTGCAATCCACAACACAAAAATATTCTGTGAGTGACCCTGAATGCCGCGCAATCCAGTACAATAGATTATAGTTCTAAGACATATCCACAGATAGCGACACTAGTATGCTTGGACCACCGAGCACAGAATAACATAGAGATGGCAATGTGTCGTCTGAGTTGAAGTCAGTGGACACAAGCGGCCGCCATGTTGTTTGTACCAAAACATTGGAGACCGGTTAGTGTAAGTAAGTGAACAGTGCGCCACGTGTGAAGTAAATAAAGGAAGTTGTGTTATGATTTTAAAATGCCGACTTGTGTAGCGTATGGATGTGCAAACAGAGCTTCAAAGAAAATACCAGGGATAACTTTTCACAGGTAAGCAATATGTTTTTGCGAATATTCAGTGCCGAATTGTTTTCCACTTGCACATGCAGTATAGGTTAAGAAGCCCCTTTATCATTTACAGTTTTCCTAAAGATAATGAACGACGGAAGAAGTGGATAAGAGTTATACGAAGGGAAAATTGGTCCCCCGCACCTTTCAGCACCATATGTTCAGCTCACTTTACTGAAAGTGATTTTGATCGTATTTCATTGTGTGTCGTAAGGCTGAGGGAATGGGCTGTGCTGAAAGGCATAAGTCTATAATGATAATGTATGTATGTATGTATGTATGTATGTATGTATGTATGTATGTATACATTACAAAATAATCCTTGAGATGAATTAATTAATTTCATCAAGTGTACTAATGTAAAAATATTTCTCTATTTTTTATATGATTTACTTGGCTCAACACTTCTATAATAATTAGGCCTATTTACCTCATACTTACTGGTCTTCCAGGATATCTTTATTATTGACCGTCTATTATTTTATTTATAAGCCTAAAGACTGTGTATATTTTTATTGTATATGAAATTTTGAGTGGATTTGTACTGTATATGGTATCTGTATAAATATTCATGGTCCATAACCTGTCTTATTCTTTCTCTAAAATAGGTCTTTATGAAAATGTTCCATTATTCTGAGCTGTACCTTGCAAATCGGCAATTCGTTTGAGCTAAATATAATCTGATATAATAACAGGCTATTTGAGCTCGTATTTCCGACTTTTAAACTACCGGTACTGCGATTAAAACAGTGTTCTGGGCTGTCCCGTGCTTATTACGACTAAGGTACTTTTCTACTGCGTTAGATACGTTAACAAATGAAATAATGTTACAGAAATCTTTTAAAATGACAGACTCGGATAGGAATTAACTAGCACGGCTGGTAATGCCAACATGGCGATGCGCGCAAAACTCGGCTTCAGCGAGCCAATGCATTGCGGTAGGCATTGCCATCTCTATGTTATTCTGTGCTCGTTGGCTTGGACTCGAGTCTAGAGTCGAGTATACCGATTCTAAGAGCACATTACTCGATTCCGTCGCTAGCCCATCACTAGCAACAAGAGTGTAACGGTATTCTGTGGGACCGAGATGTTCTAAAGCAACGTAAAAAAAGTTTTATATTCTACTTATTATGAACCCATACAAACATATGGCTATATTAGTGAATGGCAGCTCAACTGGGAAACACTTGTTTAGTCCTGTGTCGTTTCCCGTTATTTCTTCTTTTACGTGGCCAAGCAATTCGTAAAATGACGACTTTGACATGCACAGGTAATTGAAAAATTTACTCTCATCCTCATTTAGATCGTCAAACACTGTATAATATAATCTTCTAGTCAGCCGAGAAACAAATATAGGATGTTTCCGCACTTGCCTAACCCTTCGGTTTTTCTTTTTTAATAGAAGAGCAAGAAGAAAAAGTTCTTCGTAGGATGCCATTCTCTCAACTGACTATTCCCCGGTATGAACCGAGCAATTATTCACATGAATTCACTTTGGAAGCTCTTAATCTGTTCTCTCTGGTCATTGCGCAACGCTACGAAGTACGTACCTCTAAAAATTTAAATCAACGAACCTTGCTGCCAAACGCTAGGGAGTAGAACGCGGTGAAAATCCAAATTCGCTAGGAAATAGTACGCGACCGAAATGCAAATCGCCGGCTATCGCCGCCATTCTAATAGTTTACTTTTAGTTGAATGCTGACAGATGGCACATTCAAAACACACCTTTAGTGCTCACACGGCTATTACTGAAATCTAGACTCCGTACCGCTCCTTACAAGCATTCTCTTTGCTTACAAGTTGTACAGAAAAAAGGGTGTGCAGCGAGGAATCCAGGTGGCCGAGTGTTGGACTCGTATACGCTACTGGGAATTTCATGTCCGCCACCTGTATTGTGCTCTCTTCTCGTTTAGTTGTCGTCCATGTCCCAGCAGCATATGTTTGTATGGGTTCATAATTTGAATATAAAACTTTTTTTACATTGCTTTAGAACATCTCGGTCCCACAAAATACCGTTACACTCTTGTTGCTAGTGATGGGCTAGCGACGGAATCGAGTAGAATCAACACCTCCTAGATATATAAGGCCTCACAACTGTTCTGGGAATATACTGTGACGTCAAAATCGGGAGGCAAGCTTGAACCTTTTCAGTAATAACACAGCAATGAGTTTGGCCATGTAACGCTGAAATTAGAAGAGTTTTAATTCGTTTAATGGTGCCAATTGTTAATACCGTTGTACGTAATGGTACTGATGTGTTGCGTACTCAACTTTAAGGAGAATTCCGGCAGTGATAACGAAGTGCATGCATTAAGATTACGAAAGACGAGGTTATGCGGCAGATATGTTTACGTGCAATTCCAAGACAAGACTACAGATTTACTAATAACTCAATGGTGAGTAACTATTATTATTACATTCTCACACAATCATAATGAGTATAGGCCTATGACGTATTTAACTACACGCAACAGCTGGTGATATGTAGGCATATTTACTCTTCAATGATATAAGGTTATGTTAGATCACAATCATGGGATACATTATTATTATTATTATTATTATTATTATTATTATTATTATTATTATTATTATTATTATTATTATTATTATTATTATTATTATACGCATTAAAACATACCACCTACAGGAGCTGCTGGTGTAGGCCGATTCACTCTGTAAATGCACGAATTTCGCTCACGGTGATACATTATTTTACAGGTATGCCACAGACATTTCAAAGTCGGTGATATTTTATGGGAAGTAACTGGTACTGATCCTGCCAGAATGTAACTATAAATATGATGGGCAGTTGGAAAAGATATAAGCCACTGCTGTCTCTGACAATCATGGTCTTGGAAGAGGAGTAGTTAAAAGAACCAGGCAAAAATGTAGAATAGAAAGGAGCAATAAAGAGAGCCATTGAAGATAGTACCTATCTCATACACAGAATTTCAACACAGCTGAAAAGTACAATAAACACGTTGTTACCTGATGGTTGTTGTACTGTGATGAAGGGAAAGTAAGTAATTTTTCTGTACTTCGATACATCAAGGCAACCATACTGCATGGCATATGTAATCATCTTATAAGACATGGCCTTTATTCTAAACGGGTTTTATTAAAGTAAAAAATATTTCTAATGAATATGTGGACAAAATTACTAATACAAATGCGGTATATTCTTTAGTTACAAAACATCATAGCTGCATCACAAGGAATGAGTGTAACAATGTGTAGAAAGATTCAATAAATAAGTTAATTCTAGTCCTAGTTGGTGAATTGAACACCGGGGATGATGTCCCAACAGTTAATTTAATAGCCATAGTTAAAATATTTCTTAGTTCATAAACGAGTATGTGTATGATTTTCTTGTTATTTGTTCAACCTTCTGTCTGATATCTCCTCATGTTTACAAATTTATGGCAGACCCCGTGGTGAGGGGATATAATGCCTGCCTCTTACCCGGAGGCCCCGGTTCGATTTCAGGCCAAGTCAGGGATTTTTACCTAGATATGAGGGCTGGTTTGAGGTCCACTCAGCCTGCGTGTTTACATTTGCGAGCTATCTGACGGTGAGATAGCGGCCCAGGTCTAGAAAGCAAAGAATAACGGCTAAAAGGATTCGTCCTGCGGAACCCAAGACACCTCGTAATCTGCAGGCCTTCGGGCTGAGCAGGATCAAGGCCAAGCCATTCAGGGCTGTTGCGCCGTGCGATTTTTACAAATTTATGAGACAGTAGCAATTTAATGTTGCCACAATATGTCAATACTTTTAAAAGAGTAGGCTCCAGTCCGAATGGTAGTCCAATATTAGGTTAGAAACTTACATACTTTCTGGAATACATAAAGGTTTCGAACAGAATTACAAATTAGTAACATCGATGGTAGGTGAAATTCTCATTAAACCATACATGAACTCCAAGGGAGGAAACATTGTAGGCTCATGTGCATATACTGCCAGTGATGCTACATCAGCTTAGATGTTAGGCCTATGCTAATATTATACGTGCTAGTTTTCTTTTAAGATCACGTAATGCCTATTTAAATTGAAATATGTTTGTAACATTCTGTTGTGATGTTAGCAATTCGGCCTAAGTGACTTAACATTGCAAAATGCTGTCGTGTTTTACAACTGTCTGCTGTTTATCTTTAATGGCAGAGTCACTAAAATACGGTAATAACGACAGTATAATTCAATATCCTTCAAATTTGAAACGCTATTTGTTAGTAAATAAATTATTCCATTGGCAAAAAATATTAAAATCATCTCTGTGTTTAACTATGTTCCGCGTTTCTCTGCATTGCCATCGCCTCCGTTGCGTGACGTCACTACGCTGTTGTTAGGCCTTATTATCTAGGAGGTGTTGGTAGAATCGAGTAATGTGCTCTTAGAATCGGCAAGACTAACTACAATATCTCAGACCTTAACCGACCTATCGAAACTGTCCATAATGGCGGCAGCTGGAGTACTAGCATGTGTTTGTTTTGATTTGTGTATGCCGTGTTGTTACCAAATATTTATGGAAATTTGAATATTATTAATCGTACATGATATTATTTTATTTATGGTCTTAAGAAGATTATAGATCCTCTTTCAGTGCCGTAAGAAGCTGTTTGTTCCCAAAGAGCTTATTTATTCCAACAATGTCGGTGGTGATAAGGTTAATTTTGATTCTCGTGTTCTTCTCCGAAAGTACTTTCTTTATTTTTAGTTACCTATGCAATATGTTTATAGTTCAATGTGCTGTGTACCTGGATGTAAGTAAGAGCTCAGTGTTCCCGTTTCCAATAGACCTAGTATTAAGGCAAACTTGGGTTAAGACCATTCGTAAGGAAAATGTCGAAACGAATCATAGGACAGTAGTATAATTGGATGGTTCGGCCGCCTCCTCCTCCGCCCGCGGCGCGGGAAATTTGAATTCTGGCGGGAAATTTGAATTTTTGGCGGGAGATTTGAATTTTGGCGGGAGATTTGAATTTGTAAACAAAGCCACGTGCTTTTTGACAGCTGTCATCGACAACAACGCATCGCTAACCTCACTGCTGCCATCTTGACGGGCCTAAACCTCACTAGTACCAACTTAACCTAACTAGCATGAGGTAAACAAAGCCACGTGTTTTTTGACAGCCACGTGCTTTTTGACAGACAACAACGCATCGCTAACCTCAGTACTGCCATCTTGACGGGCCTAAACCTCAGTAGTGCCAACTTAACCTCACTAGCATGAGGTAAACAAAGCCACGTGCTTTTTGACAGCCACGTGCTTTTTGACAGATTTGTAAACAAAGCCACGTGCTTTTTGACAGACAACAACGCATCGCTAACCTCAATACTGCCATCTTGACGGGCCTAAACCTCAGTAGTGCCAACTTAACCTAACTAGTGCGAGGTAAACAAAGCCACGTGTTTTTTTGACAGCCACGTGCTTTTTTGACAGCTGTCATCCGCCATCTTTAAACCACAAAGCACTGTCCTGCCCTCTTTAGATGCAAAATTCGTCACCTGTCATCGGCAGTGCTGCCATCTTGACGGGTCTAAACCTTAGTGCTACCAACTTAACATAACTAGCGCGAGGTAAACAAAGCCACGTGTTTTTTGACAGCTGTCGTCCGCCATCTTTAATCTATAGAGCACAGTGCTGCCCTCTTTAGCTACTTACCTTTGAAATGTGGTGGCGGATAATTTGAAAAATGCTTTTTGACAGCAGCCATCTTTGTGCACCATGCTGCCCTCTTTAGCTAGATACCTGTGGTGGCAGGCAATTCCACATGACAGCAGCCATCTTTAATCAAGAGAGCACTGTGCTGCCATCTTTAGCTAGATACCTTTGAAATGTGGTGGCGGCAAATTGAAAAATTTCACGTGCTCTTGTTTGGAAACAAACTCACGTGCTTTTTTGACAGCTACCATCCGCCATCTTTAATCAACAGAGCATAGTGCTGCCCTCTTTAGTTTGAAATGTGGTGGCGGCAAATTCCACGTGCTCTTGTTTGGAAACAAAGCCATGTGCTTTTTTGACAGCTGTCATCCGCCATCTTTAATCAACAGAGCACCGTGCTGCTATCATGCGGGCAATTTCGTCAGCTGTCATCCGCCATCTTTAATCCACAGAACACCGCGCTGCCCTCTTTATGGCTACTACCTTAAGCACGTAGTAGCGGGCAATTTGAAAAGTTCTGTTAGCTATCATCCGCCATCTTTAATCAAGAGAGCACCGTGCTGCCATCTTTAGCTAGATACCTTTGAAATGTGCTGGCGGCAAATTGAAAAATTTCACATGCTCTTGTTTGGAAACAAACTCACGTGCTTTTTTGACAGCTACCATCCGCCATCTTTAATCAACAGAGCATAGTGCTGCCCTCTTTAGTTTGAAATGTGGTGGCGGCAAATTCTACGTGCTCTTGTTTGGAAACAAAGCCACGTGCAGCTGTCATCCGCCATCTTTAATCCAGAGAGCACCGTATTGCCCTCTTTAGATGTAAATTCGTCACCTGTCATCCGCAGTGCTGCCATCTTTAGCTAGATACCTTTGAAATGTGGTGGTGGATAATTTAAAAAGAGAAATTCTACAGCAGCCCTCTCTCAACGCTAATTGCATAAGATGGCGGCTATACATGACTCCTTAAGGGTGCTTACGCAAGATGGCTGCTATACACAGGTTCTTATGAGACGCCCTTGGGATGCTTGCGCAAGATGGTAGTTATACATGGCTCCTTATGAGATGCCCTAGGGATGCTTGCTCAAGATAGCGACTGCTCTTATGGGACAGCTTAAGTGTCCTTGCACAAGATGGCTTGAGACGCCCTAAGGATGCTTGCGCAAGATGGCGGACACAAGATGGCGGCTATACACAACTCCTTATGAGACGCTTTAAGGGTGCTTGCGCAAGATGGTTGCTACTCTTAGCTTAGAGGCTAACGTGTCGTGCTAGTTCGATTCATTAAATTTAGGGCTTAAATGCAAAATGTTAAATATATCGAAAACGGTGCACCGTAGAGCAAAACGGACAAAATTTTTCTGCCTAATACCTAGGTTCGCAGTATGAGGAACAAGAAAACCATAGTCTAATGATGGGATCAACGGTTCGGTTCCTACTTAGGCCCTTTGACATTTGCTCTGTTTTAGCTTGTATTGAAGCGAGTCTTCGTAAAATGATCAGGTCTAACTATGGTAGAGAGTATAACGTACCGTGCTGGTTCGATTCATTAAATTTGGAGGCTTAAATGCAAAATGTTAAATATCTCGAAAACGGTGCATCGTAGAGCAAAACGGACAAAAATTTTCCGCCTAATACGTAGGTTCGTAGTATCAGGAACAAGAAAAAACATAGTCTAATGATGAGATCAACGGTTCGTTTCTTACTTAAGCCCTTTTTCATTGGCAGCTATCTATTTCTACAAGATGGTGGCTGCTCTTATGAGACACAAGATGGCTTGAGACGTCCTAGGGATGCTTACGCAAGATGGCGGACACAAAATGGTGACCATACATAGCTCCTTATGAGACAGCCTAGGGGTGCTCGCACAAGATGGCAGCTACTCTTATGATGAAAGCTAGCTTAGAGGCTACTGCGTTAGATAACAGCTGCTGTTATGCATGTGGTGGAGGGCAATTTGAAATTCTATGTGCTTAATCAACAGAGCACCCTGCTACCCTCTTTAGCTGAAATGTGGTGGTGGACAATTTGAAAAATTCTTTTGACAGCTATTATCTTTAAACAATGGCGACTATACATAGGCTGTTAAAGCCTTATCATTCTCCTCCTCCTCCTCCGCCTCTTATGTCAAGACATAGCTTTATATCGAACAAGTTTAAACCTGCATCGCGAAGGCAAGCGTGTGCAGCGATAACATTATTATGCATGTTTAGACTTTCGAAACATAAGAAGAGTAGAATCAAACGCTGTACTTGATACGACATGTGATCAGAACATTGATTGATGCGTTCAGAAAACAAAATAAGTGATCAAGACTAGAATCGAACACTGTACTCAATACATCATGTGTTTAGAATATGTCAGGGGATACCCTTGTTCTAAGAAGATAAGATTGAAACATAACAAGACTAGAATAGAACACTGTAATCGATGTTGCTAACTTCAACATGTGATCAGAACATTGATTGATGTGTTCAGAACACAAAATAAGTGATCATGACTAGAATCGAACACTGTACTCGATACAACATGTGATCAGAACATTGATCGATGTGTTCAGAACACAAAATAAGTGATCAAGACTAGAATCGAACACTGTACTCAATACATGTGTTTAGAACATGTTAGGGGGTACCCTTGTTCTAAGAAGATCAGAATGAAACATAGCAAGACTAGAATCGAACACTGTAATCGATGTTGTTAACCTCAACATATGATCAGAACATTGTTTGATGTGTTCAGAGCAAAAGTACAATTTTGATGATTTGCTTAGTGTAAAATCAAAAACTATGGAAACACACTGTGCACATATCGCATAGCTAACTCGCTCAGTAAGCAATATTGCAAAACTACAACTTCAATGATTTGCCTAGTGTAAAAATCAAAAAACACACTGTACCCATACTGCGCAGCTAACTCGCTCGGTAAACGATATAGCCAAAGTATAACATCAAATTATTTACCTTCCATCATTCGTCTTGTGTGAAAATCAGTCGAACAAGTTATCGCATAAACATGTAACATGAAATATCAGTCAATCAGTTGGCATGGGTTACAAGCATGTAGCTTATGCGGGAAGTAAAATTAAACAGAACGCTAGTGCTATAAGAAATACTCTGCTTACATTTAAGTCCCTAGCTGTTGAACAAGTTATTACATAAATATGTAACATGAAATATCGGTTCGGAAACATATTGTTTCAAGGATGAAAGGACTCTTCCTCCTCCTTACCGCACATTCCTTGTAGGGCTAAGGGGCTAATGGGCTAAACGGCTAATGGGCAAAAGGGCTAAAGGGCTAATGGGCTAAAGGGCTAAAGGGCTAAAGGGCTGAAGGAGCAACAACCTCATCGATCGCTATCAGCAAGAACGCTTGTACTTTGTTAAGTGTAGAAAATTAATCTTTATTTGTAAATGGTTTCATGTTCAGAACAAGGAATGGAAACTAGGGGTTACGTCTTACCTAATAAAATCCCCGAGGTGCGATGAGTTACGTTTTTCGAACTAGTGTTTGGAACACTGAACTTTTCAAGATGATAGCAGAGAGTTTAGCAATGTTCTGTTGTTGGATTATAAATTCCGCGCTACAACATGCATAAGGTGGCAGCCTTGAGGTTTACTGCCGTAAAGATGACAAGAGTGAGGTTAACAATGTTCCGTTGTTGGATTTTAAATTTCGCGCTATAACATGCATAAGGTGGCAGCCTTGAGGTTTACCGCCGTAAAGATGGCAGCAGTGAGGTTAGCGACGCTCTATTGTCCTTCAAAGTGAGGTTAGGGTTCGTCAAGAAGACAGCTGTCAATAAAAGCACGTGGCTATGTTTACCAAACAAGAGCACGTGGTCGTGACGTCACGGTCACGTAATCAATCCTTAGCTCGACGTCGTTAAGAGCAGCATTAGGATTAGCTATGCTCAAAAATCTTGGGGGCAGAGCTGCAGTATGAATTGCCATGTTTCAAAGTGTGTACACATCACCTATCGATTTTACATGCATCGACCATCGAACTAAACTTCATCCGCTAGATCGTGCTGCTATATTAGCATGTCCTTAAGGTACAATGAATAGCCATGTTTCAAAGCGTATACACATCACCTATCGATTTTTCACGCATCGACTCTCGTACTAAACTTCTTCCGCTAGATTGTGCTACTATCTTAGCATAACCTATACGCATGACCTTAAAGTACAATGAATAGCCATGTTTCAAAGCGTGTACACATTACCTATCGACTTTGCATGCAACAAATATCGTACTAAACTTCTTCCGCTGGGTTGTGCTGCTATCTTAGCATAACTTATACACATGAACTTAAAGTACAAAGAATAGCCATGTTTCAAAGCGTGTACACATTACTTATTGATTTTGCATGCATCGAATCTCGTACTGAACTTCTTCCGCTAGATTGTGCTGCTATCTTAGCATAACCTATACCCATGAACTTAAAGTACAATGAATAGTCATGTTTCAAAGCGTGTACACATCAACTATCGAATTTGCATGTATCAACTCTCGTACTAAGCTTCTGCAGGTAGATTGTGCTGCTATCTTAGCATAACTAAGACGCATGAACTTAAAGTACAAAGAATAGCTATGTCTCAAAGCATGTATACGTTACCTATCGATTTTGCAAGCATCGACTCTCGTACTAAACATCTTCCGCTAGATTGTGCTGCTATCTTAGCATGTCCTTAAGGTACAAAGAATAGCCATGTTTCAAAGCGTGTACACATTACCTATCGATTTTGCATGCATCAAATATCGTACTAAATTTCTTCCGCTAGATTGTGCTGCTATCTTAGCATAACTAAGACGCATGAACTTAAAGTACAAAGAATAGCTATGTTTCAAAGCGTGTACACATCACCTATCGATTTTGCATTCATCGACTCTCGTACTAAACTTCTTACGCTAGACTGTGCTGCTATCTTAGCCTAACCTATACGCATGAACTTAAAGTACGAAGAATAACCATGTTTTAAAGCGTGTACACATTACTTATTGATTTTGCATGCATCAAATATCGTACTAAACTTCTTCCGCTAGGTTGTGCTGCTATCTTAGCATAACCTGTACGCATGAACTTAAAGTACAAAGAATAGCCTTGTTTCAAAGCGTGTACACATTACCTAATGATTTTGCACGAAACGACTATCATACTGAACTTTTTCCACTAGATTGTACTAAAATCGTGTAAGTGTGCTGCTACCTTAGCAAAACCTATCGATTTTACATGCATCGACTATCGTACTAGACTTCCTCCGCTAGAGCATGTAGCAATCGCTTTTGTGTATCCCTAACCCATGTGCACGAACTTAAAGCACAAAGAAGAGCTATGTTCTAAAGCGTGTACACATCACCCACCGATAATGTATCGAATATCGTACTAAACTTCTCCTGCCAGAGCGTACGACTATCGCTTGTGTGTGCACGAACTTAAAGCATAAAGAATAGCAATGTATAAAAATCTTGTAAACAAAGCAGCAGCATTAAGTATAACCATGTTTAAATGCGTGTACACATCATGTATCTATGATGCACGCAGTACTAAACATATTCCATTAGAATGTACAAAGTTCGCATGTGTTTGTGCTGCTATCTTAGCATAGCCTATGTGCATGAACTTAAAGCATAAAGAATAGTTATGTGTAAAAAATCTTGTGAACACAGCAGAATGTTTATTACGTAGGTGTAGACATTGAACTTTGCATGCTGAGGCAGCATACTACGTGACCGTGACGTCACGACCACGTGCTCTTGTTTGGTAAACATAGCCACGTGCTTTTTTTGACAGCTGTCTTCTTGACGAACCCTAACCTCACTTTGAAGGACAATAGAGCGTCGCTAACCTCACTGCTGCCATCTTTACGGCGGTAAACCTCAAGGCTGCCACCTTATGCATGTTATAGCGCGAAATTTAAAATCCAACAACGGAACATTGTTAACCTCACTCTTGTCATCTTTACGGCAGTAAACCTCAAGGCTGCCACCTTATGCATGTTGTAGCGCGGAATTTATAATCCAACAACAGAACATTGCTAAACTCTCTGCTATCATCTTGAAAAGTTCAGTGTTCCAAACACTAGTTCGAAAAACGTAACTCATCGCACCTCGGGGATTTTATTAGGTAAGACGTAACCCCTAGTTTCCATTCCTTGTTCTGAACATGAAACCATTTACAAATAAAGATTAATTTTCTACACTTAACAAAGTACAAGCGTTCTTGCTGATAGCGATCGATGAGGTTGTTGCTCCTTCAGCCCTTTAGCCCTTTAGCCCTTTAGCCCATTAGCCCTTTAGCCCTTTTGCCCATTAGCCGTTTAGCCCATTAGCCCCTTAGCCCTACAAGGAATGTGCGGTAAGGAGGAGGAAGAGTCCTTTCATCCTTGAAACAATATGTTTCCGAACCGATATTTCATGTTACATATTTATGTAATAACTTGTTCAACAGCTAGGGACTTAAATGTAAGCAGAGTATTTCTTATAGCACTAGCGTTCTGTTTAATTTTACTTCCCGCATAAGCTACATGCTTGTAACCCATGCCAACTGATTGACTGATATTTCATGTTACATGTTTATGCGATAACTTGTTCGACTGATTTTCACACAAGACGAATGATGGAAGGTAAATAATTTGAAGTTATACTTTGGCTATATCGTTTACCGAGCGAGTTAGCTGCGCAGTATGGGTACAGTGTGTTTTTTGATTTTTACACTAGGCAAATCATAGAAGTTGTAGTTTTGCAATATTGCTTACTGAGCGAGTTAGCTATGCGATATGTGCACAGTGTGTTTCCATAGTTTTTGATTTTACACTAAGCAAATCATCAAAATTGTACTTTTGCTCTGAACACATCAAACAATGTTCTGATCATATGTTGAGGTTAACAACATCGATTACAGTGTTCGATTCTAGTCTTGCTATGTTTCATTCTGATCTTCTTAGAACAAGGGTACCCCCTAACATGTTCTAAACACATGTTGTATTGAGTACAGTGTTCGATTCTAGTCTTGATCACTTATTTTGTGTTCTGAACACATCGATCAATGTTCTGATCACATGTTGTATCGAGTACAGTGTTCGATTCTAGTCATGATCACTTATTTTGTGTTCTGAACACATCAATCAATGTTCTGATCACATGTTGAAGTTAGCAACATCGATTACAGTGTTCTATTCTAGTCTTGTTATGTTTCAATCTTATCTTCTTAGAACAAGGGTATCCCCTGACATATTCTAAACACATGATGTATTGAGTACAGTGTTCGATTCTAGTCTTGATCACTTATTTTGTTTTCTGAACGCATCAATCAATGTTCTGATCACATGTCGTATCGAGTACAGCGTTTGATTCTACTCTTCTTATGTTTCGAAAGTCTAAACATGCATAATAATGTTATCGCTGCACACGCTTGCCTTCGCGATGCAGGTTTAAACTTGTTCGATATAAAGCTATGTCTTGACATAAGAGGCGGAGGAGGAGGTAGAGAAGGAGGAGGAGGAGGAGAATGATAAGGCCTTAACAGCCTATGTATAGTCGCCATTGTTTAAAGATGATAGCTGTCAAAAGAATTTTTCAAATTATCCACCACCACATTTCAGCTAAAGAGGGTAGCAGGGTGCTCTGTTGATTAAGCACATAGAATTTCAAATTGCCCTCCACCACATGCATAACAGCAGCTGTTATCTTGCGCAGTAGCCTCTAAGCTAGCTTTCTTCATAAGAGTAGCTGCCGTCTTGTGCGAGCACCCCTAGGCTGTCTCATAAGGAGCTATGTATAGTCACCATTTTGTGTCCGCCATCTTGCGTAAGCATCCCTAGGACGTCTCAAGCCATCTTGTGTCTCATAAGAGCAGCCACCATCTTGTAGAAATAGATAGCTGCCAATGAAAAAGGGTTTAAGTAAGAAACGAACCGTTGATCTCATCATTAGACTATGTTTTTTCTTGTTCCTGATACTACGAACCTACGTATTAGGCGGAAAATTTTTGTCCGTTTTGCTCTACGATGCACCGTTTTCGAGATATTTAACATTTTGCATTTAAGCCTCCAAATTTAATGAATCGAACCAGCACGGTACGTTATACTCTCTACCATAGTTAGACCTGATCATTTTACGAAGACTCGCTTCAATACAAGCTAAAACAGAGCAAATGTCAAAGGGCCTAAGTAGGAACCGAACCGTTGATCCCATCATTAGACTATGGTTTTCTTGTTCCTCATACTGCGAACCTAGGTATTAGGCAGAAAAATTTTGTCCGTTTTGCTCTACGGTGCACCGTTTTCGATATATTTAACATTTTGCATTTAAGCCCTAAATTTAATGAATCGAACTAGCACGACACGTTAGCCTCTAAGCTAAGAGTAGCAACCATCTTGCGCAAGCACCCTTAAAGCGTCTCATAAGGAGTTGTGTATAGCCGCCATCTTGTGTCCGCCATCTTGCGCAAGCATCCTTAGGGCGTCTCAAGCCATCTTGTGCAAGGACACTTAAGCTGTCCCATAAGAGCAGTCGCTATCTTGAGCAAGCATCCCTAGGGCATCTCATAAGGAGCCATGTATAACTACCATCTTGCGCAAGCATCCCAAGGGAGTCTCATAAGAACCTGTGTATAGCAGCCATCTTGCGTAAGCACCCTTAAGGAGTCATGTATAGCCGCCATCTTATGCAATTAGCGTTGAGAGAGGGCTGCTGTAGAATTTCTCTTTTTAAATTATCCACCACCACATTTCAAAGGTATCTAGCTAAAGATGGCAGCACTGCGGATGACAGGTGACGAATTTACATCTAAAGAGGGCAATACGGTGCTCTCTGGATTAAAGATGGCGGATGACAGCTGCACGTGGCTTTGTTTCCAAACAAGAGCACGTAGAATTTGCCGCCACCACATTTCAAACTAAAGAGGGCAGCACTATGCTCTGTTGATTAAAGATGGCGGATGGTAGCTGTCAAAAAAGCACGTGAGTTTGTTTCCAAACAAGAGCATGTGAAATTTTTCAATTTGCCGCCAGCACATTTCAAAGGTATCTAGCTAAAGATGGCAGCACGGTGCTCTCTTGATTAAAGATGGCGGATGATAGCTAACAGAACTTTTCAAATTGCCCGCTACTACGTGCTTAAGGTAGTAGCCATAAAGAGGGCAGCGCGGTGTTCTGTGGATTAAAGATGGCGGATGACAGCTGACGAAATTGCCCGCATGATAGCAGCACGGTGCTCTGTTGATTAAAGATGGCGGATGACAGCTGTCAAAAAAGCACATGGCTTTGTTTCCAAACAAGAGCACGTGGAATTTGCCGCCACCACATTTCAAACTAAAGAGGGCAGCACTATGCTCTGTTGATTAAAGATGGCGGATGGTAGCTGTCAAAAAAGCACGTGAGTTTGTTTCCAAACAAGAGCACGTGAAATTTTTCAATTTGCCGCCACCACATTTCAAAGGTATCTAGCTAAAGATGGCAGCACAGTGCTCTCTTGATTAAAGATGGCTGCTGTCATGTGGAATTGCCTGCCACCACAGGTATCTAGCTAAAGAGGGCAGCATGGTGCACAAAGATGGCTGCTGTCAAAAAGCATTTTTCAAATTATCCGCCACCACATTTCAAAGGTAAGTAGCTAAAGAGGGCAGCACTGTGCTCTATAGATTAAAGATGGCGGACGACAGCTGTCAAAAAACACGTGGCTTTGTTTACCTCGCGCTAGTTATGTTAAGTTGGTAGCACTAAGGTTTAGACCCGTCAAGATGGCAGCACTGCCGATGACAGGTGACGAATTTTGCATCTAAAGAGGGCAGGACAGTGCTTTGTAGTTTAAAGATGGCGGATGACAGCTGTCAAAAAAGCACGTGGCTGCCAAAAAAACACGTGGCTTTGTTTACCTCGCACTAGTTAGGTTAAGTTGGCACTACTGAGGTTTAGGCCCGTCAAGATGGCAGTACTGAGGTTAGCGATGCGTTGTTGTCTGTCAAAAAGCACGTGGCTTTGTTTACAAATCTGTCAAAAAGCGCGTGGCTGTCAAAAAGCACGTGGCTTTGTTTACCTCATGCTAGTGAGGTTAAGTTGGCACTACTGAGGTTTAGGCCCGTCAAGATGGCAGTACTGAGGTTAGCGATGCGTTGTTGTCTGTCAAAAAGCACGTGGCTTTGTTTACCTCATGCTAGTTAGGTTAAGTTGGTACTAGTGAGGTTTAGACCCGTCAAGATGGCAGCAGTGAGGTTAGCGATGCGTTGTTGTCGATGAGAGCTGTCAAAAAGCACGTGGCTTTGTTTACAAATTCAAATCTCCCGCCAAAATTCAAATCTCCCGAACCATCCAATTATACTACTTAGGACTAATAATGTTGTGTGCATTAATGATTTTATAATTTTTTAAATCAAATGTATTCTCTGGGAAGACATATAGCCTACCTATAGAAGGTGGTGATCTAATTCCAGTGCCGCGCAAACTTCCGAAGTTAAAACTAATGATGCCTATCCTAGCATTTACCCTATCAGCCAACGTACCTTACTACAAAGAAAATTAAATCAGTCCCAGAAAGATCCCGAAAATCATGACCAAGATTTATGATTTAGAGACTAAATTAATCTTAAACGGTGGTGCAAGAATGTTGTAACTTTATTAATTTTCAACGTTTTACAGTGAACATGCGTAAACTAAACCTAACCCCATTTCCCGTGAGTTAAAGGGAGGATTGTTCTTTTTTATATAAAATACAATTATGCCATCAATTCTGATGAGTTTTAAGGTGACGAGTGCTTTAGACGGTCAAGTTTATCATACAAATATCCCTTGTACCTACTCAACAATACAGGTGGATTTTGGAGGGTTGAAATTTTGTTGGGGAAATTTGTTTGCGTGTCTTACATAATGGGCTGTGGTTAATGGTAGTGTTGCATGGTATTTCATGTAAGGTTAATAATGTTCATTGTTGACATCTATAGATCGTATTTGCTGACCGGAGATTCATATGTGAAATATTTTTATACTCTGTGTTTCAACCTGACGTTGATACAATAATTCTCCCTTCGTTTTTTCCCCTCTGAAATTTCATTTAGACTTACATTACGTGATAACGCTACTTATGGTGTTTAATTATTCATATTTTGAGTTAGTGAGTTGCATTTCATGACGTTCGACTTGTAATATCAATCAATCAATCAATCAATCAATCAATCAATCAATCAATCAATCAATACTGATCTGCATTTAGGGCAGTCGCCCAGGTGGCCGATTCCCTATCTGTTGCTTTCCTAGCCTTTTCCGAAATGGTTTCAAAGAAATTGGAAATGTATTGAACATCTCCCTTGGTAAGTTATTCCAATCCCTAACTCCCCTTCCTATAAATGAATATTTGCCCCAGTTTGTCCTCTTGAATTCCAACTTTATCTTCATATTGCGATCTTTCCTACTTTTATAAACGCCATTCAAACTTATTCGTCTACTAATGTCATTCCACGCCATCTCTCCGCTGACAGCTCGGAACATACCACTTAGTCGAGCAGCTCTTCTTCTTTCTCTCAATTCTTCCCAACCCAAACATTGCAACATTTTTGTAACGCTACTCTTTTGTCGGAAATCACTCAGAAAAAATCGAGCTGCTTTTCTTTGGATTTTTTCCAGTTCTTGAATCAGGTAATCCTGGTGAGGGTCACATACACTGGAACCATACTCTAGTTGGGGTCTTACCAGAGACTTATATGCACTCTCCTTTACTTCCTTACTACAACCTCTAAACACCCTCATAACCATGTGCAGAGATCGGTACCCTTTATTTACAATCCCATTTATGTGATTACCCCAATGAAGATCTTTCCTTATATTAATACCTAGATACTTACAATGATCCCCAAAAGGAACTTTCACCCCATCAACGCAGTAATTAAAACTGAGAGGACTTTTCCTATTTGTGAAACTCACAACCTGACTTTTAACCATTTTTATCAACATACCATTGCCTGCTGTCCATCTCACAACATTTTCGAGGTCACGTTGCAGTTGCTCACAATCTTGTAACTTATTTATCACTCTATAGAGAATAACATCATCCTCAAAAAGCCTTACCTCCGATTCCACTCCTTTACTCATATCATTTATATATATAAGAAAACATAAAGGTCCGATAACACTGCCCTGAGGAACTCCCCTCTCAACTATTACAGGGTCAGACAAAGCTTCACCTACTCTAACTCTCTGAGATCTATTTTCTAGAAATATAGCAACCCATTCAGCCACTCTTTCGTCTAGTCCAATTGCACTCATTTTTGCCAGTAGTCTCCCATGATCCACCCTATCAAATGCTTTAGACAGGTCAATCGCGATACAGTCCATTTGACCTCCAGAATCCAAGATATCTGCTATATCTTGCTGGAATCCTACAAGTTGAGCTTCAGTGGAATAACCTTTTCCAAAGCTTACATACAATGCATGTCAAACTTACTGGCCTGTAATTTTCAGCTTTATGTCTATCACCCCTTCCTTTATACACAGGGGCTACTATAGCAACTCTCCATTCATCTGGTATAGCTCCTCCGACCAAACAATAATCAAATAAGTACTTCAGATATGGTACTACTGTATATCCCAACCCATTGTCTGTAGTATATCCCCAGAAATCTGATCAATTCCAGCCGCTTTTCTAGTTTTCAACTTTTGTATCTTATTGTAAATGTCATTGTTATCATATGTAAATTTTAATACTTCATTGGCCTTAGTCTCCTCCTCTATCTTGACATTATCCTTGTAACCAACAATCTTTACATACTGCTGACTGAATACTTCTGCCTTTTGAAGATCCTCACATACACACTCCCCTTGTTCATTAATTATTCCTGGAATGTCCTTCTTGGAACCTGTTTCTGCCTTAAAATACCTATACATACCCTTCCATTTTTCACTAAAATTTGTATGACTACCAATTATGCTTGCCATCATGTTATCCTTAGCTGCCTTCTTTGCTAGATTCAATTTTCTAGTAAGTTCCTTCAATTTCTCCTTACTTCCACAGCCATTTCTAACTCTATTTCTTTCCAGTCTGCACCTCCTTCTTAGTCTCTTTATTTCTCTATTATAATAAGGTGGGTCTTTACCATTCCTTACCACCCTTAAAGGTACAAACCTGTTTTCGCATTCCTCAACAATTTCTTTAAACCCATCCCAGAGTCTGTTTACATTTTTATTTACCGTTTTCCACCGATCATAGTTACTATTTAGAAACTGCCTCATTCCTGCTTTATCAGCCATATGGTACTGCCTAACAGTCCTACTTTTAAGCCCTTCCTTTCTATCACATTTATTTTTAACTACCACAAAAACAGCTTCATGATCACTAATACCATCTATTACTTCAGTTTCCCTATAGAGCTCATCTGGTTTTATCAGCACAACATCCAGGATATTTTCCCTCTGGTTGGTTCCATCACTTTCTGAATCAGGTGTCCTTCCCTTATTAACTTATTTGCCATTTGTTGGTCATGCTTCCTGTCGTTCGCATTTCCTTCCCAATTGACATCTGGCAAATTCAGATCTCCCGCTACAATCACATTTCTTTCCACGCCGTTTCCCACATAGCTGACTATCCTATCAAATAATTCCGAATCCACGTCAGTGCTACCCTTTCCCGATCTGTACACTCCAAATATATCAAGTTGCCTATTATCTTTAGAAATGAGCCTTACACCTAGAATTTCATGTGTCTCATCTTTAACTTTTTCGTAGCTTACAAATTCTTCTTTCACCAGAATGAACACTCCCCCTGCCACCATTCCTATCCTATCTCTACGATACACACTCCAGTGCCGTGAGAAAATTTCTGCATCCATTATATCATTTCTCAGCCATGATTCAACTCCTATTACAATATCTGGTAAATATATATCTATTAAATTACTTAATTCTATTCCTTTCTTTACAATACTTCTACAGTTCAACACTAACAATTTTATGTCATCCCTACTTGATTTCCAGTTCCCTGTTCCCTTATCACCGCTCCCTAGGCCATTCCGTTTCCCTGAATGTACCTCCCTATTACCCTTCCAAACAAATATCCTAACTTATACGTACTACTGCGGTTTAAATGAAGGCCATCCGAGCGCAGATCCCTATCTCCTACCCACCCATTAGGATCTAGAAATTTCACTCCCAGTTTCCCACATACCCACTCCATAGTCTCATTTAAATCCCCAATCACCCTCCAGTCAGTATCCCTCCTACACAGTATTCCACTAATAACAATCTCCGCTTTCTTAAACTTCACCCGTGCTGCATTTACCAGATCCCACACATCTCCAACTATGTTGGTACTTATATCAGCTTGCCTTACGTTGTTGGTACCAACGTGAAACACTACCACCTTCTCCTTCCCCTCCTCCCTCTCTTCTACTTTCCTCAACATCTGCCTCAACCTAATTCCTGGATAACATTCTACCCTGGTTCCCTTTCCTCCACACACTTTCCCCACGTATCTAACGATGGAATCCCCCATGACCAGAGCCTCAACCCTACCCACCTCATTTGATCCCCTCCCCTCCTGGTCAGCCCTATCTTTCTTGATAGCTGCAGAAGCTACTTCCTTCTGCCTTTTCTCCTTCCCATGACCCCGTTCCACCTGTCATTTCCTATCCTCTACTCTACATTTCCCTTCCCTACCTTTTCCCTTCCTCCTACTTCCATGGATCTCAGCAACAGTTCCCTGTCCCTCATCTTCCCGCTGTTGTTCTACCTGGAGTGACTCGTACCGATTTCGCACAGACACCTGTCCTGAATTCTGATCCTGAATAGAGCCCTTAGCCTGCAATCTCCTTCCCCTTAGAACATTAGACCACCTGTCTCCTACAACTCCTCCCTTTCCTTCCCCTCGCTCTTGTACACCTACTGTAACCTGTACATTGTTTTCTTTAGGTGACTCGGAATAAACATGCATAACCTTTCCCTCAACCTCTCATATCGCACGCCGATGTCCGCCATGTTTTTTCTGCATTAGGGTCTGATGTAATTGTAGTTGGTCTTGGAATCGGTATATTCGACTCTAGACTCGAGTCCAAGCCACTGCCTGCTCGATCTGCAACCGATAGCTGCTTATACTGCCTGCTCATTACCACATTTTAACATGGCACTAAATGAAACACTCCGTTTACAAATACCCACAGCAAATGGCAGCACCAACCGGCTCATGAACTTTAGGAATGAAATAGCGGGAAATAGTGTAGTAGTAGTACTGTATTTGTTTACAGTGAAAATGGTGTACTGCAGCGTGCCTTTCTGCAAATCAAAGAAAGGGAAACCAGAATGCCGTGGTATTTCATTCCATGACACGGGCTTTTTCAGGAGATCCAGTTGAAGCCATCTTTAGTTCTATAAGAATGGGAGAAGGGTGCAATGACATGACTGACTCCCGGGCTACTCAGAATTCCATAAAAATAATTCTGAAATCCGGTATTTTAATGTCCACCGATGGTGCTAACGTTGTCCACAAACAATATACAAAATTTTCTGCCTCAGTATTCTCTCCCGGACTTGAAACAGAACCAGTGATGCCGCTGAGTATGTAGCCTACTTGATTTACTGGAAGATGTTCGTGAGCCCCCTGAGTCAGTGTATGACACTTTGGAAACTGCTTCCCATGCATTAGTGTGTGGTTATTTAGTGCATGTAATCGAAGAAAAAAAACAATGCAGCACGTGCTTGAGTAACGTTTCCCCCTCAGTTAATGCAGTCTCATAGAGGAGGCCTGCGCTATCCCCCGCAAGGATTTATTGGCCTAATTATGGGGCTACAGAATTTGTTGAGGCAGCTCTACCGTACTGCAAGAAATCTGCAAGTCTGCTCCAGACTATAAAAAACTATGTTCTACCCTCTTTAAATAATAATAACAATGTTATTTGTTTTACGTCCCACTAACTACTTTTACGGTCTTCGGAGACGCCGAGGTGGCGAAATTTAGTCCCGCAGGAGTTCTTTTACGTGCCAGTAAACCTGCGGACACGAGGCTGTCGTATTTGAGCACCTTCAAATACCACCGGACTGAGCCAGGATCGAACCTGCCAAGTTGGGGTTAGAAGGCGAGCGCCTTAACCGTCTGAGCCACTCAGCCCGGCTCTACCCTCTTTGTGCCACTGTAAGATTTTAAAGTGTATTAGTAACAATAAGCACCAGGAACTTGTGTCGGAAACTGTGGTGGCCAAATTCGTGAAACCTCTACTTAGTAATGTAGGGAAGTACCATACAGACAAAGTTTACAGGTTTTCTTATTCGCCGAAATCTCTTTCTCGAAAAGTCCTGAAGCTATCACTCTCTAGAGCACCACTTTATGCATACAATTCTTTAATTTTTCTGTTACTTTCAGATTTAAAATTTTGCTTGTATGCTTATCTAGCTGTATTCACGCGATAACTGGGTACGTCTGGTGCTGCGATCTAGCGGCAGATTGTTTGTAAGTCGTGTTACACGTTTGAATATGGAATGAGCAGGCAGTATAAGCAGCCATCGGATGAAGATCGAGCAGGCAGTGGTCCAAGCATACTAGTGTCGCTATCTGTGGATATGTCTTAGAACTATAATCAATTATTGTACTGGATTGCGTGGCATTCAGGGTCACTCACAGAATATTTTTGTGATGTGGATTGCAATATGTTTGCTGCTGATGATTGGTTTTATTGAGTCATAGGTCGTCAATAATTTGATTGTTACGATAATTATTATCATCATAGGCAAAATAGTTATGACTTACTAACAAACCGTCAACTTGAAAGATAGACACGTAGGACCGAAGATGAGCGTGAGATGGTGACAGTTTCCACACTATGGTGGGGACCTTTTCTAATGTCGATAACGGCAGCGTTCTATTATTATTGTTATTATTATTATTACTTTTATTACTGTGCAGCCTGGAAGTAGCCACCAGGGATTTGTTGATAGCTATGGAATATTATTCCCGCGACGTCCTTGTTGGAAAATGTGTACCGGTAATAATATTGTGCAAAATAATGACAATATTACTGCCAGAGAATTTATTGCAAAGATACATGTGTAGGGCGTTCAGAAACATACATGTGCTGTAGTATCACTTATTGTTATTGTCCAACTCGTTGGCTGAATGGTCAGAGTACTAGCCTTCGGATCAGAGGGTCCAGGGTTCGATTCCCGGCCGGTTCGGGGATTTTAATCGCTTCTGATTAATTCTCCTGGCTCGGGGACAGGATGTTTGTGTCCGTCCTAACACTCTCCTCGTCATATTCACACAACACACTACACTACAAATCACCACAGAAACACGCAGTTCGGTTAAGGGCTCGCGGCTATGAGCTTGCATCCGGGAGATAGTGGATTCGAATTCCACTGTCGGCAGCCCTGAAGATGGCTTTCCGTGAGTTCCCATTTTCACACCAGGCAAATGCCGGGGCTATATCTTAATTAAGGCCACTGACGCTTCCTTCCACTTCCTAGACCGTACTGCTTACATTCCGCCGCTATTCTTCGACCTTCGCTCTACTTCTAAAGACTACACTCGGTTTTGTTCCTTTGCACAGTCATGTGTTGCAATGATAAACGTCAAAACGGAAGGTGTATTGTTCATCGCGTTCATTGTTTAGCTAGAACAGAATGACGTTCTGCCTGATGATTTGCTTCGTGTACGTACATCACATTCCGGACGCCTAATCTTAATACGCTACATTATATATGCCGAAAGTATGATGTAAGTATAAACTATTCACCTGTCCCCTCGGACGATTGTAGGCATACCGTAACAGTGAAAAAAATGAAATGGCGTATGGTTTTTAGTGCCGGGAGATCCCAAGACTGGTTCGGCTCGCCAGGTGCAGGTCTTTTGATTTGATTCCAGTAGGCGACCTGCGCGTCGTGATGAGGATGAAATGATGAAGCAACACATATACCCAGCCCCCGTGCCAGGGAAATTAACCAATGATGGTTAAAATTCCCGAAGCTGCCGGGAATCGAACCCGGGACCCCTGTGACCAAAGGCCAACACTCTAACCATTTAGCCATGGAGCCGGCCACAGTGACAGTGATTTTTAAATAATAATGTTATGAGTTGGATCCCTTCCTTTTTTCTCTCTGATTAGTGTTATATAGAGGATGGTTACCTAGTTGTACTTCCTCTTTAAACAATAATCACCACCACCACCACCACCACCACTTTTACGTCCAACTACGTATATTTTTATGGTTTTCGGAGATGCCGAGGTGCCGGAATTTAGTCACCCAGGAGTTCTTTCATGTGCCAGCAATTCTACTGACACAAGGCTGACGTAATTGAGCACCTTCAAATACCACCGGACTAAACCAGTATCGAACCTGCCAAGTTGGGCTGAAGGCCAGAGAAGCTATGCTATCATTATTAGAATATAGGGCATATTCAGTGGAGTGGGTGAGAGACGCCGTGAACGAATATTTTCATACTTTATTATGCGTATATAGTTGTAGTATTATCTTTCGCAAGTCATCATCAAATTCAGATTATTTATTTTGCTCACTCATTAAGAATATTTATATCGTACCGGTCCATCGCAATCCCATAAAACCTCGGCGACCACTTGTACATATCATGCTCCATCCATCCAAGAGCGGACGAGAGAGCGAACTGTGACGTCATGCTGTCATCGAGTCTTCGCAAGTAAAACGAGTCCGAGCCTGGACTCGAGAGTCGAGTACCACGACTCCAGGCATCACTCGCACACATCACTACTTGTTGCATTCTTTTCCCAATTTCCTCGGCTATCTTTCCATGTTCTGTGATCGCCCTTCCCAAGTACTTGAAACTTTTGACCACTTTCAAAAAATTTCCATTCAATTTTATCTTTCTCTTCCTTCCTCTTGTCATCTCTGTTATTGTACTCTTCTCTGCACTTGCTTTCATCCCACATTTTCCTCTCTCTTGTTTCCATACATCTATTTGTTTTTAATGTAGACTAACGTTCATCTACACTGACTGACAGAGCAAATGCAACACCAAGAAGGAGTGGTCAGAACTTTATGCCAATTGCAGGGTAGACTGACGTCACTGAGGTATGCTCATGATGTGAAATGCGCCGCTGTGCTGCGCACGTAGCGAACGATAAATGGGACACGGCGTTGGCGAATGGCCCACTTCGTACCGTGATTTCTCAGCCGACAGTCATTGTAGAACGTGTTGTCGTGTGCCACAGGACACGTGTATAGCTAAGAATGCCAGGCCGCCGTCAACGGAGGCATTTCCAGCAGACAGACGACTTTACGAGGGGTATGGTGATCGGGCTGAGAAGGGCAGGTTGGTCGCTTCGTCAAATCGCAGCCGATACCCATAAGGATGTGTCCACGGTGCAGCGCCTGTGGCGAAGATGGTTGGCGCAGGGATATGTGGCACGTGCGAGGGGTCCAGGCGCAGCCCGAGTGACGTCAGCACGCGAGGATCGGCGCATCCGCCGCCAAGCGGTGGCAGCCCCGCACGCCACGTCAACTGCCATTCTTCAGCATGTGCAAGACACTCTGGCTGTTCCAATATCGACCAGAACAATTTCCCGTCGATTGGTTGAAGGAGGGCTGCACTCCCGGCGTCCGCTCAGAAGACTACCATTGACTCCACAGCATAGACGTGCACGCCTGGCATGGTGCCGGGCTAGAGCGACTTGGATGAGGGAATGGCGGAACGTCGTGTTCTCCGATGAGTCACGCTTCTGTTCTGTCAGTGATAGTCACCGCAGACGAGTGTGGCGTCGGCGTGGAGAAAGGTCAAATCCGGCAGTAACTGTGGAGCGCCCTACCGCTAGACAACGCGGCATCATGGTTTTGGCGCTATTGCGTATGATTCCACGTCACCTCTAGTGCGTATTCACGGCACGTTAAATGCCCACCGCTACGTGCAGCATGTGCTGCGGCCGGTGGCACTCCCGTACCTTCAGGGGCTGCCCAATGCTCTGTTTCAGCAGGATAATGCCCGCCCACACACTGCTCGTATCTCCCAACAGGCTCTACGAGGTGTACAGATGCTTCCGTGGCCAGCGTACTCTCCGGATCTCTCACCAATCGAACACGTGTGGGATCTCATTGGACGCCGTTTGCAAACTCTGCCCCAGCCTCGTACGGACGACCAACTGTGGCAAATGGTTGACAGAGAATGGAGAACCATCCCTCAGGACACCATCCGCACTCTTATTGACTCTGTACCTCGACGTGCTTCTGCGTGCATCGCCGCTCGCGGTGGTCCTACATCCTACTGAGTCGATGCCGAGCGCATTGTGTAACCTGCATATCGGTTTGAAATAAACATCAATTATTCGTCCGTGCCGTCTCTGTTTTTTCCCCAACTTTCATCCCTTTCGAACCACTCCTTCTTGGTGTTGCATTTGCTCTGTCAGTCAGTGTATAATGGGTACACGGTAAGAAACATTGTAAGACGCTTTTAGTGTTTGAGTAGAACGCGTACATCGCCGAGAGTAACTTACGATTATGTTTAATGTCTCAATTGACAGATTGCAAAAAAAAATGGAAGTATGAAACATAGTTTTTATGAAATAGAGCTTAAAACTAAGGCAATCTTTGTGCTGAATATGTGACGTCACATGCATACTCTGTTATAAGACGGCGCTGTGTTGACTTGCACGCTCAAGCCAAACTCCAAAGGTCTCAAGCCGGTCTACTGGAGGCTGATAGACAGCTACATCAAAAATAGAACATTTTACGTCGAGGTAGCAGGAGAAAAATCAACAATCCGACAAGCGAGAGCGGGCGTAGCCCAAGGCTCCATATTGGGCCCCTACCTCTACCTACACTTCTGTGCCGACACACCAACCACAAACAAAACCAAACTCCCCTTATATGCCGATGACACAGCAATAATGGCAGAGTCATTTCAACCTTCCGTGGTTACACAACATTTCCAGGACGCGCTCGATCACCTTGAAATGTGGTGCCGGATGTGGCGCATCAAGATCAATGCTAGTAAGTCCACAGCCGTGTACTACACCAAGAGGTACGAGCGCAAACCCACAACAAAGCTAACATTCAATCGAGAGGCTATACCATGGGCAACCGAAGCGAAGTACTTGGGGGTTGTCCTGGACAGAACACTGCAATACAGGGCACACTTCAAGTACCTCCTGGAAAAATCACAAATAGCCTACAGGGCAATAGAATGCCTGCTACACAGGAGATCAGAACTCGATATCAGGAACAAGCTACTGATATATAAGACGCTCCTTAGATCCGTCACTCTATACGCATAAACAGTGTGGGGCATGGCTAAGGAATGCTACATAAAGAAGCTACAGAAATATCAGAACAAAGTCCTCCGGACAACCGTAAACCCCCCTTACCACGTGCGTAGCCGAGAAATACACGCACACCATTAAAGAGGAGATCGTAAGGGCAGCTAAACACTTTTATAGACAAAGGCAAGAACATGCCAGCAAAACCATACAACAAATCCACGAGGTGGACGCTAATGTATACTACAAAATCAAGCACCTGAAAACACTCATCAGTGTGTGATGCACACTGTAAATATTCTAAATAACACTAATATTAGATTTACATACAGAAATCAAGACACTGCTGGACACCAGGAAAGCACATAACCCATTAGATTTAATTATATACTGTACCAAACTAGCATAAGTTGCACGCTCTAAGAGCCTCATATTAAAATGGAATATAAAATCAATCAATCAATCAATCAATCAATCAATCAATACTGATCTGCATTTAGGGCAGTCGCCCAGGTGGCAGATTCCCTATCTGTTGCTTTCCTAGCCTTTTCCTAAATGATTTCAAAGAAATTGGAAATTTATTGAACATCTCCCTTAGTAAGTTATTCCAATCCCTAACTCCCCTTCCTATAAATGAATATTTGCCCCAGTTTGTCCTCTTGAATTCCAACTTTATCTTCATATTGTGATCTTTCCTACTTTTATAAACGCCACTCAAACTTATTCGTCTGCTAATGTCATTACACGCCATCTCTCCACTGACAGCTCGGAACATACCACTTAATTGAAATAATAACATTAAGTTATTTATTAGACCACCTAATCAATACAAAATCGTCTTGGATGATTTACATAAATTTGTTAACTAATAGTGGTACATGTTTCGCCTTCCCTGAAGGCATCATCAGCCATAGTCTTAACCTTAAATTAAAAATAAGCGTCTAAATAACATGTAATAATGAAATGAATTTTAAAATCTTGAAGAGATTTGAAGTAAAATAACATTAAAAATAACAATGATGGTTTAAAAAATACAATGTGATGAGATACAATAGTGGAAGTATTAACAAAATTAACATTAGAAGGCTGCTAAAATAAGTGCAATGGATAAAACAACAGATTGTTATACAACAAGTAGTAAGATTGCATAAAAATAAAGTTGATAGTCTGGCGGTTATAATTAGACGATGGCGAAAAATCGTATATAATCAAAGTAAAGAAGAGAGAATAAAAGTCAAAGTTAGTCGAGAGATCCGAAGTTAATCATTATTTTGAAGATAAAAGACGAAAGTCAGAGGCATATGGTGAAATTGTAGAACACGTTGAGGATATGAAGTTGTAGAATAGAAGTTGAAGAACAGTTTCAAATAGGATCTCTATGGACCATCTCAAAATTTGAAGTAATGCTCAAATGTTGTAAATTGTGAGTTTGTAGATATTCTAGTTGAAAAAGCATATAATAGTGGAATCTGTAAAAGGAAGCATGAAACATAGAGTTAATTGTGTGAAAAGATATTTGAAAATATTGAAGTAGAATCGTGTGCACTTACCATTTGACGGTGACAAAGATAGCTTGTAACGTTATGAGTTAGAAGTATTTGCAACAGTAGACTTCTTGCTACGTGTGTTATAGCTGAAGGTTTGTGCTGGAGGGGGATCTGTGTGCGTTGACGTAACTATCGGAGGGGGGCTGCTATTGATGGGAGGGAAGGAAGAGAGTGTATTACTGCCCGTGTTGTATCGGTGTAAGGCTATTGGAGGGAGCGATGTTACGGTGGGTGTGGCTATGGGTTTATTGGTTGTATTTGAATTAGTGGTACTAGCGGCGGGGGGAAGGGTGGGGGTATATTATCTGTAGGGGAGGTGGGAACGCTAATTGATGTGAGGTTGAAGATTTTTAAGAATATCTTGGTGAGGGGAGTTGATTCTCGTAATAGAATAAGAATCTGTTCATACAACGGGCTTTTTTTAATCAATAGTGTCATTTAGGTTCTTATCTTTATTAAAATGTTGGTCGAGGAAAATAAATAAGTTTTCATATTCTGTCATGAGTTTACTTTTATCGACTCTTTTTAGGATATGGAGGTCTTGTTCTATTGTGGTGAATTTATGCCCTGTGTCCCTCATGTGGTTGGCCATTGCGGAGAATTTGTTGTGTCTTTGGGCATTGCAATGCTCGGCGTATCTGGTGGAGAAGCTGCGGCCAGTTTGGCCAACATAAGAAAAATTACATGTAGAGCATTTCAATCTGTATATTCCTGATCCAGAGTAACTATTGTCTGTGATGTTAATAGAGTTGTGATTGAAGAATAAATTACGATTAGTGTTTTTTTGTTGTGAAGGCTATTTTTATTTCGTGCTTCAGTAATGAATTGGTTATCGGATAAATGCTATGGTTAGTGAACGTGAATTTAGCATATTTTGGTTTGACGGGTTTCAATGGAGTTAAATTTGTAGCTAGTTTCAGTTTGGTTTTATTAATGATTTTATAAATCATACTCGTGTTAAATCAATTGAATTTAGCTATTTCCTTAATGAATAGTAATTCTTTCTTTAAATTAATAGAGGACATAGGGATCTTTAATGCTCTATATATTAAACTGTGATAAGTGGTTTTTTATGTGAGTTGGGATGTAAAGAATCATTTTTTATGGTTGTTGGAGAAAAGGTGGGTTTTCTGTATATTTGGAAGTCGAATTTGTTCAATGCTCGTGTGATTTTGATGTCTAAGAAGTTCAAAGAGTTATTGAACTCATCTTCTTTAGTGAATTTAATATTTTTATCTAAGTTGTTGAGAAATGATAGTATGTTATTGCTGTTGTTGATTTGTTTATCAATGATAGCTATGGAATCATCAACATAGCGATGCCAAAGACAGAGTCCGTTGATGTTATTAATAATCTTACTATGTTCGAGATTATCTAAGTATATATCGGCTAGTATTCCAGATAACGGGTCTCCCATCGCTAGACCTTCTTGTTTGTAAATTTTCTTATTGAAGGTAAAATAGTTGTTGTCTAAAACGAAATGAAGTAATTTTAACCATTCATCAATTTCGATTTTACTCAATGTGCTATGTTTCAACAGATTGTTTTTTATGATGTTAATAGTATTGTTGATAGGGATATTAGTATACATGTTGGTGATGTCAAAAGAACATAAAACGTGGTTTGGTTGTAGACTGAACTTATTTAGGGAATTACAAAGTTCGATCGAGTTCTTTATGGGGTTGGAGTTGTGAAATTTGAAGTGTTTTTTCAGGAATTTGTGTAGGAATTGAGAGGTTTTATAGGTAGGAATATTAATACTATTAATTATAGGCCGAATGGGGACATCCTTTTTATGAATTTTGGGCAGTGATCTGACTGTAGGTAATTTTGGGTTCATTACAGTTAATTTCTGATAATCTTGATCATTTAAAATGAAGTTAGAATTTTTAAGAAGGTTCTTTAAGTTACGCTGTATTTTGTTTGTTGGATCTTTGTTAATTAAGGTATAGGTATTGTCTGAAAAAAAAGTTTCAGTTTTATTGATGTAATCTTGTTTGTTCATTATTACTATGGTGTTGCCCTTATCTGCTTTTGTAATTACTACATTGTTGTTATGGATTTTGTATTTCAAGTTTAGAATTTGTTTCGAGACGTGGTTATTATTAGATGTTATTTCATTAATCAAAGTTGGGAGTTTCTTTTTTACTTCATAACGTACGTCATTCTGTTTATCAATTGGGATTTGTTTATCGATATTAGTTTCGGTTTCAGCGATGGTAGTGATGATGTCTGCTGCTTTTTTGTGATTATGTCAATTATGATATTTATTACATGCAATATACCACTTAGTCGAGCAGCTCTTCTTCTTTCTCTCAATTCTTCCCAACCCAAACATCGCAAAATTTTTGTAACGCTACTCTTTTGTCGGAAATCACCCAGAACAAATCGAGCTGCTTTTCTTTGGATTTTTTCCAGTTCTTGAATCAGGTAATCCTGGTGAGGGTCCCATACACTGGAACCATACTCTAGTTGGGGTCTTACCAGAGACTTATATGCACTCTCCTTTACTTCCTTACTACAACCCCTAAACACCCTCATAACCATGTGCAGAGATTTGTACCCTTTATTTACAATCCCATTTATGTGATTACCCCATTGAAGATCTTTCCTTATATTAACACCTAGATACTTACAATGATCCCCAAAAGGAACTTTCATCCCATCAACGCAGTAATTAAAACTGAAAGGACTTTTCCTATTTGTGAAACTCACAACCTGACTTTTAACCCCATTTAACAACATACCATTGCCTGCTGTCCATCTCACAACATTTTCGAGTTCACGTTGCAGTTGCTCACAATCTTGTAACTTATTTATCACTCTCAGAATGACATCATCAGCAAAAAGCCTTACCTCCGATTCCACTCCTTTACTCATATCATTTATATATATAAGAAAACATAAAGGTCCGATAATACTGCCTTGAGGAATTCCCCTCTTAATTATTACAGGGTCAGATAAAGCTTCACCTACTCCAATTCTCTGAGATCTATTTTCTAGAAATAAAGCAACCCATTCAGTCACTCTTTTGTCTAGTCCAATTCTCATTTTTGCCAGTAGTCTCCCATGATCCACCTTATCAAATGCTTTACACAGGTCAATCGCGATACAGTCCATTTTACCTCCAGAATCCAAGATATCTGCTATATCTTGCTGGAATCCTACAAGTTGAGCTTCAGTGCAATAACCTTTCCTAAAACCGAATTGCCTTCTATTGAACCAGTTATTAATTTCACAAACATGTCTAATATAATCAGAAAGAATGCCTTCCCAAAGCTTACATACAATGCATGTCAAACTTACTGGCCTGTAATTTTCAGCTTTATGTCTATCACCCTTTCCTTTATACACAGGGGCTACTATAGCAACTCTCCATTCATCTGGTATAGCTCCTCCGACCAAACAATAATCAAATAAGTACTTCAGATATGGTACTACTGTATATCACAACACATTGTCTTTAGTATATCCCCAGAAATCTGATCAATTCCAGCCGCTTTTCTAGTTTTCAACTTTTGTATCTTATTGTAAATGTCATTGTTATCATATGTAAATTTTAATACTTCATTGGCCTTAGTCTCCTCCTCTATCTTGACATTATCCTTGTAACCAACAATCTTTACATACAGCTGACTGAATACTTCTGCCTTTTGAAGATCCTCACATACACACTCCCCTTGTTCATTAATTATTCCTGGAATGTCCTTCTTGGAACCTGTTTCTGCCTTAAAATACCTGTACATACCCTTCCATTTTTCACTAAAATTTGTATGACTGCCAATTATGCTTGCCATCATGTTATCCTTAGCTGCCTTCTTTGCTAGATTCAATTTTCTAGTAAGTTCCTTCAATTTCTCCTTACTTCCACAGCCATTTCTAACTCTATTTCTTTCCAGTCTGCACCTCCTTCTTAGTCTCTTTATTTCTCTATTATAATAAGGTGGGTCTTTACCATTCCTTACCACCCTAAAGGTACAAACCTGTTTTCGCATTCCTCAACAATTTCTTTAAACCCACCCCAGAGTCTGTTTACATTTTTATTTACCGTTTTCCACCGATCATAGTTACTCTTTAGAAACTGCCTCATGCCTGCTTTATCAGCCATATGGTACTGCCTAACAGTCCTACTTTGAAGCCCTTCCTTTCTATCACATTTATTTTTAACTACCACAAAAACAGCTTCATGATCACTAATACCATCTATTACTTCAGTTTCCCTATAGAGCTCATCTGGTTTTATCAGCACAACATCCAGGATATTTTTCCCTCTGGTTGGTTCCATCACTTTCTGAATCAGGTGTCCTTCCCTTATTAACTTATTTGCCATTTGTTGGTCATGCTTCCTGTCGTTCGCATTTCCTTCCCAATTGACATCTGGCAAATTCAGATCTCCCGCTACAATCACATTTCTTTCCATGTCGTTTCCCACATAGCTGACTATCCTATCAAATAATTCCGAATCCACGTCAGTGCTACCCTTTCCCGATCTGTACACTCCAAATATATCAAGTTGCCTATTATCTTTAGAAATGAGCCTTACACCTAGAATTTCATGTGTCTCATCTTTAACTTTTTCGTAGCTTACAAATTCTTCTTTCACCAGAATGAACACTCCCCCTGCCACCATTCCTATCCTATCCCTACGATACACACTCCAGTGCCGTGAGAAAATTTCTGCATCCATTATATCATTTCTCAGCCATGATTCAACTCCTATTACAATATCTGGTAAATATATATCTATTAAATTACTTAATTCTATTCCTTTCTTTACAATACTTCTACAGTTCAACATTAACAATTTTATGTCTTCCCTACTTGATTTCCAGTTCCCTGTTCCCTTATCACCGCTCCCTAGGCCATTCCGTTTCCCTGAATGTACCTCCCTATTACCCTTCCAAACAAATATCCTAACTTATACGTACTACTGCGGTTTAAATGAAGGCCATCCGAGCGCAGATCCCTATCTCCTACCCACCCATTAGGATCTAGAAATTTCACTCCCAGTTTCCCACATACCCACTCCATAGTCTCATTTAAATCCCCAATCACCCTCCAGTCAGTATCCCTCCTACACAGTATTCCACTAATAACAATCTCCGCTTTCTTAAACTTCACCCGTGCTGCATTTACCAGATCCCACACATCTCCAACTATGTTGGTACTTATATCAGCTTGCCTTACATTGTTGGTACCAACGTGAAACACTATCACCTTCTCCTTCCCCTCCTCCCTCTCTTCTACTTTCCTCAACATCTGCCTCAACCTAATTCCTGGATAACATTCTACCCTGGTTCCCTTTCCTCCACACACTTTCCCCACGTGTCTAACGATGGAATCCCCCATGACCAGAGCCTCAACCCTACCCACCTCATTTGATCCCCTCCCCTCCTGCTCAGCCCTATCTTTCCTGATTACTGCAGAAGCTATTATCCGCACACTTTATCTTGGTGCATTTGTGTACGGGGTTGAGGAGTAAGGAGGGAGCTGTCCCGGTGTCGATAGTGCTGCCTGGTGCTGCTAACTGAATGAAAATGAAATCTGAATTGAATCGAGAATATGATCGATCGATATGAAATTTCTAAACCGTTATCATCTTAAGCCAACAACTATGTCACATACACATTATATAACATTATAAAACATTTCTCGATGCGAATCTTGTTCCTAGCATGAATTCTATACTTTGGTTTTGTTGTGTAAACAGCAACAGTACTAGTACGTAAAGTGTACGCCAGATGTCGCACAACGATGCTTAAGCGATTCATAGTTTGTGTTTCAAAGGTTGCCAGTACGAATCTCGAAGATCGCCGAGGTCGACCGATTCAGCACTAGGGTGTAAATGCACCAAGATAAAGTGTGCGGATAATACTTCCTCCTCCCTTTTCTCCTTCCCATGATCCTGTTCCACCTGTCTTTTCCTATCCTCTACTCTACATTTCCCTTTCCTACCTCTTCCCTTCCTCGTACTTCCACACATCTCAGCAACAGTTCCCTGTCCCTCATCTTCCCTCCGTTGTTCTACCTGGAGTGACTCGTACCGATTTCGCACAGACACCTGTCCTGAATTCTGATCCTGAATAGAGCCCTTAGCCTGCAATCTCCTTCCCCTTAGAACATTAGACCACCTGTCTTCTACAACTCCTCCCTTTCCTTCCCCTCCCTCTTGTACACCTACACCTACTGTAACCTGTACATTCTTTGAGGGAATCCTATCTTCCTAAGGACCCAATCGGTCGGCAATTCCAACTAAACCACAGCTGTCGCTCTTCAAGCGGCAGCAGTTGCAACGCGAGGTTCATGTTGCATGCTCAGTTGGATGTTAGCTGTCGCCGTGAATACATCATGGTCAGATGTACAGAATAACAAATTTAATAACGGAAAAGATACTCCCGAACTCTTATTTCTCATATCACAGACCTGTACTACACAGAGTTATTCCCCACATTCCAAGTGTACCACGTTCTACAGAATAAAACTTATTATCCATATAATATTTTTCTTTTATTTCTAATAAGTAAGTCTACGAAGCCGTCAAACCTCTGCAACCACTTACAATAGTGACAGCCTACAGCCAATTTTTTTCACTTCCATATCATCCTCGCCCCATATCACTCGTCACTCTATCATCCGCAAACAACAGGCTTTTGTTGCCTCTTTTCCCAACCTTCTGTTTGATGGTCTTATGAATTTCGTCCATTACTATGATATATATATATGTGTGTGTGTGTGTGTGTGTGTTTGAATTTTAAACCACCTTTTTTTCTCCTATTCTGGTCTTTACACTAGCCTATTAACACAATTTGTCTACATAGCTTTTATCATTTTCACTTTTGCTCTGTTAACTTGTTTTGTCCTCAATGTGTCCCAGACCAACTATATAGTCACACTGTCATACACTTTTTCAATATTATTAAATGTCACCATGTCTTTTCCAAATTCCCATCTTTTCTCCATCATATGTCTTAATGTAATGTTGATATGTCTTTTATAAAACTGCACTGTTCTTACATTTCTCCTTCTAATTTCCTCCTCAGTCTTCCTTCCAGTACTCTCTCCAAGAGCTACATGGGAAATGAAGGTGATCCTTCTTATGGCCTTTCTTAAATACTGGAATAATTTGGCCCTTTGACCACTCTTCTGGGATCTCTTTTTTCTTCCAGGTTTTTCTAACTACTCGATACAGTCACTGCATTGGTCCTGCTGCCTTTATCATTTCCGTAGTTACCTTGCGCACTCCTGGTGCTTTACCAATCTTCATCTTATGTACAGTTTCCTCTATTTCTGCCATGGTTATCTCCTTTTTTTGTTCCTCTTCTTCTGCTGTGTCTTCTTGCTTTCATTGTATTTAACTGCTTAAATGCGGCCAGTATCCAGTAATCGGGAGATAGTGGGTTCGAACCCCACTGTCGGCAGCCCTGAAGATGGTTTTCTGTGGTTTCCCATTTTCACACCAGGCAAATGCTGGGGCTGTACCTTAATTAAGACCATGGTCGCTTCCTTCCCATTCCTAGGCCTTTCCTCTCCCATCGTTGCCATAAGACCTATCTGTGTCAGTGCGATGTAAAGCAAATAGCGGTATTTAACTGTTTTTAGAAGTATTCTTTCCATCTTTTTAGTATCATCTCTTTGTGTCAATATATGTCCCGTTTCTTTTTTTTTTCTTTTTTTACTAATTTTGTATCTTCCCTACGTTTTACTCTCATACAAAACCTTATTACTTAACATCCTCCTGTAATGTTTCTGTAAAACTTTCCCAGTTCTTCCTTTTCTTTTCTTGTGCATTTTTTTGCATGCCTTTTCTTACTTCTGTATATTTTTGCCAATTCTCTACATTTGTACTACCTATTCACTTCCTCCTAGCCATTTGCTTCTCTTTAACTGCTTCCTTTACCCTATTGCTTCCCCAACGAATATCCTTTCTTTTTTTTTTTCCTTAATAGACTTCCACATGTGTTTATTGCACACGGTATGAAGCCATTTTTTAAAACATGTCCATTCCTCTTCCATACTGTTTACTTTCAGAATTTTTTTTTTCAGATCCTCTTGAAAATTTTCTCTCATTTCCTTCTCTTTTAACTTCCATAACATTATTTTTCTGTGTCTTTTTTCCCATTAACTTTATGTCTTAACTTATCTTTTCTTGGCATTGGCGTCACATCCACCAATTGTCTGCGTTTCTCCTTCTCCACCAGAAACAGATCAATCGTGGTTTTAGTCTTTCTACCTCCCTCACCATATCTGGTTACTCTTTTTCTAAATCACATATTGCCAACAATAAATCTGTTCCTTCTACAAAAATATATTAACAGATCTCCTTCTTCATTCTGGTTACCATGACTAAAGGGGCCAATTACTAATTTTTTCCTTGTTTGTCCCCACATGTGCATTCATGCCTCCCATCATTAAAACCTCTTCATCTCTTCCATTTCTTTTTATAAATTCTTCTAGGCATTCACCTGTTATTCCCAACTGGGGTGCATAAACCTTTGTAAAATCCTTTCTTCTACTCTCAACTCCAACTTTGAATATTCTGCTGCTAATCTGCTCAATTTATTCCACATATTGAAATAAGTCTGTTTATTTATTGGAAGTTAAGGTTATCTATAAAGGTTGAGGTAGCCATCAGTGTATGATAAAAATATTACATTCAATAAATTATAAGCAGAGAGGTACATCCATAATACATTAGTAGGGCCCGGATGTTGATGCCGTAAAAAAACAAATATGCGCTTAAAATTTTAAAAAATGACTAATAAGTGACCTAAACATTCGAAAAATTAACTATAAAATGGAGAAAATGATCTTATGATAATAAACTCACCAATATTTCAAAAATGACATCTTAAGCTGAAACTGAAAATTCAATCAAAATAGATTTCTAGCACTTACAAAAGGTTTATATTCACTTTAGTCTGAGTTGCACTGCACTACGAATGTCATTCTGATGTCAAATGTAAATGATCTGTGGTTATCAGCCAACAAGTTTTTATATCTTGAAGAGCTGTGTTCAACATCAACTGATGTGATCGGAGCGTACTTGAAGTGAGGAAGGTAGTTTGCTGCTAAATCCTCCTCAGTCCCATCCATGCAGTAGTTTTCACCAGAAATAATGTCTGAGATTTTGCATAATGTTTTATAACCGGTGTTTTTGTCCAGCAATTTTTTCGGTTTTGATGCAATACCCGCAACAATTCCGCCACGATTGTTGCTAAGACTAGTTTCCACTCTGTTGATCAAGGAAATTGTATCAACCATTTCTTCGCCCGTTTTCTTCAACGTGACTGTTACTGTCAATAAGACGAAATTTGATTTTATGAATGCCAAACTACCTTCAATGTTTGGTTCAGATAGCATGTTCTGAGCAATTTTTATTGCTGCAGCTTCTTCACTGCCAAAACTCTGCACTATTTCCTTCACTAACTTGAAGTTTTCACAATAATACATACATGCGTTTAACCACGTGCCCCAGCGTGTTATGATAGGTTGTGGAGGAAAAGCAATGTCTGGATCTTCAGCTCTGAAATGTACGACTTGCGAGGGTGCTTTTAAGAAAACTTTCTTAACGTTCGCTATAAGCCTGTCTACACTGGGGTAAAGAGCCCTTACTTCTTCACAAACTCTGTGCAGTCCATGGGCAAGGCATGTAACATGGACCAGTTTAGAATAGAGTACCTTCAATGAATTAGCTGCTTGTACCATATACGGTGCAGCATCAGTTAAAAATAAAAGTACATCGTCATGTTTGATGCCCTCAGGCCACAGGAGAAACATAGCACTATCGAAGTTTTGATATGGTAGAATAATTGGTCTTTTCTAACACTCCGGTAGTCAATAAAAATATTTCACCTAGTGTATGCACTTCTAAAGTTCTGATCACAACGTTGGCTATATAATGCCCCATAGCATCTGAAGTTCCGTCGATTGACACTCGTATCTTCTTTCCGCGAGTTTCAGATTTTATTTTGTTTAATGCGTCTTCGTAATACTGAGGCAAATAATTCTTACGTAAAGTTGATTCGTCTGGTATTTCTTGAATCGTATGTTTTTTTCTAAAAATCCACGTAATTTCGGGCTATTGAGTTTATACAGCGGAATGTTTGCAGATACAAACACATCACAAAATTATTTACTGAACTGTGAGGACTTTCCGGAAGTTGAAACAACTGAAGGCAGTAAGTGCTGAGTTGCAGTTTTATTTGAAACACGCTGAAGAGCACAAATGTGTTTATCACAACCGACATGTTGCGTTACAGTAAATCATCTTTAAGCAGCTATTTTAGTTCCACATCGTTTGAAATACAATATGCTTCCACAAATTCAGATACTAGTTGTTTTAAGTGCACTGACACACACGGTTTTATTTTAGTCATTTTGAAAGTGGCAATGAACTAATATCTCTCGCCGTGAACTATGCGGAACTGAGACAAGAATATTTTGTATCTATTGTATATCTTGTATCTATTATCTTGTATCAGCTACTAGATTGTTCTTAACTCTGAGAGACGTAACTCCCTCATATAAAACTGTGACATGACTAAATTGGAGAAAAATGACCTAAAAAAGGCCGATTTCTCTAAAATACGACCAAAAAATCTACCAAACTTATAAAATGCTCTTAAAACGGAAAAATAGCAAAAAATGCAAAATAAAAATGACATATTTGAAGACGGGGTGGCCCGGCCGGAGTTTCTATGTACTTCAGCATTGTTTTAGACAGCTCAAGTAAAAAGGTGACGTCATCAACATCCGGGCCCTATATACCAGTGACATTATTTTATCTGCCTCATGGGTTAACTGGAGTAAATCACCCCTTGCACCATCTTTCTTCCCTACTAGGTCTTTGCTATGAACAGAAGAGGAAACCAACTCCTGACTCATCTGGTTGACTGCGATCAAGATAAAAGGGACAAATGAACTTACCTCCTTACTTCTAGCTTGACAGAAGACTACCCTTCCATTGGTAGTGAAATTACCAAGCGAGTTGGCAGTGTGGCTAGAGTTGCGCAGCTGTGAGCTTGCATTCAAGATATACTGAGTTTGAACCCCACTGTTAGCAGCCCTAAAGATGGCTTTCCATAGTTTCCCATTTTCACACCAGGCTGTACCTTAATTAAGGCCATGACTGCTTCATGTCGGTGCAACGTAAAGCAAATTGTAAAAAAGAAAAGAAAAAAAAAAGTAGTGAAGTTGGGATCTCCAGCGATCCACTGCTTCAGCCAGTAGGAATTGGAAGATTTTTCTTTAATGATGATCCATGTTGTTTAAAGGGGCCTAACACCTAGGTAACTGGCCCCTAGTGGTACGAAATAAGACGAAATATAATGACAACTTAAAAGTCCAGAATTCAAAACGTGATGATGAATGGATGAATATGAATTTAAAATTATCAGCGGATCCCACTCACAATACTGAAAATTAAAAATAATTCCAAAATCAATCCACTGACTAGAATTCAAAAAGACGATGATGACCTTAAAACAATCAGTAGATCCAACACATAATGCCCCACCTTCCCAGGAACTATCTTAAAACAATAGTATTACTGACCAAGGGACTGCATCCAAAGCACAATCCAGAATCGATGATGCTCGTTGTTTAAAGGGGTCCAAAATCCGGGTCAACGGCCCCTCATAATAGTACTTATTGCTAGGAAAGTAGAACCATGGTATTTGTCATGTCGCGGTACTAATCAAAAGTAGCATAGCCTCATGGTGTTCTACACATTATGGTACTACTCACAAGTATTGTACGTCGCACAGGTAACGCAGACCTATGGTGTTTTTTACATAATGGCACCACTCATACGCAACGCAAACCTATAGTGTTCCAGACACAGGTGTACTAATCACAGGGACCCAAACTATCCTGTGGTGTTCCTTACATAGTGGGTACTAATCACAGGTAATGCAGACCTTGTTTCACACATAATGGCACCACTCATAGGCAATGCAAACCTGTGGGGTTCCTAACCTAGGTGTACTTTTTTTTTTGCTAGGGGCTTTACGTCGCACCCTAGGTGTACTAATCACGGGCGAGGGTATTCCCACAGTGTTTCTCACATAGTGGGTACTAATCACAGGCAATGCAGACCTATGGTGTCGCTCATATAGTGTTACTAATCACAGGCAATGCCCAGACTTGTGGGTTTCTGACATAATGGTACTAATCGCAGGCAACATAAATCTGTGGTGTTCCGCATATAGTGGTACTAATCACAGGCAACATAAATCTGTGGTGTTCTGCATATAGTGGTACTAATTACAGGTACTGTAAACCCACAGTGAACACACTGTGCTGCTATTAATCACAAACCTATTGAGTACCTAACATAGTGGTACTACCTGCAAGTAAAGGATACCCATGGTGTACCCCGCGTAATGGTACTAATCACAAGTGTTTCATAGTTCAATCATCCCTTGGTCGCCCATTTTAGTCGTCTCTTACGACAGGCAGGGGATATGTGGGTGTATTCTTCGTCTGCATCCCCCAACCACAGAGGATAGATTTACCTTTAGGCATTGGCGAACACACTTGTTCAAAGTAGACCCCAACACGATCTCAAGACAAAGCATACAAGTGGGAGGTAGGCAATTTTGATGTGTACAACATAGCTCGACACTGATTGGTTCACAGGTATCATCAAAATAATGTTATAGGTTTTTACATTGCAGTAAATAGTTTTACGGTTTTCACAGATGCTGAGGTGCCAGAATTTTGTCCTGCAGGTGTTCTTTTACATGCCAGTAAATCAACCAATACAAAACTGACATATTTGAGCACCTTCAAATCCCACCGAACTGAGCCAGGATCGAACCTGCCAAGTTGGGCTCATGCATATCATCTTAGGATGTGGGAAGGTTGGAAAGCTTCAAGGTCAAATTGTTCCTTGTTTGTTCTGAATTAAATTCCCCAACCACAACTTCTGGAGAGTTCTGAGAATTCTCCTTATTGTTAGTGGGGTAAACAGATGTTGAGGAATGAGAAAATAATTCTGTCGATCACACCAGTTAGAACAGAGATGCTCAGCTGGGCGCCCATTGCGGCCGGGCTGGCCTGACATAAATGCGAGCAGCTTACGTAGCAAGCATACGTCACAGTCAAGTGTGGGAATGAACACACTTTGCAGGGAAGGGAACAGTGATGTTCGATTGTGATTATGAAGCCCTCCTCCACTACTCAGCGAAATGCTGAATGGGGTCCAGTATTTTAAAAAACTGTATAATCTCAAGAAAACTGACCTTTTCAAGATATTCCGGTTTGATTTATACTGTGCTCGATATAAACAGTCAGTTTTATTTTCTTGTATTTATACATTCAAAGAAACCTAACACGTTATTATTTCCTTGGATTGGAATGACAGTATTTACATTTCTTAAAAAATAACATTCCTGTTATTCATTCAGCAAAAAGTAATATATTTACATAATTCAGAAAGTTTACTGCTTGATTGTGCACAGTGTTGTAGTCATAAGTTATCAATTTCATTATGGTCCGTATTGACAATTGATCAGTATCACCAGGTATTGAATAGGTGGACCTTTCTTTACCCTTTGACAGTGTTGCAGTGTTGTTTGAATTTCCCTGTTCACTAAATTTGAAAATAATATTGAAAACTTATCAGGCATCTGACGATGGTAGCTAGCCTCTAAATGGCGAGGGAGTTTCATCATGAGTGGAGACATAGATATCCAAGATTAAAGTACAACAACAATGTAAACATATCTACCAAATAACTGACGTTATTCCCAGTAAGCATGACTGAATTGTTGGCAAGTTTATCAGACAATTTAAACCCAAGCAACCACAAATCACAGCTTATCCACCTCAACTCTGTATTATATTAGAAATGCTTCTAAAGTGAAAATTAATTCATTATGTACATCACAAAAATATTGAAGTTCTAGGCCTCTTTATTGTATCCGGTCCAAATACAGTACATAAACTGCAATGAACATAAATAACTAATTTCTTACAACGTAAACTGAAAATGACGTGGATTTCTGCCCTCTTTCTTTCATTATTTTCTGCCTCCATTTCAAACTCCTGTATCGCCGCAGTGATCGAGAGTGACTGGGAGAACTTTGCCCACCTCTCACGGCTTGTGGGATAACACAACGTCACTGTGTCTGAATAGCTTACGCTCATCGCTTGCCTGCCCGTCCGCTTACAGTGCTGGACACTCCGGGACAAAATGTCCAGCATGAGCACCTCTGAGTTACAATATAATGCATTAGAAGAAAACCGGCTTCTTTAAAAGACTTTCAAAAGGAATTAAATAGGCAATTATACTCTAAATAGGCATGAACCTCTGAAATAAGCATTTATAGATGCAATAAAACTAACAAATTCTTGCTAAAAGGAGCCTGTAACGGATTTATATCTTACAAGCTTACTTCTTCGTACACAGGAATAAAATAGGCAAAATCTCATCCCTACTAATGAGACACCAAAACATCGACAAGTTCTCATTTCCCATCTCGATGTATCACCTTCAAATATCATGCATGGAACTCCAAATTTCCTTCTCTCCATCTGTGATTGGTTAATTACCAAAGAGCAATGTGAATTGACGTACTACCATGTAACATAGTAGTATATATAATCTACTGGCACATACATCATGTATAATTCGTGGGACTGGTTACAATTCAGTGCAATCCAGGAACAGATTTCCAGAGGCAGGGTTTGGAGATATGATGCTCTCCAAGGAAAGAATGCTTTGTGGAAGTTGTCGCAATTAAGGATCCGTTTAATTGCAAGATTACCAGCGACTTTGCAGAGTACTGACACAAGCAGCGGAGGGAACACAAGGGTGTCAAATGCATGCTAGTTGGGCTTACCAGAGGTTCAATCAAGCACCACTGATCTGCATTTAAGGCAGTCACCCAGGTGGCATATTCCCTATCTGTTTTTTTTTTTACCTAGTCTTTCCTTAAATAACTGCAAAGAATTTGGAAATTTATTAACATTTCCCTTGGTAAATTATTCCAATCCCTAACTCCTCTTCCTATAAATGAATATTTGCTCCAACTTGTCCTCTTGAATGCCAACTTCACCTTCATACTGTGATCTTTCCTACTTTTAAAACACCACACAAACTTATTCGTCCACTAATGTCATTCCACACCATCTCCCCACTGACAGCTCAGAACATACCGCTTAGTTGAGTAGCTCGTCTCCTTTCTCCAAGTCTTCCGAGCCCAAAGTTGCAACATTTTCATAATGCTAATCTTTTATTGGAAATAACCCAGAACAAATCGAGCTGCTTGGATTTTTTCCAGTTCTTGAATCAAGTAATGCTGGTGAAGGTCCCACACACTGGAGCCATACTCCAGTTGGGGTCTTACCAGACTTATACGGCCTCTCTTTTACATCCTGGGCCGATGACCTCTATGTTAGGCCCCTTTAAACATAAAGCAAGCATCTTTTACATCCTTACTCATCATAATTTCTTCACTCCAGCAAGCCAGGTGCGGTTGTGTACAAGCCTCCTTGATTTTGTTCTGTCCATCCACAGATGTTGTTTAGATAAGCAACACCAGTTTACATCTCTGATTTCAAGGTAGTTGAAAACCTGCTTCTCCCAAACATTACAAGGTCTTCTTCTTGGTCTCTTCCCAGGAACACTGCAGTCAAAGTATGCTCGAGGAGTCATGTGGGGATCCATCCTTTTAAGTGTCCATACCATTGCAATCTCTTCATTTTAAGGCTCTCCAGCAAGCTTCTTTCCAATTGAAGCAGCTGTCAGATATCCACATTCCTTATTTTATCCATTTTTGTTTTTTTGTAGGCAAGAGCAGAGGAACTTGCCTAAGCAGGTGCCAGAAATGCTTGAACAACGATGAGAGGCAGTTTCAACAGCTACTGGCGTGATATTGTGAGTACTCTTATTTTTTTGTGTTGTTTGTTTGTTAGAAATAGCTTATGCGACAATGTATTTTCTGTGGACTTCCTGTCATGCATGCACCTCACATGGCCATGTGCAGGCTGCGGGACTGGTTCCGCTTTACGTTGCTCACCCTGTAGAATGTGGAAGCTTTCTGTATTCTGTTGCTAATCTCTTGATGTATGGAATTTTCTGAGGACAGGACACTACCTAAGTACTGGAAGTTGTCTATATTATCCACCTCCTCATCTGCAATAATTCTTAGATGAACAGCTGGATGTCTCCAACATCTTTACTACAACCTCTAAATACCCTCATAACCATGTGAAGAGGTTATTTCCTGGTTAGTATTGTGCCCATTGCATTTTCTGGCATGTTATAAAATGGTGTCAAACTAAGATGTATAGCCAATGCAAGTCAGAATTATATAAAATGAACTATGATTTAAAAGTTCACAGGAGGCCAAGATCGAGAAAAGAGAGCGTAACCTCGAAAGCTGTGAGTAAAGAACATTAAAATGTCAAGTGCACTGTTTAAAAAGAAACAAGATAATATTATTTTATTATTACACAACTAATTTGCCGAGATACTGGATGGTCACTGAAGACATTAGCTGCGTACAAACAGAAAGAAATAAGCCAATTTCAAGTAAAAGATACCGAAATTACTTGTCTTGAGAGGAAGATACAACGTAATATAATATATTCAGCGCATAAGAACAGAATTGTGGCATAAAATAAGAAGATTTAAATTAAATAAGAGAAGCAACTGGTCAGACAAGGACCGTAATGTTGAAGGCTATTGAAGATAGAGATCAACTGACAAAAAGTAGTCAAGAATTTTATCAAGAGAACAGAATTAAGAGATTCAAAAACATTAGAGAACGGAATTATTATCTGAATTTCATACAAAAATTAAGGCAGAAATAATACTGGAAATACACTGAACCCAGACTTAAATGTTTTCAGAATTGTCAGCTCAATAAGCAAGCAGATTACAGGAGCATTGACAAGATATTTAGACTACTGGAAGCATTGATATGAACTTTTACAAATCGGGATTTATTTATGTTAAACTTAGCGCAGGAAAGAAGATAATGAACATGTGTTGCTAAATTCGCACTGGACCGACCTGGAGATGAGAATGTCACCGGCCAACCAACCAACCTGATGAAGGAGTGGACACCAGCTGATCCATGGTTTCCAGCCCGCCAAGGACAACAGCTGTAGCTCAGACAGCTACAAAACTGACATAAGCCACAGAATGACAAGCTATGTTTACTAAATTATAGTTCTTAATTAAGTTAGGATGTAGTAAGCTCATGAAATTGTTAGTTATTGTGGTGTATTTAAGACATCAAGCGACTCAGTGAAGTGAAATTTCTGAATGAAGCTTTTCAAGGGTAAGTTGTGATAGAATCGATATATCTCAAAGAAGTGACCGTATATATATTGAGTGTACTATGATAGCTATGGAATTTATGATTATTTGCAAGAATAATGTTAAGTGATGGATTTCTTAAATGGGTTAGGAATTTGAACATGCTTATTGGTCATCGTAATGATATAATATGGAAAGGATATATAGATAGTATGAACTATTCCTTGTCGATGTTCGTCATGAAGAAGTATCATTGTATACTAGACGTTAAATGTTATTCTGACAGATGAATTATGATCCAGTGAAGCGAATATAGATTCAGTGAAGTTTAATACGACGTGGGAAATGTTTTATATGAGAAGAGGTTATGATATTTAGAAAGATGGTTATATTAAGAAGTATTCATGAATGAATTGAACGATATGCAGAATTTAATGGAGAAATGAGAAGGCATTGAAGTGAATTGTTATGAAATTAGATGCAGAGGTGATGTAATGATGGATGCTGAATGTGAATATTCAATTTATGGATCAGGTATACGAAGCAAGTGCATGGATAGATTTATTGTCGAGGGATATGGTAAGATACGGTAGGCATGGCTAACCCAAACGCATATGTCTAAGCAAATGATTCTTGCTACATCTAAAATAAGGAAATACCCATATCAAATGTCATATAGAGGTAGTACACGGATAAACAGATGATATGTATATGTTGCTGTGATGAATAGTAATGACATCTGAGATAATAATTGAGCTATTGTACTAAGTTGAAAGGAGTCACGTAACTTTTCAAGGCAAATGAGACTTCATTTAGGGTTAAATGTGGGATAAGAGGTCAAAATTATAATTAATTCAGAACTAGAATAGTTAGAAATGAGATTTAGATTTTTATTTTAGAAAGATATATGATGATTTTCAAGTGATTAAATATAGTATGACTAGGATGGTAGGTGCTAAGATTATAAGTGGCAGTAGATATTAGTAAGCTTAGCACGTCATTCACTGGAGATAAATGTTGATGAAGCAATGACAAATAAACAATTTAGAGTTGAAGACTTAAAGATAAACATTCAAATATGAGATATATGTGTTATTTAAACAGTGATGTTGTTGATCTTTTGTTTAATTATTATTTAAACATGTGATGAACTAAGGAAAGTATTTAAATATCAAATAGTGGTTGAAGATAAGATGTTAGCTCATGTCAAGATTGAGAAAGAATAATTTTTAATCTGTGCTGATGTAAATGAAATTGATCGATGATATTAACTTTTATTTTGATATATGGAATAAAGATTTCAATTAATTACTTTCTCTTTCCTAGGCGTTAAGTTAATAAACTTATGACGACAAACTCGTGTCCCTTTGCTGAAACCATGATACAGATCAATGACGTGCATGGGTCTGTGAACATCGGCAATGGACCATAGAACAGCGGTGGCATGTGGTATGGTCTGATGAACCCCGGTTCCAGCTGTATCGAACTGATGGGCGCGTGAGAGTGTGGCGTATGTCCCATGAAGCTACAGATCCTGCATGTCAACAAGGTTGTGTCCAGGCAAGAGGCGGCTCAGTTCTCGTCTGGGCGGTGTTCTCATGGTCGCAATTAGGCCCAATTAAATTAAAAACAAGAAAAAAAGTGGTTCAACCTATTCAATACAAAGAAAATAAGAAATGTAATGTTACATTCTTATTTGATTAAAAGCAGTACCGGTTTCGACCACTGTTCTGGGTCATTATCAGCCGATTAAATAAAAATGTAAAACAATGCATAGGAAAACAATACGTAAAGGATAAGTCTTTCACTAAACGCAGTTCAAGAAGCACTACAACCTATAGGGATTAACACTGCGTGCTGTACGATCCTAAAATCCAGAAGACCGGGCGAGCTGGCTGTGCGGTTAGTAGCGTGCAGCTGTGAGCTTGCATCCGGGAGATAGTGGGTTCGAACCCCAATGTTGGCAGCCCGGAAGATGGTTTTCCTTGGTTTCCCATTTTCACACCAGGCAAATGCCGGGGATGTACCTTAATTAAGGCCATGGCTGATTCCTTCCCATTCCTATCCCATCATCGCCATAAGATCTATCTGTGTCGGTGCGACATAAAATAGCGAAAAAAAAATTCTGAAGAAGTAGAAGATCAGTCATTTAAATGAAGTAAGGTGCAAGTTCTTGAACAGCAGCATAACACGATGTGACCGTATGCTTCTGACCAAGTGGCAGAATGTAGGGTTGTGTGTCAAGAGTCTGGTTCTTTTTGTCGGCATTGCACATGCTAGCTACCCAGAGCGAGGCGGCGACATATTTCAAACGAGAAGGGGAGCAAACTAGTTTGGATCAGAAAATAAAATAAAAAAAGAAGCGGAGAGAAAAGAAATAGCTGGAATATGTCCACGTACAGTTGCACCTTATAAATGTGAAGAAAATATTATTAGTAATGTCAACGGCATGATATTTGTACTTACGAATGTGTATAACTGTGAAATTAGACTGCACAGTGATAATGATATCATGTTTAAACTACAATATTAGTAAACTACAAACTACAGATTAACCAATATAATAATGCTCTTCAGGAGCTGCTCACCTGATGAGCCAAACTGAGCACTGTCCCTGCATTGCAGGAGGCCATAGCCCTTAGGGGATTCAAATGGATAATTTATTTATTTATTTATTAGTAATTGAATTTATGTTTGATTCTGAATAGTGTACGTTTGGAATTTAATAATAATTAATTAAAGGAGCTGACAAGAATTCAGTACTTGAACTGACTTGTACTTCTTACGATCAGTGGGGTATGGTACTACTTAAAGGAAGCCATACGCGTGTTCATTCTCACTCATTTATTCTCCGTCTAACGCTTAGTACACTGGTCAACGAGAATGTCGCTACACATCAAGGGAGGACGTCGTTCGATATTCAGTTGTCACCAGGGACAGCGAGGACACATACCCAGCGTCTACCTTATACTTGGAAAATTGTTCCAGTCTCTACTACTACGATTAAATGTACTCTACCAACAGGCGTCGAATGGATGTGGATAAATAATAATAAGTACATGTTTTTCAATGTCAATTCATAGGATTGTGCCTAGAACTCTCTCTAATTTATTCTGTACAAGTTTCAGCGAAATCATCTGGAAGTGTGGAGCTGAAGAGGACCTCAATAGCCTACATCGCAAGGAGATGGGATTTACTACTGAATTCTACTCATATTTCACCATGAACTTCTAAATCTATAGACCGTCGCCAACGGAGGAGAAATGCAGGAATTTCAACCCTAGACTGTTCAATTGAGGATGTCCAGAGATCAACATGAAGCCTACAACATAAGGTAAGTCGACTACGTCTTTATATCTATTCTCTGTAGTAATTCATTCTTTCTCTACTCTTTTGGTGTGGTCTCATAGTCTAGTAGTTGATCTATTTCCTTATGTTATTTCATTTAATTGTCCCAAATGTCTGAGTTAAGACATGAAAATTTTGTTCAAGTATGTGAGCCATATTCCTAACCACGTGTTACAGAGTTCTGAAATGATGGATCATTGGAAGTTTTTCCATGTATTATCATAACCATCCTTTCTTATTTAATGAATTTTACTGCACTAGTGAGTTAATCTGTGTCGTGGGAATTTATTGAGATAATATTTTCCATATATTTTTCAATATATCGGTGATATTTGGACTTACATTCGTATCTCGTGGTAATTGTGGTATGTCATCAGGATGTTAATTCTGGAATAAGTTCAGGGATTAATTAGGAGTACGTGAGTAGAAATATATGGTTTTGAATGGTATATTTAATCATCGAGACAAATTTAATGAAAGTAAGACTTGTTTCTTGGACGATAACATATATTCTTACGTGAACTTTTGACTAAATGATTTGTGATATACAGTTATGGAGAATAATAATCGTCGTTGTAAGGTTGTAATTGTACTATGAATTTATAGTGAATTAATATACAGTATGTGATAAGAGTTGTCTGATAGTGAATTACGACATGTTTTGTGCGACGATATTTTTAACACATGATAGTAAAAAGTAAACTCGTGTCCTCGTCCTGAGGTGGTGCAGCTCTTTTTAGGCACACCCCCATTGGAGGTGAGCTGCATGTACCATTTCAACCACATACCAGCCCTCCTGCCATTCTTAAATTTCTGGCAGTACCGGGAATCGAACCCGGGCCCCCGAGGACGGCAGCTAATAACACTAACCGTTACGCTACGGAGGCGGACAACACATGATAGTGAAGGTGGATGAAAATGGATGATAATTCTTCGAGAATACAAAATTATAGTCGCTTTGATTAAGTCTTCTGATGATGATGATAAGAATATATCAGTAGGCATACTCCAGAATTCTGACTTAATTTTGTGAATAGGTTTATCCTGTTGTAAGTTGTGGAAATCATTGATTCGAAGCCACAAATGTTTGTGTGAATATTTACTGGAAAATGATTGAATCTGGACGTAGATTCTCAGATAAATATCCAAATCAGACTGTAGTTCGATACCAGGCGAGCTCACTTTAATCGCACAAATTCTTAACCACGTGGAGACTTCATATTTTTAGTGATACCTCAGAATGGAATTTATTGGAGAGTGGAAATGTAAATTCATACATGACAAGATGTAAATAATGTAAATAGTTCTTCTATAGAACTTTTCCTGTAGACAGTTTGTAGAATTAGTCAGATTTTGTAGTTATTGGAAATGTCTTGTAAATTTCAGATGTGTGTGTTGTGCCGATAGATGGAATAATCAGTGATATTTTAGTTACATATAATTAGCGTTTTTGACCGCATTTCAATGTCGATAAATTTTTGATTTGATTGATTTTTGATTCATTATAAATGACCACTTAACGATAACGTTAAATATTAGTTCTCATGAGAAGATAAGTGAGAATAATTTAAAGCAGATATACTCGACGTCTCAATTTAATTTTTACTTCTTTTCTAAAGCACTTTCAAGTTGCAAGCAATTGTAATGAATATTTTCAAGATTGTAACTTCACTAAAACATCATTATGAGGAAATACCTGATTTTGTAAATTCTAAATATTTTATATTCCAAACACTCCATTAAAATTCAATGTATTTTTCAGATTTGTTCGAGGAATTAGACTCAACGACCTCATTTCTCAAGATTCATAATTGTTCAATAATTACGATTGACAAAGCAAATATATGTTCTTAAATCAACTATGTTAGAATTGTAGGGCAAATAAGTCGAATGTACCATCCCATTTGTTAGAATTATTTTTATGTCACGTCAAGAATCATCAGTAATTTAATTTAACGTAGCGATCATTTCCCATAATCAGAGCTAGTCATGATGGCAAAAATATTTTTATTTTTGAATAAACTATGTTATAATTCCATCTAATATCAATTAATTTCTTATTTCCGAACCTACTGTTTAATCCTGCCATTTGTGTTTATTCAGCCAGTCATGTCATGTTCGAACTGAGCACCCCTGGGGTGTCTCTTGTTCTCCGACTTGTCTATACGGGCGCAATACGTAATGTCCGGCACTGTGCTTCAAAATGTTTATGATAATTGGTGAATAGTTCAGTGAACAAGCCTGCAAATACTGCTAGGCATGAAGTTATAATACAATTCAATAAATCTGAAGTCCTAAAATTATACAGAAGTCGAAGATAAGTCACTTAAATAAAGATAGATGCAAGTTCTTGAAGAGCAGCACAACATACATAATGTCGGGCACTGAGCTTCTAAATGCTAATGAAACTTGGTGAATAGCTCAATGATCAAGTCTGTAAATGCTTCTAGGCGCGAAAATATATAATACAATTTGATATAATTCTTGTATGATGGATTATTTAGAGATGCAGAACAGTTGACAAGATCCTATAAACATTAATATATACTTCAATCATATCAAATTGTATTATATATTTTTGCAACTAGAAGCATTTGCAGGTTTGATCACTGAACTATTCACCAAGTTTCAATAGCATTTAGAAGCACAGTGCCCGACATTCCATATGTTGTGCTGCTCTTCAAGAACTTGCATCTTACTTCATTTAAGCGACTTATCTTCGACTTCTATATAATTTTCAGACTTCAAATTTATTAAACTGTATTATAAATTCATGGCTAGCAGTATTTGCAGGCTTGTTCGCTGAACTATCCACCAATTCTCATAAATATTTTGAAGCACAGTGCCGGACATTACATGTTATACTGCTCTTCAAGAACTTTCATCTTACTTCATTTAAATGACTGGTCTTAGATTTCTTCTGGATTTTAGGATCTTACATCACGCTGTGCTAATTCCTATAGTGTTATAGTGCTTCTTGAACTGCTTTTAGTGAAAGACTTATCCTTTACTTATTGTTTTCCTATGCATTGTTTTACATTTTTGTTTAATTGGCTGACGATGACCCAGAACAGTGGTCGAAACCAGTACCGCTTTTAATCAAATATTAATAATTCCGTGTGGCTATTTCTAGCCGAGTGCAGCCCTTGTAAGGCAGACCCTCCGATGAGGGTGGGCGGCATCTGCCATGTGTAGGTAACTGCGTATTATTGTGGTGGAGGATAGTGTTATGTGTGGTGTGCGAGTTGCAGGGATGTTGGGGACAGCACAAACACCCAGCCCCCGGGCCATTGGAATTAACCAATCAAGGTTAAAATCCCCGACCCGGCCGGGAATCGAACCCGGGGCCCTCTGAACCGAAGGCCAGTACGCTGACCATTCAGCCAACGAGTCGGACTTTTAATCAAATAAGAATGTAACATTACATTTCATATTTTCCTTGTATTGAATAGGTTGAACCACTTTATTTCTTGTTTTCAATTTAATTGTGATACAGTTAAATAAGGAACATTATGAAACTTCTATCTTTAAATTAGGCCTGATTGTCCGGCTGCAGGGAGCGTCGACAAGTGCACCTGATGAGGACATTCTTTCATACCATCTGAATCCCTTTCTGGCCCTAGAGTACCGTGATGGAGATGTCATGTTTCAACAAGAGAATGCGCCATGTCACCGCTCTGTGGTGGCACACAGGTGGTTGGAGGAGCACTCCAGTGAAGTTATGACCATGGATTAGCCCTCCAGATCCCCCGATTTTAATAAGATCAAGCATTTATGGAATGCTGTTGATGCTGGTGTACGCTCCATGAACCCTGCATCAACTACACAAGACTAGTTGTAGATAGCGTGCAAGATACGTGGGTCCAGATCCTTCCAGAACGATTCCAACACCATGTAGAGTTAATGCCTCACCGTATTGCTGCCATTTTGCGGGCTCGCGAAGGAGCAACTCGTTATTAACGTCAAATTCAGTGTCTTCCCATGACTTTTGGCCATTCAGTGTATTTTACCTACAGCTTTTCTGACTCTATGCTGGGTGTGTAAACAATTTCATTGCAATATCTTCATTGTATTGGAATTGGGAATACCGGGTTCAGTAGTGAATGGAACACTCTGTAATAAGCAGCTTGCCATATTCGAGATTGACTGATCACATAGTTTTAACGTGAAAGAAAGGCAGACCAACATTCACAGGTGAATAAAAAGTTGTATACAAAGTTTAAAAATGTAGGTAAAATAATTTATTACAAAGAGACATATTATAAAATACACTGCATAACAAAATTTGTCAAATCACAAAAAAATAATTGGTTACAGAATCATCCATCATACATCAGTCATCAACAGTTATGTAAGTAGATTTCCAAAAGTGTTCACAGTCTAGCTTTGCAAAAACTTGAACTGCTGTTGACTGAATATGACTGTACCAGCCTTGCAAAATGATATCAGGTTGAATCCCAGAACTGTGCAGAATGAACCAATGAAAGCGCTCCCTTTCTCATAAAAAAAGGTGGAGCTACTTTGTTATTCATTTCTTAAATCAATTTCAATGAGAAAAATAATGATCAACATATAAACATTAAAAGAGAAGGCAGGCTTAAAATATTGTCTAATTATGTTAGCTGCAAAGTGCATTATGTGCCCAAAACACACAATTATACCATGCTACCTTTTAAAAATTATACTGAAAAAATCATGCAATAAAGGAAATTCAAAATATGATATAAAACTGAGCTGATGTGGAGAGCAATTTGAACTGAAAACAGAAATCAGCCATCAGGTAGAGTTGATAATAGTTCAAACACTATTTCTAATATTGTAAAGCTTGTAATGTCTTGCACGTCGCTTTCCTTCGAGCTGCAGAAGCTTTATTTTAATAATTATTCCAATGGTTTGAAAACTGTTGCTCAAAGAAAAAATGGGTCAAAGCAGAAAACTTTTAAAATTAAAATATACTGCTCAATCTTAAAATTCCAGACATGAAGCAAAGGCTAGTACAAGTCAGGAAAGTTACCAGGAAGGCAATAAAAATGGCACTTAAAAAACTAAAAACATCACCATTCAAGATGCCTCACTAATATGGAAGGTTCTGCCATCCTCGTTGAAAATCTTTCTATAGAACTGAGAACAGGAAAAGCTCAATAAACTTTGAAATATCGGAAGGCCAAACCGCAATCCACTCGGTCATGAAATGGCAGTGTAGGAAAAGGAAGCAACAGAGGGAGGTGACGACATCTCCTCACCTTCACGCACTGCTGCCTCGAATAGATTTGCTCTGCCCTCACCAATCCCAGTTCTTCTCAGACGGTGACAAGCTCGTTTCTGCTTCCCAGATTCACCACGAGGGCGAGCTTCAACACTCATTGAGGGACTATCTCGACAAATCTTCACTGTGTATGAAGATACAGTTGAACCTGCACTAATGGCCACCTTTATTCAGCGGACACCTCCCTATACGAACGTTTCTTCACGGAACCGATTTTATTTTACATAAGATACGTGTTACATAAGCCTCATTTCAGTGGACGCCTCAAATTCCGGACAGCACACATCAATGTTAGTCTTGTCTACCTGTCTTAAGCAGACAATCGCATTCCAGGACACTTTATTTATACAAGCCTATGTCATTTTTTCTCTTAATATCATTTTGCACACAAACAAATTCCTATTGAATATTTGTACTATTTCGAGTCCAAAGAAAAGAGGGATGAAACGTAGGAATGCTGAAGTAGCCTTGAAGTTAATTGTTCTGTACAGGGCTCTTTCCAAACCTTTCGTTAGGATCGTCTTGAATTCTAATTAGTGCACATTCTGAGAATTCTAGTTGCCTGGCAATGCTCCCAGTGACTGTTTAATCACCAGTCACCAAGGGATTTTCTAGCATATCTTGCATCACTGAAGAATAAAAATGACAGTTTAAGTGAGTGGAAGGAAAATAGTAATCGAGGGATGAAAAGAAAGGGGGATCAATTTTTGCAGAAGTGAACATTGCAGTATATGACTGGTTCAGATGTGTGTGAGCAAAGCAACTGAACGAGCGTGCCAATGTTACAAGCAAAAATGTGAGAAATCGCATATAACTTGAGAGTTGAGGTTATAAAGAATTTGTGTGTTATGCTGAGTCGTCATTTGCATTTTCTTCCCGAAGCTGTAATGAATGTAAAGGCTGTAAAATCACCTGTAATATCTCCCTGGCAAATAATTAGAAATAAAGAGGTATGCTTGTATTTAAGGTAGATATTCTTTGCCATTAAAACGTTTGATTCTATTTTACAACCTTATTTTAGCGGACACCTCTCGTAACGGACATTTTTCCACAGAACCGACGATGTTCACAGACGAGAGGTTCGACTGTATCTCCTCTTTCTGTTCAGCCATTGTGTTCGTGTTCCTGTCTTTGTATACAACATTTGTTTGTTCCTTTCCAACACTTATATTATCCTACTGGAATCCTTTTTCCCCTTTCACGTTTGTCCTGTGTTTGTAATATTTGCCTCATATTCCTTTTCTTCTATTTATCTAGCTTTCTTCTTACCCTACACTTGTCCTGCATCAAGACTGAAGACAGACTGAGTGTCGATGCCCACCCTTCTGATGAAGCGCATGAGGGTCTGAGAAGAACTGGAACTGATGGGGGGGGGGGGGGGAGAGTCTGGCAGCGTACTCCTCATTTTGTTGATTTCTCCTCCCGTACTGACCTATCATAATTTTCATCCTATTTTGCACTCCTTTGTTTGTCCCTATCTCTCTCTCTATACAAACTTCCTTTCTGTTACTTATAAAGTCATGCATCATCTCTGACTGCATTACCACAAGACACAAGTCAGTGCCAAATGGATTAAAAGACACCAGGTGTGCAATAAGAACATTCTAAAGTCTACCATACAGTGATCAAACCAGAGGCTCTTTATGCAGCCAGACGCTGGTCTACAGTGTTACAACACAAAGAGACAGTTCACGCCTGACTCAAATGGACCCTGCAAGGAACAACAATGTGTGTAACAAATTTAAAGTTGCTCCAAACTGCACAAAAAATCAGGTTTACTATGCTATACAGCACTGACACCCCAGTTGCAAAGACCGCACATTTACCTGAACGTGGAGGATGACAGGACAGTGTGAGAGATGTCATAGGCTTTGCCAAACTCAACCCTTGTGATGTTATGGACCACCTGCAGTCGACAAAAGGATGCAAGAATACACACCTCACATATGTGGAAAAATGCAAAGATTAAACTTGTTTCCTCTGCTGCTATTGATTAACCAGTAAACAGAAATGAAACAAACAAGTCTACAAATATTAAGATAGGAAGGCAGAGAGGAACACACACAAGTGGGAGAGAGAGGAAAAAGGGGAAAAGGAGGGAAACTTCACATCTCCATAACGTTCAACATCCCTGTATTTCCCAATCTATTTCTCCTCAGCACCAGGTGAGCTCCTTTCTGTCTTCCAGCTTTATCCAGGAATTATCCTGTCCAGATCCTTTTCTGTTTGTTGTGTGTTCCCAGTTTATAAAAAAAAATTTTTTTTTTTTTTTAAATCACCTGCACTCATCTTTATGTCTCTTCCCTCTTCCCTTTCCCTGTGTTCATCCAACTGTCTTCCTACCCCACACTAATTAGGTCAAGAAACCTGCCCTCCTGATTCGGCTGCGAAGCAGAAACAAGCTAGTCAGGGGCAGAGAAGAGATTGATGTACAAGAACTGGGATTTCTGATATTTGAAGCCATTTCTTTTGAGTTTAATAGCCCATCTGGTGACCATGACTATTAAGGCGTTGAAGTCTAAATAATCTGACACTGTGGTTAGCCGGTTTAACCTCTTAACTTGAAAGCCCGAGTATACTCAGGGTTTTATATATTTATATCAAATAAAATCCCGAGTATACTCGGGAATGTCTCTCATTGGTCGATACCTAATTTAAAAGCCCAAATATACTCGTTTCTTGTTGTTTCTCAATATTTCCACCAGATGTTTATGAAATTATTACTTTACGGTCCTATTTCTGCCAACAGATGTCTCTGACTCAACCGTAGTGGATGTCGGTGACTCAGGCAGTTCGTTTTCGCGGCTTTCCAGCGATGTAGCATTGTGTGTTGATCCTTGTTTTAGGGCATTTCACACAGCCACAAACATTTCAACAGTATTGAGTGTCATGTTATATTACTTGCCATCTGTTTAGTGCTGTGTTATTTATTTTAGAACCCGTAAAAAATATCACGAGTATATTCGGGATTTTAAAGCAGGAACTTTTCGGTGGCTTATATTTCATTGTTAAGTTCGAAAAATGTATTTTTATTGTTACCACTGTCATTAGTTTTCAATAAATAGCCCATTTTAACAATAAAAAAATTAGGTAAAAAAAGATCACAATTTTGTAAATAATTGGTATGTTAAGAGGTTAAGTCCCGTTGGTCGAAAAGAATTTCACCATTAGAATGTTGGCCGGCAGGGTAGGGGAGGTGGTGGTATACAATTTCTAATCACTAGATTGCATGCCAAAAGCCTGCATTAAATTTCAAACCTCTCCACATTGCTCATATGGAGTAAGGGCATACGACGCTGTTAACAGCGATTGGTCTGTGCTATTCGACAGGAGTAGGCTATGTGTCAGCACCGGGCTTCACCCTCTCCCTTCCTAATATCATATATCACGTCATTCATTTCATTTCATAGACTCCTCTGGTGAGGCTGACGTCAGGAAGGGCATCCGGTCATAAAAACTCACCACGACAGATTCATCTCACCTCATACCCGACTCTGTAGAGAGACAGTACTGTTAGGTTCTTCAGTCTTTCAAAAGTAATTTAACATTAAATAACTTTAGAAACTACCTGAAAACATATAACAGAATTAGTTTCGACAGACTGAAGAACTGCAACTGACGAGGAGAGAGTGAAAATGTGGCGACTGTCCTTGTCCTTTTGTGTTGTCATGTTCATGCCTGTCTCCTCTTTCTTCTGCTGCTCCTCCTCCAATTGGCCTATCATAGCGTTCATCCTGCTAAGTAGCTCCTTTTCATGTTCTATGTATGGGAAGAAACACGATCACTGGTGGAACCATTCTCGAGAATTCTTCCTCCTTGACGTGGGAAGGACAGGGTAAGGATAAAACAAGAAATGGGGGAGGGAGGTAAAACCTAAGGAATTATAGGAAGTAGAACATAGGATAAAGACAACATGAGAAAGGAATACAACAGAAATGGAACAAACAATCTTTGATAATTTATAGTAACAAACTTCAGACTAGGTCACAAAAGAGCAGAAACGAGCTCGTTTGGGGGGGGGGTGCTGAAAAGAGATGGCTGTAGGAGGACTGGGATCAGCTGAATATGGTAGCGTATGAAGATGTCGAGATTGTCCTTGTCTTTCTGTGCTTTCACGTTTGTCCTTGCCTTCTCTTTCTTCTGCTCCCTCTTTCTACACTGACATGTCATTCTGTTCGTCCTACCTTTATACGACTTGATTTGACACTTGTTTGTTCCTTTACAATACTTAAATGTTAAGTATTCATATCGCACCCGTGGAAGATAACTGCCACAAGTAAAAAAAGTTTGATTTTGAGTTATTCTGTACATATGAATGGTTTATGTTTAGTCTTTGTCCTGAGAAAGTATCCTAAGTCAAATGGTACTTTTAACGTTGCTATGGCCTATGTTTCGGTTTCCCAACACAGGAAAGTTGCAACTCAAATACTACAAAGCTGCAACATCAGTTATGGTAGTTTTCTTTTGGGAACATGATGTGTCGCAATTGTCTCTGATAATTATATTTAACATTTGAAGGTCCCTTTATTGTCCAACTGCTTGGCCAAACGGTCAGTGTACTGGTCTTCGGTTCAGAGGACACCAGGTTTGAATCCTGGCCAGTCCGAGAATTTCAACTGAATATTGTTAATTCCTCTAGTTCTGGGATTTAATGTTTATGTTTGTCTCAACACACACAATACACCACAGTATCAATCATCACAAAAATGCTCAACAGTGAATGCACATAGGGTTAGCTTCATGGAGGGCATCCGGCTTTGTAACTGGGCCAGATCTACATTAAGTGCTGACCCTAATAAATTGTGACAGCCAAGGAAGAATAATTCAAAGGTCTCTTCATTGCACCATCTGTTAGCTGGTTCTTTATTTTTACATAAATTAAGTTGAATCAATGTTATTAAAAGAATATTAGCATTTCAGCTGTGACTAATACAGTAAAAGGTTGTAAGTATTATTCCGTGTACAACATTATAATATAGAGCTGTGGAAAAGTTCATTCAAATACAAATTCAGTTAAATTATTGCTGTAAGTGTTGGTATTCCCACAACCACTTAATAGAAAACTGCCGTTAGTCGAATTTTCCATATATGACTTAAAATTTATGAAATTCTATTATAATGTGTTCATAAGGCATTGTGCCATTGTGATTGCTGAATGTCCGACGACCATCGTATCCACGTATCATTATCCTAAAATATTTAGTATTTTTCCCATTGATTCAAACTTTTGAGAGCTTCTCCTAAAAAATTATTGTTTTTGGCTTGTGGTAGTCTTCTTCCAGGGATGCAATATGTGGGTTACTAAATTCCTAGCACAATTTGAGATTCTATAACAATTTGGTCACGATACTGTAATGACAGCATTCGGTCCATTTCTTAACTCTTATAGTACCAGTGCCAGTTCTTCTTTCATCCGTATCTTCAATTCCTGCTGTACGATGGCAGCATAAGTAATACCGCCAGAGAGATTGAAGCTTATAGTCTCTGGAAATATTGAAAAAATGTGGTATTGATATTAGTGAAATTTTATAAAAGCTATCTTTCGACGCGTTGTAAGTTTTGCGCGTGGTAGCCCTGCACTCTGCTGCTTCGTGACGCTTGTTATCTTGCTTTTATATGTTTGCTTAATTACCTTCAGTAGTGTAAAGAGAGAAAAGTATATGAAAGATGATTAAAATATGCAATTTTTTTAACATTAAGTGATTCATTAGAACATAATTTATCAATTGACAAGCGTTCAAAGTAAAACTGCGTGTGCATAAATTTGTAAAATTCGTAATTCTCAAAAAGTACTATCAAGAATTGCATAAAACATCAGTTTTTAAAATTCAAAAGTAGCTGAATAGTCTCACAAAGGTATAATATCCTTGATGAAAATATACTATAAATGTAAAAATTAGGTCAAAATTTGATATTTAAGTTTTTCAAAAAATAATAAAAAGTTTATAAATTTATACTCTATTGCAATTATAGTCACACTCACATGTTCTCTATTCACCTGTGTTCTATGGAAAAGAAGAACAGGAAATTACCTCCAAAAATGTAAGTAGAAGAATGTTTTTCCTTAGTGCGTGCATTTTCATTCAAATTGTCTTGGCATTCTTAGTGCAACCACTACATTACAGCCTGGCATCAAAAGGGTTGAACTGCTAAAAGCATCTTCATTAGTTCCTGAATCAATATTTTTTCCAATACCCTGTAGGAATGGTCGATAGATGCAGACACAGAGAGGTGCAGGAACTACTAGACGCAGTAAGAATTTCACTACCTTGAGAGTGTGATATGATATAGGAGATAAGAAGAAGAGTGTGAGAGGAAAGTGCCAATACAACCAATCTGGACATACAGAGATGACGAAAGCAGAGGAAAGTAAAATCCCAGCAAGTGACATGAAATTTATAACAAGTAAGATAGGACCAAATAAGAAAAACAGTAGCTGTATGCATGGGCACATGAAAATAACAGGAGGAACAACAATTCCACACTCTACAGCTGAAGGTTCGAGGTTAGAGGAAGTCAGAGGGAAAAGATCAAGATGTGAGTTTTCCATTCTGATTCAGAGTGAATATTTGCCTTCATTACTTGTTGAAACAATTATTTTTTTAAATTATTTTTGTACCGGGCGGTACACCTCCACGCCGCTAATTTAAAATGTGCGCCAGTTGAAACTCCTCTGCTGGAGGAAGTCTGAACTTTATTGACGGTATTAATTTTCTACTTTCACAGAAGATGTCACTACCTGTAAATTTCGGAGTTTTAGAACTGTGTCATTTTTGATGTGTTTTGTTTTGCTTGAAGTAAGAAGTGTGAACTTTCTCTTCTAGAGGACACTACTGAAGAACTACAATAGTGCATCCTAGTGCGAAGAAAAAGAACTGTTCTTTGGAGAAATTTTTATTTCAAAAGTTTGTTTCTTGTTAAATTTCCTTCTGTTATGGTTTAAGTTGGCTGTATACCCCTCTCTTTCTCCTTGTTTTGTATTCAACCAATCCCGAATTTCTTAACTTAATTTTCCACCAATAATGTGTTTCTTCTTCATCTTGTGTAGGGGTTTCTCTTTATTCTCCAATAAAGTTATTGTGGGCGGGTGTTCTCATTCCCCTAACGCCTAGAACCTTCCGCGAGAGTATATAAACTGCTGATTTTAGGGTCTCCGCGCCACTTCTGTTCCATCTTTCTGTGTGTAAAGTACATAGCAGGGGGCGGGAAGCGCCTCTTTCTTCGGCAGCGGTCAACAACAAGGTAATGGCCAATTAATAACTTCTTTCTTTGCTAGCTCAGCAGTTTAACTCTCGGGGCGGGTCCGAAGTTTTTCCATTATGTAACCTTCCGTAAAATGTAAAGAAACTGGTATCTATCCTATCTTTTAAACTGCATATCGGGATAGAGAGTGCTTAACCCTCTCGAGCTCCCAATCATATTGTTTCGAGGTGAACTTATTTTCTCAACCTATTCTTCGTTAACGTAAAACAAATTGTTCTTTTCTAAAGTCACCTCTGTAGTATGGGATTAGCCCTTGCATTAGTGGCCTAGAGCCACCTGTGTCTATGTCCAGTGAGGACAACTTGAAGGTGGAGTTCGGTGTGGCCTTTGAGAGGCTTAAAGTTGAGAGCGAGTGGCTCTTTTTGTAAATTGAGTGTTGTATGCCTCGTGGAGGCTTTTCAGTGTAATTTGGAGCTAGGGCTCCTAGGCATGAATGGGGTTTTCTGGCCCTCTGTTGAAACTTGTGTTTGGGGTAAAACTGAGCTGATTGCCCAAGCATTGTGTTTTCAGGGCTCGAAGCCCAAATCCTGTAAATATTGTAACTACCCTTTGACTTGCTACTTTGTACCTGCCATGCTTGTTATTTCTTTGTTTTTGAAAAGAAAATATAACCTTGTTAAATTTTAAATTAATTTTACTTTCGTAGTTTGAGACCCGTTCACACCCGCACCTTCTTTCACGCATAACTACCACAAAAACAAGGTAACAATTTTATTTTACTTTATTTCTGTTTCGACTCGGGAAATTCATAACCGTTAAGTTCTATATTTTTTTTTAAATTTAAAATGTTGCAATATTTCACGATATGGAACTCTGCTCAAAGTTCTATGTAGAGTTTAGTATGTTAACTCATCTTATTATTAAAACCAACTTAGATACTCAGAAAATAAGAACCAATTATCAAACTGATAAATGAAGAGTTAAGCCTGTTGTAAACGGTCAAATTTTTGTCTAATTCAAGACCTGGAAAGTCTTGAGAAGTCTTCAAAAGTTTTGAAAGTGAATTAGAACATGCTGTAATCAATCAAAGAACTGCCACGTCTTTGACAGAATTGACCAATGGAATGCGAGTATTAATGGTGCGGGAATCAAAACAACAAAAATGGCTTAGTCTATCGTGACCAAGGGATGTTGTTTATTTACTCGTGTATTATACACCCCTTCTGGCTTTTCAAGACGAAGAAAATGAAAAAAAAAAAAATTCCATGCAAGACCCCCACAACGTAATTCGTCAGAGACGAACGATCCCGTTTAAAACCAGATGCCCTTCCTGACGTCAACCTCATCAGAGGAATTAATGAGATGAAATGAATGATGGCTTTTTACATTTAGAAATACAGTGGAACCTCAATTATCCGTTCCCGGAAAATATGTTTTCCCGGAATATGCATTCAAATTACGGGGTCCCGCAAGCATCGTAATTAAATCACGTTGTAAAAGTCCCGCATTACCCGTTCCTCGAAGAAACGATTTTTCGGATCAACCTCCCAGAAATTTCAGTCCCATTAATGCAATCCTTGATCAATCATTTTTTAAGAAACTGTATCTCACAAAAGGAGGGTTATGGCATACTTATGGATCTTGGCGTTAACGCCCCGTCATTGCGATAATTAGAGCTCGTACTTTACTGGAAAAGCGATCGGCGGTGAACTTGCACACCATAAGGGAACATCTTAGCATCGCATTCGGGTGGCATTGTTTAGAGAATCTCGGAAATCATACAACAGAGAGTGACCACAACAATTGTGAGGGGACACGGCGCATTTCGACAGCTCTGCTTGAAGACGGAACGAGTTTCGTCAAATGTTTGCACTTATAAAACGTCCACATTATATCCAGGGTTAGATATTTATATTTTTACTTTTTTTCGATCATACTGCCGAACAGGTTTCCAGCACTTTCCTCAGGGAACTGTAGAGTAACTGGGCTTTCAGGCAGGAATCGAAACTGCTCCTTCTTAACACAAAAATTTAGTATTTTAATATTATCGTACATGGTTATGTTAAGAAGTAAGTATTAATAACCACCTAATCGATACTTTATTAATGCCTCAGGCAAAATTGAATAAAATTAAAACTTACAGGACATGTTTCGACCACTTAGTGGTCCTCTTCAGCTGTATAAATAAAGAACTGAAAAGAAGAGTACCACTAAGTGGTCGAAACATGTCCTGTAAGTTTTAATTTTATTCAATTTTGCCTGAGGCATTAATAAAGTATCGATCAGGTGGTTATAAATACTTACTTCTTGATTAAACATCGATACGGTCATGAAATGGACAACTTGTACTACGGTTATGTTAGCGAGACCAGAACAGCCATGGGAGGTCTTGGGATTGCCTATTACTGTTTCGTTCCTAATGTAAGGCTGAAAATTTTAAGTTTTCGTGTTAAAATGCCAAAAACCACAGTCGCTATATTTGCGCACGTCACATTTAAATGGCTTGTATCATTTTCAACTCGTACTGACATGTGCAGCGTGTGTGCTTTCCAGATGACCTCAAGGTCACGAATAACCGTAATTTCTGCAGTTTTGATATTATTTTTCTCTTTCCAATTTGATTGGATTAGTGACGGGCAGAATTGAATATAATGCATTCGAGAACTTTTGAGAATCGATACTTACATTCAAAATAACCTTCAAAAGTCATGTAGGCCTAATTTACGCAGTACAAGACTTCCACAAACTGACTCCAAACAGTATACTGGAGACCAAATTACAATAAAAGATTACAAAAAGAAGGGATTTTGCCATCATGTTGGGCACTTTTGTATCTAATGTGCTTTATTTTATTAGATGAGATAAGTAAAAACTACATGTGGTTGATTGTCGTTTAGCTTGGTGTTATTAGATTTTTTGAAGAGTTTAGTTAATCACAGTTGCTGAACTGAAAGAAGTTTTCACGGGAAACTGACGAAGATTACCCTGTAAAATTGAATATAAAGTATCAAAATTTTGAACTCGCATTCCGGTAATTAATGCGGTTTCGCGGTCTAACATGCCTGCATCTCATCCACAGACCCCGGGTTCGATTCCGACCAGATCAGGCAATTTTACCTGGATATAAGGGCTGGTTCCAGGTCCGCTCAGCCTAAGTGATTACCTTTAATCGAGGAGCTATCTAATGGTGAGATGGTGACCCCAATCTAGAGAGCCAGGAATATCAGCCGAGAGGATTCGTCACACTGACCATGCGTCACCTTGTAATCTGCAGGTCTTCGGGCTGAGCAGCAGTCGCTTGGCAGGCAAAGTCCCATTGGGGCTGCAGTTTGGTTTGGTTTGGTTTTGGAGTTTTTGTAAGATTATAATTATACATATTTCATTTTTGTGATGTTTAGTCAAATGTTGATGGTTTTAATTCATTTCCGGATTTTCCATTTTCCGTGTTGTACGTTTTATTTTCATGATCCCTCGAAAAACAGAGAATCGAGGTTCCACTGTACTCGTAGCCAGTATAACTCAAATACATTTATGAGTTTGTTAAAGAAAATTGTAGAATGTTTACATGTACAATTTATAGCTCTTTATAGTCTAGAAGTCATGTGTTCACTGCACAAAATTTGAGGTTATAGCATACTGGACCCCCCTTTACTTTCTTTGGCTGTAAAAGTGGAGGAAAAAAATGAATGAATAAACATACGAGACACATGCTTGCTCTGCATTCGTTTTCCAGTTTTGGAGTTCCATACAATATCCTGTCCACTCGAGTTCTTTTAAAATATGAATTTACACAAAGTTATTTTCTATTAACAATAGCACAATTTCTGCAAGGCTGCTACAATACTGGTTTACAGATCTACATACATTAAAGCAGAAATCAGATCATCTCGCACAACACAATATACCACATCACGATATTTCATAAAGCCCAAATGCCAGACATCACCTATTGTCATTCTTTTCGGCTGCGGTTTCCTCCAGTTTCTTGAGAACAGCGGTCATGTCCGCAGCTTTCGATAGTCTCAAGAAGTCTGCCTTGCGAATGTTGTAGATCTCCAGCCAACCTGGCACCAATTTCATCATTAGGCGTATATGAGTTTCCAGTTCCGCTGAAATAAAGGAATAAATATTACAACCAATTTAACATGAAATAAATATACAATGCCAAAATAATACACATTCCAGAGCATAAAATGAAATAGGCAGGATGTTACCTATTCAAAAGTTAAATATCAGAACCCATGCTTTCTTCATTCTTTTTGCATTCTTATTCCTAAGGAAAGGGTATATACTCTCATTCTATAGTACTGTATGTGATCAGTGGTAATGGGTCAGCCTCCAAGATCCTGACAAACCTCAAGCACAGATCACCCAACAGAGACCATCTGGTAGACTAAAAATTTGTTTGTTTGTTTGTCCAACCCTTGTCCAGTTTCTCTATGGGGTCAGGTAAGAGGTGAAATGAATCTGTCGTGGTGGGCTTTTATGACCGGATGATCTTCCTGACGTAAGCTTCATCAGAGGAGTTAATGAAATGAACTGAATGATGTGAAAGGGAGAGGGTGAAACCCGGTGCTGGCACATAGCCTACTCCTGTCGAATAGCACCGATGGGTCTGCTGGAGGCTTAACGTCTCCATCCGACAGACGAATCACCACCAACGGCGCCATATGCCCTCACCCCATATGAACACTGCAAAGAGGTATGGAATTTAATCCAGGCTTTTCGCACGCAATATAGTGATTAGAAATTGTATACCACCATCTCTTCTACTCTGCCGGCCAACATTCTGAGGTGAAATTTTTTTCGACCAACTGGACTCAAACTGGCCAACCACAGTGGTAGACCATTTAGACTTCAATGCCTTAACGATCATGGCCACAAGGAGGGCTATCTGGTAGACAAAAAATATGTGAAATTGACACATGGGCAACCTAGATGGCAATGAATCAAGATGCCTGCACTAGGTTATTGAGGCCATATTTCATCTTCTTCTTATTTATTTATTTATTTATTTACTTACATTTTATAGCCTTCACTAGACCACTTCAGTCAATTTTATAAAAAGGGTTTTTCAATTTTCTGACAGCCCGATACTTCTTCATTTTTCAGATCTTAAATTCCTTTCTTCGTCTGAAATCGCCCGTCCCACTATCCGTATTTTGATCTTGGTTTGTAGTTTAATTTGATTGAGATTTTCTTGAGTTTGCCTTGTTTTGGTTTTCAAATCATCTAATGCAATTTGTAGTTCCCTCATATCTTCCTTGATTTGTGTAGTCCATCTCTTACTGTTCAATAATATTTGAATGATTCTTCTAATGATACTGTTTTCAGAGTCCTGAGTAGATAGATGTCCAAAGAATGAGATTCATTTCTTCCTGATTGTGCTCATAACCGCTTCCATTTCCTTCTTGATTGTTCCATTAGAGGCTAGTCTCCAGTGTCTATTTTCTTGGTAGTTTTTGTTTATGCAAGATCTGAATCATCTTCTCTCAGTCTTGAGTAATCTGTCTATTTATGCAGTGTTAGTTGTTTTGAAAATGGTTTCACTTGCATGTTATTTCCGGTTTTGTAACTGTTTTATTGTGTTTTAATTTTGTGGTTACTGAGAGGCCTTTTTTACTGTGTGTGTTCTTGGTGATATGTTATGCTCTGATCAGTTTATTTATTCTATTATGCCAAGTCTGCTTTCACTGAGGTGGTGGTGGTGGTGGTTGTTTGAGTCATCGGTCCATAGACTGGTTTGATGCAGCTATCCATGCCATCCCATCCTGTGCTAACCTATCTATTTTACATAACTGCTGCATCCTATATCTGCTCTAATCTGCTTATCAAATTCATACCCTACTGTTCTTAACCACTACATTTCCCTCAAAAACAACTGGATGTCTTAAGATATGTCCTATCGTCCTATCTCTTCTTCTTGTCAAATTTAGCCAAAACGATCTCCTCTCACCAATTCGACTCAGTATCTTCATTCGTGATTCGATCTACCCATCTCACCTTCAGCATTCGTATGCAACACCACATTTCAAAAGCTTCCATTCTCTTCCTTTCTGAACTAGTTATTGTCCTTGTTTCACTTCCACACAATCAATCAATCAATCAATCAATCAATCAATCAATCAATCAATCAATCAATCAATCAATCAATCAATCAATCAATCAATCAATCAATCAATCACTACTGATCTGCATTTAGGACAGTCGCCCAGGTGTCAGATTCCCTATCTGTTGTTTTCCTAGCCTTTTCTTAATGACTGCAAAAAAATTGGAAATTTATTGAACATCTCCCATGGTAAGTTATTTCAATCCCTAACCCTCTTCCTATAAACAAATATTTGCCCCAGTTCCTCCATTTGAATTCCAACTTTATCTTCATATTGTGATCTTTGCTACTTTTAAAGACACCACTCAAACTTATTTGTCTACTGATGTCATTCCACGCCATCTCTCCACTGACAGCTTGGAACATACCACTTAACCCGTAGCTTACACGGTGAAATAAATTTACACAACTTACACCCATGGGTCCCAGGGACCAGAGAGCAAATTTATCTTCTTTTCTCAGAAAGCATAACTTTCCAGATATTTTCTACAATTTCAGGAGTTATAACACTCAATCTGGAATGAAAATATAGATTTTACATTTGCTTCTCTTTTCAGATTTTTTATTAAATCTATTTTTACGTTACCTATTCATTTTGAAAAACATGCCCATAAAAAATTCACTTCCTGAAGTCATTTGTTGATTGAAATTCATACTATTTACAAAATTTTGTCAAAAAATAACACAAGTTTTAGATCGTCTTTGAAATAACCCATTATATCTCAAGGAAAAAAAATTCACAAACGTTTTCTTCATACTAGAAATTATTACATTTCAATGTATGCTTGAAGTGTTCTCACAACAGTGCTGATATACAGACAACCAATGAGAAAAGCAGAACAAAAAAAAAAAAAAAAAAAAAACATGAAAGTAGCGACATTGGAATATCAAATAACAAAATCTTCACATTTCAGCGCACTGTGAACAAATCACAGTTCCACAAGACCCGCAGAGTGGAGTTTCGCACTTGCCACATGCTCGGCAGGCTTTTCTCTCTTTCTTTACTGCACATTGGGAACTTCTTTTTCTGTTCGATTTTTCTGGCTTGGGTGGCACCAAACAGATCCCTTGCGGCTCCTCTTTACCCAAACAGTGGAATACCATACCTCGTAAATTCCGTGGGAGTCTCGGGTTCGTGGCTCTCTCTTCCAGGTGTGGAGAGATCAGCTGCTTTCCCAACTGCAGCAAAAATGACCTGCGTTGGGTATCCCTCTCTCTTGGCAGAATACCATTGTAAATTACATGAGCATTTACAGCAGCGGTATCCAGAATGGCGAAGAAAATTGCCATCGGCCATCTCTGAGTGCGGCGACCTGTGGTGTAGTTTATAGCACATCCAGAGCATCTACACCCCCTTTCGTATTGTTATAAAATAAAATCATCTCTGCCTTGTTGGTTTCAGGACATACAGAAGCCTGGTGATGCATAGTTGACGCTAAATTTAGTATCTTTCCTTTTTTAGGTACAAACGATAGCAAAGTCTTTTTCCCCGACAAGCCAAATATGGTTGAAGGTACTAATCTTCCTCGAGGTTGAACAAATTCTACTGGCAGTTCTCGCTTGTTTCTTCGTATAGTCCCTACATAGGTTAGATGCATCTCTTGTAGTTCATCCAATAATTCTTTTGAAGTGAACCAGTTATCTCCGGTCACATTTCTATTGGAACCAGTCTCTTGACAACCTTTGTTGGGTTCATGAGCTTACAGGCATTCGAACTTTCTTCTGTTCTTTTGCTGCAGTATATTTCTGCATTGAGGCAGTAGTGCATTTTGGCATCAGCTAAGATGAAAATTTTAATGCCATATTTCCTAGGCTTTGAAGGTATCAACATTCAAAATCGACACTTCCCTCGAAATCCTACTAGCATCTCGTCTATTGTTGTGTTCTCTCCCACAGAGTAGTTGTCTTGACAGTGTGCTATAAACTTGTTAAATAGCCCTGAAATATATGCCAATTTGTTATTCTTCTTGCGCTCATCTCTTGTTGAAAAGTCATCAAATCTGAGACATCTAAGTAAAAAGTAGAGCCACTGTAATGACATAGTTGCGCGAAAAATATCTCTTCCAGTTCCATCAGTTGCATAGAGTGATGACAAGTCTTCGTTGTGGGATTTGAAAACACCCCATAAATAACATAGTCCAAGAAAAGCTCGTAATTCTGTTATATTTGTTTCACTCTGATAAGACTGCTTTTGTAGATCGGCGGTGACTTTCCTAATTTTTTCATTTGTGTGAGAGACTATCTCAGAGAGCATATTATCTGAAAATAGAAGACTCCAGCATTCAGATGCAGTTGATGCTGATGTAAGGCGTAAAGCTGGGCCTGCGATGCGAGGTAAATGGAAACGACTCAATATGAGATTATGCTGAGGGGTTCTCCCACGTACTGACGGTGTTGCTGACCATTTATACCTATTTCGACCATAAAATGAACTTGACGATGTGTTTTGATCGCTTTCCGTATCAACCTCGTCCTCACTTTCACAACTTTTACAATTGTTGGAATCATGTTCACTGAATTCAAACTCACTCTCACAGTCCGAAATGTCACATATCCTCCTCTAATAAAACACGAACTTCATCGTTAGTTAGTGCCATTATATGCCCCAAAACACAAGCAAGAATTTAAGACACACCTTGAAAGACATCATTTTAAGAAGAATGGATCTTAGGCAAAGTAATATTCCATTAATACAGTATATTTGTGGTATGTTTCTTCGTTATTGTACATAAAGTTTTATCATTGGATAATTTGCCAATGTTGCCAGCAGTGTATATACTAATTATTCATTTGTTTTATTCCAAGAGTAGCGTGTCAAACTGGACATTGTGTCGCCATCTGTTGTGAGAAACGTGAACTACAGTAAAACCTCGTTAATTCGAAGTCGTTGGGACTCAAAAATCGGACTTCGAATTATTGCCAATTCACAATTCAGAAGTACCAACCCTCGCTGCGTTACAAAATATTCTAAGGCCCGTTACTGCATGCAGTTAACCTTGATTCACAGTTTATACCTTTCAAATGCCATGAAAAAAGACTATTTCCAAAATGTATCCAAGAAGGTGCATTTACAGTATTCAAATAATGCACTAGGATATCTCGCTGGCAAACATAACCTCACGCAACGAAAGAAAGAAAGAAAGAAAGAAAGAAAGAAAGAAAGATAGAAAGAAAGAAAGAAAAAAAAGCACGATTCAAAGACAAGAAATCTACACTGGCTCCCATGTGCAAGTACTTTATTCATTGAATTACTATACTGTAAGCATTTTAGATGCCTTGTATTTACACAGAAAGTGCCCGATGTCCTTAAATTCGAACTTTCCGATGACTATCCTTGTACGATTTCCCGCCATGGCACTTCTCTTGTACTTCAGAAATGTAAACACTTGCCGCGTCACAAAGTATTCTAAGACTCATTAATACATGCAATCACCTCGATTCACGGTTTAAACCTTTCAAATGCCTTGGGAAAAAACTATTTCCAACATGTATCCAACAAGGTGCATTTACAATGTTCAAATAATGCACTTGGGTAAATAACTTACAAACATAACCTCATGCAACGAAAGAAAAATATCACACAATTCAAAGACGGGGATAAATTATGCTGGTTCCCCTGTGCAAATGCATTATTTTTTGGATTTCTGTAGTTTGCATTTTTAGATGCTTTGTACTGGCATGGAAAGTGCCCGACGCCCATAACATTGTGGCTTATCGATCTTTCCTATGACGAGGGGATAAAGTTTCTCGCTTCCATGTGCATTGCAATGCACTACAATGACCCCATCCCTCACACTTGTACGATTCGCCGGCTGGCACTTTCTCCTTTAAAACCATATGATTGTTTGGGCTCGCATTAAAATAAAGTAATGCAGTTTCATCGGCAATGACAATATTGTTCGGTGCCTACGAATTTATTATACGATCCACTTTTTTTTTTTGTCAACTGTCGGCATCGCCAGTGTTCGCGGATTCTGTTTTCCCGCACACTGCCCATTGCGTGATATTACGGCGTTCCTTAAAAGTTTGAATGCAAAAGAATTCTGATTTCATTCAACTTAGTAATAATGAAGCGCACTGTAGATCCACCGAAGTGAGTGTAAATGCGGAAAGCTACGGTACAACTCCACGTTCCGGAACACGCGTTCTATTATGACACGGATAAATTTCGAGTTGAAATTACTCTGTAACATACTACTGTTTTAAAATGTAAAGGCAGTTTCGAATTAAAAGTCTAAATTTCGGTAATGGGGCCGACATTGTACTTCGAATTGCGAATCATCCGTATTTCGAATTAAACAATTTACATAACATGCAAAACTGTATCTCCTGTTTCCGGGAACGAGACCTCCTTCGAATTAGGCGGGATTTTGAATTAACCGATTTTGAATTATCGAGGTTCTACTGTATCTCGTGCTACCTCGCTCCTTCAAATAAAAACAGGAGTCATGAGTAGTCTGTAAAATGTAAAATAACACTATTTTGGGCTCTAATTAATAAATAGTATCTACCACAGTAATTTACACCGCATTACATTTAAATAATTTATTAACGTGTAGGCCCTACATAGAACCAATATCTCGAATATACGTCTCGTACGGCACATTCAGCCTTGAAAGATATGATTTCAGAAGAATAGAACTTAGGCAAAGTAATATTAGATGTCATCCATTAATATTGTATATTTGTGATATATTTCTTCGTTACTGTATATAAAGCTTTATCATAGGATTAATTGCCAATGTTGCCAGCAGTGCATATATTAGTTGTTCATTTGATTCATTCAAACAGTAGCGTGCCAAATTGGACATTGTGTTGCTATCCGTTGTGGGAAATGTAAACAATTTGCGCTATCTCGTTCGTTCCCGGAAGTCATACACAGCTGTATGCCGTAAACCGGATGAACGAACGAACGAACCTGGAGGCGGAGAGCGCGGACTTCCTCGGCTCGCTCCAACCTTCCCGCTCCCAAGAGTCGACTCTTTTGAAAGACTCTCAGCTGGGAGCAGGATCGAATGAGCTAGCTCCCTGTTAATAAACTTAACCATGATAGGTTAATATTGTGTTTGGTCCGTATTGACTGGTCTGAATGTATAATATAACTATTTATAATAGTTTATTTAAATCCGCCTTGATCAATACACTCATTAAATGAAAGAAACACTATTTATTAAACCATACATGTTTCGGGAAATCTCAACCATTCCCTTCATCAGTGGTTAGATCAAAGAATAACACAATTTGACACAATCTTTTGTTTTACAATTTGAAGGAGTATAGTGTCCCAATACATCATATCAAAGAGTAAAGAGAACTTATGAAATATTATAAAAATGATCAATACATACAATTTTGGTTGAACTGAATGAGAATACTATATAAATTTAGGATCTTCAAGTTTTCTTCTTTTCTTCTTCTTTTTGTTCCTTAAATGAGTGTATTGATCAAGGCGGATTTAAATAAACTATTATAAATAGTTATATTATACATTGAGCTAGCTCCCTCGAAAGAGCTAGTTCGACCCGTCACTACCTCACACTCATCTCTCTCTGAAGTTTCCATACTACCTGATCCTTCTTTCTGTTCATTTATTGGTCTGACAGAAAGTAATGTTTCGAAATGTTTTTGCCCATCTTTCCAGAATTTGTTCTTTCCCAACAATCAATGTCTATCAGTCTCATCCTCAAACATATTCACACTAGGTTGACATCCCTTCTTTAATTGTCCAACCCATGGAAGAATTTTCTACCTTGTTTGTTTTCAAAATTCTTCTGCACTTCATCCAATCTCTCCCTTCTATTCTTTTCTTGTTCCTTATCAATGTCTTTGCTATTCACAGTTTCTCTTTAAAAACTGCCATATAATTTTGAGTGGGTCTCTGTAGCATTCTTTGTCGGGCCAGATTTCTCTCTCTTCTAGGAACTTTACCCACTTCATCATACCATTTATTTCTATTCTGTTTCCTTCTCTCTCCAAGTATTTCCTGCACTGTTGTATTTATTGCTAGCTTGGTTTCTTCCCACATTTTATTGTCCACATTCTTGTTGCTGCCCATCTGTAGTTTTCTTTGCAGCCGCTCTCTATACTCTTCCTCCTCCTCATCCCTTAACGGCTCTACATTATAGACCTTGCTCTGCTCAGCTCTGTCCCTGGGTTTAATTGCCAGTAAACTTTCTTGGAACTTGATCTTCACTAGTATGTGATCTGAATCACTGTCTGCACCATGCATGCTTCTCACATCCATAATATTGAGGGCATGTTGCATATCTGTCAGCACAGGGTCTAGCTGGTTCTTTGTCAGACCATCCAGTGATATCCATGTCTCTTTATGGATCTCCTTATGGGGAAAACATGTGCTCTTAATCACCAGCTCCTTGCTAAAGGCAAAATCAATCAAATTCCATTCGTTCTCACTGGATTCTTGGTGTTTACTGTGATATCCTGCCACTGGGTGGTTTTCTTTCTCTTTGACTACTTTGGCATTGTAATCCCCTAGGACAACTTAACATTATACTTGGGCAACTTGTCATATACTTGCTCCATTTCTTCGTAGAACTGTTCTTTCTCTTCACCTTCGGCATCCTCTGTTGGGACATGGACACTAATTACAGTAGAACCTCGATTATACGTTCCCGGAAACTACGTTTTCCCGTATTATTCGATCAAATTACGTGGTCCCGCGAGTGTCCTAATTAAATCACGTTGTAAAAATCCCGCATTATCCGTTCCTCGAAGAAACGATTTCCCGGATCAACCGTCCAGAAATGTCAGTCCCATCAACTCTAAATCCTCGATCACGCGTTTTTCAAGAAACTGTATCTTACGAAAGGACGGCATACGGCACTTACGGATTTTGGTGTTGACGTCCTGTCATTGCGGTCATTTGAAGTACTGTACTGGAAATGCGATCGGCGGTGAACTTGCATAAGGGATCATCTTAGTATCGCATTCGGGTAGTATTGTTTAGAGAATCCTCGGAAATCGTAAAGAAGAGAGTGCCCACGACAACTGGAAAGAGACAGAGCGAATTTCGACACCTCTATCTGAAGACGGAACGAGTTTCGTCAAATGTTCGTACTTGCAAAATGTCTACATTATGTCCACGGTTAGATGTGTATATTTTTTTTTACTTTTTTCGAGTGTATCGCCGAACAGGTTTTCGGCAATTCCCTCAGGCCACTGTATAGTCACTGGGCTTTCAGGCAGGAATCGAAACTGCTCCTTCTTAAGTAACACAAATTTAGTACTTTAACTTATCATATACGATTATGTTACATACCGGTACATAAAGCCATGGGAGGTTATGGGATTGCCTATTACTGTTTTGGTCCCAATATATAAGATTGGGAATTTCACGTTTTTGTGTTAAACTGTTATAAAAGCCGCAGTCGTTTTATTTGCGCACGTTACATTTAAAAACTGTGTATCATTTCGCATTCGTACCGACTTGTGTTAATATTTTTTCTCTTTCAATTTGATTGTGATTATTGACGGGCAGAACTAAGTATAATGCATCTGAGAACTTTTCGAAACCATGTTCTCGAGTTCAACATAACCTTTAAAAGTCGACGTAGGCCTAATTTACGCGGTGCAAGATTTCCATACCCTCTGACTATAAACAGTATACCGGTGATCAAATTACAATGGAGGATTAAAAAGAAAAAGATTTTGCCAACATGTTCATCATGTTGGACGCTTTTGTATCTAATGTGCTTTATTTTATTAGATTAGAGAATGAAAAACTACTCGTGGTCGATTGTTGTTTGGCTTGGCGTTACGGATATTAGATTTTTCGAACAGTTTGGCTGATCAAAGTTGCTGTACTGAACTAAGTTTTCAGAGGAATATGACGAAGTTTTCAGAGGAAACTGACGAAGTTTCCCCAGTAAAACTGAATGTAAAGTTTCGAGATTTTTAAGCCGCGTGCCGGTAATTAACGCGGTCTAACTTGCCTGGCTCTCACCCGGAGGGTCCGGGTTCGATTACTGGCCAGGTCAGACATTTTTACCTGGATATGAGGGTTGGTTCCAGGTTCAGTCATTCTACGATTACCTTTAACTGAGGAGCTATTTAATGGTGATATGGGGACCCCGGTCTAGAGAGCCAGGAATAACGGCTGGAGGATTTGTCACACTGACCATGCGTCACCTCGTAATCTGCAGGCCTTCAGACCGAAGGCGGTCGCTTGGTAGGCGGAAGGCCCATTGGGGCTGTAGTTTGGTTTGGTTTAGGGGTGTTTGTAAGATTATAAGTATACATATTTCATTTTTGTGATGTTTAGCCAAATTGTTGATGGTTCATTCGTTCCCGGATTTTCCGTTTTCCCGTGTTATACGATTATTTTCCGTGGTCCCTCCAAAAACGGAGAATCGAGGTTCCACTGTAGTGATATGTTGGCAGATCTCTCTTTCAATCTTAATCGGCATAGTCTGAGGATTATTGCTTCATATTCAGTCATATTATGACTGATCAATTTCTGGACCATAAACCCTGTTCCTATTCTACTTTCTTCCTCCCCACTATTGAACAAAATGCAGTGCTGTAGATCTGCCACCTCAATTGTCTTTCATCTTATCTCCTGTAATGCTGCCACATCTATCTGATATTTAAGTAATTCCTCCTCCAATTTTCTACTAGCACAGCCTGAAATGTACTTCTCACATTCCATGTTCCAATATATCCATATCGTTGCTGACAGAGGTGTAGAATATATTGGAAGTGGAAAGTGTTTGTAGTGGATTTTACTTGTAAATCTTTTAAGTAGTATTTACTGTATGATCTGGAGTGTTGTGCTATAATATTTTATTCCATTCTGGTACCTAACCTGTACAGTGTAAATATTTTGGTAACATATGGTATTTGTAACTAGTAGATTTCATTTCTATATTTACTGGAACTGTCCAGAAAGTTGTGACATGAATTTTTGAACAGGGTGTGTTAGCCTTTGTTAGTTATGTTTTCCAGAAAGTATGTTCTGACTATTCTGGAAATGGAAGATTCGCGATCGTATGTATTCGAGAAAGTATTTAAACATCGCGACTGAAGTAAGCGTTGTGATTGGTCAATCCGGGCAAGCTCCTGTGTTCTGATTGGCTACTCCAAGGCCAGGGTTCCCCTTAAAAGAGGCTAGGCAGCATTTCGTGAGAGGTCTGAGGTCTTAAGTCTCAAGTCTCTGAGCCGTCTTGGTCTTGGCCTGCCGAGCCTGCCGAAGTTTCTGACGTCGTGAACGTCTCCTCGGTACCAGCATGGGCAGCCTTGGGGTTAGCGCTGTTGTTTTCTGTCCGATTTTAAGTCCTATTTAGTTTTCGTTGGTGTAGAACAGGAGTTTGCCCTAATCGCCACTCTTTTGATCAGATGTGAAAAGGTAGTTTTGATTTCACTCTAAAACGTAATAGTGTTTGGTGCTTCCTCTTACCTTCAATATTGTATTTTTTATTTTTTGCTAGGGGCTTTACGTCGCACCGACACAGATAGGTCTTATGGCGACGATGGGATAGGAAAGGCCTAGGAGTTGGAAGGAAGCGGCCGTGGCCTTAATTAAGGTACAGCCCCAGCATTTGCCTGGTGTGAAAATGGGAAACCACGGAAAACCATCTTCAGGGCTGCCGATAGTGGCAATATTGTATTTGTGGAATTCGATTTGTACTGAGATTGTACTTGCTTAACTCTTCGAGCTTGTAGAAAGCTCTCGTCAAAGAATATATAACTTATGTGTCTCTAAGAACATGTATCTGTATCATACGAAAGGTGTATCGGTATTTTCCACATTGACTGAAACTGTTCGTAATTTATTTATTTTGTAAAGTCCATTTTGTAAATAATATTTTGAAAATCAAAGATCACTGTTAATTTTTCCGAACCGCAACCTAGACTTATCCATACCCCTGGTAGGTTCCCAGTTACGTCCCACATTCCTTGTTTGTTATCGTCAAGTTGCCCTCACTGATATTTACTTCTGCTGTTTTCGCCACAGTTCATTACATGATTACGGTGTGTATAGTGTTTAGGTACCTTGTAATTTGATTTACCTTCCTCCCTTTATCTGTGTTTGTGTAACCACTGAAGTACTGGTTACAGTTGCCATTTAGCACGCTTTAGTCATCGTAAGTTGAGGACCGTCCGGTTATCTCTATTTGGTTTCTGAACACTATATACTTTTGTGGTGGTGGAGTTGTTAAGCCCCACGCACCAACCCCCAACCTGGAGGACCAGGGTATTACCCTTAGCCTGGATCATCACCTTAGACATGTCCAGCTTCTGTGGCCCTACCAGGAGCATATGCTCCCGCCGGCGTAGCTGTAAGGATCATTTGAACACGCAAGCCTCCAAAACACCCGGCAAAATGTATTTTGCCTTTGTCAAGGTGGTGATACCATCGGAAGGACGGAGATGACTTTGCTTTTTAAATACTAGTACTCATTTTTATTATTATATTTGTTTATTCATAACCCCTGCTTTGTAATTCAGTGACCATGGAATGGCTGTTGATGTGTAAATTACTGTATATTTATTTTTTATTGCATACTTTTGTTGCTATAATAATAATAATAATAATAATAATAATAATAATAATAATAATAATAATAATCATAATAATAATAATAATAATAATCATAATAATAATAATAATAATAATAATAATAATAATAATATCCCTTAAAATGTAAATAAACTAATATTTAATATAGTAAATTATGCTTATTTCATTTATTTCATTGCATATTGCTACTGCTATGACATGACTTCTTTATGATGTAGATAAGGTATAAAAGTATTTCTTCCTAAATAGATTTGTTATACACCCCCCATGGATGAGGGACGCAGGCAAAGAATACACCCACGGTATTCCCTGCCAGTTGTAAGAGGTGACTAAAAGGGGTGACGAAAGGATGATTGTATTAGAACCATGAAACTACTTGTGATTGATGGTTATGAATTTCATGTTTTTGGTCCGTATTGAACTGAGAATAATATATAAGTAATAATAATAATAATAATGTAAATGTTTCCACCTTTTCAATACAATATATTCACAAAATTACAAAATTATACGGTACTAGTTTCGACCCATCTAGGGGTCATCATCAGCCGTATTGGAGCAAAGATCATTTGTGGCGAAATCCCAAGACAATATTATTTTAAAGAATAACAAGTGAAATGAGATGTTATGGTAATAGTTAATAATACAAGGAATATACATACTAAGAGGTTTTTAACAAAGAATAAAGTATAAATGGGGTGTTGTAAAAATTATAATCATGGAAATCAGTAAGTTCTTGTATTGAAATGAAATATGGCTTAGGAAGAGGGCTTAAGGTGAGGCTGAAGCGTGCGGGAGAAAGTGTAATTGTCTTGGAAAAGTACCTTTGATTAAATTTAGGATTGAGTTTAGGTTGGCTGCATTATTGTTTCTGAGGAAAGTGATAAATAGATCGAAGAGTATGTTGGGTTTCTCTGAGATTTCATTGAGATTGTGACTGGCATTAAAGTATTGGTCTAGGTGTACGTAGTAATTTTCCATTATGTTCAGTAAAGGGCCCTTGTTTGCTAATACGAGGATGTTTTATACAATACTTCACACATCAACAAGACCAGCAGTTTTTTAAAATCAGGAGTTTATAGGATCAAATGTACCACCTGTAAAAAAACCTACATCGGGCAAACCGGGAGAAACTTCATTATCAGATACCACGAGCACACTAACGCAATAAAATACAACAAGTTTTCAGCCATCGGCCAACACATGCAAGATTATAACCATAATTTCACCAATATTGAACAAGACATGGACATCCTCGTATTAGCAAACAAGGGCCCTTTACTGAACATAATGGAAAATTACTACATACACCTAGACCAATACTTTAATGCCAGTCACAATCTCAATGAAATCTCAGAGAAACCCAACATACTCTTCGATCTATTTATCACTTTCCTCAGAAACAATAATGCAGCCAACCTAAACTCAATCCTAAATTTAATCAAAGGTACTTTTCCAAGACAATTACACTTTCTCCCGCACCCTTCAGCCCCACCTTAAGCCCTCTTCCTAAGCCATATTTCATTTCAATACAAGAACTTACTGATTTCCATGATTATAATTTTTACAACACCCCATTTATACTTTATTCTTTGTTAAAAACCTCTTAGTATGTATATTCCTTGTATTATTAACTATTACCATAACATCTCATTTCACTTGTTATTCTTTAAAATAATATTGTCTTAGGATTTCGCCACAAATGATCTTTGCTCCAATACGGCTGATGATGACCCCTAGATGGGTCGAAACTAGTACCGTATAATTTTGTAATTTTGTGAATATATTGTATTGAAAAGGTGGAAACATTTACGTTATTATTATTATTATTACTTATATACCTGTGATTAGTACCATCACATGAGGAACACCATGGGTCGCCTTTACTTGGGAGTAGTACTACTATGTTAGGTACACAATAGGTTTGTGATTAATAGCAACATAAGGTGAGTGTATGGGTTTTCCAATACCCGTGATTAGTACCATTGTGAGAAACACCATGTGTCTTGGTGTTGCCTGTGATTAGTACCACTATATCAGCGGCACCGTGGGAGAAACACCATGGGAATACTGGCGCCCGTACTTAGTACACCTAGGTGAGGAACACCATAGGTTTGTGTTGCCTATGAGTGGCGCCATTATGTAAGAAACACGATAGGTCTGGTGTTGAGAAAAGTGCTTAAAATGTAACGTTAACACAATTTAACACAAATGCTCCAATTTATTTACATAAAACAAGTTTACAATTCACTGCACTGACCAAGAGATACATTGTACGCCATGATCTACACCACAACCAAAGATTACACAAACAAGATAAACAGTGTTGTGTCACTTGTAATGTTCATAGATATGCCAGTAAGATATGACACGGCAGTCCATGGAATAAATGTGGTTCCGTAACATCCTCCCACCTTGCAATTATTATTTTCAATTGCAAAATACTCCGTACCACAACTGAAACAAAAACACATAACACAATAAATAAATGAACACAAAAGCAAGGTCACATCAAGAGTATTCACAAATCAAGTCTTGATGGCACTTTAATTCTCCGCCCCCCTTTTGACAATTTGAATTCTTCATGTGGAGGCTTTGTCTCAGGCGAAGTGATAGTCACAGTTTCAGGCTGCTTCCAATCCTCTGGAGTTGTGTGCACCTCCAATGGATAGAGACGCTGGAGTGGTCTGATCAGCTCTCCCTCAGATGTCTTCAGTTTGGCTACTCTTGCTACTTCATCCTTCCCTGAATACACTTCCACGACGACCGCGAGGGGCCAGTTGATGCGTTTTGTGGAATCTGCTCCTATCAATACCACATCTCCCACCTTGATGCTGTTGGTCTTCCTCTGGCCGTGGTGAACTAGGAGCGCCAAATATTCATTCCTGAATCTTTGTCGTAGGTCCTCACGTAGTTTCTGGAGGTACCTACATCGTTTAACATAGTCAACCTTGTCAACTGCATCCAAATCTGGAGTCTCATTTGTAGGAATACCCTGCAGAAATGTTGCTGGTGTCAAAGGCTTTAGTTCAGACGAATGGTCCTCAATGTATGTAAGTGGTCTAGAGTTGATCGTCGCCTCGCAATCACATAACACAGTATATAACTCTTCATAGTACACAGAGGCTCGTCCCAAGATTCGACGCAGTAGTTCTTTCACTGTTCTGATTAGTCTCTCCCACCATCCTCCCCACCAAGCTGCTGTAGGTGGGATAAATTTCCAAGTAATCTTTCTCACAGCCGAGTGGGTGACAATCTCATCCCAATCCAACGCTTTCAGGGCATTATTAAGTCCTATGAAATTGGTCCCGTTGTCTGAGTACAGCACAGAAATTCTTCCACGCCGGGCAATGAATCTTCTTAACGCCAGAATGAAAGCATCAGTTGTCAAAGACTGCACCAGCTCCAGATGTATCGCACGATACACCGCACAAGTAAATAATACAACCCACGCCTTTTCTCCAGACTTTAGGTACAGCGGTCCAGCATAATCCACTCCCGAGACCTCGAAAGCTGCTGTTGAGCCCACTCTATCCTTGGGCAAAGGAGCAAAAGCTGGTGCTGTAGGACTAGCCTTGTACCTTTTACATTTGACACATCTTGCAATAACTCTTTTTGCCACTTTCCTAACTCCAAGAATCCAGAATCTTTCCCTGAGTCTAGCTAACTGCGTCAGTAGCCCTGCATGCTGTGACCGATGATGTTCGTCCCAAACCAATCTGGTCACGATGGCATGGTTTGACGGCAACAAGATGGGTTTCGTGAATGCTTCACTTTCTTCCCCAAAGGTAAGTTTTGTTTCAACCCTCAGAACTCCCATTTCGTCCTTGAATACCCTGACTTTCTTCTCAAGTTCCTGCTCGTGATCTCGAAAGCATTCCTGCTGCACAACTCTCAACAAGGTGTTCTCGGCTTGTTGCATTTCTTCACCAGTGAGTTCACCTCTTCTTGCTTGTTTTGCCTTAGTAAGGTTGCGGAAAAATCTGATGATCCAACCAATCATTCTGACTATCTTGACATAACTTGAGAAATACAAGAGACGCGAGCAAAAGTCAGGTGAACTACACGCCACACTCGATATAACTGTCTTCCGTTTCTCAATATTGACTTCGTCTTCAGGTGCGGCAATTTCATAAAAAGGCCACTGCTCTGGATTATCCTTTAGCCACCGTGGTCCTTCCCACCATTTGCTCTCAAAGAGTGCCTTTGGACTGCATCCCCTTGATGGAAGATCTGCTGCGTTCAGAGTCCCCGGTAGGTGGCGCCAATCCTCAGTATTGGTGTACTGTCGTATTTCATGACAACGGTTACCCACGAATGTACTCCAGTTGTCCGCCCGCTTTATCCAAGTCAAGGCTACTGACGAGTCGCTCCAAAAGAATGTTCTGCACCGTTGTAGTCCCAATGCCTCTCTCACTTGGGTAGAAATTCTGGTACCAATGACTGCTGCCAACAGTTCCAAACGTGGTATAGTGACATGTTTGACAGGAGCAATCCTCGCCTTAGCCTGGACCAACTGGACCGATACCTCTGCGCCTCTCCTTGCCCTTAAGAATACACAAGCTGCATAAGCAAGTTTGCTCGCATCACAAAATACATGAAGACTGATATCTTCCGCTCCCCAGTCCACTTGTACCATTCTCCTTGGAAGGCGACATCTAGCTAACCATTGCATCTGCTCCACCCAGTTCTTGAATTTACTTGTAATGCTATCCGGAAGCTCTTCATCCCATCGAAATTTGTGTTTCCAAGTTTCTTGCAGCATCAGCTTTGGTAGTAAGGTAGACGGACATGTGAAGCCAATTGGGTCGAAAACACGCTGAGCCACAGACAACAGATTCCTCTTGGTAACTCGACAAGTGGTCATCGCAATGGTTTTGACATCACAGAGAAGCTCATCTGTAGTGACATCCCATAAGAGACCCAGGACTGGAACAACTCCATCTTGCATAGCAGCTCTGTCTTCTTGATGAACGGGGCTGCTGATCCATCCGCGAAGATCAAATTGTGCTGTAGACATCAGTGCAGTAGCTTCCCTCACAAATTTCTGCAACTGCTCTTCATTGGCTACACTGGTAACACAGTTGTCCACGTAGAAAGAGTCTCTGAGTCGCTCTGCAGTACTCTTCAGTTCCTCAGGCGCATGTCTCAAGTGGTGTGATATAGTCGCACCCAGTAGAAATGGACTAGACGACACTCCAAAGACAACTCTGCAGTGCCTGAGGATTGCCACCTCTTTGTTACGACAGTCCTTCCACCAAAGAAATCTTAAAAAATCCTTGTCACCTTGGGCTAGCTTGATTTGTAAAAATGCCTTTCTGATATCAGCTGTCACTCCAATAGCATGTTTTCTGAATTGTATCAACAGCTTGGGTATTAATTCCACCAAATTGGGCCCTTTTTCCAGACAGCTGTTAAGTGAGTTGCCTCTTTTATCTTGGGCTGAGGCATCGAACACAGGCCTAATTTTGGTGGTCATACTAGATTCCTTTATTACTGGCTGGTGAGGGAGGTAGTGACCATCATTCTTGCTGGCAGAGGGTATCATTTCCACTATGCCCTCCCGCAGCCATTCACGAAAGATTTCATCATACTCTTCCAACTTGCCAATGGTTTCTAGTCTTTTGCTTACACTCAACAATCTCTTCTCTGCTAGATCGTAGTTGTCCCTCAGCTGCGGGTGCCCCTCTTTCCAGGGAAGGCAAACCTCGTATCTTCCTTCTTGGTCAACTTTCACTGTCTTCTCGAAGAATTCAAGTGTCTTGCTTCTAGAACTTCTTTGGTTTTGACATCTGCCGGGTCACTAATGCCTATGGCTTCCAGACGCCACAAATCAGCTACATTAAAACCTGCCATACTAAAGAGGTCAGTTACTGTATTGCAGTTGCTGAATATTCTACGCTGCCCCATCACCGTCCAGCCCAGCTTAGTTTCGAGAGCAACCATCGTGTCATCTAAAACTAATCTGCAGCCTGTTAGCAGTTGCCCCATTACGTCTGCCCCAAGTAATATCTTTACCTCAGGAACATTATAGCCTACATCTGATAAGATTATGTTGTGGTTTCGAAGCACTGGGTAATACCGCTGTGTCTCAAGCCGGGGTACAAAATCACAAATTTTCTGTTGGTCCAACATAGGAATGGTGCACTCAAATTTGTCATCTAAACTTCTAAGAGTAACTTCATAAATACCATGCACTTCTCGCCCTGTCTCTACTCCACCAAACAGATTATGTATTAACGTCTCTTCCCCTATCTTCTTCAGCCCAAGCTTGTGAACACTGTCCTTCGTGATGTATGATCTTTGAGATCCCGAGTCTAGTAACACTCTTGCCAACTTAACAACCTTGTCCACCGACACTTTAACCACCAAAGTTTGCAACAATGTCTGACCCTTTTGATGAGACAGTAAGTTCTCTGTTCTACCTGGTTCGTTTCCTTTCTCAACTGAACTTTTCTTGCTGCTATCGACTGGAATTATATCCTTTAAACCCTTGCACATAATAGTGTGATGCCCCTTGCAACAAATCAAGCACTTGAGCACAACTTTGCACTTTTTTGCACTATGGCCCACCTTGAGGCAATGGAAACATGCTCCTTTCTTTTTCAAAACTTCTTGTTTTTTCTCTGTAGTGAGACCTCTAGCTTTAAAACAGTCCTGAGACATGTGGTTCCCTTTATCGCACCAAATACATGCCCTATCACCCCTTTTCTCTTCACTCGAGAAAATTACTGCTGCTGTCGGTAGCTTTTCTTTGTTGTTTTGCGATGCACTCCCACAGCCACCTAGGAAATTAGAACGAGCCAGAAGGAGACGTTCTTCACTTTCTACCTCTTGTCTCAAAAATCTCAAAAGTGTCTCGAGATAATTAGATTGGTCACCTTTCTTACATGCCTGCGACATACGAGACCGCTCCCATGCTTTCAAAATGTCATCTGGTAGTGCTGATTCTACAAGCGGGTAGAGCATTGCCGCATATTTATCGCTAGTAACCCCTAGTGACTCTAGTGCCCTTAACTGGGTCTCCAGTTTATCAAAAAGACTCCGTAGACTTATATCGTTTAGCATGCTACTCTTTTGAAGTACTAATTGCAAGAGTTCACGAACGTAAATCTCAATCAGAAGTTCATCTCTTGCAAACCTCGATTTTAATTGCTCTATAGCTTTCTGATAATTTGAAGCTGAGGGTGGGAAACTTTCCACGAGTTCTCTAGCTGACGTCCCGGGTACAGTAGCCTGGCAAAGGTATTGGAATTTATCCTCTTCCTCGATTTCATCATCCTCATGTATCTTTCTGAACTGCCCCCAGAAGGCTATCCAGTTGCGCACATCTCCATCGAACTGTTTAAGTTCTAATTTCGGCAATCTTAAATTTCTTTTACTCCTGGATTTATTAGAACTAGTACTAGCAATACTATTTGCCCCATTGTCACTGAGTGTGTCATCATGCAAAAAATTCTCATACCTGGTCTTTAAGGTTAACCACCTTTCGCGGTATCCCTCCATGATTTCGTATTCGGCAGCGATCTCTTCTTCTTCTTCGTGCTCTCCGGCGTACCAAACATCACGAATTTTTTCATCGAGCACAAATAATCGTTCAGCTTTGTCCTCGAAGATCTTGAATCCTGCGGAGACCTCTTCTCTTGTGGGTTGTTCTGCATTTAACTTCTGTTCAAAGTCATTGCCAGCACGTGTAAACAATCGGCGCAATTGTGTTCGTTCACTTTTCAATTTCATAATTTCTGCCATATTTACGCGGAAACTAATCCTGTCGCGGTCGCCAGATGTTGAGAAAAGTGCTTAAAATGTAACGTTAACACAATTTAACACAAATGCTCCAATTTATTTACATAAAACAAGTTTACAATTCACTGCACTGACCAAGAGATACATTGTACGCCATGATCTACACCACAACCAAAGATTACACAAACAAGATAAACAGTGTTGTGTCACTTGTAATGTTCATAGATATGCCAGTAAGATATGACACGGCAGTCCATGGAATAAATGTGGTTCCGTAACAGTCTGGGTTACCTGTACAAAGTAGAATACTTGTGAGTAGTACCATAAAATGTGTTGAACACCGTGAGTCTACACTATTTCTGATTAGTACCGCACCATGACAAATACCATGGTTCTACTTTACTAGCGATAAATATCATTATGAGGGGCTGTTGACCTGGATTTTGGACTCCTTTAGACAACACGCATCCTCGATTCGGGATTGTGCTCTAGAAGCAGTCCGTTGGTCAGTAATACTATTGTTTATATGATAGTTTCTGAACTGGATCCACTGATTGTTTTAAATTCACATCCGTCCGTCCATCATCATCATCATCATCATCATCATCATCATGTTTTTTATTCTGGTCAGTGGATGATTTTGAACTTTTTAATTGTCATTACAATTCGTTTTATTTTGTACCATTAGGGACTGTTGACCTAGATGTTAGGCCCCTTTAAACAACAAGCATCAAAATCAGATTTGTTATACCTAAATCAATCAAACTACAGACTAGGTAAGTATCTTTCATTAAGGTACATAATGTTCTTCCATATATGTATAATTGAAGAACTGAAGATCCATATACAGGTAAGTGGGTCATCTTATGGTAGAAGTTGAAACTGTGTAATTTGGGAGAGAGCAAGCCCATGTGGCAGGCCTATTACGTGTCATAAGAAACTGAGTGAACTGGCTGTGCAGTTTGACGACATTGCTGCGAGCTTGCTTTCAGGAGATGGTGGATTCAAGCCCCACAGTTGGCAGGTCTGAAGTTATAATACCAATTTAAATGGTCCGTTATTGGACATTATAAATTTTCCAGCTAACTCATTCCTGGTTGCCAGCGTTTCGCCCCCATGTGCTAGGTTGGGCTCATCAGTTGGTACCTAGCACACCTACCAAGATGCTGGCTAGTGCATACCGTGGAGGCCACTGCGTAGGCTACTTGTGGTTTTTGTTTTTGGTGGTTCCCTTATTTTCATTTCAGGCTAATGCTTTATTTTTTTTTTTTTACCTTTATTAAGGTAACAACCGCTTATTTTCATTTTTAAGTCCTAGCCCTCTTTCCTATACCATTCTTGCCTTACAACCTGTTTTCACGTGATTTAAGCCAGTATACCAGATTTTTACATATACAGTAATGTTATTTGACTCATTAGAGCCCATGTACCTTTCTGGATTTCCCTACTGTTGTAAGCTTGAGATACACTAAGTTGCAAGCTGAAAATATGTTTAAAATGCCCCCATCCCCTACTGCTTATTGAAGAAAGAAGATAACATTCAAGCAAAAGGAAGGTCACCGGGGTGAGTGGCTCAGACGGCTGAGGCACTGGCCTTCTGACCTCAACTTGGCAGGTTCGATGCTGGCTCGGTCCAGTGGTATTTGAAGGTACTCAAATACATCAATCTCATGTCCATAGATTTACTGGCACGTAAAAGAACTCTTGCAGGAGAAAATTCTGCCACCTCGGCGTCTCCGAAAACCGTAGAAGAACTTAGTGGGATGTAAAGCTATCAGAATTATTATTAAAAGGAAGGACAGATATGTCCTATGCGGTAAGTCCTTGAACTTATAGAAATTGCAATGTATTATACAATCTAGATTCTTTCTCTCTTCCCCGCCACACCAGTCCTTTTACAACACAGTTGTAGTAATGCGTACATCAGAACAAAGGCAGGAAATTTTTAAAATTAATTTAAGCGAGTGAAGGAGAGAATGTATGACTAGTTCAGGTTGATGGGTTCGAGTCCGGTGGTATTTGAAAATCTCATGTCTAGATCTTCCGGTATACAAAATAACTCTTGCGGGACGAATTTCTGGCACCTCGGTGTATATGAAAACGATAGAAGTAGTTAGTAGAACTAATAACATTATTATTTTCAATTCCGCAGTGAGCTTGAAAGCTAACCTAATTTCCGTTCACGTAGCTTGGCACATTTGTATTCCTATGTTTCCTGAATGAGCATGAAGATATACCAACCTGCAGGCTGAAAATATGCCCAATAATCTCTCTCCTTACTGGTTATTGAAGAGAGAGGGAAATGTTCGCGCAAAAGAAAGGGAAGTCATTAATTGATGCCTGGAATTTCCGAAAATCACACTGCAAAAACTTATTAAATAAATTGCATTGTTTAACACGCCCCTCTTTTCAAGAATATGGTTATAGTACGCCTACTGTATGTCAAAATAAAGACAGAAATACGTAACATTAATTTGAGTGAGAAAGGGGGTTTATTTCCTTAATTCCTCATTGAGCGTGGAAACCGACTTAATTATGAATATCTTGATTTATTTCATCTTAAATGTTATCATTTACTAGGGTAGGGAAACATTCATTATCGATGCTAACATTGAGGTTAGTTTGTTATGGTTTTGTTTCGTGATTTTAATATGTAACAAGGCAGGCTGGCAGTAGTGATCAGCCATTACAAAAAAGAGAAAAGAAGAGAATCGGGCAGCGATATTTACTTTCTCGTGTATTGCCTTACGTGGCGATTATTATATACAGAGGTACTGGCAGAAATGTGAGCTTTAATATTCGCACGCACACGTCGTCAGCATCAAGTGAAAGTGGAGACAATCGTTATTGGCTATAAACATATTACAGTGAAACCTCGATTCTCCGTTTTTCGAGGGACCATGAAAATAAAACGTACAACACGGGAAAACGGAAAATCCGGGAATGAATGAAAACCACCAACAATTTCGCTAAACATCACAAAAATGAAATATTTATAATTATAATCTAACAAAAACTCCTAACCAAACCAAACTACAGCCCCAGTGGAACTTTGCCTGCCAAGCGACCGCTGCTCAGCTCGAAGGCCTGCAGATTACGAGGTGCGCATGGTCAGTGCCACAAATCCTCTCGGCCGATATTCCCGGCTCTGTAGATCGGGATCGTCATCTCACCATTAGATAGCTCCACAATTAAAGGTATTCACGTAGGCTGAGTGGAACTGGAACCAGACTTATATCCAGGTATAATTGCCTGACCTGGTCGCAATCGAACCCGGGCCCTCTGGATGAGAGGCGGGTATGTTAGACCGCGAAACCGCATTAATTACAGGTACGCGAGTTTTACAGGGGAATCTTCGTCAGTTTCCCGTGAAAACTTCTTTCAGTTCAGCAACTTGGATTAGGCTAGCCAAACTCTTCGAAAAATCTAATAACGCCAAGCCAAACGACAATCGACCACAAGTAGTTTTTAATTCTCTCATCTCATAAAATAAAGCACATTAGATACAAAAGCACCCCAAATGATGGCGAAATCCGTTCATTTCTTAATCTTTTATTGTAATTTGGTCTCCGGTATACTGTTCGTAGTCAGTTTCCGGAAATCTCGTACCGCGCAAATTAGGCCTACATCGAATTTTAAAGGTTATGTTGAACTCTTAAACATGGTTTCGAATGTAAGTATCGATTCTTAAAAGTTCTCGAATGCATTATATTCCATTCTGCGCGTCACAAATCTAATCAAATAGGAAAGATAAAAGAAATATCAAAACTTCAGAAATTACGGTTATTCGTGACCTTGAGGTCATCTGGAAAGCGCGCTCGCTGCACGTCGGTACGAGTTTGAAATGATACCAACCATTTAAAATGTAACGTGAGCAAATAAAACGACTGCGGTTTTTGGTATTTTAACACGAAAACGTAAAATTCCCAGTCTTTCATTAGGACCTAAACAGTAATAGGCAATCCCAATACCTCCCATGGCTTTCTTTTTTTTTTTAATGTAAGGTGCAACATCTATTTTGGTCTCGCTAACATAATCATGTACGATAATATGAAAAATACTGAATTTGTATTAAGAAGGAGCAGTTTCGATTCCTGCCTGAAAGCCCAGTTACTCTGCAGTGCCCTGAGCAAAGTGCCGAAAATCTCTTCGGCAGTACGATCGAAAAAATGTAAAAATATAAACATCTAACCCTGGACATAATATGGACGTTTTATAAGTGCGAACATTTGACGAAACTCGTTCCGTCTTCAAGCAGAGCTTTCGAAATGCGCCGTGTCTCCTTGCAGTTGTGGCCACTCTCTGCTTTATGATTTTCCGAGATTCTCTAAACAATACCACCCGAATGCGATGCTAAGATCGTCCTTTATGCAAGTTCACCGCCGATCGCTTTTCAGTACCGGTACAGTACTTACTTTAATTATCGCAGTGACGGGGCGTTAACGCCAAGATCCATAAATATGCCATAGCCGTCCTTTCGTGAGATACAGTTTATTAAAAAACGATTGATCGAGGATTTAGCGTTGATGGGACTGGAATTTCTGGACGGTTGATCCGGGAAATCGTTTCTTCGAGGAACGGATAATGCGGGACTTTTACAACGTGATTTAATTACGATGCTCGCGGGACCACGTAATTTGAACGCATATTCCGGGAAAACGTATTTTCCGGGAACGGATAATCGAGGTTCCACTGTAAATAATAATGCATTTATATTCTGACAAGATTTGAAGATTTTTTAAATTTTATTGTATGACACAAACCTCTGGAGAGCCGTTCTCTGTAGCTGCAGCCCAACTTCTCCAACACCCACTCCAGAGGGAGAACACTTTTTTTCTCCGCAACGTAGAGAGTTCGTAGAATGCGAGCTATTTCAGGTAGTCTTATGTACTGTATGGCTTCTTGTTCCTGGACAGGTGTTCGAGTCATTGCCAGCAGAGCTTTCGCAGCCTGCTTTGCCCGGATCTGAAACAATCCATACCCAGTAATTTATACTTCAAGGCTTATTTTATATGAGAACAAGACACACTTCTACTAGAGCAAATAATATGGAGTTAAACTGAAAGTTTCTAGGGAAAAAATTTGTCAAATTCATGTAGCTCAAAAATTTACATCTCATTTAATACAAGATTTCTCATAAGACAATATAGTAATATTTCAATAACGGAAAGTAACACACAAGTGTCAACTCAAGTCATATACAGAGAGAGACAGGAACTTAGCAGGATCAGTGTGGAAAAAGAAGCAACAGAAAGAGGAGACAATGACACGCAAATACAATCTCCAGATCTCCATACTTCAAATAGATTGGATCTCTCCTAACCATTCATTTATTTCCAGTCCCTGTGTATACACTCATCTTCCTTACAATCCTGCTGGGGAAGTTTATTTTAAAAATCAACACAAGGTCCACAATAAAAGAAAGCATTTTACAGACTTTCAAAAGTAAAAATATCAAGTTTTTCTTTTTTTGGGGGGGAAGGGGGGGGGGGTACATGTTATTTTACATTATTGATAATGTAACTTTGAAGAATGTTTGACACATTATACTACTCAATTATGTAATTTCTTTTATTAATTTATTTAGTTATAAATAGTGAAATTTTGCATGTATTCTATAAATACTGAAATACTGCATGTATCTGAGCTTTAGAACACATGACTCTTCATTGTAACTGCCTTGGGCCTCTTCAAAAAAATTTAATTACATTTATACTTAAAACACTGGTCTTATTAAACAGGTTTTAAAGTTTAATTTTTTTCCAGAATTATTTTTCGGGAAGCTTTGATCTGAATTGAGTCTTGCCCTTGTACATATGCTAACAAATAGCCTCACAGTCGACACTGCTAGGTGGAAATGATGAAATAAAAAGCATTACGTTAGAGATTCTGTATATTTAAGAACACCACTGTCTTGCCAGTCCAGCTATATGTACTCAAAGAATAAGGAAAAACCTGGAATTTTCAAAAAAATAATATAGGAACGCTAAATCTACTCTCAAAATTGGGAGATAAGACTGCAATCATGAGAGAAGAAGGAAGGACCAAAAATAGGGGTCCCCCGCTTAAATTGGGGGAGTTGGCACGTCTGATTTTATAATGGCGTTATTGATATGAACTCTTTTATAAAATAGTTGATATTTTAAAAAAATTCCCTGAAAAATGTTAAGTAGACATTTGCTATATTTCCAGAGAACAAGTCACTTCACCTTATCCACCAAAGACTTTGGCAGACCCTTGAACAAAGGAGATGTACTAGGTTCTGAACTGCAGCTCTGCTTAGTTGGGGTTGTGGGTGTTTTCTTGGTGAGTTCTTCACTAGCTTTCTGCAGGGCCTGCTCCATTCTGTGGTTACAGTTGAACAGAGTCTTGGCTCGGTCTGAAATCAATTTTAAGATTTAGACAGTTAACTATTTCCAGGTAGATAACATTAGCAAAATAATACAGTGTACTCCTAATAGTTCACTTTGCAGTTAATTCACAGATCTTAAAAAGTAACTTTAAAAAGGAAGTGACCGTGGCCTTAATTAAGCTACAGCCCCAGCATTTGCCTGGTGTGAAAATGGGAAACCATGGAAAACCATCATCAGGGCTGCCAACAGTGGGGCCCGATGCTACCAAACATATGAGTATGTTGTTGTGGATGGCATGGCACAAGTTACAAGTAACTATTCTCATTTTGGTTCCGTATTGAAGACATATGGCACAAGTTTCCGTTATCTTCCGTTATCTTCTAAGCTGATGGCTGTCCGATGTCTGGAAGTCTGGCTTGAATGTAATACAAAGTTTTTCCTAGCAGAATGCTATATGTGTGTGTAGGTCAAGTTATAAGGAAGGCTGGAATAGTGAGGCGGTAGTGAGTCTGGAGGTGAGACCTCTCAATCAGAATTCAGTCCGCCTGTTCAGCCTACATTTTTAAGAGGGATACCTCCGTGTCTGACGTACGGCGTAGAGCTGATTGCTGGACACAGCTGAATGCCTACTGCTGCCGTGTTTGCAACCTATTTATACTGGCTGGCTGACGTCACAAGCCGTGAGTCAGCGCGCTAGCTGGATACACCACGCACATGTCTTGCTTGCCAGATTCGGCCAACTTCAGCAGCTAGCGATGTATAGGTCTTAATTGCGGACTTTGAAAGTCAACGAACGAGTTTATTGCACCGTGGTATGGCAATTCCGCCCATGTATTTTTGTGCACATACCTCACAATTTCATCTTCGACTTCTTTAAAGTGTCCTTGTTGTGGGCCACTGAATGCATTTTTTGTGCAGTACGCATTTTCAAGCCATCTTTGTCGACACGGTAACGCCGAATATTGGTTTTAGTTAGGCCTATGCTGTATTTTCTTGCGGCTGCACAATTATTATACAATTCCGAGTGTTTAATAGCCATTGACTCAAAATTGGCATCATAACATCGACGAGAACCTGTTGAAAATTTGCCGAAAATACCTGATCTACGTGTCTTCACAATACGACGATCCATCACGAAAATATTCCTGCTGTCTATAAAACTTAATTTTACTAAGTGTCAGGTAGAGCAGATGCGTTATAACTCTGCTACTGAGTAGCCGTGGCCTTTCTAAGAATTCGAAGGCTTGCATGTTTTGATACCATTCTGCAGATTTGAGAAACGTTTTTGTAGAGGATAATAGAGTGTCATTCTCTCTTCACTATTTCCCGATATCCAGTGATGTTACACATAGGCACTGTACGACCAGTCGCCGCGGCTAGCGATGTAGGCCTATGATAAAGAGGCGGTCATTTATTGTCAACGAGTTTTGTGTGCACGCGCACAGGGGTGAAAAGAAACAGCGTGGTTACTGCGGTAGCTGCCAGCGGTGTTCATTACTATCAGCCTATCAGGCCGCGAATGCAAAACAACCCTTGATTTTTCACATGAGATTCTGAGAAAAAAAAAAAGTCTTGGATTAGGAGAAATACGGTATCACTCCAGCAAACTGTGGCAAACATTTTGGTTTTCTTCTCTTCAAACGGCATCACGTAACTAACCTAACCGTATATGTATCATGAAAACCTATTTGAAACGCATGCAGAGAAATAATAACCTCCTCGCTAAAAATTGACATGGGAATAGCTTTCCGAAATTTAACTAGACGCGAGAAAATATAAACTATCATCTGAAATTGGTGATGTACCCTGTCATATCTTGAGGTGTATCACTTTCTTACTTAATTTCAGTATACGGTATACCATTAAAATTAAGAGATTGTTTACTTCAGCCTTTATTTTTAACGAGTTAACAACTGCTATCGGCCACGTTATTTACGCAATTTATTACGAAAATGTGTTATCCTTTTTCATTTCGAATTTTCTTTTGAGAACAGCAGTCGACGGGTATTACTAATCGACTCCTACATTGCCTTCGAATATTGATGAGAGAGCTCGCAAATGCACATAGCACGAAAACTATACCGTATCGAAGATGACAGATCACATTTTGTGGCAAACGTTTCAGTTTTGTTATTCAAATAGCATCACACATCCTAACTTATCTGTACTATATGTATGATGAAAACATACTTCAAGCAGAAGTAGAAAAACTATAACCTTCTCGCTATAAATTTATATGATAATAGCCTTTCCATAATTTAACGGACGCGAGAAAATATAAACTAACCTCTAAATCAATGACGCACTCTGCCATATCGTGAGGTGTAGGCCTATCTCATTCTTATTTAACTGTGGTATTTAGCATTAAAATTAAGCTATCGTTTATTCAGCGTTTATCATTAACGAGTTAACGGTTATCGTACACGTTATTTACGCAGTTATTACTAAAACATGTCCTCTTTCATTTTCCTCGCGGAAGAGCAGTCGACGGGTATTACTAATCGACTCCGAAATTGCCTTAGAATGTCAACGAAGAGTTCGCTGGTGGGCATAGCGAAAAAATGATATGGTACTTAAGATGATCGATATCATGCAGTATAAAGATTGGGTGCATAAATATCGGCAACGGAAAAAATCGAGCACGCAATATCGCTCGTAATAACGGTTGCATCAGTGATAGAGTTCTCACTGTATCCGAAGGATAACACACAGTTTAATATAGGAATTTTGAAGGGATGGACAAAGGTTATCGTTATAACGAGGTTCTCGTTATATGCCGTACTCGCTATAGCAGACTTCTGCTGTGTTTATGGGATTGGAATTTAATGAGCTACTAGCAGAGCACACGAATATTCATACCGAATATTTATGAAGTAAAACTGGCACTGTTGATACTACCTGGCAAGACACTAACGCTGATGAAATAAGAGCAAATAGGGGAGTTCTAATTTATGTGGAATTGGTTGTTTTACCTGAAACAGATGATTACTCCCTAGGAGACTTTTGCACATGTCCGTTAGTAAGGCAGGCAATGACATTGAAACGGTTTAGGAACCTTGTATATCATAGAAGAGAAAGGATCCACCTAATCAATACAAGTTTATTGTAAGTTCTTACATTACAGTACCGGTTTCGACTCCTTTTATAAAGTCATCTTCAGCTGTACATTACCTTTACATTAGTCAAAATTGGTGTTGTGCCTTGCTAAGTAAAATGAGGGATGTAACAAGGGTTAAAATTAGGCATATTTCAAAGTAAAAGCCGGCTGTGTATCATCTAATATGAAGTGTGTCTGAGAGCCTAAAAATCGTGTTGATCAACTTATTTTAAAAGATAATAGATACATAAACACATTAAAATATTCACAGTACATATTAAAATTACACATTAAAATGCACATTTCATGCTAAAGTCCAGTGTGATGAATAGCAACACATTCTTGAAATGAATTTGACATTTTGCGTTTATTTGTGTACTTAATTATCCAACATAAGAGGAAATGTCCGTGCTTGTGATCGTATGGAGTGCTTCTATAATATTCTACTCTATATTAAGTTCATCCACTTGTATGATTACAATCTTCAGTTGTCAATAATAAATGCATGTATGTTCAAAAGTAGGTATGTGCAGCTGAGGTTGAAAATTGTCTTAAATACGTTGAATGCAGTTTGCGTTAGTGTATAAATGTCAGTTGCTAGGTGGTGACTCTTTTTCTTGTCTATAATTGCCGATAAATATCTGTACGAAACGAAAAGTAAAGTTAGAAATTTGTGTTCGGAAAGTGCCTGCTAGTATGTGTGTTTCCGTAGTAGTTACTTACTGTTGCTGAAGTGGATGAGTTGCGTTTGACCTGGCTGCCTGGCGTGCACTGTGCCGTGTTCTCATGGTGTTGGTATCCGCTGCTGTGAGGGGAATAGAGGGGTGGGTAGGGGGAGTTGCTGTCGTATGTATATGGGCGGAGCTGGGTGTGTCGGTCGTCTGCGCTGTGGCGCGTGTTGGACACTGTTTGTTGACTGTTTTAAGATAGCAATTTTTTAAGACGGGGATAACTTTGTTAAATACGATGTTGGCTTTTTCAGTTATTTCATTGATATTGTAATTTGGGTTGGTATATTGATCCAATGATATATACAGTTCTTCTGTTATATTGAGCAAGGGGCCTTTGGGGTTTGTGTTTAGTATTATCATATCGTTAGCTATGTTCGTGAAACTGTTTGTATTCGTCCATATGCTGACCTATTGCAGAAAAATGGTTGTGTTTTATGGCATTAATGTGTTCATTGTATCTGATTGCAAAGTTTCTACCGGTACGTCCTACGAAACTTGAGCAATATTTACATCTAAGTAGCCATGTAAACAGGCCAACACCACAAGATGAACATTATGATATTCTGTACAAAACAAGACCAGCTCTGCAACTTACAGAAAATTTCGGAATTTTGTGTGCACCTGGCCGGGAACTCGCAGTAGATGAAATTATGATAGGTTTCAAGGGAAGATTTATCTTGAAACAGTACCTCCCAGGGAAACCCACCAAATGGGGTACCAAAGCATGGGGTATTGCTGAGAGTGGAAATGTTTACCTTCTGAAATGTGAGATTTATAAGGGGAAGAAAGAAACATGGGACCAGAATTTATTATTAGGAGAGCAGGTGGTTTTGCACCCGATAGAGTCATACTGCGGAAAGTGGCATCACGTTTACTTTGATAACTTTTTCAGTTCTGCAAAACTGATGAAATTACTGCTAACCCATAACACCTATAGTTGTGCAACGAGGGTAAATAGAAAAGGTTGGCCTGATCAGTTTCGGAAACCAGCACAGTTTAAACTAAAGCGGGGAGAATGTAGGAAAATGGAAAATGAGGGTGTAACAGCAAGTCTGACAAGATAAACGTACTGTTCTTGTGCTGTCAACAAATTCAGATTCTGTGAATGATGGTACATCATCATCATCATCATCATCATTGACCAACTCCAGTTTCCCAGGTGTGGTATACGAGCCCCTTCCATTTTGTTCTGTCCACGAACCATTCTTTGTTTACAATCCGCTCCCAATCCTGACCTCTCTCCTCTACATCGTTCTTCACTAAGTCCGTCCATTTTTCTCTAGGTCTGCCCACTGGTATCTTTCCCCTGATTTCTCTTTCATACTCCTTTCTTGCAGATCTGTTGGCACTCATTCTTTTCACATGACCAAACCACTTCAGTCTTGCCTTCTGGATCTTCTGGAGTAAGGAATCTTCTAGGCCTACGTCTTCTCTGACTTTTTAATTCCTGATTTTATCCCTCCTGGTCTTCTGGATCATTGTGCGTAGGAACTTCATTTCTGCTGCTTGGAGTTTCGAGTTGTCCTTTCTTGTTAATGTAGCGGTTTCCAGGCTGTATGTCAGGATAGGGGTGTAGTATGATTTATACAGTGTCATCTTGGTTTTGAGTGGTACTTATTTATCCCATAGTAGCTGTCTTACTTGGAGGTAAAAATGTATTGCTTTGCTGATTCGACTGTTTACTTCATATTTAGCTAAGTGGATGTTTCTCCAATGCAATGGCACTATGCTATTCTGCGGCAGAGTATGCGTGTCCTGTTTGGTATAATTCAACATATGCCAAACAGGTGGATATAGCTCTCAATGAAACTTGCAGAATTATAACAGGTTGTTTGAAATCTACTCCAGTTGAATGGCTCTACCACCTTGCAGGAATAGCGCCTCCTTCTGTTCGAAGAGAAATAGCTGCGAACAAGGAAAGAAAGACAGTGGAACAGGAAAGGACCCATCCTCTATATGGGCATGAACCGCATCTGCAACGTTTGAAGTCAAGGAAGAGTTTTCTCAGAACCTCAAAGGAACTTAGAACCACTACTGAAAAAGCCAGGTTGCAATTATGGAGGGCTACATCCTACCTTCCTCCTGGCTGGATAAGATTTTCTGAAACTCTGCCTCCTGGCTACGACAAAGAATGGATGATCTGGAAGTCCCTGAATAGACTGAGATCTGGAGTTGGCAGATCCAAGGTTAATTTGGCAAGATGGGGCTACATAGATCAAGAAAAAATCCAATGTGACTGCGGAGAAGACCAGACCGTCCAACATATGCTCCAGTGTCGACTATGTCCAGCCTCCTGCACAGAAGATGAACTATATCAAGCATCAAAAAATGCATTGGAAGTGGCCAAGTTTTGGGCAAATGTAATATAGTAATTATAACTGTGTATAACATGTATGTTTCTGATACGAGAATAATAATAATAATAATAATAATAATAATAATAATAATAATAATAATAATAATAATAATAATAGTAATAATAGTAATAATAATAATACAGTGAAACGAAAATCTTGTAAAAGGCAAAGAAGAAATAGAAATGGCGTGCCCTCGTGCTGTCATAAATTACACAAAACATATGGGTGGCATGGACATCAGTGATACTACGGCGTTGGGTGATCGTTTAAAAAATGGTGGAAAATTATTTTTATTTTGTAATCAATGTATGCGTTGTGAACAGTTTCATTCTTTATGATATGAGTAACCGACAAGCTCTCACAGCTCATGGAAACAGACAGCTGAACTTCCGGCGCAACTTGGTGAAACAGCTGATCGGGAACTTCACGTGCCGCAAAGGTATGGGAAGGAAAAGAAGTTTACCCTTCGGCTGTTCATCCCCTAAATTATTTCATTCTTTTCTGAAGATACATGGTCGTATCAAAGTGGGTGCTTTATGTTTACAAATAAAAAATAGGGCAGCTTCTGGGAGAGGCAAACAAACATTCAAATGTAAGCAGTGCGATCTACCACTGTAGACGACGGGGTTGTTGTAGTGTCCACCGCCTTGCAGTAATGCAACCCGCTGTTGCATCGAAACTCCTAGAATGTGCGTGGTGTATCCAGCTAGCGCGCTGACTCACGGCTTGTGACGTCAGCCAGCCAGTATAAATAGGTGGCAAACACGGCAGCAGTAGGCATTCAGCTGTGTCCAGCGATCAGCTCTAAGCCGTACGTCAGACACGGAGGTATCCCTCTTAAAAATGTAGGCTGAACAGGCGGACTGAATTCTGATTGAGAGGTCTCACCTCCAGACTCACTACCGCCTCACTATTCCAGCCTTCCTTATAACTTGACCTACACACATATATAGCATTCTGCTAGGAAAAACTTTGTATTACATTCAAGCCAGACTTCCAGACATTGGACAGCCATCAGCTATCAGGGACATTCATATGTTCGTGACATTCTACCTTGTCAGTGTAGATCCAATTGTACATAATAGGGCAAAATTGTATAAGTGTAAATACTTCTCATTCGAACAGCAAGCTTCCTCACTGTATTATTTAGTGTGTGCTCCAAATAAGAAGCAAGTCCCAAGATAATTTATTTTGTGTATTGTGTGAAAAATTTCACAAAAATAGACTTTTAAGTTGTGTTCTGTATATAGTACTTCTTGTATACAACACAAGAGGGGTGCTTTTTGGAATACTACCAGGAGCAAGATGTGGATATTCAAAATTAGGGTGAGTAGGCCTACACACTTATATGCACTAATCATTTAGGAATGAAATGCAAAAGAAATTACTTTTATATATCTTTATTGGTTTGACTTCTAGTTATTGTATTTTCTTTTAAAGCGTGAAATTTATGCTGCTGCACCTATTGGGATTTAAAGGACACTGGCAGAAAACACGGCCGGGCATCCGCCTTTAAATGGGGAATGGCAAAGGTTTAAATGTAAATGAACTGTAAATATTTTTTTAATGTTTGAATTCCTTGAATAACTTACACATACCAAATTTTGCATGTGTTTTTCGTCAAAAATGTGCGTTAATTGCGCGAGAAAATACAATATATATAATCCATTTTAAGAAGAGCCAAATTGGTGCCGCATTTTACTATCAATGAAAGAATTTTAGATAACAAGAACTTGATATTTTAGCCTTTACATAGTTTTATCTATTTCTTGTTATGTGATACTTTTAACTTTTGGTTTTAATGTGATATTCAAGCTATAGCTGGTGATGTCCACGATATAAAGACGAAACGTGTATTAATTGATTTTAATTATACTGATGTTTGTATGGTAAGGCTGGACTTTTGTGAACTCTCTTAGAAGATTTACAGTGACAATACAGAAACATTATGAAGTTTATAGTTTGTAACTGAACAAGACCCCAAGGTTTTGAAGACCTCAGCATGGCGTGCTACAAAAATGCTAAAATTGAAATAGCCTCAATTACGGAAAACGAACGTATGCGTGTGAATCGGAGTTTCCTAAGACGATGCCAAGAATGTGTGGATGCAGGAGGAGAACATTTCCAAAATCTCCTGTCACAAGGTATGAGCTTATTTTCTTCATTTTTAATTACTAATTTTCTTAATTCTTACATTAATTTTAAATCTCATGTCATGCACGGATAAAGGAGCGAAGTGCTGGCCTTGTTGCTATGCCATGGAGCAGGATGTGATGGGTTAACGGGAGGCAGATAAACCGGGCGCGCTTGCTAGCCAACCGATGAGAGAAACTCACTGTATATGGGCTAAACATTTTCAAAATATGGACTAATTTTTTTTTATCGTGCAAAATAATGTAAAGAACATTGTCATTGCACCTAGAAAAACCGTTACGTGATAACATTTTACCTTAGAAAAGTTCTGTCAACTAAGGTTCAGTAGTGGATGAACCACTTCAACGAATTTTCACACTATGTGCTGCGGGTCAGTATTTCTCCTTTCAAAATTGTCACATAGCGGTATTTTGAGGCACAATGGCGATAATCTGAATTGTGTAACTTCCATACTGAAAAAGCCCCAGCAAACACAGCACTTGCTATCCACATTCCACAGAAAGACCAGAATTCAGCTTTGAAACATCGATGCTAATAAAATAAATTTTTAAATTAAAGTATGTATATGTGAGTTTTGTAAAAGTATCCAGCCAATAATGCCCGGAATATGGAAAATAAAAAAGCTGTATCGGAAGCAGAGTTTATGTTGTTATGAAGTAGATGGAATAACAATACTTATTGAATATTATTTTAATAGTAACTAGCTGGATCCTGTCAAACTCAGTCGCTGCACTCCACGAGCTGCTGATGAGTATGGATGTTATCTAAGGTTGCCTCCCAGTCCGCAGGCACAGTAGAAGTGCTGTGCTGACGTATGCTGTCATGTACTGCTGCAGACATCTTGGGCCTCCTCGATTCCTCAGATTTACCTCTATCTTCCTGAATGCATTTACAACAGTTTCAGATCAACAGGCATTTTGCGAAGCAAGCACAATTTTCAACTTTTCAACTGACCAGGTCTTGAAGTTATGGACATTATTTAGTATGATAAAAGAGTTCTATCGACGAATGTAACAATGCCACTTGCACCACAGAGTTGTGAGCTATACTAATAAAACTCGGTCTTGTCACAGTTTATCAAACTACCTTCAATAATATTTTCAACCTTCACTTTTTTAACCATATACTAACCATTTGGATATCGTGCAAAGTTATGCGAAGTTTTGGTGTCGAACTCTCTATATGTTCCCATGTGCGACACTCAAAATTCTACGAGGGCCGCAATACACGAACAGAACGTGTATCAATAGATTTTCAATGTCTTCAATTTCCAGATTCGTGAACATGTAAAAAAAATATGTTAGATTGATGCTTTCACGGTCCGTAATTTAAGACATGATAATAAGCTTTTGGGCGTAGCCAATAAAAATAAAACATGTATTTACACAGAAATCCCAGCTCTGCAAAGCTGTTGATAGAGTACTTTACAACAAAGGCTTTATAGACAACATTTCTATAATTTAACCTGTCAACACAAGAAGAAAATAGTTTTAAGCCTTACCCAATACATCTTTAGCAGTGGTGTATTTTTCAACAGTAGGTGGCTGAGGTAGAGAGTCAGCTTCAACACAGGGAACTTTCTCCAACTCAAACTCAGGATGCCATCTGGTCAGTTGAGACCTCGGGATAACCATTGGAGGATCCAGACTCAAGAGAAATTCCTACATAAGTGCATATCATACAAGGTTTTTATAATAAATGTAAACAGACAAGAGCGAAATAAGGTCATATACAGAGAAATGGAAACGAATACAGTACTAAACATTTAGGACATGGTGCACACAAAAAAATGTAAAAACACAAAAAACTTTCTTTAATCTTTTTCACTGATGCATTTAAGAGCATAACTTCTGTTACCTACCTCATGATAGTCTTTGACAAGTTCCAGGAGTCTGGCATGGAAGGCCCGGCGACGCTCTAACAAGCAAGACGGAGTCATCATCGACTGTTCAGCGCTGTTGACTTCAAACAGATATCACATGAGGATCAGCAGGTGGTAATAACAACATAGTAATCAAATTTTAAAAACAGGCAAAAAGAAGTAAACTGCCTAGCTCAAAAAATGCTGTCCATATGCCGGCAGATGTTTCCAACGACAATGGTACAGGGAAGGGCTACGAATAGGAATAAAGCAGTCATCAGCAGCAATGGGTTAATCTTGAATATATATTTGTAATTGCGACTTTATTATCTCCTTGTGTCACAGTTTCTATAACCTGTTGAATTTGTACAGGGTTATTCATAAATCAGTACCACATTTCTGAAATTTATTGTGAAATAAGTACTTTACACATCAGTGTGAATGGTATACCAAAAGAGGTACAATCTCTCCAAGTTTGACATACCTTACAAATGTTGTATGTGTGTGCCTTTGGATACACGGCAGACATCCAGGGAATAGTCCAACTCCGTCCACACCCGCGCCAGGAGGTTACGGTCGATCACTGCTATCGCTGCTGTAATGCAATCTCAGAGGTCATTGAAGTCAGCAGGAAGTGGTGGAATGTAGACCTTATCCTTCACATAACCCCAGGGAAAGAAATCACACGGGGTTAGGTCTGGGGAATGGGGAGGCCACCACAACAATAACACGTCATTGTCAGCAGTTCGTCCAATCCAACGTTGTGGTAAGTTCTCGTTCAGGTACATGCACACGAGTCGATGGAAGTGGAGCAGGGCCCGTCCTGTTGGAAAACTAAGTCGCCACTGTCTGTACACAGTTGTGGCATAAGCCAATGTTCTAACATGTCCAGATAAACAATGCCAGTCACTGTGGATTCAGCGAAGAAATAGGGCCAGTAAAGCTTGTCCTTTGACAGGGCGAAGAACACATTGATCTTTGGGGGGTCGCACACATGCTTGATTATCGCATGTGGGTGTTCTGTCCCCCAAATGCACACGTTGTAACGGTTCACTTTCCCTGACACGTGAAACGTTGCTTCATCGCTAAAGATGAGTCCGTCACCAAAATCATCATTAGCTGCCACTGGAGCCTGCATGTCGCTGGCAAATGGTGTACGAACCTCCTTGTCACCATCTGTGAGCACCTGCAGGAGTTGCTGCTGTCTGTACTGTTTCACCCTCAGTTGCTTGCGAAGAATCCACCACACAGTCAGTTGTGACATTCCCAGCTGCAGACTACCACAAGTCGTCGATTTCTGAGAGCTGCGCTGGAACAACTCACAAACATACGAGATAGTGGCTTCTGACAGTCCTGGCCTTCTGGGTCGTTTGGGTGAACACAGACAACCTGTGCGCTCGAATGTTTGATACCACTTTATGATCATCCTGTGATTTGGTGCGTTCTTGTGAAAACGAGTGCAAAATCGCTGCTCAACAGTCACAGGAGCCTCTGGTTTTGCAAATTCTTCACACAAAACGCCTTCTTGTTTGCGAACACCATTTTGAACACTTCTGCCACCTAGCAGCCAACGGCATCACCACAACATGCGCGTGCTTTATTTGACACAAACTTGAAAAGTTTCTGTTTCCATACGTACATGATTCGGACTCGCACGTCTCATACAGCAACGTCAAGACTTTCTAAATGTGACAATGATGTATGAATAACCCTGTATAATACTTTAGCTCCTGCTCTGGGTTTTAATGGCCTGTGATGATACGATACTCCACAGTGATCCCCTATCTCCTGTTACCAGGCTAATCCTTTCTCCTATTTCTCTTATTTGTCAAATTACAAATGTCCGTTTTAACATTAAAGCGAACCCTTAGAGAAGAACAAAGGCCAGAATTTGATTTCTCATATCTCTACATATTCTACACTTTTCTTTGTTTCAAACAGGCCTATTTCTTGTTGGAAAAAGCTGACCAGTTAGATGTATATTCTAATATCAACGTGCTAGGTTTTAAATGATAACAAAATGAAGTTGTAAAGGAAGTATATAAATTTTGCTGTGTAAGTAGTAAATGTTTCCTATAAGAGACACTTACTTTCTTATTACTTTTGAAGATAAATACTACATTTGAAACTTAAATTACAACCGCAATCCATCCTAGCAATGCCAGTAACCATTGGAAGTTTCTCTGAATACAGATTTGTTTTTAAATTTCTGAGCTTGGTGATACAACTAATATTGAGCTAATATATATTTACTTTTTACATTGCACCAATGCACATGCGCGTGCTTTATTTGACACAAACTTGGAGAGTTTCTGTTTCCATATGTACATGATTGTCTTATGGTGGCAATGGGATAGGAAAGGACTAGGAGTAGGAAGGAAGCGGCCATGGCCTTAAGTAAGGTGTGCCTGGTGTGAAAATGAGAAACCACGGAGCTAAATGATCTCACTTGTGAAAGACCGATGTAAACTTGCCCATGGCTGAAGAATGGTTTAGGAAAATAAGGACAGATTTTGTCAAAATTTTGATCTTGAGACTTGCTGATCGTCGCTAAGAAGGGTAACCATAATTCAGAAATTTTTTTTTTTTTTTTTTTTTTTTTTTTTTTTCTTAACGTCGCACCAACACAGATATGTCTTATGGCAACGATGGGATAGGAAAGGTCTAGGAAGTGGAATGAAGCGGCCGTGGCCTTAATTAAGGTACAGCCCCGGCTTTTGCCTGGGGTGAAAATGTGAAACCACGGAAAACCATCTTCAGGGCTGCTGACAGTGGGGCTCGAACCCACTATCTCCCGATTACTGGATACTGGCCGCACTTAAGCGACTGCAGCTATTGAGCTCAGTATCTTTGTTTTAAAGGGGCCTAACAGCTAGGTCATCGGCCCAATTCAGAAACCTGCCAGAAGGAGTGTTATTATGGGTATGAATGCAGTTTCTGTAAGAGTTGCCGCTATTACTAATCTTTAACTATTTAACTATAAATCTGTCCCTTTGCAGATGTCTTTGGAGGGTAATAAACTTTTGTAGTGACATGGGTATAGCACACTGCTTCATTCTCAGTTCGTGTGGAAGCATTCTGGTTGGAGTTAGACTCATAAGAAATTACTCAGGGTAAACAGTTCCCATTTTGTTTAACTTGTATCATATACATACTAAATTGGTATAGGACCAATAAAAAAGATATTAGGCCCCTTCAATAACAATCATCATCAGTAATCCAGTACAGTAAAACTTCGTTAAGACGTTTCCGCAGGGGACAAGGAAAGAGGACGTGTTAAGCGAGGAAACATACTATTGAATACATAAATTAAAACTATTTAAAGTTAAAAACTTCATCACTGATCCGTACTGAACTAATAATTACAATTCAGCATACCTATGTCCAAGAAAGATCTAAAAAACGAACTCAACACAATCCGCGAAATTGCAAAATTCAACGGCTTCAGCAACCATTTTATAGAAAGGATAATCAATAAACATAAATATCGCCCAAAAACTACCCTCAGAAAAGAAACAACTAAACATCTAACATTTTCCACCTTCACGTTCAACAATGATATCTACAAGTTAACCAATATCTTTAAGAAACAAGGCGTTAAAATAGCCTTCAAAACCAACTATAAGAACATGAACGTTTTACACAATACTTCACACATCAATAGGACCAGCAGTTTTTTAAAATTAGGAGTTTATAAGATCAAATGTAACACCTGTGGAAAAACCTACATCGGGCAAACCGGTAGAAACTTCAATATCAGATACCACGAGCACACTAACGCAATAAAATACAAGTTTTCAGCCATCGGCCAACACATGCAAGATTATAACCATAATTTCACCAATATCGAACAAGACATGGACATCCTCGTATTAGCAAACAAGGGCCCTTTACTCGACATAATGGAAAATTACTACATACACCTAGACCAATACTTCAACGCCAGTCACAATCTCAATGAAATCTCAGAGAAACCCAACATACTCTTCGATCTATTTATCACTTTCCTCAGAAACAATAATGCAGCCAACCAAAACTCAATCCTAAAATTTAATCAAAGGTACTTTTCCGAGACAATTACCCTTTCTCCCGCACCCTTCAACCCCACCTTAAGCCCTCTTCCCCTCTTAAACCATCTCCACTCTTCCTAAGCCATATATAATTTTATATGTGTCATTTCACATTGCATTCTTCATTATAAGGACTTACTGTTTTCCATGATTATATAATTTTTTACAACACTAAGCCCCCTTTTATACTTTGTTCCAAACCTCTTATGTATATTCCTTGTATATTTATTAGCTATTACTCACCTGTCCCACACTAACATCTCTTTTCATTTACCACATTCACTTGTTATTCCATAATAATCTTACTGTTAAAATTAACATGTTCTTAGGATTTCGTCAAGAGTGATCTGCATATGCTGCATCCTTTTTTATACTCAAGATCTACAGCAAGAGTGCTCAAGAACCTAAGATATCTACAAAAAATTATCTTCACTGAAAAGTGCTACATGAACTTCAATTATTAATTCTTCAAAAAAAGTGTCATAAGTGTTACAATTACCCTTTAATAATATTTCTTGTGTGTTGACTTCTTGCCATTTTTGTATCGGCTGATGATGACATGGATATATGTAGAAACCGGTCTCAAAACATATTAAACATGTTGCAACATGAATTTATGCAACAATTATTATTGTATTGAATAGGTGGAATATCTTTCTCTTTTTAGCATTGTAAATTAAAACTATCCAAAAGGGATATGCAAACACTTGATAGGATTTTTAAACACGCCTACATTTTACGTTGTATATGTACAGGTACAGTGAAGAATATGCCCTACCTACCATTTCCGAAGATGAAATGAGAGTAGTAAAAACCGTGAAAAAGGACGAGAAAACAAATACGCAAACGTTTTTCACCGAGGCTTATTAAATAGCACTAGTGTATTAATAGGTGTGTAAAACACCAGACAGCAGATATGAAAATATTTTCACTGGTGGCCATAAAAGTGTCAACGTTTTATTACAGATCACATTCCTTCTAAAACAAATATTACTTGAAACCTTATATTTTGGCCCAGTGGGCTATAAAACGTTGTCTGGTCACACTCTTTGACCATGAATTATTAGGAGGTTAAACTCGGCCATGTGTGAGAGAATGACTTTGACGCCATCGTGAATGCGACAGCACTTCGATCGGCTCGAGTCGACAACCTAAGCGTCACCTCTGAAAGATGCGCATGCCTGTCCACTTCTTGGATTTTACTTTTGTATTCATTGGTAAGCGATTTCACGACCTTTTTAGTATCCATAATTGGACCACCATTAGACAAATATGCACCATGCTAGTCAAATATCACTCAACATACAATTAATTTCTAACTTCCGAAAAGAATGCAAAATACAAACATAAACAGGCTTACTGGGTTTTTGAGCAATGTTAGTAAAAACTGGCAAGCAAAACAGAACTTCTCTGAGGCTAACAAGGTGAAACTTACCTTGTAAAGTTAAGGAAATCAAGGCCTCTCTCCCGCTTACGCGCAACTCTTCCCAACCTGCCTCCTGTGCTAAGGGCTCTTATCTGCGTTGGAAATCACGTTCCTTTCACAAGGGTAACAAATAACATTTTCAGGGCAAGGAGAAATTTGATCATTCTAAGCAGTGAAAAATGAAAATCCACAGTCTGTTTCCAGTCATTCAACTGGGTCAGGAATAGAATGAATTAAGCCCCCATCAAGTGGCAAGGTTCTGGAGCAATAATTAATGACTGACAGATGAAATGAAATGATACTGTAGAGTGTTGCTGGAATGAAAGATGACAGGGAAAACCGGAGCACCCCAGAGAAAAACTTGTCCCACCTAGGCTTTGTCCAGCACAAATCTCACATGGAGTGACCGGAATTTGAACCATGCAGACCAGCGGTGAGAGGCCGACGTGCTGCCACTCGAGCCACGGAGGCTCGTTCCAAGCGGTAGTAATGAAAATTTGTGACATGATAAAGGAGGCATTTTTATATAATACGACGTGAATCGGGACTTCTAATTTACAACGTGCTAAGGAGGAACACACTAACAAGATTTTTACTGTATATCTGTGCAAGTGTGCACTTCATCACCTTAACTTCAACCCAAGTGTAAAAACATGCTTTACAATTTCATCCCCGACCCTGTATCAGGAAACAGGACTAATAATAATAGAGAATAATAAACCAGTTCATCCAAATTTTCATAAAAGGAAAAGAACAATCAAGCAAGAACAGAAGCTTGGAACACATACTAGGACACCCACTGTAAGAGTATTATGAATTTTGACAATACGGACAAAGAGGGATATTTCAGAATACCTTCTGCTAAAAGAGAGGTGGTGGTTCTTACCTTCCAGTTGTGGTTCCACAACCAATTCATACATCTCTGGCTTTGAGGAACCGAAAGAGCGGCACTTCTCTCGTTTGAATGTGAAGAGATCAGGGTGCACTCTCTTGATCTGGCCAAGGTGATTCTCCGTGAAGTTCCTACACACACACACACACAATGTTCGATAATTACATGGTTCTGTACAATGATATACACAAATTAACAGACTTCATGCAATTGTCATCAGTAGACAATTTGTGGCAACTGGCAGATTTCACTGAACTGGTCAAGTTCTGTGCACTACAGTAAAATCTTGTTCCGAAGTTTCTGCAGGGGACAAGGAAAAAGAACGTGTTAAGTGAGAAAACGTTCTACTGAATACACGAATGAAATCTATCCAACAGGGTTATGGTAACACTAGATACAAATTTTTCCGACATGACGGCATTTAAAATTCGGGAATTAGGTATAATAAAATATGTAAAGTATTGACAAGGCGGGAAAGTATTTTATAGAAATTTGAATATTAGTCAATAGGGACAGGAATAACCAACATGGTGAAAATAATCAATTATGACGGCATTTTACGTTGTGTATCGTGAGTATGGTGAATACTATATCTACCGTTTCTGAAGATGAGAGGAGAATATTAAAAAGTGTGAAAAACACGAGAGAACAAATATGAAAACCTTTTCTGCTGAGGATTATAAAATAACAACAGTGCACTGAAAGGTGTGAAAAACACCAGACAACAAATATGAAAACATTTGCATGGGGACTCATGAAAATATCAAGTATCATTGCAGAGCGCGCTCCTTCTAAAACAAATGGTAGTAGAAGCATTTTATTTCCGGTTATTAAACATTATTTTCTCTTAGACAGTGAATTGGAGGTTACACTCCACCATGTGTGACTGTGACTTTGCCCGCCATTTTGAATGCGACAAACCTTCGATTCGACAAACACGAAAGATTGAGTCAAAACTCGAAGGTGCAAGTTTCAACATTCATGCTACTTGAAAGATGTGGTTGCTAGTCCACTTTCTGATAGATTCTAATTTTGTCTTCATCAAGTAAGGAAATTCACAACTTTTTCCAAATCCATAATTTGGCTGTCACAAGACAAATATGCACCACGCTAATCAACTTCATACAATTATGTTCCTAATCCAGATATAGGCTATCAGGCGACAAATATTAGCTACCATCACTGTACCACTCAATACAAAATAAATTTCTAATTTCTCAATGGAATGCAAAATACAAGCACAAACTGGCTTGCTGGGTTTATTCAGCAATATCAATGAAAACCGGCAAATGAAAATGAACTTTCCTGAGGCTTGCTGCCAGAAGGTGGAATTTACCCTGTAAAGTTCAGGAATTCAAGGCCTTTTCCCAGTTTTGCACAACTTTCCATGACCTGCCTCCTGTGACGAGGGCTCTTATCTGTGTTGGAAACTCTATTCCTTTCCCAAGGGATGACAAAGATGATTTTCCAGGCTAGGAAAAATTTGATCGTACTAAGCGAAAATTTATGAAACGATGAGCGAGGTATTTTTGCACATATTTAAATCAAAACTTTGAATTTATAACGTGCTAATGAGTGTCGAATGTTGAATTAAATCCAGTCGATCAAAGTGTTGTCCAAGCTAAAAAAGCTGACAAAGTCATTCTCTCGCACATGGCCGAGCTAAACCTCCAATTAATTCAGGGTCGAAGAGTGTGACCATAATACGATGTTCAATAACCCACTGGTCCAAAATATAAGGCTTCAACTAACATTTACATGTACCGGGCGAGTTGGCTGTGTGTTTTGGGGCACGCGGCTGTGAGCTTGCACCCGGGAGATAGTGGGTTTGAATTCCACTGTCGGCAGCCCTGAAGATGGTTTTCCGTGGTTTCCCATTTTCACACCAGGCAAATGCTAGAGCTGTACCTTAATTAAGGCCACGGCCACTTCCTTCCAACTCCTAGGCCTTTCTTACCCCATCGTCGCCCATAAGACCTATCTGTGTCGGTGCGACGTAAAGCCACTAGCAAAAATCATTTATTTGTTGTCTGGTATTTTAAGTATTTTTTACTACACTGTTGTTATATAATAAGTCCCATTGGAAAAGGTTTTCGTATTTGTCCTCCCATCTTCTTCCATGCCTTTTAATACTCACATCTCATTTTTGTAAATGGTAGATAGCTAGAGTTTGTGGTTTATAGCATTTAAAAATCAGTGATTTAGCGTTTTGATTTTCAAATTTAGTGTTTTGTAGCATCTTAACTTCTCAAATTTAGCATTTTGTAGCAAATTGGTTAAAAATAGGCATAATTTGCTAAATTACACAGACAACAGTTGGGAGTAAAATCATACTGTTTAATCACATATTGCTCGTCATGCAGTTTTGAATTCACTATGGAAAATAAGACAAACATCAACATAAGACTGCAAGAAGTATTAATGTATTTTCAAAATTACAAACACAATTTCAAAGTGAAAAATACTATTCTGAACGTATTTATTTATCACAGTACAACACACCTACAAGGAAGAGGTACAACATGCCAATTATTTAAAAGGTGTCCTCCTTCATTTGAGACCGCCTATCAGTTACAATTATGTTGTACTTGCTAAAAAAAACTCTACATCGACACTGTCCGTAGAGGCCCAAATGCACAGAAGTGCTGCCAAGGCAAAGGAAAGCTTGCAAAACATTTTTTTCTTCAAGTTTTTGATTGCAGAGTCGGCACATCAATATAGGCCATCTGTATCCTTACATAAAAATGTCCCGATTTGTGACTTTCGGCATGCTGTTTGATCGTCACTTCGCTTACCCATGGCTAACAGACAATAAAATAAATCGCTACTGTACTTTTAAACAGAACTACTACTCAACACCAATGTCAAGAATAACCGACTATGATCAAGGGTCAACACACGAAGAGAATGAATGTGGTGCTTGAAAGTGTATTTGCTGTTTGATTGACTGGTCTTTGCAGTGCTCTTTAGCCAGTGAAAGAAATTCCACACATTGAATGATTTAACCCTTTGGCCTGCCATTACTTGTGAAAGGAAATACAGTAGAACCTCGATAATTCGAAATCGGTTATTCAAAATCCCCCCTAATTCGAAGAAGCTCTCGTTCCCGGAAACATGAGATACAGTTTTGCATGTTATTTCAATTGTTTAATTCGAAATACGGATAATTCGTAATTCGAAGTACAATGTCGGCCTCATTACCGAAATTCAGACTTTTAATTCGAAACTGCCTTTACATTTTAAAACAATAGTATGTTACAGAGTAATTTCAACTCGAAATTTATCCGCTCCGCGTCATAATAGAACGCGCATTCCGGAACGTGGAGGGGTAGCTTTCCGCACTTACACTCACTTCGGTGGGCCAACAGTGCGCTTCATGATTGCTAAGTTGAATGAAATCGGAATTCTTGTTTGTTCAACCTCTTAAGGAACGCCATAATATCACGCAACATGCAGTGTGTGGGAAAACAGAATCCGCGAACACTGGCGATGCCGACAGTTGACGAAAAAACGTGGCAAATATAATAAATTCGTAGGCACCGAACAATATTGACATGCCGGTGAAACTGCATTGCTTTATTTTAATGCGAGCCCAAACGGTCTTATTGTTTTAACGGAGAAATTGCCAGCCTGGAAATCGTACAGTGTGAGGGATGGGAGTCATAGTAGTGCGTTGCAATGCACATGGAAGCGAGATACTTTATTCCCTCGCCATAGGAAACTTCGATAAGACACGATGTTTTAAGAGCGTCCGGCACTTTCCATGCCAGTACAAAGCATCTATAATAAAAATGCAAACAGTAAAGAAATCCAAAAAATAATGCATTTGCACAGGGGAACCGGCATAATTTATCCTCGTCTTTGAATTGTGCGATTTTTTTTTTTCGTTGCGTGAGGTTATGTTTACCAGTGAGATATCCGAGTGTATTATTTGAATACTGTAAATGCACCTTCTTGGATACATTTCGGAAATAGTTTTTTCCATAGAATTTGAAAGGTTTAAACTGTGAATCGAGGTGATTGCATGTATTAATGGGTCTTAGAATACTTCGTGACGCGGCAAGTGTTTACATTTCTGAAGTACGAGAGAAGTGCCATGGCGGGAAATCGTACAAGGATAGAGTCATAGGAAAGTTCGATTTTTAAGGGCATCGGGTACTTTCTGTGTAAATACAAGGCATCTAAAATGCATACAGTATAGTAATCCAATTAATAAAGCACTTGCACATGGGAGCGAGCATAGATTTCTCCTCGTCTTTGGATCGTGCTTTTTTTCTTTCTTTCGTTGCGTGAGGTTATGTTTACCAGTGAGATATCCGAGTGTATTATTTGAATACTGTAAATGCACCTTCTTGGATACATTTTGGAAATAGTTCTTTTTTCATGGCATTTGAAAGGTATAAACTGTGAATCAAGGTTAAATGCATGCTGTAACGGGCCTTAGAATATTTTGTAACGCGGCAAGGGTTGGTACTTCTGAATTGCGAATTGGCGGTTAATTCGAAATCACGTCATTCGAAGTCCGATTTTTGAGTCCCAACGACTTCGAATTAACGAGGTTTTACTGTATTCCCTTACATACTATTTATTTTTCGTCGCTTTAACATAAATTTGATTAATCACATAAGCTACACAAGAATACACAAAGCAAAGTGAGCTTTTAGCTCGTCTATAGTAACAGGAAACCAATGTTTTTGTTTGTAAGTATTACTGGTTTCAAGGGAAGCAGATAAATTAGCAAGAAATGTAGAAGTAATAGGTATTGGTTTCCTTAGTAACGTGATCCCAGAACTGTGGGGTTAGAAATTCATTCCCTAAGTCCATTTCTTTCGGATTATTACCCAACCCCCTCCTCACTATAGAGTGAATTTCAAAAACTGGTTTACACATTACAGAAAGAGGCTTATTGTCAAGATCATAATTCCAAGTATCATTTTACTAGACTTCTCAACGGGCGAGTTGGCCGTGCGGTTAGGAGCGCGCAGCTGTGAGCTCACATCCAGGAGATAGTGGGTTCGAACCCCACTGTCGGCAGCCCTGAAGATGATTTTCCGTGGTTTCCCATTTTCACACCAGGCAAGTGCTGGGACTGTATTGTAATTAAGGCCACGGCCGCTTCTTTCCCATTCCTAGGCCTTTCCTGTCCCATCGTCACCGTAAGACCTATCTGTGTCGGTGCAACATAAAGCAAAAAAAAAAGGAAAACTAGACTTCTCACTCGCTCTTGTTGCATTCTGGTTTTGTCACGTAGTTTCATTTGGCACTATCATCTCGGAACTGAAATCAGAATCACTTTCATAACTGTCATTTGAAGAAGAAGTATTTTCACTCTCCAGAGAATCTTTTCCACTTTCAACATCACTATTTTCAAGCCAGTTACGAATAAACTCATCCATGCCGCGCTTGGATGCCGCCATGATTGTTTACGAGCGGCAAAATGAGGTGCTTTTTATTTTCCGTATTTCAGCTCAGAGTTACTATTTACACAGAGAAAATAGCTTCAGGTATCATCTGACATCAATCGGTTAGGCTGCAAAACAAAGAGAATAAATCTCTCCGACCAGCTAACTGCGATAATGAACTTATAGATGTTCCGTGCACCACGACGGAAGTGTCCGTCAAAGCATAGTTTTTAAAAATATATGTTTATTTCGTATAAAACTGAGAGTTTCTCATCTATTTCGCATAAATTGTATAATTTCGCATTTTGAACCAATTTCACATTTTATCGCGAAATCGTTAAAAACCACCTGTATGGGTCATATAAGATGAAGGCACATACACTGACAAAGTTTCGGCATATTTCGCATTTATCGCAAATGCTAAAAATCACAAACTTTATAGATAGCCTATATCTTTCACTGTACTCGTACATACAAGACATAAAATGCATGCACGTCTGAAAAAAAAAAAGTGTTAACATATCCCTGTTGGATAGTTCTTATTCATGTATTCAATAGTACGTTTTCTCGCTTAACACGTTATCTTTCCTTGTCCCCTGCAAAAACGTCTCAATAAGGTTTTACTATATAAATATTTCGTGAAGAATTTGCTCTACATCCTCAAAGAGGAACTCAAGCGGCTTAGACTGTTCTAACAATGTCAAAATGATTGTTGCACTGTCGTTGAAATACTCTCGCTCATTACCAGACAGCTCACTAACTGCTATTATATTCCAAGAAGGAACTTAGGTCACCATACATCCAACAAACACCAATCAGTGATGGAGGGGGAGGAAAATTATACATGAAAAATGTTCAGAAGTCTTTTCTTCGTATTTATAGGGTGGTTATTCATCATGCCTAAAGATCTGGTAAACTATATATATAAAATAAGAGTTTTGTCTGTACATTGCTCAGAATTTGATAAGAATGGTATTTCCGTATTGGTCGTGTCCATAGTAGCAAGGAAATGCACTTTTTAATTTTCCGTAATTTCTCTCTGTCTGTCTGTATGTACACGCATCACGAGAAAACGGCTGAAGAGAATTTAATGAAAATCGGTATGTAGTGTCCGGAAATAAGTCGCTACAAACTAAGCTTAAATAATCTTATTCACGCTGAGAGAAATGGTAGTTTAGGGGAAGGCCTAAAATTTCATTCTCAAATATTTATGGTCCTTTCTTACTGAAAATCGGTATGAAAAGTCGGGAAATAAGTCGCCACAATCTAGGTCAAAAATAATCGTATTTACTTTGAAAGAAATGGTAGTTTAGGGGAAAGCCTAAACTTAAATTCTCAGATTTTTATGTTATTAGAGGTCCTATCTTAATGAAAATCGGTATGCAAAGTCGGGAAATAAGTCGCTACAATCTAGGATATAAATAATTTTATTCACGCTCAATTAAATGGTAGTTTAGGGGAAGGCCTAAAATTTAATTCTCAAATATTTGTGTTATTAGTGGTCCTATCGACAAATGCTACATTACTAAAGTTATATAGTATTACATTTCCGATCATTTATGCCTTATCCATTTTTACCGTACCGGCTAAGATAACAGTGATATTCATGAATTTGGATTTTTGTTGCTAAGTCCATATCAGTGCCAAGTCACAAAAAAATGGGTAAACAGAATTTAATGAAAATCGTTATGTAAAGTCGGGGAATTAGGAACTACAGTCTATGCTATAAATAATTTTGTAAGACGCCCTAATATCACAAAGTCGAAAGAAAACTAAATGTGAAGGACTACAATACAGAAAGCTCATAGCATTGAACAACAAAACACTACATTGACCACTGTTTGTTGTGATGTGCTTTGTGTCTTCTGTTGCCAGTCATGTCCTATAGATGGGATTACTGCTGTATACCTAGTATTTTTTTTAAAGTTTGCTTTACGTCGCACTGACACAGATAGGTATTATGGCGACGATGGGATAGGAAAGGACTAGGAGTGGAAAGGAAGCGGCCCTGACGTAAAGTACGGTACAGTCCCAGCACTTGCTTGGTGTAAAAATAGGAGACCACGGAAAACCATTTTCAGGGCTGTCAACAGTGGTTTTCGAACCCACTACCTCCCGGATGCAAACTCACAGCTGCGCGCCCCTAACCGCACGGCCAACACGACCGGTCGTACAGAGTATAACAGCCTGCCTGAATATTGGCGGGAAGTTGCTGAGGAGTTAGATAACTTTCTTCTTAAGCATGCCATTCCTCCGGTTCATAAATTTCCTGATACTACTGGTACGTAACAAATTGGTTCATCATAGCATTCGATCTATTCAGTCCCTACCCTGAGGCACTGATTGGAATGAGCAGTATGTATATTTAAGGGAACAATGGCAGAGGAGTGTTCACGGCTGTCTGCGGCCTGGTCATTCCAGCACTGGAACTTTGGACTGTTAGATCGGCATCGTAGCATTGTTCGTTAAAAGTGAGAAAATGTGCAGTTTTTAATTTGAAGGAGTATTTTACATGGTAACATTGCTTTTAATCCTCACATTCCTACTGACGTTTTTGTAATGGCCTAAGTTAACTGTAGTTAGGAATACCACAAAGACAGTCTTTCTGAGAATTCCGTAGCGAAGCACGGGTATATCAGTTAGTACTAAATAAATAAAGTATTCAGTGATGATGCATTACCCTGTCAAGCACTGGTGAACTCTGTGATAAGTGCCATATTTACAGCATGTGGAAATACCGAAACATAACTCTGCTCTGTGTGAAAGTACAGCAGGAGAGTAAATGCAACTCTGATCCCTTCCTTCACAATATTCTGTAAAAGTTATTTTACATGCCAGTAAGTCTACCGACACAAGGCTGATCACCAGACTGACCTGGGAAGGCTGGTTGCCCAGTTGTATTTCCTTTTAAAACCATAATCAATCACAACTGAGCTGGGAAGTACCTCAGGTTCTTTGATTAAGACAAATACATACAATGCAATACTGTTTACTAAGGAGTAAAAACAAAAGCAAAAATGTGAGAAGTAACATGCATATCTTGAAAAGAACAAGCATTCTACATTGATGTCACATCTATTACCTGCGGAGCATTTCCTGCACAGCTGGCTTCAGTTTATTGAAGGTAACAGTTTCCTTGCGATTGTGGAGCATGGACGTGACAGTGTCCATGCAGCGGAACACCTCCGCTAGAAAGCGATAGGTGTATGGAAGTGCAAGGGCTGGTACTCCAGGCTTTGCAAGGGGAGAGAAGCTCTGATAAGCAGGTCCCTTTCGAGGGGACAAGAGCTTCTCTGGGCTTCCAAATGCTCCTCCTTTCTGAGGCCTGCCAATACCAACAAAAATATAAACTTTTAAAATGATGATTTCTGACAGAACATTTCTATACTGCAACATAAGAGAAAAGGGAATGTTCAAGTATGACAAGACAAAAATACAGTATGACTTTTAAAATCAAAAATATAAAAGTGAACATATAAACATCAACACAATGGCAGGACAAGGTAGGAAGAAGTAACATAAAAAAGAACCTAGGACACACACAAAAACACAGAAAGATAAGGATAATCTTCACATCTTCAGAGTTATGCGTTCTTTTATGGTCAATTCAATTCTTCGATATCTTTTCTATCTGCCTCCGGCAAGCTCATTTATGTTTCTCAGCTTCATCTTCAACTTTTAACCCATTTGCATCATATGACGAGCTGTGGTCACGGACAGTGTTTTGCTGCATAAATCAAATGACGAGCTTAGATCGCAATGACACAGTGCCTCGCTCATCTTTGTATATAAGATTCCCTTAGCAATATAAGTTCTCACAATAGACACTGTAGGGGACTAGAGGCATGTACTGTCGGTAAGCAATGCTGTCTGTATTTCTGTGCGACACTAAAATTATTGAATAACAGTTTACTTTTATTAGTATTCATTATGCAGTAGAACTGGTTTTGCAGTAATGTCGACAAGAGATTGAAAGAACTTGTAGACACTGTTTCAGATGGCGGTTATGGCAATAATGGTGTTTGGACAATGAATCCGAGTTCGAGGAGAGTAATAGCAACAATGAGTTACTGAAGTGAGCCAAATATTTAAGAAAGTGAGAGTGAAAATGCTGCAGCAGGTTCTTCCAAGCACGTGCAACCGGTGACACAAAAAATCTGTAGAGGTTGGAAATTGGAGAAAAAAAAGACAACAATCCTGATATATATTCATTTCATGGATACAGTGGTGTTTCAGAAATATTACAAAAAATGTATAGTCCGCCCACCGTCCGAAATTGCGATGTATTCAGAGTACACGGATCCACTTTCTTGAATGTCTGTCTCTTCAAAATTCCTATTTTAACCGTGTATTATCCTTCAATTACAGCGAGAGCCCTATCACTGACGCATCCGTTATTACAAGTGATTAAGCATGCGCAATTTTTCCATTACTGATATTTATCCCCACAGCGATTGTATTGAATGAGATTGATCATCTTCGGTATCATTTCCTCGCTATGTCCACTAGCAAGCTCTCTCGCCGATATTCGAAGGCGATGTTGGAGTCGATTAGTAATACCTGTCAATTGCTGTTCCGTAAAAAAAAAAAAATGGAAATGAAAGAGGAGAACATATTTGCGCAAATAACGTTTGCGATAGCAATTGTTGATAACACCAATGTAAATGGTCCGTTATTGGACATTATAAATTTTCCTGCTAACTCATTCCGCCCCCTAAGTTGGGCAACCAGGAATGAGTTAGCTGGAAAATTTACAATGTCCAATAACGGACCATTTATATTGGTATTATAAATTTATTCATTTGGGACAAATATTTCAGGTTCCCCGTGGGAATCAACATCTATATCAGCAGTTGTTAACTCGTTATAAATAAAGGCCGACGATTGCTTAATTTTAATGCTAAATACCGCAATTATGTAAGAATGGGATACACCTCAAGATATGGCAGAGTATGTACACCACTGATTTCAGTGATTAGTTTTATATTTTCTTGCATCTGGTTCAATTTCGGAAAGGCTGTTATCATGTTAATTTTATAGCGAGAAGTTTATCATTTCTCTACTGGCGCTTGACCTGTTTTCATTATAAGTAGTACGGTTAAGTTAGGTTAGGTGACGCTGTTTGACTAAGAAAACTGAAACGCTTTCCACAAAATGCAATGTTATATACTGAAATTAAGTAAGAACATGATACACCACATGATATGGCAGAGTATGTACACCACTGATTTCAGAAGATGGTATATACTTTCTTGCGTCTAGTTAAATTTTGGGAAAAGCTGTTCCCATGTAAATTTGTAGCGAGGAGGTTATAATTTCTCTACGTGCGCTTGAAATATGTTTTCATGATACACATACAGTTAGGTTAGGTGATGCTGTTTGAAGAAGAAAACTGGAGTGTTTGCCACAGAGGCCTCTGAAGTGATACAATAATTTTACTTTTTTTTTTTCAGAATGAAATTGTTTTACACTTTCAAGTAATACAATTTACTAACTTCATCGTATGATCCGTATTGATACAGTTCGTAACGACAATCTGTTATAGTGAGTACATTTTTTGCCGTTATGAATTCTCGCTATAACAGACTTCTACTGTAATTTCAAATGAAACATTTGTACCACAGCCAACAGTACCTCAAGGAATGAAGAATGAAGAATGCGTAAGTCGTAACCTTCAATGGCATGAAAGCAAAATTTGAGCGAACTATTGCTTTAGTTTTTATTTTATGCATGTTTTTGTGTGACAGATACGCTCAAACTACAGGCCGGCAAATTAAATCTGATTCCACAGTCAACAATGTGGCCATTTATTGTGACTGGAATGGGTTAAGGGGGCCATTCTTGACAGATTTTCACTTGTGATGTGGAAAGTTTATGATATGAAGAAATCAAGATAAACACATTGAATTTCTTTATACTGCACACTTGGCTAAATACATTAGAATGTACAAAGAGGGAGCAACAGAGAGCAGACAAGGGCAGGCTGTCTCTTCATTGATCCCAGCATCTGCACCCCTTTGTTCTCCGCTGCCCACAAGCATGTTTCTGCTTCCCAGCCTCATCAACACTCATTGAGCGGTCATCCTGACAGATTTTCAGCCTTGATGTGGGAAGTGTGAGATAAGAAAGTTGAATACAGACAGTAAAAGGGAAGAGACAAAAAGTAAAGGTGAACAAAAAAAAAAAAAAAGAGAGAAAAGGTATCCAAAGGTACAATATAAGTAATGGGAAGGAAAGAACAATTAACAAATGAAGTTTTATATAATTATATAGGAAAACAGTAGCATGAAAAGGAACTCATAATGACATATCAGTATGAGGACAAAGGTGAATACACTAAAGGGCACAGATAATCTCCATCTCTTGATATAGTGCCTCCTGATGAAGCTGGCAAGCAGAAACAAGCTCATCAGAACCTGAGAACAACTGGGTTTGATGAGAAGAGAGTCCATCTACAGTACTTGTGGATGTCAAGATCATCCTTGTCTTTTAGTGTTTTAACGTCTGTCCTTGTCTCCCTTCCACACTGACGTGTTCCCACCTTTGTATAAAAGCATGTCTATAATCATCGGGCCTCAGCTGGAGTTGAAAGTCATAATCGCCTCGCTACAACAATGATAGTGAACGGTTACATACGTGACAGGAACTTCCACTTCGATAGCTTGGAACTCTTTCAGCTTTGGGCTCAATGCAACATCCACGACCTTCCTCTGTTCTTCAAGTCTGTCCAGCTGCTCTGCACCCTTGTTGAATTTCTTAATAGATTCTCTCAGTTCGGCCAAGCGAGATGTTCGAGAAAGTTTTGCCTTGATTTCTTTCAAAGATAAATCCTAAAAGTATAACAAACCAGGAAATTAAAATCTGGTAGAACACAAGAAATTCAAATACAATATGTAGCACAGCAAAACCAACACAATCGACTGTGCCCACAGGTGTTTTGAAAGAGAAATAAAAACTTTTGCAAAAGTTAAACTCAAAGGTGAGCAAAAAAGAGATGATGTTTGTTGTTTAAAGGGGCCTAATGTTACAAGGACCAATGTAATGAAATGATAATTAGAACTTAAAAATGTAACCACTGACCAGAATCTAAAACAATCAGTGGATCCAATTCACAATGGCTCATATTCTGAGATGATTTTTGTTGTTCAAAGGGGTCCAAAATGCAGCCCACCAGCCCCTCATAATAGTACTAATCACAGGTAATGTAGACACATGCATGGTATGTTACGCATAATGACACCACTCACAGGTAACACAGACCCATGGTCTTCCTCACATAAGGGTAGTACTCACAAGCAATGCATACCCATGGTGTTCCTCACAAAAACAAGAGACCGTTGAAGAAATTTTTCACATATATTCTATTTTCACAAACTGTATATACCCAACTTTTTTTGACTGGTCTGATATAACTTAGTTTCTCAATCCATCTCGCCTTACTCTGACCCACCTCCCTCTTCAAAATAATCTACATATTAAACTTCCCAACCCTTCAGATTCAACCTACCAGTCTCCTATACTTAACACAACTCTGAATGTTGGCCAACCCTGATAGCTACAATCCTGATAAAAAACCAGAGATATGATTACAACTCAAATTGGAAACAAAATAACAACATTCCCACTGACACACTTAACACTAGTACCATTCTCTACAAAGTAAGTACCACTACACCGTCAGTTCTATTTATTCCGTATGCCACGGAACTCGTCATTTACAGTAATATCTACCAATATGTTATCTATACTAATATTATAAAGAGAAAAATATGTGTATGTTTTTATATTTGTTTGTAGTGGATAAACCCAAAAACTACCAAACCGATTTAAAAAATACTTTCACCTACAGAAAGCTATATTACCAGTAACATGGGCTGTACTGTATTTTCAAAACAATTAGAAATCCCTACAAAAATTGAAATAATATAACCCAAGGTATCAAAAATTTGACAATAAACGTCATTATTAGGCTAATATAGGTGATATATCAAATTTGTTGAACAAGGACGAGACAAAGCTCATTGTAAGTCTTATGACACTAAGAACAAAACTCGGTGAGGCCCTATCGGCTCCGAAAACTAGGTTTCAGCGGCCTAAAATCAACCGTTATGGAGATATTGGTATCACACTACCCCGCTATAGGAATCGGGTGAAGAAATGACCAGCCGTAACAATGGCAACGTCAGCTCATGGATTCTACAGTAGAATACAGGCCTGGTGTTCGAAATAGGCACGTGCATAGCTGCAGTCTAGACCAAAGAGAGATTCTGCTATGCATATGACTGTCTGAAGAAAAGAATTGTGGGGTAAGCCACCCGTAAGGGTTGAAATGGGGAGGGGGTGGCAAATGAAAATAATCTAAAATAGTGCCGAGATTATGGATATATGTGTGTGCGCATCCCTCTGGGCAGCGGTGGAAAATGGATGCAGTATAAAAATAATAGAAAACTACCAATATTAAAGTAAAATCCATAGTTTTGGGGGTCGCTGAGATGAATAGCGACACCCTCAGATGTCATTTAAGCCCAAATTCAGCCAGATCAGCACGGGGGTAAGAAGGGGTGAAAAATAAAATATCAAAAATAATTGAGATTACGGATGAATGTATGTTCCAGCATAGCTCTCAACCAAACATAGTATACACACGGCTTACTATCTGCAAAAATGACTGTGGGGGCAAGACTCCCCTAACACCGTGTCCCTCTGGATGCTGTTGAAGTCGAAGTTCAGGCCCGGTTGGAATGGAGGTTGAGAAGAGGTGAAAAAGAATCTCCAAAATGTCTGATATTATGGATATATCCGAGTACGTTCCTGAGCGCCTCTCAACAAAACTCTGTAGGGATATGAATTGCTATCTCGAAAAGACACTGTAGAGGTAAGACACCACTAGACGAGGGGAGTAACATGTAAAATAATAAAAAATGGCTGATATTATTGTCGAATCTACAGTTCACTGAGATGAATATTGACACTCTGGATGACTAAGTCCAAGTTCAACACCCATCTGCACACATGGTTCAGAAGAAGTGGAAAAGAAAATGTCCAAATTGAACGAAATCAGTGTTGATTACACAGTTTTCAAGGTCCCTCAGCTGACTGGTGACAGTCAATTGACAGCTGGAATCACGTATATCATATCCATATTGCAATGCATAAATACATTATGTTATAAACTACTTTATTATTTGTTGGAAAGGATCAACTACTTCTCAGACAATCTGGGCTGCCACAACGAAAAATACTTTAATATAAAACTAAATAATCTCAAACTAAAATTATACATATAACAATATTTCTAAATCTACAAAAGAGTTCATAAACTATCAATCAACATCACACTTTAATATTACAAAAATACTTCGAACAGGTAATACAAATCCTAAAAGTAAAAGGTGTGAAAGAGAAAATGACCAAAATGAACGAGACTGTAGATGTATGCGTGTACAGTATCCTCCAGAATAGCTCGCAACCAAATTTCATGCAAATACAAATTACAATCTGTAAAAGATACTGAAGAATAATCGAAAACGACCAATATTAGCACCAAATTCACACTTTCCGCACTCTGAATGCCGTTTAAGTACCAGTTCAGCTGTATAGGCATGGTGAGAAGTGGTGATGAAGAAAATGTAAAAACTGATTGAGATTAGTTTAATTAACGAGAAACAAATGTCTATAAATATATATAAATAAAACTAGAAATTAAACACACAAAAATAATTCTTAAACTAAAAAAATGTTCTTAAAACATCAGTCAACGTCGCAATAAAGAAACATACAAAAATTCTCTTCACACATAATTAATAGGTAAAAACATATCTAAAAGTAAACAATCAATAAAAGTCCCCGGGCAGCGCCGGTTAATACAGCTAGTGTATGTTCTAGACACTATTCAATATTGTATATCTCAAGTATTTGTAGAAGAATGCAGTATTTTCACACCTTAACTTGTTCCTTGCATCTCAATGAATACACCTAATAGCATTTAAAAGCAATGATCTGCTTCTTTACTGTAATCATCCTGCATGTCTCAGGATGTGACCACACAACCTATCTCTCCGTTGAGTTAAAAAACTGCTAAATCATTCCTTCCACATCTACTCAGTTTAATACGTCTTCAAGATGGCTATTTATAAACGCACTGGTATCATTAATACGATTCATTGCAAGAATCTTACAACTTCACTAATCACTTTCAAAGTATTCCCCCAATACACTGCTGCATCTTCCACCGTTCATAAAGATGCTAAAGTCAATAATTGTCAACCTACACTGTTTTTGCTTGTAACTCTTCCATGGACCAAAACTGATTCCCCCAACACACTTTCCACTTTGAGGAAGAGGAAAAGTCACAATAAGCCAGATATGGTGAGTACGGTGGGAGATTCACGAAATGGAACTCATTTAGAAGCAAAAAATGTGAGCCAGTAGATTATCTTGCACAATTTCACTAACATTCTGAATGTTTTTATCAGTTTTTTTTTTAAATGTGTCTAGATAACCTGGATGTTCATCATCTTCCGCCTCCTCCCAACCCACACTAAACATTCTGTGCTACTCAGGAACTTACCTACGTGACATAGAAGAATCCCCGCACATCTCCTTCATTAAGATAAAGCACTTTGTGGGCGTTTCTTTCAATTTCACCAGGAACTTCACTGTTCAATCTTGAAACTGGACAAACTGAGCTCAAAAGCAGACCAAAGGCATGAAGATGAAACCATCTGCACTGAACTCCTGCAGGTATGGGGCTGGCCTTAGACAGCTCACGTGTGCTTTTGAACGAAATAATTTCAATTTTCATAGCAAAACTAGCACTGTGCGACATCTCCCAGACAATTATAAAGAAAATAATGTGAATTTCCACCGATTTGCTACTGGATTGTACCAGAGAATTTCGTATTTACTCTCGCGAACTGGTAAGCAGACCAGACGTACATTTGGTGAATTATGTCATGATGAGTTGTTTCATAATTTTACAATTTACTGTACTGTAGTATTTACAGTTTTCAATATAAATATTTAACAAAGCTATACAAATATTAAACATTTTTTTCCTTCAAAATTTCCCTTCCTGAGAATATGGCGTGATAATTTTTCGCATATATACAGTACATAGCAGGCTTTTTGTTTCAGCTGATGAATTGTCTGGGATACAATCAGTCTTCAAGCTGAGGTCCCTACGCCTAGGCCTACATTAAATACACACATTCATTACGTACATAGCCTACATATTTTAGTAAAATTGTTAAGTTATTAAACTCAAATTTTTCACTTATACTCAAAATGCATATGATTGTTAAACTACCCCCATTTTACCATTACAACAGATTGTAAATAAAGTGGTTGTATCACCTCGTTCCGAGCTAGAACAAGCCTCCTTGGTGTCATCAACCCCAACTCTTTTCTTGCTGCATTAACCTCAGTCTTCTGAGCTGCACCTCCTCCTGAGCTGCTAGCTGATAAAGAGCCATCATCTGCTTTTGTCTTTTTGGGAGAGAGTGTACCTTTCAACTCAAAAGGGACAATATTGATGGCAGGAGGTTTCTCTGCTGATGTCTAAAATAAAGGAAACAATCTGCATTAAATTATGTATAAAGAATTCAGAAAAAAGTGAGATCTTTAATACATACTAGAAAGATCACCTTATGTGTTATAGCTGGTCAAAATAAAGTTACATGTGTAAGGAGAAATGGTAAAGGTGAAAGTATTTTCTTGAGCTGTAACTATAACTTCTTAAGCATGCCCATAAGTCTACAATTCAAGCTACTTGACAGAACTATGGAGACCAAATTATGCTATAATCAAAAAGGGAAAAGAAGAAATGTTGAAAAGTACGAGGGCGGATCAAATATAAACAGGATTTTTTTTTTCAATTTACTGCTCAACCAAAAAAACACACATAAAAAGATAACTTTTCTACACAGTGTTCTGCCTTCGATACATTTTCTCTATCGGATTGGCAAGTTTCTGATGCCGTCCTTGTAGAAAGAAGAGGGACATGTGTGGAGTCAGTTGCACACGAAAAAACTCTTCAACACTTGCATCATCTTCAAACCGATGTCTTCCTAGGTCTTGTTTGAGTGGTCCAAACAAATGGTTGTCACAGGGTGATAAATCCAGACTGTACGGAGGGTGTTCCAGAGGTGTCCAGTGAATTTCCACCAGTTTTTCCCATGTTAGAGCGGCAGTATGTTGCCTTGCACTGTCATGGAGAAGAATGATATTTTGGATCGGTGGCCGGCGTCGCTTGTTGCGATACACAGCTTTTTCTTCATCCAAAAGGCAACAGTAATGGGCTGCATTGATTATCCTTTGTTCGTGAAGAAAATCCACCAGCAAAATGCCCGTGGAATCCCAAAAAATGGTTGCAAGCAAATTTCCAGCAGATGGGCGTGTTTTGGCCTTGACCTGACCTGCTTCGTCTCTTCGCCGCCACCCTATGCTCTCTTGCTTTCTTTGACTCGGGTGTAATGATGCATCGAAGTTTCATCACAAATCCCAATACGACGCAAGAAATCCTCTCCTTCCTTCTCGTAACGATGCAGGAGTGCCTGACAAACTTCCTGACGTAAAGTTTTTTGTTCGTGCTTGAGGAGACGAGGAACCCACCTGGCAGACAATTTTCTGAAATGGAGTTCATCTCGGATGATGGTTTGAACACTTCCGTAACTTATGCCTAGAGCTAAAATAATTTGCGAAATTTTTATTTTCCGATCTTCACCAATAATGTCACGAATGGCAACAATATTGTCTGCATTGATGCTTGTCTGTGGTCTCCTTTCATGAGGTTCATTTTCCACAGTTTCTCTTCCTGCCACAATTTTTTTTAACCCACTTATGCACTCAAGTCTGCGAAAGTGTTTCTTCCCCAAACTGTCCACGAAGCCGTCTCAAAATTTCAGAAGGTTTGGTGCCCTCTTTTGCAAGAAATTTGATAATGATGCGTTGCGCATCAGACGTGTGCACCTCTTGCTCACTCACTGCATCCTGAAGCAGCCCAGTTCTCCAACGTCATTTGCGCGCGCAAACCCTACTCCAGACACCCTCCACCACATCCTGGCAAAGCCCCGCTTCAGAATTATTATTAACAGCAGTGGTACATTCAAATTCCCATTTATATTTGATCCATCTTCATAATTAAGAAAGAGATAAGCAGAAGTTTCACCGGAAAGAAGTTATAGGACAAGTTCTTATTCACTATCTTTGTATCACGAAAGGAAATTTCCCGAGGTCTGAGGTTGTATTGTGATGGAAGTTCTTTTCGACGTTCATCCTATACTTAACAAAACTCCAAATGTTGGCCTATTGGCCAACCCTGAGTGCTACAAACCTTCTCCTGTTAAGAAACCAGAGATTTAAGATATGATTACAACTAATACCAGCAACATTCCCAGTGACACTCTTAACACAAGTACCACTCTCCACACATTAAGTACCACTACACTCTCAGTTCAGCTAGTCATTTGCAGTAATAATTTATACAATAAAATCAGATTTCAGCTTTGGATTATAGTTTATTCAAAACTTCAGTTTTCCAACAGGACTTACTGAAATTCCACCTGTGGAAGAGGCTGCATTTGTAATTCAGTATCAATGCTGATGCACCAAGTCACAGGGTTTATGGTGAGAGCCCGGGGAACAATTCTTAAATTCTTATCGCAAAAACATGTGTTGACAAATATAATGATTGGTGCCATCCACGGTTCAATATTAATTTTGAGAAACCATTTATACAGTCAATAATCTTCCATAACACTTACTTTTGATAGTAACCACATGAAGTAATACTGCATCAATGTAAATATAGGTACGTGGGCAAGTCAATAAGTATCTGCAATTTTGCTCTAATTGCCTTTAGTATGGCTCTATGGCACTGTCTGCTCACCAGCTGCTAGATGGCACCGTTTCTCCCTAGGAGCTTTTTAGTGAGTGCACTGCCCGGCTGTTTTTACAGACCACCCTGCTAACATAACCTAGATATGTGATAGTCACATAATATTAATACATATTTGAGTCATTGGGTATTCTAAATTTAAATTTAAATACTGTAAAACTTTTTATTTAAATAATAACTCTTCATTATTGTCAGCATAATTGCATCAATGACATCGGAGGTTAAATGTTTAGCCTATCATGTAGGGACTATACAATATCCTGCACGAGCGGTGTGGAATCGCATGCGAGTACTCGATTCTGCATGACATCATGCATGAACCCATACGGCTTTACACAGCAACAGAGTGGTAAGTCCTCGTGTTACATGATTATGAAGGAGCAATAAAACACCAGAAGTTCAAAATACTCATGTCTTGGTCATGATTCGTGATCAGTTGATAACACTAAAATAGTTCAATTTTGCAGTTAATACTGTATGTTCACCTGTCTGATATTATTGTCAATGCCCTGAGAGGAGTAAATTAAAATTTTATCATATTCATTTCTTAATAGTATTCCCCATCCGGTTACTTATTCCTACCACCCGGCTGCTGAAAATTTCTGCGGAGAATACTGACGTCTGTGGTAAGTTTCAGCATGATCAGATCAGTACAGATTGCGCTGTTGCAATGTAAAGATGGCCACGCCACTCTCTGTTTGCACCAAGGAAGAACAGCGTTATGTAATCCGTTTTTTGTGGTCTGAGAAGCATGGCTGATGTGCACATGGTTTGCCAAGTCATTAACAGTCACCCGTCCGTTATTCAGGATCATATCGCGTTCTTGTTCAATATTGGCATCCGTTATGGCTGCAGATAGATGCCCGGATCTCTCCCCATCCTTCACGCTCGTGCAAACCATTTTGAACTGTTCAATCAACTGGTAATCACTTTGCTGAGGCAAAACATTGTCACCGTATTGTGCTGAAAGTCTTCTATGAATTTCAGCTCCTGGTAAACCCCAGACCACAAAAAAATGGATTACTGAACACTGTTCTTCCTTGGTGAAAACAAAGAGAGGCGCGACCGTCTTTACGTCGCAACAGCGCAAGCTGTACTTATCTGATAAGGCTGAAAACTACCACAGACGTAGACAACAGTGCCATCTAGCGGCTGTGAAACACACAATGCCAGAGAGACAACCTAAAGACAATTAGAGCAAAATAGCAGATAGTTACTAACTTGCCCGCGTAAACAATACATAGCAAAAATATGCAATTTTAGACTGAGAAACTACAGGCCGTGGAAGTATGTAACAGTCCTTCACTTTCATATTTTTAATTTCATTTGTTTTTAAGATAGTTTCTTATAGTAAAATATTCCTAATATATGATGAGTGATCTGTGTCGATGTATGTTAGTAAACACTGAATTATTTATGGTGTTCATCTAAAGAACCTACAGCACTGAAGAAGCCCTCAGAACAGTGCAAAACATATATGAATAGGTCCATCCACCCATTATCTCAAGGCTGCAGCCACATCACACGTCTTCAGCAGTCCTTTTCATCGTGACATAGGAAGCAAAACCCAGCTGAGTGATTATGTTCCTAAGGTATGACAGACGCAGTCTTTCTCTTGACTTCTTACCTAGGACATTGCCTTCGAAGACATTCTGGAGAAAGGTGTCATGCCGTAGGACGTCCAAGAAATTTAGCTTTCCTCTGCTCTATTGAATAAATTAAGGTCCGTTTCTCATTAACGTCATTCAAGATTTGGATATTAGTCTTCTTTTCTGTCCAACTAGTCCCTGTCAGTCTTCTCCAAAACCACATTTCTGCAGCATCTTGATTGTGCTTGTTTTCCCAAAGTCCAGGTCTCACAACCGTAAGTTAGCACACTCCAAACAAAGGTTCCAACAAATTTCTTCCTGGTTTCAATTCCTATGTGCTTATTTAACAATAGATTTTTCCTGCTTTGAAACACTTGTATTGCCATAGCAGTTCTTCTTTTGACTTCTGTCAGGAACGATTATCATTGGTAATAACACTACCCAGATAACAAAATTCTTTAACCTGATCTATTTTTGCACAGCCTAATTTAATGTTTGTTTTCAATTCGGTCTTCTTTTGAAGACCATCATTTTAGTTTTGTTTGTGTTTATATTTAGACTGAACTTCTCTAACGTGCTGTTTAGTATACTGAGCATCCTAGTCATTTTGTGCTCTGAATCTGCTATCAATGCAACATCATCTGCAAAGCGAATACTATGAATTTAACATTAAAATTTATCCCTTTGGTCTTTTCTTTTACTGTTCTAATAGCAAATTCTATGAAGGTATTAAACAGATAAGGCAATAACGGACAGCCTTACTGCACTGCACTCCTCTTCTTATTCTTGCTTCTCTTGCAGTTCCATTGATGTTTATTTCTGTGCTTTGGGCTTTATACATGTTATATTAAAAAGCAACATCTGATCTTCCAATCAAGACCCAACGTTCTCAGAGTTTGAAATAATAACATCCAGTCAACCTTGTCGAATACTTTCTCTAAACCAACGAAATCTACATAAGTATTCCTGTTAACTTCCAGTCTTCTCTCCAGGATTTGACGAAGAGCTAGAATTTCTTCTCTAGAACTCTTACCTACTCTGAAGCCATATTGGTCGTCATCTAAATTCTGCTCGATTTTTCTGCTGATTCGGCCTTTAAGTATTGTCAGTGGGATTTAAGAAGCATGGGATAGAATGGCTATTGTTCTGTAATCTGAACCGTTCTTGGCATTTTGTTTCTTTGGGAGTGGTGTTATCTGGCTCTTTATGAAATCAGGTGGTATGATTCCTTCTTCACAGCAGTTCGTAATTATATCAAACTATCTCTTTTTCATGATGTCTCCACAGTTCTTTACGAGCTCTGCTGAAATGTTATCAACAGCCATATTAAACTCACTTTTTGTAATTGGTGGGCCTTTTCTTTCTATCTCAATCAGGCTTTCATCCTCTACTGCTCAGCTGACTAGTTTTCTCTTTGAATTTTTAAGCCAAATCTGCAATGTGCAAGTTATTCAAACACCATTTCTTCAAACCGTATGCTGTATGTTTTCTGAATCCAATACTGCACTTCGCTGCAACTAATATATGATCGCTGTCTACATCTATATGAATAGGTAACATGTAATAATTTTTTTCATTGATTCATTCTGACACCAATATGTGTTTGCCAAAGGACACAGAATAGCTCACATGTTCTTTGAAAAAAAGAATCAAATGCTGGTTTTGAAAACAAATAACAATGTACTGAAGAATATGAACATTTTTTATGCTGTCAGGTGGAAATTAAATACTATGTTTTCCACACAAATGGTTCTGTATTATTGCCACTGAAATTTTGATAATCATGGTAACAATTTTGCCTTGAATATCTCTGCCCAGACTGTACGATTGCTGCCATTCGACAATATTTCTGGGGATGGTCCCTCTAGCACCCAGAAGCAATCCTCTTACTCGTATGTTCCTGACGCTGTAGCCTGTTCTGGAAGTAGAGTCTTTTTGGCGCTTATATATCCTGTATTTCTTTATCTACGTCATCTGGCTGGGAAACCTTATCATAGCATCTGATTTCTGCTTTGTTTTGTTTCTGATTTACGGCAATTATATCAATACGGCGGTTACTTCCACGTTCTGTCATACAGTGGACTTCTTCATGAACCTCAAGGCTTTTTTCTTTGACACTGCTCGCTAATAAAGATCACACGGTGTTATGACGCTTAATGGGAAATAACTCTCCGAGGGCAGCTCCTGAGCACATGGGGTAGGTTTTCATACACACTGCAGTGCCTGCAATGGCTTGTGCTCGTAGAACGTCCAGGTAGAGTGCGCACTAGGGTGACCACTACCGTCATTTTTACCATGTCTCTCCATTCAGAGGATGAAAACCTGTTGCATTTCATCATCCATGAGTTGGCAGATGGTACTTCAGCGAATAATGGAACTACTCTCCCTTTGTGCGGGCAGTTACTCAAGCATGAAATTCCTTTAGTCGTTGAGTTTCTCAGATCTTAACACATTTGCATCTGTCGTCAGTACTTACCTGCAGCTCTGACAAATAATTATTACTGAAGACATTATAATCTCTAACAGCACTGACATGTGGATCATCTAATACTTCAAGTATGCGGTTTGCGGTTGATGTTTAATTGTTGGAAATGTGCTTCCCACATTGCACAAAGTAGAGACAAGCATTTATATTTATTGCTTATATACAACATACTGTTGGGTGTGTCACTTGGTAGCTGAAGAATTTCCTTCACCGCACTCTTGATTACATCGTCTGCTTTTATTGTGGGGCCTATGAACTGATTATAACAGTTAATTTTTGTTGTGGTTGCAGCAAACAGGAGGCAGCAAGCTTGTCTAAATTACTTCGTAGATGTTTTCATTAAATATTAGCATCTTATTCAAAGACGCACCTAGATATTTAACTTCACCATCAATGCTGATACTTGCGATATTGCCACAGATTGTTGGAATTGTATCACAGATTAATTTTACATTTTGGATTATAATAGCTTTAAATTTCTTAGTATTGATTTCTAGGCCTATCTCTTCCAGCATATTGATGGTGCTTGTGACCAAGATCGAGGCTGCTTCCTTGACATTTCCGACAATCGCTATATCAGTAGCGAAACATAATGCAGTTATTGGATCTGTATCAGGGGTTAGTTTGAAACCATATGCTTCAGCAACTCTTTCTTCAGTGATGCCATTAAGTAAGTGGTTAAATAATTTTAAAAAAAGTGATACTGGATCTCCTTGAATTACTTCGCATTTGATATTTACTTCCTCCGTATGGCCTTCATTTGTGTTTGTATCTGTGTTTTATTCTCTGTAAGTAGTTTCATTAGTAGAAGTTTGAAGGACTGAGGCAACTGGGAATGTTCAACGGTCATGTCCAATGCTGTCAAACACTATGCATGTGGAGGACTTGCGTGCTGCAGCTGTACGGGAGATACCACTGATGATATTTATATTAATAGAAGTTCCAGGTGTCATAACGAATCCCCTTTGACAATGGTTTAAGAAAACGTATTTCCTTACGACGCCATCTAATGTTTTCACTATAACTCTCCGGACGACAGAACATATTGTTATTGGTCTCCAATTTGAAATGTCCGTCTTATCAAATCCTTTGAATATAAGAACTGTTCTATCAATTTTAACCTTTTCATTCCCAAGAATCTTTCCTGCTTATGCATGCCCCATCCTGGGTTATTTTGGATAATTTCACACTAGCTGAAATAAGCTAATATTTATTTTATATTTACAAAGTTTTAAAACCAGAAATGAAATTAAAACATTCCCTTCACATTTTCATCAAAACTTCACTACTATGGGGTAAATTTCCATGCAGGGGTGTACACAACGTGAAACACTACACATGACACATTCATATCTAGTTTCCTTCCTCTTATGGCTTGTCTTATTTGTCCTTTGTGAATAACATAATGAATATTTCGTATTCGGTAGAATGTTCGTTGAGATTAAGTTCGTCCCTAATGCAAGACTGGGTTGGGACAAAATCATGTTTTATTAGCGTCATTTACCCAGGTTCTACGAGAAACTGTATGTGGTGGCACTAACCTCGGTCTTTTCCGCACCATGTGATCAGGTTTGATTTCTAATTCCTCCTCCTCCCCACCTTCAGATAAATCACACCTACTATCACTTTCCACAGAATCATTGCCTAATATATCATCTTCACTATCCTCGTAATAGTCAGACTCGTCATCATTACCTAAAACATCTAAAATATCACTTTCCGTCAAACTTTGTTTACTAGTGCTTGTGGATGCAGCCATGTTGGGTGACTCAAGACAGCTGTCAAAGAATAGTGTAAGGGTCGAGACTAAATATACGGCGCTTGCGATGTATCGAGATAGCTATGTTCTTCTCTGAGCATTGTCAGAAGATGCCATCTCACGTTCAGCGACAGAACTGGAACATACCACTAAATTCGGCACCGGGAGAGAGTAGGGCATTTGAAATACGAGTTAACTCGTGGTTGGGACAGCGGAAGACACTCGGATGTCCGAGTTAACTCGGGCGTGGGATTGAAAAGGTTAAGCACAACTGGAATAATTCCCTTATTTAACATCAGCCTAGCTATATGTGCTATTACATTCGCTGCAATTGGATGTCATATTGTTTTGTGTACAACTTTATCCAGAGCGGGGCTTGTGTCTATCAACATCTTTCTTGTGACTGAAGAGATTAGAGCCCGGTTTCTGGAATGGTCCGATAGCTATTAATTTGTTACAGCTGTCAACTTGAAAAATCTCCACTGTGTTACACAACGGAATATCAGCTAACTTATCAAACTGATAACTATTGGCTCGTTGATCAAGTTTCAAAAATACACACTAGATGCCACCCCTCGCACTGGTTTGTTTTTGTGCACAAGATGGTTCCCCAGACTGTCAGGCACATGCACACAAGTAATGCATTACATCTGAGCTTTCCATGCAGCTAAATTGGTATTAGACAAGTTCTTGCAGGCGTGGGTGTTAGTTTCTTAGTGTTTAAGGACAGTCAGAAGAATATGACTGTGTTTGAGGATTTCTAATGAAATATACACACAGCACATGTCATGCGCGATCCAGTTTGCACTGAGCCTTATAAGTATACCCTATCTATTCCCTGTTATTCCAAAATATGAACATTGTTTGAGCACAGTATAACTATAAATATCAGGTAATTAACATAATTATATAACCTGTTAGTTCCTTACAACGTAATATCATTAATTTTTTTTAAATCCACGATGAAAGTATATGCTCACTGCCAATGCAAGTTGGCCTACTATGATAAATGTGTAATTATCTGTTATACTCAGTTACTGTGGATAAGTGGTAGTGTGTCGGCCTCCGGATCCCAAGATAGCGTGTTCAAACCCGGCAGGGGTAGTAGAATTTTTGAAGAACGGAAAAAATTCCATTCAACATTCCATGTCTTACGATAATGATAATAATAATAATAATAATAATAATAATAATAATAATAATAATGGAGTATGGCCTCCGGAGAGGCCTGGTGCAGGTCTTTTTCTAGTAGACGATGTCTTACGATGTCAGCATGTAAAAGATCTCAGGTGACATATTTGGTGTCTACCTGACAAAATTAATTAAATCTCAGCCACAAACACCCAAGAAAGATCCGGTTTACTCTGTCTGCCATCTAGTAGGCCTAGAGTAAAACGGAACGTCGAAACTGATGAGCAGACAGCCAGATGGCGTCAAATTTAAATGTCTGCACACAGTAGCTGAGGCCATACAATTATTATTATTATTATTATTATTATTATTATTATTATTATTATTATTATTACTGGTACCAGTGCTTTTATGGATGCTAATGCAGTCACAGATACAAATATGACAAGACTCAGTAGTATTGAAGGGTATCATAATTAATATCTTATCAACAGGGTAAATGAAAAATGATTTTTCACAGGACGCAAATTGTCACCTATAACCTCAACCAAACGTATGACAGTATATTTGTTTAGCCTGAATCTGTCTTCGAATTCACTTTCAACATACTTCATTAGAACATAGGCCGACGATGATATAATCGTGGTCGTTTTAGAATGTTGACCATTTCTACAATTTCTTCGCCGGATGAACATTAGATAGCCATAGAAAATTTTAACAAACACAATATTAGCTGCCGATACTGAAGTACTGCACACGCGCCAACCAAGTTAACAAATAGATATCTCCTGCTTAGGGCCCTCTAGGTTAGCGGGTGATTTATCGAACTGATAGTTGTATCTTACGTTTGTGCAATGCCAAAACACAAGTTAACCGTTCGATACCGCTATAGGTTTGATATCTCATGTTCCAGAAACCGGGCATAGATCTGCAGAAATATCTAGAACATTGAGATCTTCATTGCTAGTCGGGTTATACATTTCTCTCAAATGAGAATTAGCGATCCCAAATTTATTTTTAAAATGTTTTTCTAAAAGATCTTTCCTTATTTTAATATTGCACGTTTTAGTTCCACGTAAAATTTTCCTTTGTTGATAAAAGTACTGAAATTGTGTGAATTCACAATGAAATTTTTCCCTTGATCTCTGACCGTCATTTATGGAAGCTCTTTGTGGATTACTGCTAGTTTTATATTGGCGATTGTTATTTTTATTTCTTTCGAGCTAAAATATATTTACTTACTGGATTCTTTGGACCAGGTAAAAGTTCTGTAGAAGAACTCCACATATTTTAAAATGTTTTTGTTGAAGTTCAGAGTCAGTCAACTCTTGCTGAAATATATATGGCCATTTCCTCATTTCTCCCTCATGTATAATTTATGTCTCCGTGTTGATCGGGTTTTTGTAAATTGGGCGATGTTAAACATGAGTCAACATCTTCCAGGCCTATATTTTGGTCAGGTGTGGGCATCAAAGAGGTCTTATTTACACAGGATTCACGATATTCTTCTGGATGGGCTTTGCTAATATGAATTTTAAGTCCTCTGTACTGTTTACCACAATACTGACAAGGAATTGTCTGGTCTTTATAACTGTCACAACTAATGTCAGTCATATTGACAGTCGCATGTAAAGGATAACTCAGGATGAAATTAAAGATCTTGGAACTAACGATGTGTCAACAAGAGTTTGTGAGTAATGAGAGGTTGTGAGTTGCTTCATGGTTAGTTGTCATTTATAGGCCTATATCAAGTATTTTGTTGCTAAGCTCATTGGAGTTGATACAAAATGAAGGAATTCCTATGAAATGTATACCTAATTTCTGTACTGATCTTATGTTTATTGTTACTTCCATTCTAGCTGCTATTAAAAAAAAAATGTGTATAATTTCCATTCCGGTTAATTCTTCCGTATCAATCTATACCTAACTGAGCTTTATAGTTCCCATGAAACAAAATGGGATATGCAAAAATATATACAGGATAACAAAAACTATTGAATCAAGAAATCTTCAGTATAGTATTATAATGTAAATTTCTGTTTCACAATAAGAAAAATGGAGATAACACTCATACTCTTTCTTCAGATGACTGGCACGCCTTAAATGGCAAAATATTTTAAAAATTAACTGGCTGTTAGAATAGGGAGAGTGTGTACCTTCAACCCAAAAGGGACAGTATTAATGGCAGGATGTTTCTCCGCTGATGTCTAAAATAAAGGAAAATCTGCATTACATTATGTATAAAGAATTCATGAAAAAAGAGAGATATCTAATACATATTAGGAAGATCACCTTATGTGTTATAGGTACCACCCCTTCTTCTGGTCAAAATAAAGTTACACGTGTAGGGAGAAATGGTAAAGATGAAAGTATTTTCTTGAGCTGTAATTGTAACTTATTAATTAAGCATGTCCAAAAGTCTAAATTCAAACTACTTGCAAGGACTCGTTAAGAAAGAGGTAAGCAGAAGTTTTGCTGGAAAGAAATTATAGGACAAGTTTTGGACTATACTAGTTCTTACATTCACTAATTTTTCCCAAGGTCTGAGGTTGTACTGTGATGGAAGTTCTTTTAGACATCCATCCTATATTTAACACAACTCTGAATGTTGGCCAACCCTGACTGCTACAATCATTCTCCTGATAAGAAACCAGAGATTTAAGATATGATTACAACTCAACTTGGAAACAAAATACCAGCAACATTCCCAGTGACACTCTTAACACTAGTACCATTCTCTATGCAGTAAGTACCACTACACTGTCAGTTCTGCTCATACTGTAGGCCACGGAACTCGTCATTTGCAGTAATACATTATACAATTAAATCAGACTTCAGCTTTGGATTATAGTTGATTCAAAACTTCAGTTTTCCAACAGGAATTGCTGAAATTCCATCTATGGAAGAGGCTGCATTTGTAATTCAGTATCCATGCTGATGCACTTGTCTTAATCCACATAACGTATTCCAACCAAGTCACAGGGTTAATGGTGGGAGCCAGGGGAACAATTCCTAAATTCTTATCGTACCGTAGTTCTGGACTTCATTAGGTATAGAAAAACATCTGTTGACAAATATAGCAGTTGCTGCCATCCACGGTTCAATATTAATTTTGAGAAACCATTTATACAGCCCATTGTATCATGTGTTGGGTACTCTTTGCTTCTAACTTTCTTTTTTGTACTGAATGTGTAAAGCATTTCATATTCCATGCTGACTGATTTATTACATAATATTTGTTATAACCTGTTAAACAGTGGCACTAAGTTGTATATTAAAAAATGAAGCACAATTTCTCCTAGTGGCAACCCTATAATCAGGGAAAAATAAATAAATAAATAAATAAATAAATAAATAAATAAATTTTAAAAAACAGGTTTGAATCTTCTGTAACACTTTTGATAGCAACCACATGAAGTACCTAACACTGCATCCATGTAAATATAGTAGGCAAGTCAATAAGTATCTGCAATTTTAGACTATACGCTGTTGAAGTATGTAATAGTCCTTCACTTTCATATTTTTAATTTCAAGTTTAATTTGTTTTTAAGACATTAATTTGAATAGTTTCTCATAGTAAAATAACCTTAATACTGTATATGAGCATGTCAACGTATACGTTAGTAAACATTGAATTATTTATGGGGTTCATCTAAAGAACCAAAAGCACCGAAGAAGCCCTCAGAACAGGACAAAACGTGTATGAATAAGTAACATATAATAAATATTACTGTATTAACTGGCTGTTATAATAACTTATTACCTGTATTTTATATACATAGGATAACTACAAAAATCACGGAGTTCACTGGATTAGGCTGCTCACCGATTTCCAGGGTTAAAATTTACTTATGTTATGCTTTATCAAACCTCTGTCTGTCGTTTTGGCCAATACTTCTATAGTTAGGGTGTACCAGTACACTCCATTTGAATTTGAGTATCTGTTAGTGTTGGTGCCACTAGTGACCTGATTTTTTTTTTTTTTTTTTTTTTTTTTTTTTAAGTACCAGGGAGCAAGTCAACTGCAGTCAGAGGTACCACTTACCACAGAAAAAATTACTTTACCTCAAAACAATAGGAAGTAAAATATTTCAATCGCTGTATTTTTATTTCTAGCTTATTCTTTTAATGAATACTTAAAAAACCTTGACATATTACAAACAATAAAATTTATTTATGTAGTATATGATGAATACGATATTCACAACCACCATCTCAAGTTCATAACTTGAGCTTCCATATCATAGTTTGAGAACCAGAGCAAGAGCTTTGCTTGAAACACAATGTAAGCCTCTGTAACTACGTAAAAGACACTCAAAGGCAATATGATACACTTATCACATTGTTAAATTCCATCCCTATTTTAACAGAGTGGCTCCAAATCTAAATTAAATAAAGTGTTTACGTTCTTAACATATTGATGGTGATGCTTGTTGTTTAGAGGGGCCTAACATCTAGGTCATCAGCCCTTTATGGTATGCGGTGGAACAAACCGTAATGATAATTAAAATTTTAAAATTTATCCACCGACTAGAATTTTAAACAATGATGATGAAGAATGAATATGAATTTACAGGATAGCCAGCGAAGTGGCAGGCTCCAAAAACAAATGTGTTTGAGACCATCGATGTGGCAACGACAGCAGCCAGCAGCATAGTGAGAAGCCAGGCTCCAGGATAAAAGCACCGATGGAGATCCATTGGTTTGTTACATCATCACCTGACATCAAGCGCAAGGCCTGACAATGTGCCGAAACGTGTTAGTTTTTAAACAGCAAGACTCTTTCTAACCTACACTAATATCTCCATCCGAAGATGAGGCTACGATTTCCTTTTGTAGGAGAAGTGGAGGAGTACTTGGTAAGGGCATCCTTCTTCCCCGCTTTCTTTTCTTGTTTAACGGGTTGAGAGGTGAATTCCCCGCCCTGATCAATGAAGCCCCCTCCGCCGGCTTGGGTGAGACATCCGCCGACCTTTTGGGGGAAGAAGACTAACAAGGAACCCTCATGAGTGCGAGGTTGCGAACACGGCCAATGGTATTGAATGCATTCCAAGGCCCATCGATCATCTATCCCATATGCGCAGTATTGGCTGCTAATGCCAAGAGGGGGCGGAACTGTACGTGTCCAAAAGTGAATAGAACGTGAGTCTACGAGTCGCACTTAAATGGCACAGTCGACATGTACATCAGAACAGTGCTGCACTGCTCGTAGTATTGATATAAACCAGTGCAATGGAAACCATAAACAAAGCAAACATTGTCTTATATCTACAGCAACAGTTGCGGACATTGACATTGTCAGAAAGAAACGCAAAACATTTTGCAGAGTGAGAAGGAAGTGGCAGATGATATATTAGCATTTTTGCAAGATGAGTCAGTGGAATGTGTAGTGTCGAATTACTCTCAACTATGTGGACAATACACATGCGGATTGCACTGGTGATGATACGGGTGAAAGTGATATATGTCCAGGTATGTAGTTCATTGTCCATGTCGGAGCAACAACTCCCCACTCTGGTGCAGCGCAGTAAAGAACAATCATCCAGTAGGCGGATACAAGATATAATTACATACATGAATGACCATGCACAACATAGCAAAAAAAATCTAACAGACTTCGAATAAGTCCGCAGCAATATGATCACGTTAAGCCATTCCATATATGCCTCAATTAATTATTCATAACACGGTGGAAATATTATATTTTATGCATATGCAAGGAGCTGGAAATGAAGTCAGGAATGCCGCGATATAGGTTTTTTAATTTCGTGTGGCTATTTCTAGCCGAGTGCAGCCCTTGTAAGGCAGACCCTCCGATGAGGGTGGGCGGCATCTGCCATGTGTAGGTAACTGCGTGTTATTGTGATGGAGGATAGTGTTATGTGTGGTATGTGAGTTGCAGGGATGTTGGGGACAGCACAAACACCCAGCCCCCGGGCCATTGGAATTAACCAATGAAGGTTAAAATCCCCGACCCGTTGGGAATCGAACCCGGGACCCTCTGACCGAAGGCCAGTACGCTGACCATTCAGCCAACGAGTCGGGCGCGATATAGGTGAGGCACACCCAGTACCTTTCCATGAACAGCAAACTTCTTCAAATTCAAATTGAGCTGTTGGCTGTGTATCCAGGCACGCCGACCCCACTCTACTTTTCAAATTCAACCACTACGAGCTAGGGGGAGGTAATAATTGAATGTCGGGAACCCCAAGACAACTAATTCAGGCTGACCAACTTCATCTTCGCAGGACTGGGATCCTCTGAATTTAAGTAGAAATATTTGCCACCAAGCTGAAATTCCACAGGTCTGAATTAATGAGAAATTGGAAACAGATTTATCATTCATTTCCATAGCCGTGTTGAAACACCGGATCCCGCGAGATCTCCGAAGTTAAGCAACATTGGGTGTGGTCGAGATTTGGATGGGTTGCCACGCTCTGTTGGTGGGGGGTAAGGGAACGGAGGAGCGGAAAGGAACTGGCCACCCTACCGTAGGTAAACTCCGGCTCAGGCACACCTCTGCGGAGGTTCGGACCTGCCTTCGGGCAGAATACACCCTTACCTTACCTCTGTGTGATAATACTGTAATGACTTCTTGAGCGCTTTTGATATTAAGACTCATTTGAACGTAAAGCCGTTGGACTTTGGTAGAGCCATTAGCAGGCCACTGTCTCTGTTAGCCGGGGAACCATTGCGACCAACGGACAAAATGTTAAACTATTTAAACGCCCGTGGTAGGGGAAGCTTTCTCATTTGCCAGAAGTATTTTCAGTGAAGTGCACGCTGTGCGCATCGATCTCCGTGGGAAGTGATATTTTCTTTGTGTAGATCAAAGTCAATTACACAGTATGTGTGTGTCCAGAATCAACATTTTGCTTGTGATTAGCAATACTTTCAAAAGATAGTTACCTCTATCTTAGTCTTTTTCAAATACTTTGAAACACCAAGTACGGTTTGGTACCGTTCAGATTCAATATTTTCCATTAATCTGAGAAGAATAATAACTCGAGACCTGAGAGTGAAGCAGTAGTATAATTCATATTGTAATTAGCATCTTCTATCGGTACGTGTTATCAAGTCGTGAATATTTTGTGTGCATTCCGCATATTTTGAGCCGCAAAGAAGGACGAATATTGAGTGGGTAAATGCCCTTAATCTAATGGCGCACAGGTCGAGACTCATACTTTCGCGTAGGCTAAGACAATTATAGCCTAACATTAGAATCAATATTGTGTATTCGTGCACGCAAAAGCGGTGAAGAGGAGACCTTAATCCACAGCATGATTGCAGACTTTTCCAAGAACGAGAAGACAATGATGGCTGTACGAGGAATCAACACCAGGACCATTCAACTTTCGCTGTCTGCTGTCGTGATGTGCTAGGCGATCGTGACACAGCGGACATGTGATCCGTGGTGAATGACAGCTAGCTGCAAAAGTTAAGTGCTAATGTCCATTTAAGCAATTTTTAGGAAATACTAGTACATTCGGATAGCGTTAATTTCAATATGTTAGTGATTAAATGTCAGCCAGAGTGGCAAAAGCTTTGTTCAAGTTTACTTAACGTTAAATTCTTGGTCAGGGCTGGTGGGCATGATTTAGCCTATTTGAAGTGTACATATTTAGCTAGAAAGGAAAAGGGGGAAATGATAGGATAATTAGTGTTGGTTTTATTTTGCTTGATTAGTGTATTCTGTTTTTCTTTCACATCATTTTCATAGAGATATATAGGGTAGAGTTCCTTAAAATTCAAACAGGCTATACGCCCACGGCATTAGAATAAATTGAGAGAATTTATAACATGAACTTAGTCAGGTTGCTTTCTATGCATGTGGAATGTATAATTTCAGTAACCAGAAGATGTGCAGTGACAATGTGTCCATTGTTGGGTCATAAGAGGGTCATTTATATTGGCAAGAAGGCAAGAACGGGAACAAGCACGGGATTGAACCAAGGATAAGCATAGTGAATGGCTTGAAATGCCAGAGGGATGATTTTGGGGCCAAGTATGTGTGATTAAGCAAGAAATGCCGTGTAATTGCTGGGAACCATGTTTGAATAGACAATAATTAGCCAGTTGTTGAGTTGAAGCGATGGCTGAGCGAAGAAATGTGAAAGAATATTTGTTTCGTCGTTTACAAGAAGTATTGCGGGCATAGGCCTGCCTCTTTGTATGAGCTCCCCAGCCAGCAAATGGGCCCGTCTGACAGCTGAGTGCTGGTTTCCCCTTGTGTCTACTGAAAGTGAGATTTATGAGATACCGTTATATTACGAGACCTCTGCACTGCCTTGCCTGTAGTAATGTTCTGGTTTCAAACAGCTGACCAACCTAAGCACGTGGAGCGAGAGAGATGGACAGCTGTGTCTGTTTTAGACGCAAGCCTACGAAGCCTGCCAACGTCGGGTTCGATCCCAGATATCTCTGTGATTTTATATGATTTGTGTGTATATACTTATCCACAGGTTTGTGATATTTATGTGTGTGTATCTGCTTGTTTTATGTGTCTAGCATTGTTTAATTATGGGATATTTAGCTCAACAGCTAATTTTGGTTGGTAACCCAGTTCTGTCTGATCTAATTTGCATATGAGTGCGGACTCATACAGTAGAATCAGTATTTACTTTTTTAAGATGTTAGGGAACGACCCTGTACCAATGTGCTTATTATTTGTGTCCAAATATGTCGGAGTGTAAATACATATATTTTGTACTAGTGTATTAGTATTTCCGGAACATCACATGAACAGTTGAAATCGATGCCCAAGGGCAAATGGACTTAGGTACTTAGCTGACACAACTACAGCATTACTAAATAACACGGATCAATTCTCCATGTAAACAGAGATGTAACTTTATTTTCGGGTCGTTGCCCGCTTTTCCTTTTTAGATTTTTACATTTTGTTATGTATTTTATTTCATGTGCAAGTCACATTTTATCGACCAATTCTGGGGTCAAGTTTACTAATTTTATCCTTATTTTCAATTAGTATGGTCCATATTTATGTTTTTGGACCAATAAATCCACTCTACCCCTTATATATATTTCTCATTTCAAGATATGCCTCCATATCTCCTGTCCATATACTTATTAGTATTTATCTAGCAATTTTCTTTCGGCCATTTTTCGGACAGCACCACACGCTCTACCACCCCCCTGAGTTGGTCTGATTTAAGGACAAGAAATGGTGCAGCGTGGTGCATAAGAACAAGGCAAACCTGTTAAAAATGAGTTTGTGTGATTCAAGGATGCTCTAGGCAAGTTACAGGATGTGCATAATAGTGACCTACTACGGTATGGGCATCAAACTGCGCAGGATATACGTTACAGTGACTTCAAGGTATGCAGTGGATGGTTGCACAACTTCAAATGGAGCTACAACATTGGACGACGCAAAATAAGAAGATTCCAAACAAAGTGGCAACTTGATGATGCATAGCAAACTGCAGAATCAACTCTAGCATTTGTAGATGAGGTAAACAACCTTAACCCATCGTTTAGTGTGGAATTTGTTTTCAACACCAACCAATCGGAATTTAACAAGAAAATGCATGCGAAAGGCACCCTGGCAGTTAGAAGTACCAAGAGAGTTATAGCACGAGCAACGAATGTCAGTTATCTGGGAAGTTATTTATTGTGCTGCAAGAAGTTGCAGGGTGTCTCCCCCCAACGATTCTCTCCTGTGTCACGGACCTAGCAAAAGCATTAGGGAATGTTTATGTCACAGCAAGCAATGGGTTTACCAGAACTACAGCTATGGTATGAACACTACTTCTAGCCCATAGCTGGTGAAAATAACTTGCAGCTGCTTCACTTCTGGTCTGCCAAAAAAAAAATCATGCTGTGTTAGAGAAAACCATCCCTCCTGGAAAGTGTGACAATGCAATTCATAACACCTGGAACCACGAAACAAATTCAACCTCTGGGTGTCTGTTTCTTCGCATCATCTGCAGCTACGCCGTAAAGGATAGCCAGTTTCACGATAAACTGTACGACAGACGGGTTCACATTCGGTTGCATACAATCACTTTCCACTAGTTCCTGTCACTACATTCTATGAATATGAATATCTATGCATTCTGTAAGAGTGGAAACCTTGCTGATCGTCCTGAACAATTTATAATTCCCAAGGTGCTCGCCTTTGATTTTCCTAGTGCTTTTGTGACCATTGTGGCGCATCATATTTCATTCGGTGCTCATGCTGCAAGTTAAAGGTTTGTTTTGAACATTTTGTGAACATCGATGAAGTCCATTTTATGAAGTATAACACATATATTCCATAGAAGGTTGATCTCTGCACCACCCGGACACTCATTTCCTGACGCCCTCCTATGCACATGGTGCGTCATTAGCAGCTAATATTGTTTCCTGTCTCAACTGTTACTACATCACTTTAAAATGCCACACATTGGACCTCGCACTTATGAGGGTTTCTTGTAAGTGTTGAGCCATGAGCTGCTGTGCCAACTTAGGATTCCCAGCCAGCACAGGCTTCTTTGTGGTCGAAGGTTGAGTGGCTCCCACCTTGAGCTTTTACTTTTCGTGGCTTTGCTCACAGGAGCAACAGCTGCAGCTTGGGAGCAGCATTCTTCACAGGTGTTGAAGTAAATTATGAACCTAGTAGACACTGTGCTATCATGCTGAAGTATAGTGACTTGGCAGGTGCATTCATAGAATTGAATTTATGGCGCACTTCCTGGTAGGAAAGACCATCCAGGGTCTTGATCCCCTGGATCATCTTCTCACTGAGATATACCAGACAGTTCAGATCTCAAGGAGAATGAAGACCAAGGCAGTCAGAGCACCCACAAGGTGTACACTCTTCCGCACCATGAGCTCCTCTTCTACATGTACTACACATAGACAGATTTGAACGAGATACCATGTGTCTGAATCTTTGGCATTGATAGCACCACATGCGACGTGGGATGTACGGCCTAATATTGCAATGATAGGTTGTAACCTTGACTTCCTCAGCAACAATGACAATTTGAAGAAAACAATGAACGCACCCGTGGCAATGTTTTTTGCCACTGACTTTGCACGCAATGCGCTGAACATATGTCATGCCATGGTGCTTCAGGTCTTCCATCAATTCATCACCAGTGTTCAGAATGAAATCATGGTGGAAGATGGCGTTGTGTGCTCACCAGCTGCTAGATGGCACCGTTGTCTATGTGTGTGGTAGGTTTCAGCGTTATCAGATCAGTACAGCTTGCGCTGTTGCGACGTAAAGATGGCCGTGCCATTCTCTGTTTGCACCAAGGAAGAACAGCGTTCCGTAATCTGGTTTTTGTGGTCTGAGGGTGAACCAGGAGTGGAAATTCATAGAAGACTTTCAGCACAATATGGGGACAATATTTTGCCACAGTGACGTGTTTACCAGTGGATTGAACAGTTCAAAAGGGGTCGCACAAGCGTGCCAGATGAGGTAAGATCCGGGCGTCCATCTGCAGCTGTAACTGATGCCAATATTGAACAAGAGCGTGATATGATCCTGGATAACAGATGAGTCACTGTTCTATGAGAGTAGAGATGGAGGCTCGATCCAGGGTGAAGCTATTTCATTGTTACTTCACACGAATGCTTATGAAAGGTGATAATGCTCTTTAGTGTGGCCAACTGGAGCATTGTTGCATGAAATGCATATTTGTTGTGGTCAGGCATACTTAATAACCCAACATAAATGTAATACAAATACAGAGAACTAATACTTTCACGGGAGGAAGTTGAACTTATGATTACTAAAATGAAAAACAAAAAGGCAACTGGACGGACCAAATAGCATACGAACACCTGAAGGCATCAAAGGACATACTTGCTCAATTCTGGACAGAATTTTTCAACGACTGCTTAAAATCGAGATTGCCCTGAAAAACAGGAGTTTTAAAACGTTCACAAAAATCTTGACAAGCAAATTAACAGAAATTATAGATTAAAAAATACCTGATAACCAATTCGGCTTCAGAAAAGGAAAATAAAACGCTTCATGCGGTGAAAGTTTTATTAGATGATATAGAAAGCAACCTGAGGTTTCCAAAAGGGAAATATCATGCAAATTTGATAGATTATATAGCCTTTGATTACGTAGACTGCGGAATACTCATATCAAAACTCGCAGACATGATTGGAGAAAACCATACAATAACCAAAACCACACAAAACATTTAAAAATACAACATGCTTCAGATCAGTGATGAAGCCAAAGTATCTAAAGAAATTATACAAACAAATGGAGTCCTACAAGGTGATCCCATTAGCACCCTTATTTTCAACATTGTAGCTGCTGACACAGGAAACATTTTGGAAGGAACTAAAGAAACACTGCTTATACTATATGCTGACGATATGGTCCTAGGTTCGTCCAACAAAGAAGACCTGCAATCAGCTTTAAACAACCTTGAACAATGGGTACAGAAGAACAAATTCAAAATAAATCTAGATAAAACAAAGCACATGACTTTTAGAAAAGGGGGAAGAAACTCAAGAAATGACAATTTATTACTAGAAAATGAACCTTTGGATTGTGTCAAAAAATTTAAATATCTTGGAATAACACTACAGATAACTGTACAGTTTTATTGCGTATATTTGTGTCCTTTGTATATATTTATATATCTTTCATTTTAGATTCATATCTATTGTACACATCTCGGATCCTTGTAATTCAGCGTTATGCTGTTGCTGATAATTAATTAATAAATAAATAAATAAATAAATAAATAAATATATACCGACGAGTGTGTGGGAGATGCATCTAACTGCAATCCTACAGGAGAGAGATACGCGGCTGGTTAACTTTCATTTACCCCACACAGAGGCCAGCGTCCATTATGAGGAATTCACACTTGACGAAATATCAGATACCATTATTTATAAGTTTCATTTCTGTATTGATTGGATGCACGTATATAGACAAGAAATACTTTATTTATTATGAACAGATTCACATCAGTACCGGTTTCGGCCACCTATGGCCATCATCTGCTGATCTATTACAATATTGTAGCCATTAGACATTGGTGTATGTCACAAAGTTGTTGTTATTGATTAGAGCATCCGGATGTCTAATGGGGTTAAAGATAAAATGTATTGTCATAATGTTTCGTCTATATGGGGTTGAAATAGTATCTATGACCAATGTGGCAGCGAAAGGCTACAGTAAACCAAAAACTTATTGCGTATACATTAAGCACATTGAACACATTAAACATATTAAAATGCACGAAACATAGTATAAAACACTTGATAAGTTTAAACACACTAAAATGTAAGGTACATGTATGTTAAAACACTGTTAAAATTTGAGAGTTCATGCTCTGTGGAGTTCCTTCTTCAAGCTTCCTTGTAATTCTTGCACCTCTGTGTCTACGTTGATTTCGTTGCATAAAATGATCTTAGGAAATGTTCTATTTGGCTAGTATATGTCATGTCTATTCGTGGCGAAAACCCTTGTCATAAGATTATCAAGTACTGTTGTGGTTCAACTTTTTTTTTTTTTTTTTTTTTTGCGAGTTTTAAGGCAGACTGTAAAGTATTTAAGTTTTAAATTCGATTAAAAGGAGTTTGTTGGTAGTGACCTCTCTCGTGTCTGTATTCGTGTTGTGGATTTGCTGTTATTGCTGTTGTTGTCGAGGACGTGCGGCGTTGTGTTTAAGAGCTTGCTGCGTACTCATAATAAATAAAGTATTGATAGGTGGAACATCTTTCTTGTCTGTCTCAGTCTCATCCTTGGCTTTGACAATATGAAAGTGACCGAGGTATGAGTGATGCTAGTAATACCATTGCTTATACAGCCAGTCCCTGTTATGAATGGTGTGAAAATATCGCTCATAGGGTCGGTTGGTGCATGCATTTCAGAGGACTTGGCAGACTGATATGCAATAACAACTTCTGGCTCAGTGAGGAAAGCAACGGGAAACTACCTCACTCCTCACTTCCCTAGTACGCCTCATCAGTGACACCTAGGCTATCTATGACAGCTGTTTGTGGAGCTGTAGGAGATCAAACCAGCCTTCGGGCTGAATACCCAACATACATACATATATATCAGATACCATCCATAACCTGAAAGACAAGAAAGCACGTGGCCCTGATCTCATTGAAAGCTACTTTCCCAGTGTTACAGAACTCAATATCACTACTGCTAAACGAATGTTTGCATCAAGGTTGGAAACGATACACAATTGGGATGTTATATAAAGGGAAAGGTGATACAACAGATCCCAATTCTTACAGAGGTATTGCACTCTTAAAGACCCTGACTGCTTTAGTTCATAAACGCATTACAGAGTTCATTGCAGACAATTTGGTTTCAGGAGTGGTAGGTCAACATTTCAGGCAGTTCAATGCCTTCAACAGGACATAGAGGAAGCCTTGGATCAACCTAGAGGTAAACTTCATGCCATCTTCATTGATTATTCAAAGACTTTTGACACGATTGACAGAACTATTCTTTTAGAGAAATTACAAAAGATCACCGACCAGAGTTTCTATCTTCTATCTTCTTCCACTAAGCAAAGATATGCTCACCAGCAATTGGATAGAAATCAGTGATGGCATTACCAGATCAGGTCCTATTTTAAAAACTATTGGAGTACTCCAAGGTGACCCGTTGAGTCCTTTGCTCTTCACTATTGCAACGGCAGACATTACAAAATCGATAACGTCTAGTAATATCAAATTACTCATGTATGCAGACGACATGGCCTTAACGTCCATCTCAGAGTCTGACCTGCAAAGTAATTTTAACAAAGTGAATAATGGGCAGAAGAAACTAAGCTGAGACTGAATGAGGATAAGACCATCTCTATGACTTTTAGGAGAGGAGGCAAGAAGGGAACATTATACTATGGGGACCGGCAGTTAAAATCAGTATCAAGTTTCCGGTACTTGGGAATAACATTTCAATCAGCTGCAAAACAATTTTCCCTTCATGTCAAAGAAAGACTAAACATGACCATTAAAGCAATGGGTGACATCAGACTTCTCAGCAGCTTGTCGCTGACGACAGCCATAGAGTTATTTCATCTCAAAGTTAGTCCATTTGCGTCCTACGGGATAGAAAACATATGGGTGCACCTTACCAAGGCACAATTGCAAAGTTTAGAGAATATAAAATCAGCAATTCTTAAAAGATCACTTTGTCTATCCAAGTACACTCCTTCGCGCCTCGCTTACGTGCTGACAAGAGAACTGTTCTATGTAGAAGAGCTGCATCTGAAGTTCCTGCTCCACACCACCACGGCGTATAAGGCACTACTGCAGGAACTTCATCAAAAGAGGAACAACATATCGGACGATTTTTACCTCAGTGATGCAATGATTAACTTGGTGTGGATGCAAGGAGGTTATGAATTAAGACATATATCAACAAGGCTCGCCGTGCATGGATTTCACCATAAACTGTGTGAATCCAAGCAATTCCATGACCCCTGCCATGACTGTAAGTGCAGAAGATGTGGTGAACACTGCGAGAGATACCATGTACTAAAGTGCAAATTGAGAACAGAATCTCTGAGAAACTTTTGTGAGACAGTGTAATACTTTGTATACTTGTATTCATGCACATTGTGCGCAATTAAATATTTATTTCTTACAGTAGCCCCTTTGTATAAAGGAAAGGGTGATAGACATAAAGCTGAAAATTACAGGCCAGTCAGTTTGAGATGCGTTGCATGTAAGCTTTGGGAAGGCAATCTTTCTGATTATATTACACATGCTTGCAAAAATTAATAACTGGTTCAATTGAAGGCAGTTCGGTTTTAGGAAAGGTTATTCCAGTGAAGCTCAACTTGTAGGATTCCAGCAAGATATAGCAGATATCTTGGATTCAGGTCAAGTGGACTGTATCGCGATTGACCTGATTTGATAGGGTGGATCATGGGAGACTACTGGCAAAAATGAGTGCAACTGGACTAGACAAAAGAGTGACTGAATGGGTGGCTATTTTTCTAGAGATGGAACTATTGCATGTGCCTGGGAGTTATGGGTGAATGAGTGAATGATTAGTGGAGTGAAAATTGGAGTAGGCAAAGCTTTATCTGACCCTGTAATAATTCAGAGGGGAATTCCCCAAGGCAGTATTATTGGACCTTTATGTTTTCTTATATATATAAATGATGAGTAAAGAAGTGGAGTCAGAGGTAAGGCTTTCTGCGGATAATGTTATTCTGTATAGAGTTAATAAGATACAAGATTGTGAGCAACTGCAAAATGACCTTGATAATGCTGTGAGATGGACAGCAGGCATGATGATAAACAGGGTTAAAAGTCAGGTTGTGAGTTTCACAAATAGGAAAAGTCATCTCAGTTTTAATTAATGTGTTGATGGGGTGAAATTTTCTCATGGAACTGGAGGGTGTATCGTAGAGATAGGATAGGAATGGTAGGAGGGGGAGTATTCATTCTGGTGAAAGAAGAAGTTAAAGATGACAGACACAAAATTCTAGGGGTAAGGCTCATCTCTAAAGATAACAGGCAACTTGATGTCTTTGGAGTGTACAGACCAGGAAAGGGTAGCGCAGATGATGATTCAAAATTATTTGATAAGATAATCAGCTATGTGGGAAACGATAAGGAAAGGAACACGATTGTAGCGGGTGATCTCAATTTACCAAATGTCGATTGGGAAGGTAATGCGACGAACGACAGGAAGCACGACCAACAAATGGCAAATAATTAGTAAACGTAGGTTTTCGTGTCTCATAGTATTAACATAAAGAAATAAATGAACTGGATTAAAGCCACTATATATATTTAATAATAATCATAAAGCCAAGCTTTCAGCCAAATTGCATTGGCCTTCATCAGGGCATGTGAAGTTTTGCCTCCGACAGTGAGCAAATAAATTCTCCGAAGGAACGTGGAAGTCATGCCACGATCCTTGAGTCCAGTTAGTGGGGTAGGCCGTGGATAGTATGGGCATGTGGAAGGAACGTGGAAGTCATGCCCATACTATCCACGGCCTACCCCACTAACTGGACTCAAGGATCGTGGCATGACTTCCACGTTCCTTCGGAGAATTTCTTTGCTCACTGTCGGAGGCAAAACTTCACATGCCCTGATGAAAGCCCATGCAATTTGGCTGAAAGCTTGGCTTTATGATTATTATTAAATAAATATATATATATAGTGGCTTTAATCCAGTTCATTTATTTCTTTATGTTAAATGGCAAATAAGTTAATATGGGAAGGGCACCTGACTCAAAGCGATGGAACCAACTAGAGGGAAGAATATGTGGTGCTGGTACAACCAGATGAGCTCTATAGAGAAACCGAAGTAATAGATGGGTATTAGTGATCACGGAGTTGTTTTTGTGGTAATTAAAAATAAATGTGAAAGAAAGGAAGATATTAAAATTAGGACTATTAGGCAGTACCATATGACTGATAAACCAGGCATGAGGGAGTTTTTAATAAGTAACAATGATTGGTGGAAAACGGTAAATAAAAATTTCAACAGACTCTCGGATGAGTTTAAAGCAATTGTTGAGGAATGTGAAAATAGGTTTGCACCTTTAAAGGTGGTAAGGAATGGTAAAGATCCACTTTCTGCGACTAAGAAGGAAAAAGAAATTGAAGGAACTTACTGGGATATTGAATCTAGCAAAGAAGTCAGCTAAGGATAACATGATGGCAAGCATAATTGGCGGTCATACAAATTTTAGTGAAAAATGGAAGAGTATGTATAGGTACTTTAAGGCAGAAACAGGTTCCAAGAAGGACATTCCGGGAATCATTAATGAACAAGGGGAGTTTGTACGCAAGGATCTTAAAAAAACAGAAGTATTCAGTCAGCAGTATGTAAAGATTGTTGGTTACAAGTTAATATCCAGATAGAGGAGGTGACTAATACTAAAGAAGTATTAAAATTTACCTATGACACCAATGACATTTACAGTAAGATACAAAATTTGAAAACTAGAAAAGCAGCTGGAATTTATAAGGTTTCGGGGGATATACTACATACAATGGGTTGGGATATAGTACCATATCTGAAGTACTGGTTTGATTATTGTTTGCATGAAGGAACTTTACCAAATGAATGAAATGAAATGGTGTATGGCTTTTAGTGCCGGGAGTGTCCGAGGAAATGTTCGGCTCGCCAGGTGCAGGTCTTTCTATTTCTATTTGACTCCCTTAGGCGACCTGCACGTCATGATGAGGACGACACATACACCCAGTGCCCGTGCCAGGGAAATTAACCAATGATGGTTAAAATTCCCAACCCTGCCGGGAATCGAACCCGGGACCCCTCTGACCAAAGGCCAGCACGCTAACCATTTAGCCATGGAGCCGGACACCAAATGAATGGAGAGTTGCTATAGTAGCCCCTGTATATTAAGGAAAGGGTGATAAACATAAAGCTGAAAATTACCAGGCCAGTCAGTTTGACATGCATTGCATGTAAGCTTTGGGAAAGCATTATTTCTGATTTTGGATTAAGGAAAGGTTATTCCACTGAAGCCCAACTTGTAGGATTCCAGCAAGATATAGCAGATATCCTGGATTCAGGAGGTCAATTGGACTGTATCACGATTGACCTGTCTAAGGCATTTGATAGGGTAGATCATGGGAGACTACTGGCAAAAATGAGTGCAATTGGACTTGACAAAAGAGTGACTGAATGGGTGGCTCTGTTTCTAGAAAACAGAACTCAGAGAATTAGAGTAGGTGAAGCTTTATCTGTCCCTGTAATAATTAAGAGGGGAATTCCTCAAGGCAGTATTATTGGACCTTTATGGAATCAGAGATAAGGCTTTTTACAGATGATGTTATTCTGTACAGAGTAATAAGTTAAAAGTTCCTTTTGGGGATCATTGTAAATATCTGGGTGTTAATAAAATAAAGTTCATTGAGATAACCACATAAATGGGATTGTAAATAAAGGGCACAGATCTCTGCACATGGTTGTGAGGGCATATAAGTCTCTGGTAAGATCCCAACTAGAATATGGTTCCACTGCATGGGACCCTCACCAGGATTACTTGATTCAAGAACTGGAAAAAATTCAAAGAAAAGCAGCTCGATTTGTTCTGGATGATTTCCGAAAAGAATAGCGTTACAAAAATGTTGCAAAGTTTGGGCTAGGAAGAATTGGAAGAAAGAAGATGAGCTGCTCGACTAAGTGGTATGTAATACCAATATAAATGTCCGAACTGTCAGCAGAGAGATGGTGTGGAATGACATTCACTAGAGTGGCATCTTTAAAAGTAGGAAAGATCACAATATGAATATAAAGTAGGAATTCAAGAGGACAAATTGGGGCAAATACCTGTTAATACGAAGATGAGTTAGGGATTAGGATAATTTACCTAGGGAGATATTTGATAAATTTCCAAATTCTTTGAAATTATTTAAGAAAAAGATGAGCTAAACAACAGACAGGGAATCTGTCACCTGGGTGCATATCGATGGTGATTGTTTGATAGATCGATGCATCATAACCGACTTTGAATTCAGGAAATCTGTTAAGAATATTAGGGATTGGAATAACTTACCAAGGGAGATGTTCATTAAATTTCCAATTCTTTGAAATCATTTAAGAAAAGGCTAGGAAAACAACAGATAGGGAATCTGCCACCTGGGCGACTGCCCTATATGCAGATCAGTATTGATCGATTGTTCATCATACTCAAATTACAAGAGTTGGGGCATAGGTCATGGTAACCATTTCTTTTTTCTTTTTTTTTAATTATGTGATTATATCATTACATGGCATATGTCTCATGCAAATCTGACATTCATAGCAACCACTATGGCAAAAGTTCAGAACAGCTTACATTTTCTAGCGCTACGCATCCAGGCGCGATTGCACTGTCATTTGTTTGTCTCTCGCTCGCTTCTCGCGAAGGACTTGATCGTGCGGTGGACAGTGCTGCCAACTGTTCATATATAGAACTAGTCCTAGTGGAGCGGCGCTACGTTTGAATTTACGAACCTTGAAGCCATTGGTCTGGATTGGTTAGGCCATTGGGCTGGATCAAGCAAAGGGGGTCTGGGGGCGTAAGCCCCCAGGTTAGAAGCCGCGAAGCGGCCCTAGGCTTCTAGTATCCCGCGTGACAAAGCCATTGGTCAGCGACAAAGCCATTGGTTTGGACTGGTTAGACCATTGGTCTGGATCAAGCAAAGGGGGTCTGGGGGCAAGCCCCCAGGTTAGAAGCCGCGAAGCGGCCCTAGGCCTCTAGTATTCCGCGTGACAAAGCTATTGGTTTGGATAGGTTAGACCAATGGTCAGTGACAAAGCCATTGGTCTGGATTGGTTAGACCATTGGTCAGTGACAAAGCCATTGGTCTGGACTGGTTAGACCATTGGTCTGGATCAAGCAAAGGGGGTCTGGGGGCGTAAGCCCCCAGGTTAGAAGCCGCAAAGCGGCCCTAGGCCTCTAGTATCCCGCGAAGCGGCCCTAGGCCTCTGGCTTCGGGAGAAGGAAAGCGCACTTTGCCAGCTACTTGGCAGAGTTCTTGTTTAAGACGAACTTCCCTGCTGAGACGAGGGTGCACGAGTTTTTTAAAGCTGCAAGCGTGCTGTACCCTCCCCTACATTAAGGTGAGTTAAATAGAATTCTTTCTTTACAGATTGCATTCACCTGTGTATTTATTGTGCAGTTGTGTATTTCTTGTGCGCGGGTTGTTAACGGAATTCCCTTACTTCATTGCTAGGAGTGACGTCATATCCCACAGTGTCTCACCCAATGGAAATGCTGGTACGTAGTTAGGTGATGTACAATGGCGCGTGATAACTTCTATTAGGTTATAAAAGCAAAACTACTTCTGGGGGACGGCGGGTGGGTTCTTAACTGTCACAGTGAACACATCGCTCCTCCACAAGGTATTCTACTTAACATTTCCAACATATTGCATCCTTAGAATGCTATAAATGTAATGTAACCCTTACTGAATTTCTACCACTATATGGCTCTTTGTTTTATGGCTTGTGTTACATGAGCTGAGTCGACTGCCAGTGCTGTGAAGAATGGCTACTGGAACACTAGGGATGGGAAGTGATGGAGGACCCACCATAGCTCCAGACTTTTTCCATATGATTTTGACATAATACCAAAAGCAGAGGAACCATTACATGGTAGACAGTTTGGGACACAAGATGACACTGTAAATACTGTGTGACAACATATCCACATACAGTGAAGCAGATGGTATTCGGTACCTCCCCATATAGTTGGCAGCAGGTTGTGCACTGCTTTGAGGGTCTTTAGGACGGGTATGCATGCTGTAATGTTATTCCAACTACCATAATAAACATGAGCAGCGTTATGTTCTTTACGGTTTTTACGAATGATCTCTACCCGTACTCACTCTTCACTATCCACATCTTTTCAGCTGTATGTTACAAATTTTCCAACCCCACTCTTAGTCTCACGGGGAAAAAAAAGGGAAAGAAACGTGAAACCACTCCGTGGAAATGTTGACGAGTCATGGCAATAGAGAAAATAAATTACATAAATGTTACAGAATCCACAAAAGATCTAAGATTATTATAAAAGTTCAAACTATTAAGCCCCGGCCCTAATTATTATTTGTCTCTTAAGACATTTTTCTGGGTTTGTATTGGATTAGTAATTCCCGATGTTTCATCACTGTTTCTCAAGTTGCTAAAGGCACACAAGAGTTAAAAACAATACACAGACTCATGACCAAGATTCGGGACCTCCAGAGATGAATACCGTCCTCACACTGTCTCGGGAGTCTAAACGATCCTGTGCAGCTGCAGCCAAGCCCACACAGGCACCGCAAAATGAAAATATCACCACCGCATAGGAGCAATAAAAAGACACAGCTGATTAGGCCAGAATGAGAAGTCATTTGTATACAAACACCCTCTTCTAGACGGCCATGAGCTACATTGAATATATTCATAACAACACACTACATCACTATCATATTTGGCTGCAATGGGAAGCCACAGGAATTTTCTAAAATATCAACAATTTCAACAGGAAGGATAAAACCTACAAGGTAAACAATCTGGATACCAAAACTGTACTCAAAACAGAAATGTAAGTGAATGCAACAGCAGAGAAAGCTAGGGAAAAGCTCAAACTGCCATTCACTACAGTCAACCAGTCAATGCCAAGTTCCACACGGCAGAGCCCAGACTGTGCCTCCCGCGTATATATTACGAGAATGCAGTCACAGCTTCAGACCACTACTAACTTACAGAAAGAGTGGACCCCTTGAGAGCACCACCACTGAACAGAAAATAATATGTGAAATTGTATCGAAAGATCACAGCAACAACAAAAGGAGAGGTGAATGAATTTTAATTTTGTTCTGAAAACAATTCTGTATGATGCCAGAGTATCTACTGACACAAGATTCGAGTGCAGATCTGAGCAAGAGAAGCACATGCCTAACGAACTAGATTACTCAGCTGGCTAATGAACCACAAATTGATGGACAGAATTACAAAATCAATCATTCAAAGACAAAAAACTTTAGAAGCTAAAAGACATATAGTGGAAGATTAAAACATAGAATATATAGAACATTTTAAAAAGCAATGCCTGAGGTGTCTCAGCCGTCGACGATAACCATACAACTTTCAGTAATTATTATACTAGCACTTGGTAATACTTACTGCAAGTTGCCTTCCATCAGTATTTCCTTTACACCCAAGATTGTTGTCTTCCGCTGTACTTGCTTCCCTAGGAAGGTTGTCAACATTAACTTTTTTAAACAATTCACGAATGTCCGATTGGTTGGAGCTAAGAAGAGACTTTGAATAAGCATTTTTGGAGTTTTTCTTTGGTACCTTCTTCTTACCGCGACCACTAGCTTTAGCTGAAATGACCTTACATGAGTCCACATTCTTCCTTAGTTGCAGCATTCCCTCAGATTTCTGTTTCTCACACTCATCGCCTTTAGGTGATGGAATTATTGATTCTTGATTCAATAGGACGGGCTCAGGTTTATATTTTATAATTTTACTTTCTTCTTCTTCATAAGACACAGCAGTTTTAGAAAGAAAGTTACAATCTTGCTCATTCAAAAGTAAGACCTTTGAACGAATTTTCACATCTTCCGCGGTAGCCCTCTTCCTTTTACTGAAATAATTAGTTATGCTGGATTGGGCCATTTTTAACACGCAATACTGCACTTTTGTGAGCTTGTCAATTTAAACATGTAATACATATACAAACATCAGATCTCAAGACGTACAACTTAATCTAAGCCTCGCTCACAAAGACTTCCCGCCTTTTTTGCGATCGTGAAAAATGTAAACTTGCCGATTGCATGTGGTGAGCTCTACCGTAGATTTTTTCTGTATTATACCATCCTGAAACATTTATAACATTATTCAAACAGTGTGCTACTGCCGCACCTGTATATGGACTCTAAATATGATCTAAATTACTATGTGTTAAGAGACCAAGAAGAAAAATTAGAGGAATTTTAATGTCTCTGAACAGCTGATCTACTAGCGATCGTCGGATCAATTGCTGCAAGGTTGGTAGCAATTCACTCAACTTAATAAAAACTGGTGGGTAATTTCATGCCATTGACTGGGGTAAATGTTACTGTTTTTCTTCTAAGCTCGATTAAAATAGTTGATTATACCTCTGTGTAGTGAACTATTGATAGAAAACTTTGCTGTAGCAATGAATGTGAGGCATGCTGTGTGTTCCTCATTTGTTCAAACCACATGTTTCCTGCGCCATCTAGATATACGTAGCTTTGTTGTGACCGGCCGCCATACTCAAACAACAACGATCGCGTTGAACATGTTAAGTTAGATCATCCTATATTTCAAGTTTTCGTGTAATTAGAAAGCATCTAGAATGAATACAAGAACAGACGTCAATCGGAGAGTTCTTGCTATCAAAGCTAAGAAGAAACGTCATAAACCTGGGAAGAAGAAAGGTAAAAATGAAGAGCACGGATCAGCAGTGAATCGAGACTCGAGATCTTACTCAAATAAGGTGGATCCATGTCATTCGTCGTCAAATGAAACTATTGAAGACGATGAAGAAGACTATTTCAGTTCAGATGAAGAGGAGCAAGAAGACTCGTTAGATTACTGTAAAGGTGGTTATCATCCGGTCAAAATAGGGGACTTTTTTCAAGGCAGGTATCGTGTAACCAGAAAGTTAGGTTGGGGTCACTTTTCTACTGTGTGGCTTTGTTGGGATCTTGTAGATAAGAGGTTTGTGGCGATGAAAGTGGTAAAGAGCGCATCACATTTCACCGAAACAGCGTTGGACGAAATAAAGTTGCTGAAAGTTGTCCGTGAGACTGATGTAAATGACCCGAAGAGAAATAAGACCGTGCAGTTGTTGAACGATTTCAAAATCAGCGGTGTAAATGGTACTCATGTTTGCATGGTGTTTGAGGTGCTGGGTCATAATCTATTGAAGTTAATAATTAAGAGTAATTATCGTGGCATTCCTCGAGATAATGTAAAAAGTATCATTCGACAAGTGTTAGAAGGGTTGGACTATCTACACATTAAATGCAAGATTATTCATACGGACATAAAACCAGAAAATGTTTTAGTCTGTGTTGATGAAAATTACATTAGGAAATTGGCATGTGAAGCTACCGAACTTCATACGATGGGTTTGAAACTACCTGTGTCACTCGTCAGCACTGCACCTAAAGAATTTCAAGAACCAAATCCTAATGCCAAGATGTCCAAAAACAAGAAGAAGAAGTTGAAGAAAAAAGCGAAACGGCAAACTGAATTACTGAAAAAACAAATGGAACAAATTGAGGAAGTGGAAGAACAGAAATTGAAGGGTTTGCAACAGCAAGATAATCAGTCTCCAATGGCAGAAGGTGAACCCTCTCCTGGAAAGTCAGATGATGAAGAAATAGCAGTCAAGGAAGAGGAAATTGAGAACACATCTTCTAATACAAAGATCATAAATACAGCCTGCCAGAATGGCTGTGATGAAACAGAGTTAATGAAATCTATGGGTGATAACGAAGTGGGAGATGGTACAACCGAGGCTGATGTTTCACAAGCTTGTGATTTAGAAAAGAATTGCGAGGATGGAGGGGGTGAAACATTGGTTCCAGCTCCAGAAGAAAAGATTGTGGAAGAACCGCGAGACAAACAGAAACCTCGTAATCGTGCCCCTACCACCTACAAATCTAACCCTAATTCTAAAATGACTGAACTTGATCCAGCATTTGATCCTTGTGACATAGAAGTAAAGATTGCAGATCTGGGAAATGCTTGTTGGACTCATCGTCATTTCACAGAAGATATACAGACAAGGCAGTATCGCTCTCTAGAAGTTTTACTTGGTGCTGGATATGGAACATCTGCTGATATATGGAGTACAGCTTGCATGGCATTTGAACTTGCAACAGGGGATTATCTTTTTGAGCCTCATTCTGGAGAAGATTATTCCAGAGATGAAGACCATTTAGCACACATTATTGAATTGTTGGGTGAAATTCCTCGCAAGATTGCCATGTCTGGAACTCATTCACGGCATTTCTTCACTAAAAAGTGCAGCCTAAGACACATCACTGGCCTCAAACCATGGGGACTCTATGAAGTTTTGACCGAGAAGTATGAATGGGATCCAAAGGAAGCCCAAGAGTTCACAGCTTTCCTCCGCCCAATGCTGGAGTTTGACCCTAACCGACGTGCCACCGCAGCCGAGTGTTTGAAACATCCTTGGCTCAATAGCTAATTAGCAAGAACTTTCTGTTGACTTAAATAGCTCCAAAACATGTAACATTCTCAAAATAATTAGTGACTGCCATAGCTAGCAACTTTCAAATTGAAAAGGATAAATTGCAACATTTCCAGTGGTTCGTATTTTACCCGTGGAACAGTCTCTTTCTTCCAACTGGTGTTCCAGCTCATATTTAAGTTAGGTGCTGCAAATGTACTGTATTTGTGTTTTCACTACGTACCTATTATGTTGAACAGTTTGTTAGTGGATGAAATTTTTTATAGACATCCCTTTTAATTCATGCACAGGAACATATAGGCTATTATTTTATGCTAAAGTGTACTTCAGATGAATCGATTGACGCTGAATATTACAGTAACTTTCATGGAAAGTTGTGTGACTCCTGTTATTGGTTAAAAATAAGGGTAAGTTTATAACCGATATCAGTGTTTGCATGCCTTGTTGAGACATTTGTATATTCTTTTTTTTTTTTTGACATTTGACTCTTGTGACTGGTGATGTATTGGTGATTGTGAGAAAATAAATTTAAACACAAACATGTATAATTTGAGCCTACACTCTTGCTACATAGAAGATTGCCAAGTCATTCTCTTATCATAGTATTAAGTAGATCATTAGCATTCTATGTGAAAATAGTAATCTGTCATGTGCTTTTTATGTTCTGAATATTAATTTGTTTTTTCCGAGAACTTAGAACTAAGTGTGTTTCTATAGCCAGTCAAAGGTAATCCTGAACTAAAACATGCAACCACAAGCTGCAGTGTAGGCTAGTTCTTTTTGCCATGTTATGTGATGTCCTAATGAATGTAGTCGTAACAAGACAAGTAATCGGAACTCTGTTTCATACCAGTGAAATGTAATTGAACTTTGACTGTAATGTAAGACAGCATGGTATTTCATACAGCATTTATTGTTTAAGAAATAAAGTCGGGTGTGTAAAACACCATTAAAATGTTTCTTTCCTAAGAAAGGTGTACAGTGATCGGAGGTGGGTAACCTCTTCATTTCACTTGTCAGTATCTAGTAATTTAATTAATGTACAATATTGTGTACAGTGTGCAAGATTATGAAGCACTGACTATTTCATAAATATATTCACATCTTTGTGCAGATCGAAGTAAATGGCGCTGGTTGCACCCTTTTCATAAGTGAGGGACATTTAATGTGAGTTTTAGAACTCTTCTAAAATGTATATAATTTTCAGCTACCGTGTGAATGCCATTTCTTTAGAGTGAAGTTCTTACACATTAAATTGTCATTAGCTTTTCATTGTTGCATTGCATCATTTAAAAACGTTGCAGTTCTGAAGAGCCAAAGATAGCTTTTGAAAATAATGTCTGGCCTAATACAAGAGGCTGTATCCTTGAACTCGGTACTGTAGACTCTTCAAGGTCAGTCTCCTTATCATGAACATGTTCATACATAATCTGAATGAGTGTTGCTTGTGTCAGGAGTCAGAACAGAAAAGTTTTAATTGGCATATGATCTGAAATTCATCAAGCTTAGGTAGAACCAAACTATACTTTCACATAGCTGAAGTAATTACATAAATTCAATTTAGCATTTGTTTTTGTTGGGAAATGAAGTTTACTTTCTTTATTGAATCAGGTGTCTCAACATTACTCCAAAAGATATTTTTGCATGTGTGTGTGTTGGCTATAAGAAGTGAACTGCATGTTTGTTTCTCTTAAGTGTGCACATTAAAGGTTGTATTTTAATTTATCAGAGTGATTTAAATGTCAGTAAACTTAATTCCTTAAGTTACCTCAGCTTTATTTTGTTAAGTTTTTGTAACCATAAATAGGTACTATTTTGTCAATTCCTGGATAAATATTGAATCAAGTTTCTTTTTGTTGTTTTAAAGCACTGCAGAATGTGAAAAATTCAGCTGCTGAAATTTTATCATTAATGATGCATCGTTTTAAAAATCATACGTGAATATTTTTGTGTCAAATTTAATCTATTTTTAAAAGCATTAGTAGTTTTAAATGTGCAATTTTTCTTAACTTGAAGGTTAGTGTGTTAAATCATTGTTTGGAGATAAGCTTTTCTAGCAGAAAGTAATCTAAAAGTTGCGAGCAATTAGGCCTAAATGTTTTGTGTGTGTGTCTCTCTCTCTCTCTCTCTCTCTCTCTCTCTCAGATTTGTACACTTATTGCTTGATAGTGAGCAGGTTCAGACAATGTAATGTTTATTGATAGAATATCACACAATGTGTATACATGAAAATGTGAGGAACACGCTTCAACCAAAGATCTTTTTCTTTTGAGGAATATTTCTGTGTGAAAGCATATAAATTTCTTTCCACACAACTTGCATACACTACTTGTGTCTGGTTCGTGGAAAGTATTTTTGTGGTACAGCTTTTAGTGATATCTGTGGACCGTGAAATGTGTGATGGTATGTCGCAGTTCATAGCCTGGGCTCATCCCTTCTAGATTCATCATAGCGTCAGTTCGATAGGAATCTGTCTCAAATATTTGCTTTTTTCTCATGTAGCATTTGAAGCTAAGCGTGGTATTGTGGTGTGGAAGGCAATGGCATTCTCAGGTGCAGTTCCTCTGTGTAGAATGGGTGTCGTGCAAGATCATAGGTTAACTGATGGGGCTATTCTTTGATAAACGTAAAGCTATCTTGAGGTACCTCAGTCACACTTTTTATAATTGCTAGATTATTCTTAGGGTACGTTTATGCTGCAGCTTCGCTGCTGGCACTTCGCCAAGCCTCGCTGTTTGATGTTATGCGATGATGAAACAAACCAATGGATGTCAATCGGTGCTTTTACCCTGGAGCTCAGCTTATTGCTGCGCTGCTCGCTGCTTTCCTCACCACATCAATGGTCTCAAACACGTTTGTTTTTTTACCCTGGCACATCGCCAGCTCTCCTATAACTTGGACTGTGATTGGTTCTTACAAGGTCTCCCACTCTTCCCCTCTTCGCACTATACAGATGTTCTGCAATAACTTGCTATCTGAACCTGCCTTTGAATGAAATGCGATTTGAACCAGCGGGATGCGGATCATCATAAGAGGTTCAAATGGGATAAATGGAGTGACGAGATGATGAGCGGCCATTAGACCTCTTTTTCCGTTTTACGAGGGATGGCCTGTTTTATAGTGTATAAAAGTGAAAGTTAATATTTGTTTTTCTTTTATTGTTAACTACTCTTTTATTCTATTGATTATGTGTGTATCTTCGTGTATTTTTATTTTAATTCAGTATATGAATTTACTTCTGTGCAGTGCCTTATTCAATTTTATTACATTTTACTCTTTAATTTGTGAGGAAAATAAGGCATTGCGAATTAGATCCTCTGATTATTTTAAATTCATGATTTCCTCATCGTTATCATTTTTCTAATCCTAGTCATTGGGTTAGTTCTTTCTTTCTTTCTTAATCTGTTCACCCTCCAGGGTTGGTTCTTCCCTCGGACTCAGCGAGGGATCCCACCTCTACCGCCTCAAGGGTAGTGCCCTGGAGCGTGAGGGGGGTGAAACTGAGGAGGAGGACCAGTACCTCGCCCAGGCAGCCTCACCTGCTTGCTGAACAGGGGCCTTGTGGAGGGGCTGGGAAGATCGGAAGGGACAAGGAAGCGCCCGAGGTACCGTCTCAGCATTTGCCTGGAGGAGAAGTAGGAAACCTTGGAAAACCATTTTGAGGATGGCTGAGGTGGGAATCAAACCCACCTCTACTCAGTTGATGTCCCGAGGCTGAGTGGACCCCGTTCCAGCCCTCATACCACTAAAATTCGAGGCAGAGCCGGGAATTGAACCCGGGCCTCTGGGGTGGCACCTAATCACGCTAACCGCTACGCCACAGAGGTGGACAGAGGGTTAATTATAATTTTTAATGAATTTTGTCTCATCTCGCACCATAAGAGGCTGATGAGCTAGACGTTAGCCCGCTTTAAACAACAATCATCATAATCATCCAGCTATGGAATGAATTAGCAAAAAAATCAGAACGATTGTCAACTTTGTCTTTTTATTCTTGCTATTTAGTGGACTTCTATCATTACAAGCATGTAATTTGTATGAAGTACCTCGTTTTTCATGGAATATTCCACAGTTTTTTCTCAAACGGTAAATACATTTTGTTCAGGAGACCTAACTAAAGTCAAAATGAGGTACTCCATACCGCCTTATTTTACATTATTCAAAAGTATACTATTAAATTACAAAATGAAGCATTTGCAACTTCATTCTTCAATCTGCTGCTGCAGTAGAAAAACACTGAAAAATCCAGGTGAGGCATTATACACTTATTACTACACATTTAATACAACACTCGCCAACAAAACTGTGACTCGCTCAGTAAAAAAAAATCTGAATTTATTCCGCACTTCAAAGACTTCAGCTGGAGATGTGTTGTTCCTCCTTGACGGGGTAGCTCCTGCAAGTAGTTCTTAGTAGTAGTAGTAGTAGTAGTCTGTGTTCAGCCCATCTATATCTATAATTATCTATAGCCTTAGCTATCAGTTCCGACGTTTTGAATTTTTTACTACAACTGAGAGCTGCCAGCAGCATGTGCGCGGGACCGCTGCAGGGTAAAAGCTCCATGGCGAGCAGGCTGGCTATATCCAGCAGTGAGGTGCTAGGGCGAGGCATCCATGAGCCAACAGCGAAGCTGCAGCATAAACATACCCTTAGAGAGGTGCTCCCAGATAATATCTCAGGCATATGTCATGATGGGGGAGAGCTATTGCAGTCTCTATAGACATCTCACGTCAGCTTTTGATTTCATTCCCTGCTGTAATTGCTGCAGCTGTTCCTGTTATTATTCTTGTTTCCGAATTTGGCCACCTATGTCCCGCATTGAACCTAAGACCGTCTCTTCTCCTCACAGAACCTCTTCATCTTTTCATTTCTAATCTTTTTTTTTGTCTCAGATATGATCAATTTGGGTCTGCATTTTGGTGGTTTCTCCTGGAATGTTTTGATGCTGTCCACTCTGCTTTTTTATATTGTGAATCATATCCATTGTAAGTCTCCAGCTGCGGGTGGGGGACGCACATGTAGAATACACCTGCGATATCCCCTGCCTGTCGTGAGAGGCGACTAAAAGGGGCGACAAAGGGATTATTGAATTAGAACCATGAAACTACTTTTGATTCGTACCATCACGTGGGGAACACCATGGGTTGCCTGTACTTGCGAGTAGTACCACTATATTAGGTATGAAATAGGTTTGTGATTAGTAGGAGTAAAGAGGCTGGTTTGTGGGTTTCCAGTACCCGTGAGTCGTACCCATGTGAGCAACACCGCGGGTCTGGGTGTTGCCTGTAAGTTGTACAACTATATGAGTGACACCGTGGGTCTGCGTTGCCTGTGATTAGTACCCACTATGTGAGGAACACCACGGGAATACCGGCACCCGTGACTAGTACACCTAGGTGAGGAACCTCATTGGTTTGCGTTGGCTATGAGTAGCGCCATTGTGTGAGGTCTGCGTTACCTGTACGAAGTGAGTAGTACCATCTTGTGTGGGACACCGTGAGTCTTCGCTACTTTTGATTAGTGCCCCAACATGACAAATACCATGGTTCTACTTTACTCGCAACATGTACCATTCTGAGGGGCCTTAGACCTGGATTTTGGACCCCTTTAGACATCAAGCATCCTCGATTCAGGATTGTGCTTTATAAGTGGTCCCTTGGTCAGTCATACTATATATATAATTTGCTGGGGCCATCAAGGACCACGTTAAGTCTTGTTGCATTTGACACTGAACTTGGCCTTCTTTAGAGCCCAAATTTCCCTCATTCTTTGTGAGTGGGCCTGCTTACGCTCCTCTGTCCAAGGGGTACCGTGTCTTCTCTTCGGTTGCTCGTCTCGGTTTAGCCCGTTCGTCAATATTTTCTTGCGGAAGAGATCTCTGTTACGGGCGTCTTCAGCTGAGATATGTAGCATTTGCAGGTCTTCTTTGGTATTTCTAAATCAGGGAATTGTGGTTTTGGGGTTTGAATCAAAAAAGTGAAAGATTCCTTTAGATAACTTTCTTCCGTCCATTCTTTTCAGAGGACTGTAAAATCGTGCCCGTCTTTTTCTGATTGTGTCAGTAATTTTCTCTATTTTGCTGTAGACTTCCTTGTTGGATCTCTTTTGATGGATTCCATTTCTGTACTTTGATCCCAAGATTCCTCTCACAATTTTGCGTTCTCTTTCCTCCAGTTCTTCAAGGAGTCCTTTGTTGGCATTTAGAGACAGGGTTTCGGCTGCATATAGAACTACTGGCTTCAGAACTGTTTCATAGTGACGTATCTTGGTGTTTTGGGAAAGGCATTTTTTGTTGTAAATTGTGCGGGATGTTTGGTAGGCTATTTCCAGTTTGCGTACTCGCTCCTGAAGTGCTTCTTTGTCCAGTCCATTTTTCATGATGATCTCACCCAGGTATTTGAATTTGTCTACTCGGGTGATGTCCCCGTATTTTGTATAGAGTTTTGGTGGAGCCTGTTTGATGTTAGTCATAACTTCTGTTTTCTCAAACGATATCTGCAAACCAGTTTGTTCGGCAATTTCCTTTAAAATTTCAACTTGAGCTCTAGCGGTTTCTATGTCGTTTGAGAGAACGGAAATATCATCGGCAAATGCTAAGCAGTCTGTTGCGATCCCCTTGGATTTGGTTCCTATTCTCAATGGACTGTAGTTGGTTTCCTGTAATCTCACCCGCCAGGTTCTGATGATCTTTTCAAGAACACAGTTGAAGAGTATCGGGGATAGCCCATCACCTTGTCGGACTCCTGTTTTGATGTCAAAGTAATGCGAGAGACATCCGTGGAACTTCACCTTGGATTTTGTATCGGTCAGGGTGGCATTAATTAATGCCAGCAGTTTCAAATCAACTCCAAATTCATTTAAGATGTTTAGCAGGACTTCCCGGTCAATGGAGTCGTACGCTTTCTTAAAGTCCACAAAGACAGACACATACTGCTTGGACCTTAGTGTACAATATCTGATGATCGTTTTGAGATTTTGGATCTGTTCAGCTGTTGAGCAACCTTTTCTGAACCCTCCTTGGCATTCACCTATTTGATGTTCGACTTGTGCTTCCAAACGCTCCAGGATGGCAAGTGATAGAATGTTGTAAGTCACGGGTAGCAAAGATATTCCTCTGTAGTTGTTGATGTTCTTCATGCTGCCTTTTTTGTGTAATGGATGGATCAAAGCTATTTTCCAATCTTCAGGTAGGGTCTCCTTGTTCCAAATTTCTTTTATTTGCTTTTGCAAGATATCAAGTGATTCCTCTGGGGCATATTTCCATAGTTCTGCTACTACTGAGTCTTCCCCCGGCGCTTTTTCTTTTAGACGGGGAATGTGGCGCTTGATTTCATCTCTGTCGGGTGGTCTGGAATCTGGGTACCTGAGTAAGGGTTCCTTGGTCTCAATGGCACTTTGCGGTTTAGAGCAATTAAGTAAATTCTTGAAGTAATCTGCCAGAATGCTGTGGTTTATAGCCAGTGAGTTTGCGTTTGAAGGCTCTGTAGTTCTCTCTGCTTTAATTCTTCCTAAAGTTTTGTTCTATCTTTTCAATGAGAGATTTTTCGTATTTATGTTTCTCAGTTCTGAACACCCTAGCTGCTTGGGCACGTTGGGTTTTGTAGGTTTCCCAATCATTTTCTGATTTCGTAGAGTAGTACTGTTTCCACGCATTGAGTCTTTCTAAGAGGACTGATTCGCAGGTACCATTCCACCAGCAATGCTTCTCTTCATTTCTGCATCGTCTTTGGCGGCCTCAACAAGGAGACTTTTGGCGTTGTTAAAGTCACAGTCATTTGGTCTTGCGTTCTCCTGGAACTCCTCGACCCTTTGCCGAAGTTTATCATTGTCGAAGCGTGTGATCTGTTTGGTTGTCTTCCTTGTGTTTGCGGGAATTGGTTTGAATTTGATAAGAGACATATAATGATCTGAGGCCACACTTATGCCTTTCTTTACCTTGACATTCATAATCTCAGGGCTGTTTCTCCTGGAGATTGCAACATGATCAATTTGGAACTCTCCGAGAGCTTGGACGGGAGAACGCCAAGTCATTTGCTTTCTGGGTAGATGGCGAAAGTGGGTCGACATGACCTGCAGGTTGTGATTTTCGCAAATGGACACCAGTCTTTTGCCGTTGGGATTGGTTCTTTTGTGAGCAGGGTAATTTCCTATAACTTTCTTGTACTTCTGTTCACAACCTAGTTGGGCAGTGAAGTCACCCAAAAGAAGCTTGACATGGTGTTTGGGGATTTTGTTTAATTTTTCATCCAGTAGATCTCAGAAATTATCAACTTCGTCTGGATCAGACTTGTTCTTATCGTTTGTAGGAGCATGTGCATTAACTAGGGCGTAGGTTTTGTTCGCGCATTTAATTGTGAGTATAGACAATCTGTCATTCACAGGTTCGAAATTTGCAACTGATTTAAGGATCTTGGTTCTAACGGCAAACGCGGTTCCAAGCATCACAGCTCCATTGAGGATTCCTCTTTGCGCTTTGCTCTCGAAAAATCGGTAGTCTTCGGATTCAAAAATCTCTTCATCTGGGTACCTTGTTTCCTGTAGGGCCATTATGGATATCTGATTTTCGTGAATTGCTTTGATGAGGGTTTTCAGCTTGCCAGTTTGTGTAAGTGAATTTATGTTGAAAGTTGCTAGAAATGTTTTAGATTTTGGCCTGTGTTTTTGACTCTTCGGGGTACACCGAGACGCTCCGACTCGTCTCTTGCATGATGTCGAGTCTCCCCCAGAATCCGAACGAGACTCGTGCGCCGTGGCGTTCACAATGAGGGATTTATCCGAAAATTTACCCCTTGGGGTATGTTTCTTGAAATGTTGTGCCATCATGCTTTTTGACTTGACTTTGCTTTGGACGGGTACCCATCCTTTTACAACTAGGGTTGTTAGCCCTAGAGGTTGCCTCAAGATGTTTTCTGGCTTCTGGTCATTTACCAGTCTTCGCCGTAACCCTGGCAAGGGACCAGTTTTTTTTTTCACGGTGGTATTTTATTTCCCTACTACCCTCTGACTCTGCTGGTGGCAGAGCCAGCGAGCTTCCCCAATTCCAATGGGATGCGCCCTATGGAGGTAACCGGTAAATCCCCACACGGGCATACTATTATTTATGATATTTTTTAGTCGAATCCACTGTTTTTTGTTTGCTTGTTTTTGTGGATTTTTGGTTCATGCCCATCCATTCATTCTTCATGACATTTTTTAATTTTGGTAATTGGATGATGTTGAACTTTGTGTTATTTTATTTCGTACCATTAGGGGCTGATGACCTTGATGTTAGGCCCCTTTAAACTACAAGCATCATCATCATCATTATTGTAAGTCCACCTTCTATTGCATCTCTTTTTACCTGTCCAGTGATGTACTTCAATGTTTTCTTAGCCGTTTCTCATCCATTCTTTCTATATGCCCATAGAATTTTAGCCTTCGCTTTCGCATGGTGACAGTGATTCTTTTTTAATGTATTTGTAGAGATCATCAATTTTTCTATTCCTCCATTCCCCATCAGCATTTATCTGTGGTCCTAAAATTTTCCTGAAGATTCTCCTCTACTTTTTTTTTTTTTTTTTTTTTTTTTTTTTTTTTTTTTTTTAAGCTCACCCTTTTTTATTCTTTCTCAGGCTCTCTGAAGCGTAGAGACCGTCTGGCTTTACCACTGTGCTGTAGCGTCTAAGTTTCACCTTGTAAGATATTGATATTCTTCCTTTTATGCTTGATGAAAACTTTCCTGTTTGTAAGATCATGCCAAGGAACAGTAGACTGTAGCTGCTGGAGGTTTTCCTCCTAAATATTATCAGAACTGTTTTTTTATGCATTCACTCTCACCTTTCATATCCACCCAAGTGAACAGTTTACCAAACTCCCGTAGCCATTAGTGTGATTGTGATGGTAATTCAACATCAGCAAATTTGCTGTTGCTTCAACAATATTGTTGCAATGTTGATTAGTATTGGACTTGGGTCTCTGTGCACCTTGTGTAAATTGATGGTTATGAACTTTAATTCATCAGTGAACATTAGCCCTAAGGAATAAGTAAGTCAAGGGATATTAATTCTTTCAATTTAGCAACGCATATTTATTGGCATATTTATTGGCATATTTTGAGGTTTTTACAAGCGTATTGGGTCGTTTTTTTAACACATGAACTTCTGGGCGTTACGCGTAACTGAAAGCAGAAGTAAAATCCAATTAGGATCATTTGTAACAATATCAGCGTAGAAATAACTTTAACCAAGCTCGATAGCTGCAGTCGCTTAAGTGCGGCCAGTATACAGTATTCGGGAGATAGTAGGTTCGAACCCCACTGTCGGCAGCCCTGAAAATGGTTTTCCGTGATTTCCCATTTTCACACCAGGCTGTACCTTAATTAAGGCCACAGCCGCTTCCTTCCCACTCCTAGCCCTTTCCTGTCCCATCGTCGCCATAAGACCTATCTGTGTCGGTGCGACGTAAAGCAACTAGAAAAAAAAAATTCTGGGGGATTCATATGACCCTAATAATAATAATAATAATAATAATAATAATAATCGTATGGCCTCGGCTACAGAGTGCTGGAATTTCAATTTGACGCCATCTGGCTGTCTGCTCGTCAATTTCAACGTTCTGTTTTACTCTAGACCTACTAGATGCAGACATTGCATATGACATTGGAGCTGAAATAAAACTGATTGATATTAACCGGAACCATAGGGTAATAAACCCTGACCTGTTATGAAGATGTCAAATTATCGCACTAATAAGGAGCTATAGACAAACAAAAAATGGGACAAATGGTTACTTTCCAGAATCATGTTCCTGTGTATCCGTTATACTGTAGTATTAGTTTGGTGTATTAGGATATAAAAGTAACATAATAAAAGTTGTAGGTCAGGTTTTGGGAGGAACAATCATTTACCCCTTCTTCCTCTTAGCCACAGCTCACTCATTCTTTGAAAGGAACATTTCAGAAAACGTGGATCGCTCGTGAATTACCCATAGTGCTAAGCACACAAAGCATATGATGTCATGGTTGTTCTCTTTTTTAATTATAGATTAACATGTCATGTGTCACAACTAAAATAAAACCTTTCTATTTCTCCTTCATCTCATGTTCCATTGTTGTGGAATTCAACGCATTGTGGTTCCTCCATACACCCCATAAATGTTTGATGTTTGGTTTGTTGTCACTGCAGAGAAGAATCCTGTAATTTGTTACGGAAAGACTGCCTGTACAGAGAATGTTAATTGACAAGATTTTGGCAGAAGCAGCTACAGAACTAAAGGATCAATTGGTCAGTCATAATTAATAAATCTACTTGCTTAAATATAACCTTTTTGATGGTTGCAGGCCATAAATTCGTAGCCTGTCGGTGCTCTGACTCGTCAATACCTTTCATAATGGTAAGTGATTTGCCCTGTTCCATTGTAATTGTTCTAGCCTTACATTCCTTACTCGTTCTCCCATCCGCCCGTGCTGGGGGTGGTAGAGTAACACCCACGGTATCCCTTGCCCATCGTGGGAGGCGACTAAAAGAGAGTCGGTTGGTGACCACGTGGCCCTTAGCTGAGTCATGGCATTCCCTCTACTTGTGCCAGGCTCCTCATTTTCATCTATCCTGTCAGGCCTCACTTTGTCAAATCTTGTTCATTTCCGACCCCGATGTTATTAAGTCTTTCATTTTCACGCCCTTCGTGGCCCTTGTCTTTCTTTGGCTGATACCTTAATTTTTTGAAGTGTCAGGCCTCTTCCATTTTTTCACTAATGTTAATAGTGGATGGTTGCCTTGTTGTACTTCCTCTCAAAAGAATAATCACCACCACCATACTTCTCCCAGTAAATGAAATTTTGCTTTTAACATAAATATAACCAGCAAGAAGGAGTTTCCCTCTTCTGCCATCAGAATTAATAATTTCGGCATACATGCTGTGAACAGCAAGTTTCCAGACAAAGCGATTGTATTTGAGCGATTGTTTATTCGGAGAATTGTCCATTCGAGCTTATGCTCATTCAGATAATTAGATTCAGAGGGACTGAGCGAGTTGGCTAAGCAGTTAGTCGCACAGCTGTGAGCTTGCATTTGGGAGATTGTGGGTTCGAACCCCACTGTTGGCAGCTCTGAAGATGTCTTCCCATTTTCACACCAGGTAAAAGCTGGGGCTGTCTGTACCTTAAGGCCATGATCCCGTCCTTCCCACTCCTAGCCCTATCCTATTCCATTGTCGCCATAAGACTTATCTGTGTTGGTGTGACGTAAGCAAATTGTAAAAAGTTAATCTTCAGGGGATTCAATAGTGGATGTTGGGTGATAACGATTTTGATATATACCACACCATAAGGGCCCTTTCACACGGTCCACTTGCTTTCCACGCCACGTCACTCCACTCCACTTCTCAGACACTTGCTGTCCACTTCCGTCAACTTGCCGGCAACTTCTCGTCCCCACCTCATATTTGCGTCTCGGTTTGAATCTGGTCCATGGACGCGCACATTATCCTTGGGATTTTTATTCTTCCGAAAAGAAGGTTGAGGTTAAAGAACAGTACTAAGGTTCATTGGGACCATCCATTGAATTCATATCGCCTAGAACGAGGAACTCATCGTTCTTCTAGATGAACGTACCAATGATCTAAAAATGTTCCTTAATTACTTTCGTATGAGTGGGAATTTGTTTGAATTGTTGTCAATCCTTGAAGCAAGTTTACAGCGTCAGGACACCAACATGAGAAAATGTATTCCGCCGATATTTTGAAACAAAAACTTCAAACTTGTGACGCACACAATGTTGACCGTTTGAACGACTGATTTAGTGAGCTACCAGTATGGCCTTGCTACCTACACCTACCTTCTGTAAATAAGACTGGTAGTTCTCACGAATAAGATTGTTGTGGGGTTGTTGTTTTTTTTTTGTTTGTTTTGTTTTGTTTTTTACAAGTTGCTGTACGTCGCACCGACACAGATAGGTCTTATGGCGACGATGGGACAGGAAAGGGCTAGGAGTGGGAAGGAAGCGGCCGTGGCCTTAATTAGGGTACAGCCCCAGCATTTGCCTGATTTGAAAATGGGAAACCACGGAAAACTGTCTTCAGGGCTACCGACAGTTGGGTTCGAACCCACTATCTCCCGAATACTGTATAATGGCGCCACATAAGCGACTGCGGCTATCGTGTTCGGTCCAAATAAAAAAAAATGTTATTGTGCAATTTAATTGGAAGCAGTTCTTTTGAAATAAAGACTGCTAAAAAGCCTTGATTAATTATTTTTCAGTGACCCATGTTATTGTAATACCAATAATTGTTAACATATAACACATATAGCCTATTACTGTAGATATCAACTTCTCTCTCTTTGGTGGAGTTGTCCAGTTCGGCAGAAAGTGGAATCACTTCATGGGAAACTTCATTCCACATTTGAAGCCTTTTATTTTATTTTATTTTATTTTATTTTATTTGAATAGTCTGTCGTTCGTTAATCCCACTGACAAGGCCGATTTTGTATTTCTATTAACTTTTCAGTATCTATGAATGGAACCGACATTTTGAAACGAAATCTTCGAACTTGTAGCTCATATGTTGACTGTCTGAACGAGCTAATCTGATTCAGTGATGAGTGAGCTTCCGGCCGCCCAGTGTGGAAGACACTTCAGGCTGGTCGACAGCAGCCTGCTGTTGACAAGAGTGGACGGAGGTTGCGCCACACGAAGTGTCTCGTGTGAACGCTACCGGCCTTTTACCACACCTCTGGTGGAGTGGAGTGGTGTAGCAAGCAGTGGATCGTGTGAAAGGGCCCTAAAGGTTCCTCAAAACTAATTCTTATTCTGATGAAGAAAATGTACACTAGGATAAAGGAGGTCTATAAGATTTTCACCTGTTGATCAGCTAGAGACTGGCTTAAAAATTTACTCTGGAATACTCTCTACGACCTGTTGGTAGTTGCAATTTATATTGCTATTGCAAGTTATAAATTTCATATTGGGGTTTGTATTGAACTATGTATAATCTCATGAAAGAATTGTATCATAGAAGTCCACCTTTCCAATACAATTACCCCCTGTGGGTGGGGGGTGCAGACGAAGAATTCACCCATGGTATCCCCTGCATGTCGTAAGAGGCTACTAAAAGGGGCGACCACCCCCCTGTGGGTGGGGAACGCGCATGAATACACCCACGGTATCCCCTGCCTGTCGTAAGAGGCGACTAAAAGGGGTCCAAAGGGCTCTCAACTTGGGAGTGTGGGTTGGTGACCACAGGACCCTTAGCTGAGTCCTGGCATTGCTTCCACCTACTTGTGCCAGGTTCCTCACTTTCATCTATCCTGTCCGACCACCCTTGGCCAACTCTTGTTCTTTTCCGACCCGACTGTATTGAGCATTTGAGGCCTAGGGAGCCTTTCATTTTCACACCCTTCATGGCCCTTGCCTTTCTTCGTTTGTTACTTCATTTTTCGTAGTGACGGATCCCTTCTTTTTCCTTTTCTCTCTGTCTACCCCCTATGGGTGGGGGATGCAAACGAGAAACACACCCACGGTATCCCCTGCCTGTCGTGAGAGGCGACTGAAAGGGGTAACCAAGGGATGATTGTATTAGAACCAAGAAACTCCTTGTGATTATTACCACCACGCGGGGAACACCTGGGGTCGCTTTTCCCTGCACGTTGTACCACTATGTTAGGTACCAAATAGGTTTGTGACAAGTAGCAATCGAGAGCGCGACGGCTTTTACAGTACCTGTGATTAGTAGCACTATATGAGCGACACCATGGGATGACAGAACCCGTGGTTCTGGCTTGCCTATGGTTAGTACCCACTATATGAGAAACACCATGGGATAATACGAGTCACTTAGGTGATGAACACTGTAGGTTTGCGTTGCCTGTCAATGGCGCCGCAATGTGCGAAACACTAGGTCTGTAATACACGTGCGAATTTCATTACCTGTGAGTAGTACCGTAATGTGTGGAATACCGCGAGTCTACGCTACTCTTGATTAGTACCGAAACATGACAAATACCATGGTTCTACTTTTCTAGTGATAAATACCATTTTGAGGGGCCAATGACTTTAATTTTGGTCTCCTTTCGACTACAAGCATTATCGATTCATTATCGTGCAAGACGAAATGCTGGTTAATAGAGCAAACGCCTGAATAACCTTGCATGCGATATGTTTTTTGACATTTGTGACATGCTCTATTGGTGAAAAATATCTAATTCCCTACTACGTGGGAATTTAGAATTTTCCATACTATTGTTTTACGCCAGCTTCTGTGCATCTGAGGCACTGTGGGTCGGTTTCACTGATTGTTTTAAATTCATATCCATCCATTCATTCTTCGTCCTCACGTTTTGAATTGTGGTCAGTGGAGGATTTTGGGTTTTTAATTTGTCATATTATTTCGTCTCATTTTGTACCTTAGGGGCTGATGACCTAGATGTTAGGCCCCTTAAACAAGCATCAATCAATACACTTAGGGATTGATTAAAAATCAAAATCGAAGTTACATGTTAAAATAAGGGGACATGTTTTGCCTATAATATAATAGGCATCTTCATCCGTTTTGTCCTTAACATTAAAATAAAAGTGGTAGAGTAGACATTAAGCTAAACTTAAAATGCTACATAAACTGACTTATAGCATTAAAAGACCTATTACAAGAACACTTATTTAGATAAAATGAGCACTTGAGTGCGATTGACATTTCTGTTGTCATTATACCATCATAGTGGGTAAAATAATTATTTTGTTGGTAGAGTTTGACAGTATTTGAAAGCAATCATGTACACTTGTATATGTATTCCTAAAGTTTGCATCTTCTTAGGATAAAAAATGCTCTTGTTGATTAAGGTTGTGATTGTTGCAATTTAAAGTTGTGAACTTGTGAGTCATAGTAGCTGGGCTTTGTATGTATGCATCATGAAGACAGAGCAGCCCTAGATGGCTAGAGTGGAAGAGGGTACTTCAAGAGAAAGTTCTTCCTGTGGCTGGATTATTTTTAATGCAAAAGAAAGTCACATGGTGGGAGGATGGTCCACTTGTCGTCCTCACGTTGCTGCTGACAGCCTAGGTGCTGCAGGGTGGCTGCTAGACGCGCAGCCTTGGTCACGGCCATATCAACACACTGAACTAGAGAATGCAATAGATTTCTCACGTGGAATACTGCATGCCATTCTCCATCAGGACTTGAAGATGACAAAGGTCTGTGATGAATGGCTGCCCCGTGCGCAGAACCATGCTGACAGTTGCTGTATCTGTGCACTGCAGATTATTTGAGCAAATGGACGCTGTCAACGAGTCGTGGTTCTGGCGTGAGACTCTAGGAAAGGATTGCCAGTCCATCAACTGGAAACATGCTGGAAACCCTCCTCCCAAAAAGCCATGGCTGGGACTATTTTTGTCCTCGAGCAAATGGCAACTGTGTTCTGGGATCAGGAGGAGATTGGCCGTCCCCATAATGCGACCATCAAGAATGATCAGTTCTGCAGTTCACTGTGCCAACTCTGCTGACACATGAAGCTATGCTGCCATGGAAAACGGTGGCCACGGTGTTTTTGTCCAGCATAACAATGCCCGGCCACGTGGGAGTCAGCAGACCGTTGCAACCCTGGGTGCTCTAGAATATACAGTGCTGCCTCATCCACCATATTCACCAGTTTTCATCCCTAGCAACTACGCTTTGACACAATGACAAGAGGTCATATAGTTTGAGTTCACCTCCAACCTCATGCTTCAGACGGTTGTCCAGCAGTAGTACCTGTCGTCACATTCTGCTATGCACTACACACACCTTTCCACTCCGGCGGAGAGAGTGTACATTGAACTAGTGTACAATTTCTCCACTACCCCCCTCTCAACGCTACTAGGATTTCGGTCGGCGCACTGGCAGGCACTAATTTCTTCTTCCCCATCGTGCATATAGTCTTTTCTAAAATAAAAGTGATGTCCTGATGGTTTTTAGGGATGTGACACAGGTCGAAGATTGGTAGGGTGAGGAATCTGCAAGTGGTGGTAGCGGTGGTGGTGATTATTGTTTTAAGAGGATGTATAACTGGACAACCATCCTCTATTAACACTAATCAGAGAGAAAAATGGAAGGGATCCAACACTTCGAAAAATTAAGGTATCTGTCGAAGAAAGAAAAGGGCCACAAAGGGTATGAAAAATGAAACTCCCTATATGTAATATCGTCGGGGTCAGAAAAGAAGCAGAGTTGACCAAGGAAGGTCAGAGACGATAGATGAAGGTGGTGTGGTGATTATCGTTTTAAGAGGTAGCACAACTGGGCAACCATCCTCTATCAACACTAGTCAGAACTAGGGTTGGGCACTATGTCCCTGTTTCGGCACACTGTGCCGGTGCACGGTTATGTTCTGCTGTTCCGGAACACAGAGTGTCAATTGTTCTGAAACATTCTCAAGCGAGACAGTGACTCGCTGTCCCGTCAGAAGTGCCCCTATGCACTGTCCTTCTCTACTAGCTGACCGTATTACAGAACTATTTAAAATAGTTTTACTTGAGTCCGCCTTGTCAATACATCTTATAATGATAGAAAATTATTTATTTTACCATACGTTTCGGGAAATCATCCATTCCATTCGTTACTGGCTGTGTGCCGCCACTTGCTGGAGTGTTTCATGTTCTGTCACATCCTCTTTGTTCTGTGAGTTCCGTTGCACCGCCAACTGGCCTTCGGTACATGCGAACAACGTAATGTGTCCTGTTTTCTTTTCAATTGTTTTGTTAGTGTTTTCATTGAAGCCGAGTAATATAACCTTACGAAAGACTGTAAACTTTGAATAATGTTGCATCAGAGTCCTGTTCAGGACTTTTCTACTAGAATAAAACTGGACAGAGTGAAATGGACTTAATGTTCTATTTTGTCTGCAAAGGGATCTTCAACCGGCACAATGACAGACATTTCAAACTTAAACATCCCACAATTTTTATTTTGTGTTCTGCTTGTAGCCTATATTGTGTTTAAGTTTTATTTTCATGGTCTGCTTTTAATCTTCTGTTCTGCTTGTATATAGTGTTTAATTTTTATCTTCTTGCTTTGCTTGTATGGGTTAATTTTTATTTTCGTGTTCCGCTTGTATATTGTGTACGTAAATAGAATACTGATGAATGTTTCTTCAACTGTGCGAGAATATTTGTAATTGGTGACAATAACATTGTGACATTTGTAAACACATCTACTGCCATTGTAATTGTGACAGGTGTATTTCGCATTGAATGAAAACATTCTTATCCTAAAAACAACATTTAGACATGATATTTGAGTGCATATTTCAGAGTTCCGACTGCTTTTTCACATATTTAAAGAAAAAAAAAGATAATTTCATGTTGTTCCGTATTGAACTGTATCACACTTAGAAATAACAAATAACGTAGTTCATCCTATTCAATACAAATAAATAAGAAATGTAGTGTTACATTTCGGTTTCAACCCCAATCTGGGTCATCATCAGCCGAATAAAATGTAAAAACAATGCATAGGTAAATAAGAAATTAAAGAATGAGTCTTTCACAAAAACAGTTGAAGAGGGAAAATAAGATAATTGGGATTGGCACTGTGCGATTTTAAATCGTAAAATCTAGAAGAAGTAGGTCAGTCAATTATATGAAGTAAGGCGCAATCTTCTGAATAGTAGCACAACACACGCAAAGTTCGGCACTGTCTCAAAATGTTTATGAGAAGAGGTGAACAGTTAAGTGAGCCAGTATGCATATATTATCAGGCGCGAAGTCACAGCACAATTTAGTAAATATGAAGTCCCAAAATTGTGTAGAAGTCGAAGACGAGTCGCTTGATTGAAGCGAATTGCTAGCTCCTGAAGATCAGCGTAACACACTTTGTATAAGTGACTGGCCTTCTACTTCTAGATTTTACAATCTAAAATCGCACTGTGCCAATCCCCATTATCTTCTTTTGCCTCTTCAATTGTTTTTGTGAAGGACTAGTTCTTTAATTTCTTATTTTACCTATGCATTGTTTTTGCATTTTATTCGGCTGATGATAACCCAGATTGGGGTTGAAACCGGTACAGCTTCCGCTTATAATTAAATAGAAATTTAACACTACATTTCTTATTTATTTGTATTGAATAGGTTGAACTATGTTATTTGTTATTTCAGTTTAATTGCTTTTTCACATGCCGTGAAGTTTTATCCTGGCCCTAATTACTCACAATGCAGGCCGATACATTCAACTGGTAAAAATATCCGTGGATTAGTTACTTTTAAACACCTGTACTGCCATTGTGACCATGTTATGTGCATTTCATATTGAGGGGAAAATCTTAATCTAAAAGCAGCCTTTAAACGTTATTATTGGGCATGAATTTGTGTTCCGACTGTTCCCCGTACAGCTTTCTGCTGGCCATAACAATACAGCACGTCTGGTACAGCAGCACTTTCCTGCTGAAGCGGAGCATGTCGTGTTGCCTCATGAAGTTCTTTTTACTGCGCAGTTACAGTGCCGTGTGCCAGCACACTGTACCGAAACACTCCACCTCAAGCTCCTAATATTCTGGAACAACTGATTGTTCCGGTTTGCCCAACCCTAGTCAGAGCGGGGAGGAGGAATTGTAAAGGATCAGACGCTTCAAAATATGAAGGCATCGGCCAAAGAAAGACAAGGGCCACAAAGGGTGTGAAAGTGAAAGACTCCCTAGGCCTCGAATGCTCTAATACCATTGGGGTAGGAAAAGAACAAGAGTTGACCCATTTAAGTCAAGGAACCTGAGACTTAAATACTGTAACATTGGATAGTTGTCTCATCACGTTGAAATTTGTCTTGTGGTTATCTGTAACCAGTCAAACCAATAGTTTCAACCTGTTTGATGACTGACAGTGTTAGATTATACAGTTCAACACCAGACTCGCTCTTGAAAAAGAAATAGACAATAAAAGTTTGTAAGAGGTTGGTATGCCATAGATTGATAAGTATAATAAGCTATTGGCTTTTCCACTGCTTTCTATTCAAATGGACATACTTCCAGAACTGCCCACATTTCGACTAGGCTCCGCATCTGTTGATGTATCCATCATAGTCCTCGTACACTACACTTGTCCCTGTAACCATTTCTTCATCTGTTCTCTTCCATGTAGTCTTCACATGCCATCAAGTTTCTCACATCCTCGGAAGTATGTCTTCCTTGGTCTTCCTTTCTTTCCTAATATTTTACCTTCAGGGAAGTCATTATGTCTGAGAATATGACCCACAAGTTCTATCTTCCTTCTTTCCATATCGTTTATCAGTCTCCGTTGTTCATTGATTTCCTGTAGAACATCTCAGCTTTTCTTTCTTTTTTTCCAGCATGTCCTCATCATTTTCCTCCAAATCCACATTTCAATTGCTTCCTAGATATCTCTTTCCTTTTTTCCCATAGTCCAGCTCTCGCAACTGTAAAGTAGTACACTCCAGGCAAAGGACTTTACAAAAGCTTTTCTTGTTTTTAAACTTATATAGGTACTTGTTAAAAGACTTTTTATTTCAAAAGGCCTGTTTATCATGAGCTATTCTTCTGTTGATTTCCTTGGTGCATCTACTGTCTTCTGTTATGATGCTTCCTAAGTAACAGGAAGGTTGTACTTGTTCTATTTTGGAATTTTCTAATCTTATGTTTGTATTAACTTCCCTGCCATCGGTCATGTCTCTCATTGAACATCTGTTCCCTGAGGACATTACTAAGCTATTTTACCACTGCATGGCTTTCAGCTATTTCTTGTGGGGGTGGAATTTTTGCGAACAGACGAACAGGGTGGCTATGGCAAGTCCACTTTCTCCCGTAATGACTAATTCCTTTATGGAGCATTTTGAGGAGGAGGCTATTGCTTCAGCACCTGTCAAAGCTATGATTTGGTGGAGGTATGTTGATACAGTTGTGGTCTGGACAGAAGGTCCTGAGAAACTTCATCTATTTCGAAAGCACCTAATTCAGCAACATCATTTAATTAAATTCACTATGGAGATGGAGTCAGATGGATGCCTTCCTTTCTTGGATGTTCTGGTAAGAAAGAAACTGGACGGCTCCTTAGGACATACCCTCTATCGTGAGCCTACCCGCACAAATCGCTATCTTTATGCAGATTCTCACCTTCATCCAGCACAAAAACAAGGCATGCTCATGACACTCACCAAGAGGGTGATACGAATTTGTGAGCCGTCAAATATCCAATACGAGATAGACACCCTCAGAGTCATGTTCAAGGGTAATGGTTACAGCAATGTGCAGATTCATAGAGCCTTGCATTCCAGAGGGACAACCAAGCAAAGCTCACAGAAGGAAGAAGTGAAGGGAACTCCCTACCTGCCTTGCATTCACAACACCACAGATCAAATTGGCAAGGTCCTCCGTAAACACAATATTAAAACAGTGTTTGGCACCGTCACTAAAATTGCTCATAGTCTAGGTAAAACCAAGGACAAATTGCCCCCACTTTTACATCCTGGGGTATACGAAATTCCCTGTACTTGCAGCAAGGTATACGTTGCAGGTGATAAATATCATTGTTATCCGTATTGAAGATACTGAATGTAGGTACCTGATTTATGCCTTGAGGAGGTACTATGACTGATGATGCCCTCAATGAAGGGCAAAACATGTCTCAAATGGAATTAATAATAAATTCGTAAGTATTTAAAAAAAATGTATAATGTATTGAATAGGTGATACAACAAACCCTTTAGCATCCTACATAAGGTATACATTGGCCAAACATGCTGGTCAATTGGTACTCTTATCAAGGAACTTAAACAAAATATTCATCTCAACTAGCCAGACAAATCAGTAATAGCTGAGCATGCCTTATCCTCGGGTCATGATGTTGTGTTCCAAGATGCTAGAGCTCTTAACTACGCTAGACACTACAGGTCCAGGATTATACGGGAACAGATACACTGGCTATCAATTAAGTAATGCATGGTTGCCAGCCATTAATGATTTATGTAGGTAGTTCTCTTCCTTGTCCCTTCACTATTGTTATTTTGTTTTGGTGTTTTCCAAATTTGCACGTTCCTCATCACCACATGTTTCATTCCAGGCTTGAGTCAATGTCATAGTGTGTAGACCTGTTCGGTGACTCCCTCTGATTCTGTTGGTGCTGTCAGCTTCCGCTTCAAATGCGCTGTACCGTGCACGGTGAGCCATTTGGTGATGAATGAACTACCACTTCCACTTCTATCATTGTCTACAATTCTGTTTCTATGAGTCTTGACTTGACAGTTAACCGGAATTCAGACATTGGTGCCAAATTGTTACGAGTACCAACAACTGATTCCCAACACACAACACGAACGAAAATGTATATACTTGAATATAAGTCCAGAATCAATTATTCTTTGTAGCAAAATAAGATGAACAATAACATATAACATATTTAGGACCGAGCGAACTGATGAAGACTGCGGAAAGAACTGAGCACAATACAGTACACAGCTGATAGCACGTACTTACAGAAGGCAACAGGTCAACGACACTGGTACCCGGAACTAGAGTCTAACGTGCTCTATAGGAGCGATCGGCTGCCTGTGATTGGCTGTTTATTAATTAATTTAGCCTCCGCCAAAAGGCAGCGCCCAAATGTAAAGTCGAAACTCGTAAGAACTGAACTATAAATTCAAACTTAATTCTTGGAGAAGTCCCCTTTTGAACAGTCGAGATTTTCTTTTGCAGACACAGAGCAAAGTTCTCTGCAAAACTTAAAGAATTTCATCTTATTTTCTTGACACAGCATAGGCCCCAAAACCCTACATTATTTCTAAGTGCAGGCCGTGAAAGCATCAGTGGTATCATCCACCTTTGCTTCCTCTATTTCCAAATCAGTTTACAGCTTCTTTATTTTCTGACTGGCACTCCACAATTTCAATCTCAAACGGTTTTGTCATTGTCGGCTTCGAAACATCTGCTAGTTGAGCATCATAAGCATTGCTATCGTAAACACCCAATTCTGTTGATAAACTTAACCATAATAGGTATTTATTTGATCCTGTATTGAAATGTCTGAATCTATTAAAGAAACTATTTATTTATTTTATCATACATGTTTCAGGAAAAATATCCATTCCCTTCATCAATTTAGCCAACGGCCGTAGCCGTGTTGAAACACCGGATCCCGTGAGATCTCCGAAGTTAAGCAACATTGGGCGTGGTCAGGAGTTGGATGGGTTGCCACGCGCTGTTGGTGGGGGATAAGGGAATGGAGGAGCGGAAAGGAACTGGCCACCCTACCGCACGTAAACTCCGGCTCAGGAACACCTCTGCGGAGGTTCGGACCTGCCTTCGGGCTGAATAACCCTTACCTTACCTCATCAATTTCAATCATTAAAAATGTATTGACAAGGTGGACCCAACATAAACTATTTTAAATAGTTTCTTTCATAGAACACCTGATTATTCATCAAAATTCTTGTCTCTTCCCCTTCTTTTTCAGTGTTTTGTCGTATTTAATGTTTCTTTATTGGTCGCCACTCTGGTGTTGATTTTAATTTGGCATCTAATGCTCGGGATAACCTTTAAATGCAGAAGGACCAACATTTTCTTTCTATTTCCTTATTTTCACGGAATTAAATGCCTTTATTTTTCCCACTCTAGCTTTTGCAATATAGCATACAGCAATAAATCATTGGTACCTACAAGTGAAAAATTGTTCTGTACTGTAATTATGATTGCAAACTTTCATTTTATGAGTAGGCCATACATTGTATTAGCTGAATACAAAATATTCTACAATGTGTGGTTATTTTGCTGGGTCTTAATTCAATTAAAGTAAATATCATGTTGAATTAATCACAACCTTAAGTGGGCATAGAGTTGTAGATACACATGAATATATAACATTTTACATTTATTTACTACTTTACGTACTGGTACCTTTCAACATTTCCGGAATTATGCTAAATTATCATACATATCCCTCTGAAGATAACTAGCATGGCATTATTTGACACCAAAGCACCGGTCTCTCCAATAGGTTCCCTGGATCCTGCACACACAGAGAGATGACATCCTGCAGAAAGTGTTCGCTCAAAAGCGCTAGAAGCTTGGAGAGGTGTGTAGTGCATAGCAGAAGGCGGTGCACCCGTATTCCCCTGAAGAATGGATACTGTTGGAACAGCGACAAAGCTGCATAGATATTGGTGGGGAAATAATATACTATATGTAATATTTCAGTAAATGATTGCTATTGCTGTAAAGAAAAAACATTTAGTGTTGATAATTTTTTAAAGCCCCAAGTATTATCAATCCTTGGCATACAAAAGGGAAGAGTTAAAAGAGGCAGGGAAACAAAAGGTTTCATCAACTACACAGGCTGTTATCTGTTGAAATGTATGCATTTTCAGTCATTGATAAAGGTTTGAAGGCCGAGCTGAGTGGCTCAGACGATTGAGGCGCTGGTCTTCTGACCCCAACTTGGCAGGTTCGATCCTGGCTCAGTCCGGTGGTATTTGAAGGTCCTCAAATACGTCAGCCTCGTGTCAGTAGATTTACTGGCATGTAAAAGAACTCCTGCGGGAATTTTGGCACCTCGGCGTCTCCGAAAACCGAAAAAATAGTTAATGGATCGTAAAGCCAATAATATTATTATTAATTAAAGGTTTGAAAATCAAGCAAGTTGGCCGTGCAGTTAGGGTCGCATAACTGTGAGCTTACATTCGGGAGATAGTGGGTTCAAACTCCACTGTCGGCAGCCCTGAAGATGATTTTCTATGGTTTCCCATTTTCACACCAGGCAAATGCTGGGGCTGAAAAGGTCACAGCCGCTTCCTCCCAGTCCTAACCCATTTCTATCCCATTGTTGCCATAAGACCTATTTGTGTCTGTGCAATATAAGCAATTTCTTTTTATTGTTGAAAACATTTATTAGCAAATTAGGGGACCCCATAGTACGAAAAACTTTAAATTGAGAATTTTTCTCAATTGTGTTTTAAAGAAGTCAGCACCAATATTGGTGCTGACTTCTACCTGATTTTTGCCTTGAGGAGATAATTTGACTGATGATGCCCTCAATGAAGGGCGAAACATGTCTCAAGTGGAATCAATAATAAATTCCTAAATTGTAAATTTATTTGTATTGAATAGGTGACAAAACAAACCTTTAACATCCTATAAATCGTAATCTATGATCTTCATATCCATATTGACGGAACGACACAATTAGAAATAGGAAAGGATTTCCACCTATCAATACATTTATTGCACCTAATATGCTACAGTACTGGTTTCGACCCCCTATATAGGGTCATCTTCAGCTGAACAATACATTCACATATATATCATGAAGCTATGATTAAGATTACATTGTCTGACAACAAGCTTGCATATCAAGCGCAACTCAACCACAACAATAACATAACATCACTGCACAGTTACAGATGGGAAAGGAGCCATCACTTTGAACCCAATGCCACTCAAATTTTATGGACGTCACAGGACAACATGATTCAATTTTAACATATAGCAACAAGATTCAACACACAGCAGAGCTGGCTAAGTCCGGTTAGCCTAATTGTATCCATACGCCTGGCACTCTTTTTAAACTTGGAAAGTGTTTTATTCTACATATATACATGAAGACAAAATCTTTTATACATACGTGATAATTTTACGAGCAAATCATATCATTCAAGCTCCAAAAACATCAACTAAGTGTATAACTATGTAAATAAGACTTGAACACAGAAGTCAACCAATGAACTGAACAACATGCAAGATGCGAATGTTCATATGCATGAAGTGTTCCCACATATACTGTTTTTATCTTATATACTTATAAGTTAGTTTTAAGTAGAGATATATACTGCCTGCTGTCATTTCTTGATGGATACAGTACTTTTGCATCCATCTCTTGGCACAGGCCAGTTTAGCTTCCACTGAAGTCCCAGTCAACATCCATGGCTGTGACAATATGGAAGTTGCTGGGGTTTGGGTAGTGCCGAGTAATGACATTCAGAGCACGGCTAGTGCATCCGAGTGTTATGAAAGGTGCTGCTCATAGGGTCAGTCGTGCTGCAATAGTACTCTCTGACCCAGTGAGGAAAGCAATGGCAAACTACCTCACTCCTCATCTTGCCTAGTACGCCTCATTTTGGTGCTGCCCTTGGTTTTTGAGGTTTCCATATAACTGCATAACCTTTGGTGGTGCTATTTGAGGATCCAACCAGCCTCTGGGCTGATGACCTAACAGACACAGACAGTGTTTTATAAACTAATTTTAAGACCTAAAGCATATCATTATAGACATACAATTGCACATAGTGACATACACACCAGTTCCCGTTTTGACATTGGACGTGACCAAATATTTATCATATGGCATTCCCCAGACAATGTAATCTTAATCATAGCTTCATGATATATATGTGAATGTGTTGTTCAGCTGAAGTTGACCCTATGTAGGGGGTCGAAACCGGTACTGTAGCATAATAAGTGCAATAAATAAGTATTGATAGGTGGAAATCCTTTCCTATTTCTAATTGTAAACAGCCTAAAATCGCTTGTTTCTTTACTCTTTTCCTTTTTGATTTGAATCCTAGCCAAATTAACTTATTTACTTAATTCTTTCTGTAATGTGTTCAATACCCTCAGGCATTTTGTTATTTTTTTTTTTAATGTCCACACCAGATGTAGTTATAAGGGATTAAGTGAAACTCTGCATTGACTCACATTAGCGCTCATAGTGGTGCTTAAGTGAAACAGTGCATTGACTCGCATTAGCACTCATCATCATCATCATCATCATCATGTGTCCCACTCCAGTCGCCCGCGTGTGGTTAACAAGCCTCCTCCACTCCTTTCTGTCCTTCCACTACTTTTCCTGCTCTATTACTTCCGCCACATCCAATCCAGCTTTTGTAATATCCTTCCAAATCTGATCCATCCACCTCCTCGGTTTTCCAACTGGTCTCTTCCTCTTAACTTCTCTTTCCATTTCCTTTCGTGCTACCCATTCCTTTCCCATTCTTTTTACATGTCCAAACCATCTCATTCTTGCTTTCTGTATGTTCTGTACTAACGGTTCCATATTTAGGTCTTTTCTGATTTTAATATTTTGAATTCTATCTCTTCTTGTCTTTTTAACCAATGTTCTTAAAAATTTCATTTCTGCTGCTTGGATCATACTATATCGTCTCTTAGTTACCAGCATTTCTAGTCCATACGTTACAATTGGTATGAAATACTGTTTATATACTGTTAATTTCATTCTCTTGGGTACTTTGTCATCCCATAAAAGATCTCCTTGATAAAATGTTGTACATTTACTTAGCACTTATTGTGGTAGAAAAACGCAAACTGCTAATCTAATAGAATGGATAACGACGATTAAGATAAGGATTGTAATTTTTAGGAATAAATAAAGAATATATTCTCATACTTTATTATATTTGATTTACCTAAAAGTTGTAGCTCATATCCCTAGCATATTTTCAACGGACAATCCTCAATGTCATATTCATCTGTATCGGTTGATTATCAACAGCTGGTTATGTACTACTTAAGCGTACATGTTTCGCCTTATTTTAAGGGCTTCTTTAGTATTTTATGATGTCAGTGTACCTTAGTTAAGGCCACAGCTGCTCCCTCCCGGTCGTACCGCTTTCAAATCCCATCGCCAAAACATCTTACTGAGTAGGTGCGCGACTAGCAAGAAAAACAGTTTATAATTTATGGGGTTTATAAAAAAATCTGACACTGATGAAGCCCATGAAACAGGGTGAAACATACATACTAAAGTATTGTGCAGTATAATAAGTAGAATTGATGGTCTGTTTGAATATTAACGTTGATTTAATATTAGAAAGGGTGTTGGAAGAATTTTAGGTGGGTAAACAAACTCGTGTAATATCAAATTTTTGGGGCGTCAGCATCTCCAGAACCCTAAAAAATAGTTCTTGGGATGTAAACTAATTAATTTGCTGCTTCCATCACTCTGCATTACATTTTATTGTAAGCAATCACAGTCCTACATTTCAATACACACCCTACTTTTCACCGTATGTGAAGATAACGTGAACTATGAGTGAGATTAGATACCTTCTCAGTGGATTGATTCTCCCTGAATAATTGGTAGTTTTTCTTACAGTTGTTATATGTTGTACAAGGCCAGACTAGAATATCATTGTGCAGTTGTTGATGACAGCATTGATAAAGAGAGATACAGCAGCTTGTCGTTGCTCAGTATAGAAAACATGAACTTCACAGTAGATCTGTTATTGCATGTTCAAAATATGTTTGCACTCAGCCATGCCATGCCTGTTGCTCTGTCACCATGTACTGTATGCATTAAATCTATGACTACTTAGTTAGTTTGTCCTTGGTGACACTGTAGCATCACTAGCACCTTAACGATCAACGCACATTCCATTCTGAATTTGTTCTGTTTTCGTAGCGCTCACAGATTCTTGTCTACACTCCATCTTGACCTGTCGGTGATATGAGACTCATATGATGACTGTACCCGATCGACTGCTGGCCCCTGTAACAAACGCTAGTGCTGCTTTGGCCAAGTGCAATCCTATTTTCATTAAGTAAGGAATAGGGCCTGGATGTTTATGACTTAAAAATGTTAGAAATATGCAAGAATTTATGATCTAAAAGTATTAAAATAAATATGATAACATTTTTTGGTCACATTTTTGAAATCTTCAAAATCTAGCGCATTCATTAATAATAAGTAATAATATTCATTTTTATTATTATATTTTGAATTTATTTAATTACTCAGTCCAGAGGTAACTCTTGACTGTGCACAAAATGAAATAAATGTCACATTTTGTTGGGTGATCAGAAAGAATTACAATAGCAAATGACATACATTTTAAAGCTTTCAAATAGGAACGCTCTTCTATTTTCATGTAACACTGACTTGTAATGGGGAAAAGACCGCTCAACATCGCAGGATGTTATTGGGGCGTATTAAAAATGTCAGATCGTTAGAGTTCAATTGAGGCTCATCCTTCTGTCGCTTTCTACGCATCTGTCCCTTTCTATACAGCTTACCCTCCTAATTCACATAAATATATATTTCTAAGAAAGTTAATTGTAAAAAATTAGACTACAATTACAAGATGTGAAAAATACATCTTTGAGACAACTTCAAGCAGGTATATGAAAATGGAATAAAAATATCAAAGTATGACAAAAATATGAAAATTCATGGGGAAATATGGCCATAATATGAAAAATTACCAGAAAATGACAAACATTTTGAAAGCCGATGACTATATGACCCGTGGAAATGTGTCGTAAACATCCAGGCCCTAGTAATAATTCTCAGGCTATGGATTTCCTCTTTGTAATTCCCATCTTATGTAGTGAAATGAACTAATTTGTGTGTTTTTCTTTAGCCAACAGTTTCGTAATCTACCATGGACGGTCTACATATTGGTATCCTTGGTGCGGGCATTGTGGGTATGACGACGGCTCTGGAGCTTCAGCGTGAATTCCCAAAGGCCCACCTGACAATCATAGCAGATAGCTTCAACCAGAACACAACCAGTCATGGCGCAGCAGGAATTTTCCGCCCATCCACAAATTTCTGCGGCCCTACAGAGAAAGTGACAAGGTGGCTGTAGTAATCTTGTCATCACACTGCTAAAGTCTTGTGCTAAGTTACAAGAACATTCAGCTCTGTGGTGACAAAATGTACCTTATGTGTTTATCCTCCAGTCTATGTTGATGTAAATAATATAGCTTTAAATATGTGTGCAAGGAAGAATGGTTAGCCAGCATTTTCCAAAGATACAAACTAAGGCCTGGAATAGTGATGATAGTCTTTTGCATAAATGAAATGCATTGTATAATATTGTTGAAATTTTTTCTGAGAGCTGCACAGTTTGTAACCACAGCTCTGCTCATAATGCTGAAAATACTAGCAACTGCAGGGTATCAGCAATTCCATGTTGAACCTAGCGTTCGTATGTCACATTAGATACTTTTGGTTTGACACTATTTAAGTGACTTTCGAGGGCAAGTTTAAATTAAGGAAATGTAAAATCTCCTTTAAAGTAATTTCTGTAAAATATTTACCCAATCGCCTGGTAACATGTCCGTTAAGGCTAGAGACCATCATCAGTCATAATCATTAAAATAAAGGCGAGACATGAATTATCATGGATAAAATTGATGAAGCAAGCGTGTGTTGTTGATATTCAGAGCAAGGCAAGTAATGAGCTGAATGTTAAACACTCATCACGATCACACGTCGACACGTCTTGCATTCTTCAAATTGGAAGAAAACTTTGAGAACTTACACAAGACGTAACCGAATATCAACAGCACACACTTGCTTCATAAATTTTATGTATTCTAATTGCTGTCTCGCCTTAACTTTAATGAACCGCCAACCTTCGCTAGAAGATGGCACATTAAGAAGAAGATTACCTATGATCACAATGTTGGTCGGCAGGGTATTAGAGGTGGTGATAAACAATTTCTAATCTCTGAATTGCGAGCCATAAGCATGGATTTAATTCCAAAGCTCTCCCCAATGTTCATATGGAATGAGGACATATGACTTTCATCCTTTGGATGGGGTTGCTAAGCCTTGAACAGGGCCCTTGCTGTTATTAAACAGGAGTAGGCTATGTGCTGGCACTGTGTTTCAACCTCTCCCTGTGGGGTAAGCACGATAGATCTAATGGTAACATTGAATTTTTCACGCCCATACTTGTAGACATGATATAGGCTTTTGGGCTTGTACCCTGTCAAGAAAACAAGGAAAAACTTAACATTTAGGAGAGAACTGTGCTCCGCGTCTTCAGATTAGCAGGTTGGACACGAAACTATCACCTATTTGTACGGTGTCATAGCTGCAGTATGCCGAGGCGACATTTCTTAACTGCGCAACACAGATGTACTACATGTCTTTGACGCGTGTTTTCATTGCGCAGGTCATGTGGACGAAACTATTTACAAATTTGTGTGATGTCATTGGAGCTGCAGTAAGGCTTGTACTCGCTTTGAAGTGGAATAGTTTTTCTTCTCTGACGAATTACGTTGGGGGTCTTGTAAGCGAGATTTATTTTTTTCATTTTCTTTGTCCCAATAAGCCAGGGGGGTCTAATACAAAAGTAAATATGGTATTTATTTCTTCTACCACATTTGTCCCTGATTCGTCCATGTCCTCTGTTACTTCTCACGTACACACGGTTTGATAGAACATCTTAACCCTTTAACGCCGAAATTATTTTTTTCGTCCGTTTTCTTTGAAATTCGTCTAAATCACTTCAGGTCCATAGTATAACATAACTACAAAATTCACGGTTTCGTCGTTAGGTTCATATGATCACGCTAGGCGGATGTGTTAGCATTTCATTCTGTATAGCATTTCTTTAGTATTTATAGATTTTATGTATTGATATTGATAACTTATGAACAAAATACACTAAAATAAACTAAAGATGATAATTTATGAAGAATATACGTTACTTACAATATGTACATACATAAATAAAGCAATAAATGTCTCAAGATATTCGTAATATATTACATTCAAGTTATCTAATTCGTAGATATTACCGAATAGGAACAAATATAAGAACTGTATGCTTCACACTGTATGAAATAGGACAAAGCGTGGAACACAGAGTCCAACATTACATTTTGTGCACTCGGTGCGAACATTACTGGAGCATTCCTTTCCAGCACATCGTCGTCGATTGCAGGGCGCTACGAGGTGCCCAATCCCGTCAAGTCGTACATCGTCAGTGACACTACTCTGCTGGATACTGTATCTCGAGGTGATAAGGCGGCCTCTTCCTACTGGCGTTATTTTGAACTTGTGTAGATATGTTTGCACAATGTGGCGACGAAATTCTAGATGTGACAAATCATATCCAGACCTCCTTAGCAGTACCCATGAATTGTGAATGGATACGTCCAGGAGCCATGTGAATAGCGACCACCCCCATTTCTTTCCCCGTATGCCTACTCTGTAGTACGACACATTCTGGTCCATCCTATCTGTTCCTGCTGAAACGGGATCATAGTCTGCGCCTTGATATACGATCGTTGCTAGCGAGTACAATTTCTGCCTTACTTGAAAGCTGGCGACCTGTGAGGTTATCAACCAAACCACCAACATCTTCATCTCCTGAATCATCGTCAGAGTGAATATTAGCTTCCGGAGGTTCAATAAAAATGCTTTTAACCTCTCCAATTGGTTCGTCCGATTCAAGAATATCTAATACTTCTTGGAGCGTAATGTCCCTGTAAAAAGGGAAACAAGGTTTTGTAGCTGCATATATGTTAAGTCGCAATTTACTTAAATGTAGATTAGATGACCGTAAATTGAATAAAGTTGTCCTATGAAAATTGATGTATAACAGTAATAGTAACAGGCACCATCAAATACACGCACAGGGTGAATAGCTAACACAAGCGCCTAGCGTGATCATACGATCACGCAATGTTTTAAGTGCCCAGGGGAGTAATATTTACTGTTAAATGTAAATTAACTGCATCATAATGTGAACATAGATCACTCCCAAACTTGTTACGCATATTAGTTGTGTAATCTAAACATAAATATATGTGAAATATCAAACTTACTTGAAGCGTGCCATCATGATTCAGCTGATGTGACAATGACACGAAACGAAAGTGCGCCGAAACAATGAGTCGATATGTATCACGTAATAATATGCTCGCACAAAGTTGCCACATGCTTCTTGAATTGATCTACACAGTCAGCAGTCAATTCCAGCGCTATACAAAGCACTGAGAGCAATCTAAATGAAGGAATGCAGGCCGTGATCATATGGACACGCACGGCGTTAACGGGTTAATTGGAGATTAATATTGTTGTCAGCTCCCGCTTGGAATACTAGCACTGTGCCAGCATACAGCGAGCCACCTGGTGACGAATGAGCGTGCCATTACAGCTTCTTAAATTCAAACGCTCATTATTGTAGTAGTGTTCCTCGTGAACAGTCGAGATTTTGTTCTGAAGACGCGGAACAAAGTTCTCTGGGAAACATTAAGAGTTTCATCATGTTTTCTTGACACGGCATAAGCCCAAAAGCCCACATCATGTCTACAATAGATCTAATTGGTCGCGGTGTTGTGCGTACGAATTATTGAAATAATTTGGAAATTAGTAGGAATCATATCACTATGGCTGACATTTTCCACCACTTTTGGAAACAAGTCTTCATAAAGTAAATAACTAAACGATTCCTACTACTGTCAGTTGCTGAGTTCTTTGGCAGGGAAAGAGGGGCAGTCTGTATGCTTTTGTAAGCATGACTATGCACAGTTTGGAAGACATCATGCTGGAGTATGGTGTGTTGCTTGTAAACACCTAGACCATGTTTTCTATTTGAGCTGTACCATGCAACATCGCCGGTTTAGCTCTGCACACGGGCAGCAATTATGTGACTGACTCACCTGAAGCGACAATAAGTATTGTTTTCATGTTTCTTACTAAAGAGATATTCAACTAACAAGAAAAAAAACTGTTTTGGCACTAAGTGCTACCCTAGATCTTGCATAGGGCTATTTTAGGGTTTGTAATATCTCAATTTTGTATACAGTGTTCCTAATAATCAAGAGTGATCTGATTCTCTGTATATTTGTTTAAAAGGCAAAAGTAAATGATTGAAACAACAGCAAAAATATCTGTAAGGTCGTAGTCATCAGTGTCTAAAGGCAATACATTGTCTGTTGTGCTCTGTCTTCAGCTCCTAGTTTCATTTCATAGCAAGAACAATAATGAAGATACTGTGCCATGACTTAAAGGAACTTTTTCCTCTGTCATCCTTATCCCTTCTTCCCTGTGACTTTCCCTTCCAGCAGATTGGTTAGAAAGGTACTATGTTACAACGTGTGGCCAGTGAATTTCGCTCTTCTCTGTATCATTAGGATAAGTTTTATCTTCTGTTGAATTTCTTGCAGAATGTTCTTAACAATCCATTTAATCTGTAGCATTCATCTCCAGACCCATATCTCAAACGCTTTTAATCGTTTCCAGTCCTGATTCTGATTATTGGTAAATAGGATGCAGTCAATTTAATTTAAAATGTTATTGCAAAAATCTAAATCCGTTATTTAAAAAGGAAAGTTATTATAGATATTAAAGAAAATGCAACGCTGTTGCCGGGTATCGTAACACTACAATTAGAATGGGAAGGCAGTAACGTCAGTCACCTTTGTTCCCTAGCTCTCATTTCTGTTCCACGATCGAACTGTGGATGAACTACATCTTTACCACTTCAAGGAGCACTCATTGTACCATAGAGACTGGTTTATACATAATTTGAACTTCTTGCATCCAGCTCCTTCGCTGAATGCCTTCAGTTCACTGTGTACACCCAACCCATCCACCACGAGAGCACTCCACGTATTGTTAAGGTCAAGAAGGGTATTTGGCTGAAAATCGGGGGCATCTCCATATGCGCAACATAGTCCGCACCCACGACCCGACCGAGGTTTGGGAAAGGCGATAGAAGAAGTGGAATTTTGTGTACTTGTAACTCAGAACTACTTATCAGATATTTTTAAGTCTTCTTTGTTAATAATATTTTGCAAAACTTTCCATTTAACCCACTGAAGTCCCAATAAATGGTCACATTGTTGACTGGAATCAGATTTAATTTGTCCACCCGTAGTTTGAGCGCACCTGTCACTTGGAAACATGCATAAAATAAAAACTAATGCCATTGATGGTTCTTACCTCTTCTTTTGGGTCACTGGCTGCGCGTTTAGAAGAACCTCGGGCGGCACTTTCAGTCACTTTCTTTAATATTCTGCTTACTTCAGTAACTCACTGTTGCTATTACTCTCCTCGAACTCGGATGCGTTTTCCAAAACCCCATTATTGCCATAATCGCTATCTGAAGCGCTGTCTACAAGCGCTTGTTGACATTGCCACTAAACCGGTTCTACTGCATAATGAATACTGATGAAGATAAACTGTTATTTAGCAACTTCAATGTCACACAGAAATACAGACAGTACATGTCCCTAGTTCCTTACAGTGTGTATTGTTAGAAATGATATTGCAGAGGTAATCTAATATACGAAGATAAGCGAGGCACTGTGTTGTGAGCTGAGCTCATCATTTGATTCATGCGCCAAAACATTGTGCACATCCACAGCTAGTCATATGACTTGAGTGGGTTAAGAGGAAAATAATCAACAAATTTAGAACACTGACACCATAATGGATTTTTCTTACATTCACTCTGATACTTTTTAACAGAAAAAAAGTCTTTAACCCCACAACTGCCAATGCTAAATTCTGTAATGCAAGATTAAAATCCTGAGTACCTTAGTGCTTCAGAAAATCTTACCTTCTTTTCCCATTTCCAGCTTCCCAGGTCGGGTTGTGAATCAAGGACTTCCATCGCTCCCTGTCTCTCCACCACTCTTCTCCTTTAAGTTCATCTTCTGGTTTTCCTCCCTTCTTCTCTATGCACTCCCACACTGAATCTGTCCATCTGTTTTGGGGTCTTCCTCGTGTTTTTCTTTCCTGTTAACTTCTCTGAAAAAACTTTTAGAACTCTCGCTTCTCCCATTCTCATCCTTTCAAAGTTGGTAAATATTATCATTAATTCGCAAACTCTGTTCCGTTGAGGGTTGCCTCACACTCTAAACATATAAATGTTTTATCAACAGGTAGCATAACAAGCAAGGAAAAAGTGTTCCAGTAAGGATCTCAGTAACCACTGCTGCCACCACAGGAAGGCACACAGAATCACTTTTAGTGAACCTTGGCTCTTGCAGGGTTAAGATCAGAAAGAAATGTATGAAACTTTGATTATAATCACAAAAGTAAATGCACAATAAAACACTGCATAAATATATCTTTAAGGTACACCATTATTTATTATTTATTTATTATTTATTTTTCTTGTGCTAGAATAAAATGTTTTACTTTAGAAAGTTCTTCTGAAATTGACTCTTTCTTGTTCTAACATTGCATACCTGTTGCCAAGATCTATCGCAGTATCTCTATATACGCTGCAGCTTTGAAAGATCTCTGGTGATATTTGGTGTTTGCCCAATAATAATGGCATGTACCCTCTTGAGAGGCCTGGTGTAGGTCTTTCAAATTGAGACCTTATAGAGAACCTGCACGTCTATGAGGATAGGCCCTACCAGTCCCCGAGCCATCGGAATTAACCAATGGCATTAAAATCCCTAACCTGGCCAGGAATCTAACCTGTGAATTCGTGGACCGCTAACCATTTATCCATGGAGCCAGACAACAAAATTAATTATAAACAGAGACAAAGATCACCCAACAGTGTGTTTCAGTGCCCTCTAGAAGAGTAGAACGGAACATCAATATTGACATACAGATCAAAATTCCTGCTCACGGTAACTCACACTGTTAAATTATCATGGTGATGATTATTATTATTATTATTATTATTATTATTATTATTATAAGTCTCTCCAAAATTGACTTATACCGAGCGACTTGGCTATGCGGTTAGGGGCGCACAGCTGTCAGCTTGAATTCGGGACATAGTGGGATCAAATCCCACTGTCAGCAGTCCTGAAGATGGTTTTCCGTGGTTTCCCATTTTTACACCAGGCAAATGTTGGCACTGTACCTGGATGCTTCCTTCCCACTCCTAGCCCTTTCCTATTCCATCATCGCCATAAGGCCTATCTGTATCGGTGCAACGTAAAGCCAGTTATTAAAATAAATAAAAAACTGACATATCCAATCTTCAAGAAATTGTGTTCTTCCCTCTTTATGCTTAATGACTTTAATGTCAGATCATAGTGTTATCTGATAAGCAGTTAGCTTATTCTTGAGCAAAACATCTTCATTGGTCTTTTCTCCTTACACAGAGATGGTCTGTTTCTGCTGTAGCAACTTTGCTTCCAAACTGTTCGGCTTTATTACCATAGTGTTTTGAGGATACACGGTCAAGTCCTTTGTTCCATTTACCCGATATAAGTTGAAGAATTTCACGTCTGATGTGATCACATTGTTAACCCCTCAACTGGGTGAATAGCCTTTAGCGCAATGAACCAGTGGATAATTATTCAGCACAACTGATATTTGTGCTGTCATGCAAGGTAGCTGTCAGCAGATGAAATGAACTCACAGTATGTAATTTGAATGAGCGATTTAAATTAATTTGAAAATTTAAAAATATTTAAAGTAGAAGTGGCATTGTGATGATTTAATTGTAATGTGAAAGTTGTATTAATATTTTAGGCCTAATAAAAGACTGTGTATTTGTATATATTCATAATTAGGATACAGTATTTACTACTAGCTAAAGTACCGCTTCTTCATACGGATTTACAAGAAAGGATTAAATTAAGGTGGCCTGCAAGTATACATTTGTCTTACAACACGGTCTTGTAGATAATATTTACGACCTTTTCATTCGGTACATACATAGATTATGCCCACTCGACATGTAATGCTGGTCATTACTGAAGCTCTGGTCTCTAGGTCTGACCTCGCTACCATAAACTGGGGTTACTTTGTGACAGTTTTGAGGATTTCTTCAATATAATCGGAATATCATTATGTATTAAATTTTTCTATATTATCGTATGCTTCCCTCCTTTATTCATGTTTTGCAACAATGTTTATCGTATATTTGCATTTAATCACTCAATATTTCAAGAAGAACTTGTCACAATGTTACCCCGTTAGGTGGGGTTACTTTGTATACCATCATTTTACCATTGCAGTTCCACGTTTGGTGCAGATGTCACAAAGTTACCCCCACTAAGTGGTTACTTAAGACTTTGGCTAAATATAAAAGAAAACTTTACTTATAAGACCAAAGTAAATGGTCCGTTATTGGTCATTATAAATTTTCCAGCTAATTCATTCCTGGTTGCCAGCATTTTGCCCCGTGTGCTAAGTTGGGCTCATCAGGAATGAGTTAGCTGGAAAATTTAGTGTCCAATAACAGACCATTTATTTTGGTATTATAAATTTACTCATTCAGGACAAATATTTCAGGTTCCCTATGGGAATCAACATCTATATCAACTGTTTACTTTGCGCTGTGTTTTGTGAGTTTTGTAATGTCATAGGTTTCAAGTTTTCCACTTTGTATGGTTGGATTAATTTTACTCCATATTTTGTCAAGTGTGTACTAGATTTCATCCTTGATCTCTGGCCACTTCCCAGCGCTGTCCATTGCACTACCAACTTCACCTCACTTGCGTACTTTTGTTACGATTCCTGGATAGTACTTGCCTTTGAATATTATGATTACGTGTGTTCCACTAGTCTTATCATTGGATTCAAAGGTACGATTTTCAAGAATAGGATGCTCTTCAGAGTCAGAATTAGATTCATTTTCATGCAGTGAATTGTCTTTTGATTCAGTACAGATATCGTCATTTTTACTTGAATTCTCTGTTCGGGTGTCTTTCTGTGACAGTTCCTGTTAGTGCCACTACAGCTAAGAATCTCATTTGCAATGTCGAAATCTGAGGTTGTCATACCTCTTCCAGGTGGCACATCTATGCGTCTCCTCCTTATTCAGCCATTAGTTTTTTCTCACCTGTTTTGCGATTCAGGTGCTCAATGAAACTTACTTGCAGCTTGTTTCACAGTATCACCTTCTACATCCATTGCTCTATTTTGTACAAGTGCTTCAGCTCTTCTTCATGATTCGGAGGACAAATATCACATTTCCTGAATCAAGAACGTAGATTATTCAGACCATTTTCAACTAGTTCTCAATTAGATCTTATCTTATCAAGAGATTAACATTCTTGCTTCGGAATAGTGGAACATCGTTGCAGGTCCAAGGTTAGAGTAGATCGGGGGAAGATGCCATACTTAGTGTTTTGAGGACAAAAATGTACATAAAAATTGAGAGTTCGAATTAGACATAAAACAGTAATATTTTGCCGAGTTTTTTCTATATATAGGCCAGTTAGCTATGCCAATCATTAGTAATTGTACGTTTTAAACATTTATTTATGAAGGCATGTATTTAGTCATCTCACCCCGAGCATCGGGGTAAGATGGCAATTAAATCTGGATGAGTTTCGACTACTAGTTTTATGTCATTCTGGAGAAAAATCGTCTAAATTCAATTCTTAAAGCATATTTATTATGATTATCAAAAAATAAACACACAAAATTATAGTGTAACCACATTAAATCAGCTGTAAGGATGACTCTTGTATCAGAGTTCTTTAGCACAGTTATTGCACATGTTTTCTGAATCTGTACAGGTTTCATGTAACCATTTATCACAAACGATGCACCGAATCCACTCTACCTGTGGTCCATTTTTGTCATAATAATTGAGGGCACACTCAGCACAAAAGTCACTGTCATTCTCTGACCTGCTTAGTCTAACAGATTGACTCGTAGTGAATTTCTTTGTCTTACTTTTCCCTCATCGAGCTCTTGCATCTTCAATTCGATGTTGTTCTGTGAGAACTGCAGCTGATTTCTTTCTGCGCTTAGGTAACGGATCCAAGACAGGTATAGGAGAAATTGCTTCAAAGGATGTTCCTGGCATGGTTTCATTTGCAATTGCTGATTCCATTCGATCTTCAAGTCTGTTGCTGTCTTTCTCTGAGGGAATAGCACATCCTCTGCAATCTGAATAATCCCTTTCATTCCTGTCAGCCTCATTTGTCGAAACCAAATCGGACAGTTGAAACGCCTCATCTGGAATTCTTTCCGGGTTGTATGGGTACAAACCGCATGCTTCAAATCCAGACTGAGCAGTGGATGGGACTGCAGCCTTCTTCCACGCCTCCGTGAGGAAGATAGGGAACTGTGCTCTTGAGACTTTACGTCCAGGATGAGACAATGTCCAGTTGCGCATTGCCTTGTAAAAAGCCTGTTTTAAGGATTTGAAAACACACCTGTCAAGAGGTTGAAGAAAGTGGGTCGAGTGAGGTGGTAAACAAATCATGATCACATCGTTCCTTGCAGCGAGATCTAGCATGTCGGGATCAGTGCAATGCGAGGCGTGACCATCAAGAAAAAGGACCACTTTTCCTTGTTGTTTCCTGGGAATAAAGTGGTCTTTCAACCAGCTCATGAATATATCGGACGTGACATACCCGGATTTCTCATTCATGTACACAGTTGAACCATTTGGAAGACCGTCCTCCCATTCGGGTTTTTTTCTTTTACCTTTGAGAATGCATGCTGGAGGAATGAAGTTACCTTCAGCATTGCAGCAGGCTATAACTGTTATTGTTTCTCCTTTTTCTCCAGAAGTCACTTGGTACAAAGTGGGAGAACCTTTCTCTGCTATCACAGTGTCTGGCCTAGGATTCATCTGAAAACCGGTTTCATCCATATTATACAAGTGTCCGGGCTTATCCAGTAAATTGTTTGCTGACAACACATCCAGAATTAAAGAAAAATATTCTGCAATTGCTTCCCTATTCATTGCCATAGCCCGGTCAACAGAGAGACCTTGTGGCTTTTTCGTAACTAACGTTGGGAAACGTTTCAGAAAGGACTGTAGCCAATCCCAGCCTGCCATACCATTTTCTCGACGAAAACGGTGAGGAATTCCATTTCGTTCTGCAAACTGAAATGCCAGCTTCCGTAGATTTTCTCCAGTTGGGGGGAATCCAGAAATCTGCAGTTGTCTTATGTAGGTGACCAACTTCTTCTCGTTCTCTTCGCCAAGGCAACCTGTAAAATTATAAAAATTAATAATAATAATGAACAGAAGAGGTCTGATGGAGAAGCTAGAAGCTAAAGAAAGAAAAATCCTGAGAAAGATTCTTGGACCAATCAAAGAAAATGGTGAGTACAGGAGACGACACACCAGCGATCTATACCAGCATATGGAGAGGATAACGGACACGATTCGGAAAAGGAGGATTAATTTTTATGGCCATATAGCACGCATGAGCACACAGAGACAGACCAATAGGATATTTTCCTACTTTCTTAATAAGAAAACCAAGGGACCCTGGTTTATCGAAGTTGAAAAAGACCTTCAGGAAATAGGAATCACACTCGAAGACATCCAGAAACGTGCTCCTCTCCAGAAAAAGCTCCAGGGATACAAGAGGTTCCAAGAAAGGCCAAAGTTGAAAACAGGCAAGAAGTGGACTGATGAAAGAAAGGAGGCTCACAGAACGAGAATGCGTGAGTACTGGGGAAGAATTAAAGCTCAAGGATGCAAACGGTTGAAATAACGTGGTCCACAGCAGGCCGAAACGAAGAAAGAAAAAGAATAATAATAATAAATAAGTGAAGACATTTCGGAGCAAATGGGAGAGTACAGTTCGCGTATGGATACTTAATATGGTATAAGTTTACCTGAGAAGAGCATTTTTTAAATTTAAATTAAATTTCACGGTTAGGAACCAGTTGTCATTTTACTCCCGAAGGAGAGAAAACATCAAAATTAATCAGTAACTACTTACTTTGTGGGCCCATGGCATGCTTCTTTTCGTCGTTCTTCTCCAGACGTCGTTTAAGTGTTCTGTATGGGATTCCATAATCTTGGGAAGCTCTAAAACAATTCATCCCCCCGGTTCGGACGTGTTCCATGGCCATTTGCAGGCTCTCTTCGGACCACTGACCCCTGTTTGATGTCCTGATATACGTTCTTGGCATGTTCCTACGAAAAGAAACTGTTATATCAGAAGAATCAACTTCGGCATCTTACCCCGAAGAAAAAGTGGCATCTCTACCGAGAGTCGGGGTGAGATGCCACTTCCCGCAACGTGCACAGTATGGCAGCTTCAGAGCTAGTGAATTTAAAAACCTACACTGCAAAGTATGTACCTTGCCCAACATATACTAATATTTGCAAATCCTCCTTATTATATAGGCTGATAAGCACTTTAAAACAACTGTGCGTTATTAACAAGGCACCGCCTTAAGTTCTTACCTTGAATTTCTTGATAACAGAGCGGGAAAACAGTTCACACAGAGTCATACGTATTGGATTCAACGGCTAACTGAGGCCAACAAGCGCGAGACAAGTTGGTGTTGCGATCTGGTGGTTCCCGACGGAACTACGAAGCTATAGGCATCTCCCCCCGATAGGCATCTCCCCCCGATCCACTCTATAAATGTGGTTATAAATTATTACACCTTGAAATACTAGCACAAAAATTACAGCACCAGCCGACACAAGGCCACACAGAATTCCTAGCTTGAACTCTGCTAATCTGCATCATACAGAACATTTGGCTGCAGGTGCAATTTTCACCCGATGTGAGTCGGAGTGAGCAGTACTAAAGCCTTCTGTGTAATGCCATTTCTTCATGGATGTAGCACCGGCCGGAGTGAAGTGAAGTCTGTCTCATACATGGGTGTGACAATATGGAAGCTGCTGGGGTGTGCCATGACCAGTGTGTCTGGTTGTTATGAAAGGTGTTGCTCATAGGGTCAATCGTGCTGCAATATCACTTTCTGGCCCAGTGAGGAAAGCAGTGGTAAACTACCTCACTTCTCGTCTTGCCTAGTACGCCTCATTTTAGTGCCACCTTCAGTTTCTCTCCAACCACATAGCCTTTGGTGGTGCTGTTTGAGGGTCCAACCAGCCTTTGTGTTGAGGACTAGATAAATGTATAATATACAGGAAACTGTTTCAATAACATGCCAATAGATTGCAGAAGAGATTAAAAATAGACAGATGTCATGCATTTAAGCATACAGTAGACCTGTGTTATCCGGAACACTGTTTTACAGATGTGCCATGCCAACTCCCCAAATTTAAGCGGGAGACTCCCTATTTTTGGTCCTTCCTCCCTCTCTCCTGATCGCGGAGACTCCCGATTTTGAGAACAGATTTGGTATTCCTGTATTTGTTTTGAAAATCCCAGGTTTTTCCTCATTCTTTAATGGGAGATTAAGAGCCCTATGCTTATAATGTTAAATTTACCATATTGATAACCCATTTTCTCATAAACTATTTCAGGTAGAGACTTGAAATTTTTACTGAAGGTTATTGAGCACTTATAATGTACACTGATCTACACTCAATATGATAGCTTACTTGGGGAATGTGTTTCAATTTATTTTTTTAAATTACTTTTTTTTTTTTTTTTGCCAAAATTTTGGAACATTTATTAACATAACTCCCAAAATATAAAAGCAATTTACATGAGTGTAGATCCATTGTACTAATAGATGTTACTTAGCTATATATGAAGATTTCAAGTGTCTATCTGTTATAGTTACTGAGATAATGGGTCATTTGTACAAGAAAAATATGTTTTTCAGAAATTAGGATTTAAAACATACACACATGATTATTGTAATAAATGTTCATACAATTACTATAAGCACCCTGCTCCATAGTCCGGATCCTGTTCCTTATCTTCCACACCCAGTTTATTGTTTCTTCTTTCTCTCCTAGCTCTTTTGGTCATATTCTGAGCTGCAATTTCTGCCTTTTGTATCCGTAATCGATCCAGTTCTTCGAAACATCTGACAGTACTTTTACCTCTTCTAACACCAAGTTCCTGTAGGACTTTATTATGCCATTTCTTGAACACTCCCTTGGTTTAGTCATTGTTGTAGGATATACGAATATAAGTAACATGAATATTTCACACCACAACCAAATAATATTGAAAGTAAAAATACTGAGAAGATACACACTCATTACAACAAATATAAAAAAATATCCTCCATTACTGTTTTGGCAATCCTGCCAACCTAAAATGAATATACCATGTCACCTGTTTTGGCAATCCTGCCAACCTAAAATAAATGAATATACCATGTCTCCACCTTCTACATAAAATACTTTCTGAGACAAGTTTTAGAAAAAAAGTGTTGCAGTATGGTGTGCCTCACAGATAAAAATGAAAGAATGTAAGCCATATTTAAATATTATTTTAAAAATACTTAGAACCATCATAATTTAACAAATGATACAACAAAATGAGCAAAAAAGACCCTGCTACAACTTGAGGCAAAAAAAAAAAAAAAAAGAAAACGTCATATTTTCACCAAAAGAGCTTTTAATCTCCCCTTAAGTTGCTGGAGAAAATTGATGTTTAGTGGGCAGTGGCAAGACAGACGCAATCAGCTGGTGCTGGTCTTAAATGACAGAATCTCTGACGTAACACTTTTTATTTTATCGTTTCCACTGCCCCCTTCTTACCGGGCATAGCTCAGCTGGAGAACGAGTGTCCCGAGGGTGGACCGTTCGTTGTCTGGCTTTACTTAATTTCGAAGGCAGGGTAAGAGACAAGGACCAGCGACAATAACACAAGAATATAAAACAACAGGTTCTGACATTTATTATAAACTAACACATTTAACAATAACAAATTTAATTAACAATCTTGATGAGAAATTAAATTTTTCTTCTCTGCCAGTTCCTCTTAACTGCATATAATCTCCACTATTCTCGGTCTACAATGTTTCTGTAAGTATACATAACGTTCATTAGCCTACTTCTGGCTCAACGAAATAATAACAAAATAAAATTTTTATAGGAGGACCAATAATGATATTATTCTTTATAAGTTAAAAATAAATTGAAAATTGTCGGATTCCTATTTATCTTGAATGTCGAATTACCAGATTTACTCATTCCAACATTTATTTCAAATAAATCCTTCCTTCTTTAATCGTGCTGAATAAAGCGTTACCTCAATAAAATTGAAAATTAATTAAACCAAAATCTTATCAAAAATATTACTCAAAATGTCTCCATTGGACTTAAATTCTGCACCATTGTGCCTGTACAATAATTATTCCTCTTAATCTTCCTCTAATATTTCGTCTGACAAACGTAAAGTTAATCTTTGCTATTTGACACTTCTAAAGAAATTTTTTAACATCGTAGGCTTTACAAAATTAAATAGTGAACCAAGTCCACGGAAATGATCCTTATTCATTGCCGTGTGATACTCTGAACCTCACTTTACTTAAATACCAAATAAAATCCACTAAAGATTTAAATTTCAAAAAGTTATGCCAACACAAACGACGCTGACAATCAGGTCTCAACGTGACGAACACGTGGTCTGGTCAAAATCATGGTCAAAGAAATTATCACAATGCATTGAAATAATATCAATCACACACACAGCATTCACACTAAGGCACACGAGAATTATTTACACTATTTACAACAAATTCTAGCCTTTGAATATTAATCTTTGATTTTTAGTCCTAATATTTGAAATTTCTCGATGACGGTATCGGGCAAAGAAAAATATTTTACGTCGCTCAGGAATGTGATGAAGTCTGGATAATCACTTAATTAAAGATGAAATTAACAATGTTGATCATGATAATATCGGCAGTAGATGTCTGAAGAAATTTGCCGACTACAAAAATGCGCATAGGACAGGTCAAATATAAGTATTCGCCTTCATGGTTCATGAGTCACAATATTATTACTCAACTCCACGTCTATCAATTAACACGTGCTCCATTTGAAGAAATTACGTTTAACAACACGTATTCTCCAAAATAAGACTCAATAAATGGATTCACAAGTCAATAACACACAGTAAATAATCCATCCTCAATAAAATATAATAAATGATCCGACGAGAATCTGCCATATTCCAGGCTCATATTCATCCTAATTGACCACACATTAACATCCTACACACAAGATCAAGCAATATTTAAACTCATGACCCTTATTCATTTATTTAACCCGAGATGAAAATTCATTATTATTATTATTATTATTATTATTATTATTATTATTATTAGATGTGCGAGATCTAAAATTCGCGGAAATTGGGATTTGACAATATGTCAGATGACACTAACACGCCTTAAATCACACATGAAGAAACTCTTACATAGAAATCCGGCGTAACAACATGCCATAAATCTGTCCCACACGACTTTTAAAAAAATTTCTAAAATTAAATTGTTAATTATCGGTGAGGACAATGAAATGGGACAGCTAGAATAATCGTAGAAGACACACACACGTTCTAGCTAAACTAAGAGATAAATAATCATCCACATTCACAAATTACAAAACTACCATCTCCCATGTGAAAGAAGAGTGAAAATATTCAAATCTACTGCAAGACTAGAAGAAATATTACCACTAATGAATAAGAAAGCATTATTTCTACAAAGATGAACAGATAAACATTAGTAAAGTGTACTTAAATGAATGATGGAACTGGATCTTCGCGGATGGTCTGGAACATGTGGTGAGTTATCTGTCCGGGGTCGCTATCTCCCCATGCCGGAGATTGCCTACATTTTTAGCAGATCATTGTAGCCACCGTGTTCCAAGTAGAGTTGCGGCAGGCTCCCTCTTCACAATGTAACAGCATCTTGAGACACTCGTTCCAACACGTGGCGATTTTCTTCTTTCTTCTCATGGAGTAGAGGCTGAAACTAACACAGTTTTAAGATATGCTCCACACACACGCGATGAAATTAATGATGGAAAAATACGTAACTTGTGTTAAAGAAATCTGCCAGCTCGTTGATCCAATTATAAGCAAAGAGTGGCTGGTTTTACTGTCAGATAATTAATTTAAGAAGTAACCATCTCGGAGTGGACAGTAAATATCACGTCTAAGTCCGCAGCATAAGAACATGCCAAAGAATCGAAGAGCAGAGAGAGTTTCTTCTGGAAACACGGGTTTTTATGCATATCCAGGGAAAGGGGTGTGGTACTATAATTGTCCGTAATTGGTCGACGTCTAGTGTTCAATTCTCAAAAGTACTTCTGCCCGAGATTTGACATGTGCTGTCCGCGTGTCCAGGCGACCTTGGCCTGCTCCCTCAGTGTGTCACGTGGGCCAGCTGATATATCCGCACAGAAAAAATCAGTACATTTCTCCCCTGCCAATAAGACTGGTTTTGAACTGTTGGAGCTGTCCCCGTTATGCAGGCTGGAGAATATTGCTCGCACTAATGAAATAAAATCTCACACACGCAAATACAATAAATGCTTATTGTATGCCAAATTTGAAGGGGACAGCACATAGCAGTGTCGACTGTGAGAATACTTTTTAGCATATTCACAAGGACAAAATTCAATTGAGATCAAAGCTTCCCGAAAAAGAATTGTGGAAAAAAAGTTGAACCTTAAAACCCATTCAGCAAGGAGAGTGCTTTGAGCATAAATCTAGTTCAGAAATTTATGAAGAGGCCTAAGGCAGTTTCAGTGAAGGGTCATGTATTCTAAGGCTCATATACATGCAGTATTTCAGTACTTATGAATTAATAAGAGAAATTAATTGAGTAGTATAATGTGTTAAATATTCTTCAAAGACGCCAACAATGATGTGTGGGGATATGCCGCAAAAATCATCTGACATTTTACTTTTGAAAGTTGGCACAAATGCATTTTACCAAAAACAAATATTTTCAGTAAGAACGAATTAAAGGAACATTATATATTGCAACCATGTGGATGAGCGCAGAATGCTTAGACTGCCTTCTTCCCTCCTCTGTTACCAACTCAGTTTATTTTATTTTTCATTGGTTCCATTGTATGCTATGTTAAATTATCACAAAGGGGGTGAGTGACGGAATGCTTGGATTCTGACATTCACTCCCTGCTTCCCTTATCTATTGTGAATGCAGTCTGTTTTTGGCTCTTTCATTAGTTCCATTGTTCGCTGTGTTAAGTTATGACAGAGGGGATGCATAACGGAATGTGTGGACTCCAGTCTTGACTGCCTCCTCCCCTTCTGTGTTACAACTCAGGTTGTGATGTGACAAATCAAATGCTTCTGACGTTCTGCTGATGAAACGGTGCTGTGACATAGCGGCTAGAAAACAATCTGAAAAGAAAAAACAAACGAATGAAGACTTTTTTTAAAAAAATAGTGTAATATGTAGAGTGTATGCACAATTACTACCCAAAGTTTTCATTAACCAAAACCACCTCCCCCCCCCCTTTTTTTTTTTTTGTTAACATAGGTTCTACTGTAGTTCTGGTCTGGTATAGGGAAATATATTCTTATTTGTATACAAATAAAATGGACTACACTGAATCCTGAGGTGGGCTGAGTGGCTCAGTCCAGTGGTATTTGAAAGGCTCAAATACGTCAGCCTCGTGTCAGTAGATTTACTGGCACGTAAAAGAACCCCCTGCGGGACTAAGTCCCGACACCTCAGCGTCTCAGAAAATCGTAAAAGTAGTTAGTGAATCCTGGTAGTCGTGTGATAGTGGAAAATTCAAGAGAAAAATGTAAATATTTTGGGAGACATTAAGTGGGTCTGCAGTCTTTTATAAAATGATCTGTCCGATAGATATTTCATTACCTGTTTATTTTGTTACATTTCGAATTCTCATAAAATGGTTGTTTCTGCTAGTTGGGAAAAAAATTAGATACTCTTGACCACTAAGGTACCGAGTATAGAGCTGATAATGTGGTACTTCAATGAGGAGGTGCCGGACAATTCAGAAATGCTCCCTTTGTGACAACAAAGGAATAAATATTATAAATATTCTGTAGAATTACACAAGAAGAAATTCTGATGTGATGAATTCAGTGTAGAGTTGGAGAATTTTTATCTTAGCTTGCATTCTGATGAATGTAACATTTTATATCTGTGCAGAATGAGATAACGGAATATACACATCCTCTACAGAATGTGCTCAGGTTCAAAATTATGAACCTATCCAGCAATTTCTAGAATTATAATTTAAACACTAATTCAAAACATATTAGACTTATGTTGAATTATTGTAATATACAGTACATACCATATTTCTCCAAATCCAAGACGACCCCCACTTTTTCCTTCAAAAAAATTTAATTTGTAAAATCACATGAATGCATTTTTAGACTATCTTTGTATTCACGCCAACATCGAACATTGGCTTTGGTTATGCCCTTTATTTTTTTTTTTTTTTTGCAGCTGCGCAATTATTCTTTATTTCTGCAGGTTTAATAACCATTAACTTAAAATTGCCATCATGATATCAGAAAGAACCCATTGAAGATTTGCCAGCAGTACCTGTTCCACACGTCTCTACAATATGATCCGTCACGAAATATTCCTGTTGCCTATAAAAATTTTACTAAGCGTCAGCTATAGTAGATACGTTATAACTCTGCCACTGAGTAGCCGTGGCCTTTCTAAGACTTTGAGGGCTCGCACATTTTGATGCCATTCTGCGGGTTTGAGTCTAATAGAATGTCATTCTCTCTTCACTATTTCCCAAGATCCAGAGACGTCACACACAGGCACTGTACAACCGGTTGCTGCAGATATAGATGTATAATAAAAAGGCGGACATTGATTGTCAACTAGTTTTGTGTGTGGGGGGGGGGGGGGGGGTTTGAAAAGAAGCAGTTTGGTTACTGTGGTAGCTGCCAGTGGTGTTCATTACTGTTAGGTCGCAAATCCAAGAACACCCTGCATTTTTTACTTCAGATTCTAAGAACAAAACGCTGTCTTGGATTCGGAGAAATACGGTATATATCAATGTGATTTTCTGCCATGATACGAAATGATGGTCCAACATCTGTATTTTTCACTTCACAACATAATCACTTAATCTCCAAAGTTAAGTTTTGAAAAAATTAATATTCCATCATTAAACTCTTAAAAAATGATAATACCAATAAAATGAAAACAATAATGCCATCCACTATTTTAAGTGATAAATTAAAGCAGATTACATTTCACCCGCGAGCAGGACAAGGTGGGCACTGGAGATCAGGTTGGCCGGTTAAGAGGATGTCCACTATGTGAGACATATGAGACAAGTGGTCCCAGAGTTGATCAAGCACTGTCCCAGTATTTTAGGAATTGAGAAATGCTACAAGGGGGGACGTCACACTGTGGATATCAACTGAACGGAACAAATCAAGTCGTGTATACGTTGACGGATTGTGTTTGTCCTATTTCTTAGTCTTTTATTATGTTTGCCTCTTCCATTTTTCTGTCTTTATCTGGCTTACTTCTTATCCTACAACCCCCTTGTCAAGATAGCCTGCTAGTAAGCAGGGGCTGAGACGAGATGACGAACACCTGCCCTACTTTCTTCTTCACTCCTCCCACACTGGCCTGTCCTATTATGTCTTCCTCTCTATAGACTGTATATGACTTGAAAGTGTAATTGATGTAGCCTAATTCTGAACTTCAGAGAATGAAATATCACAAGCTCATTACTTATTAGTTTTATGTGAAGTTTACCATCCTGTATAATGTTCATAAAAGTACTCTGATAAAGGCTGAGTTTTTAAATCTCCTTCCTAGACTGTCTGTATATTCCTAGAATTTTACTAAACAAGGGTTGTTTAATTTATGTGTACATTATAAGTGAGTGGAACCTGACATTGGGATCCACTCCTACTCAAATCATATTGTTAATTTTTGCATTCCATGTGATATTTAGATGGTAGACGGTCTGAAATACGTAATTAATTTGGAAGGTGCTGGCATGGGATCAGATTTTACTTGCACCACATTACAATGATGCATATTTATTTTTTTATTATTATTATTATTATTATTATTATTATTATTAAGCATGTTCCATATCCTTGCCCATAGTGAATCAGCCCATTATTGATATTCAGTTGTTTTTTTTTTTTTTTTTTCTATTTTAGAATTCCTTTTGTTATCTAGTTTCACAGTTTTGTTACAGTATATTTTAGTATCACAGCAGAAATGGAAAGTAGCAACGTTCGTTATTGCGTGAACTGTTCTACAATGTGGATGAAACTTGGGCGCTCAATGAGGAGTTGGTGCGTTCCATTTCTGTACACCTCAATGCTTTCAGAACAGAATGTGTATCTATTGAAAATAAATTAAATAAAAGCAAGATATATATGCACCTGTATATGTATTCTCAGTTTCTGGAGTGTTTTTGTTTATAATTTGTGAACCATCTTCAGACTTTGTTAAAGCCTATCACTTTGAAGAATATTTTCTGTGCAGATTCGATTGTTTGAGTCTTGATGATCCAGTGCACTGTATTACATAAGCTGCTGGTAATTTGTTGCCTCTGTGTCTTAATTTTGGCTGATTGCAGTAGTCTTTTTGTTTCTCTTCAAAAGTATGGGTGAATGTGATGGTGGTTATTGTTTTAAGTGGAAGTACAACTCCGCAACAGTCTAATCACAGGAATAAAATGGAAGAGTTCTGATGAGAGCGTTGGATTCAGGAGGTCAAATGGACTGTATCGCAATTGACCTAAGGCATTTGATAGGGTAGAACGTGGGAGACTACTGGCAAAAATGAGTGTAATTGGACTAGACAAAAGAGTGACTGAATGGGTCGCTATGTCCAGAAAATAGATCTCAGAGAACTAGAGTAGGCAAAGCTTTATCCGACCCTGTAATAATTAAGAGAGGACTTCCTCAAGGAAGTATTATTGGACATTTATGTTTTCTTATATATATGTATGAATGACTAGTTGATGTATCCGTATTTCGCTATGGAATTATACATTGTATCCAGAATTCTAGGTTAGGTAGTGTACATGTTGTGAGTAAGATTGTGTTAAATTGCATAGCTTTTAACGTTACCCTCGAAACGCGACAGGGAAGTCACCATTTATGTGAAGACTGGGTTAGGGAATTTCCATTGTAATGCTAGGCCCTCTTGCCTACCATCAGTCACAATCAAATTGCACAATTTTCATTATAATGGCAGACTCTCACTCTCCACCTGCCTGCTTACATCCTCAGAAAGACTGCCTTAGTGGTTTTCCCACCTGAAATCAACATAGATCATTACAATGACACCAGTAGGAACGTCGCAATTAAAAGTAATGCTGTCGTATGAAATACTCGATCAAATGAAAAACCTCACATTTTCTCATTTTTAACAAACAGTAGTACGCTGCCGATCTAATAGTCCAAAGTTCCAGAGCTGGAATGACCAGGCCGTAGACAGCTGTGAACACATTTATTTTCTGGGGGGGGGAGTGGAGAGTCCCACTCATCTGTTTCCTAGGAGTACCCGATGAGTTGGAAAATCTCAGTTCACTACACTGGCGGGGAGGAGAAACGCTAATTTGGAATAAAGTTAATGTAGAATTTAATAAAAATGAAGATGAAGAAGCTCTTCTAGAGAAATGGCTCATTTCAGGGTTGAATTCTGAGTCATTTAATGAACTGCGATGCTATAATTTGGAATAGGCCGAAATTGTAATTCTAGACCAGTTCGTAACTGAGCTTCTGCCATTATTCCGTTAATTGTGCACACTGATCAATTCAAACAGCGCATCAGAGTAAGAGGAATGGTATGCTAGAGAAGAAAGTTATCTAACTCTCCTGTTATTTTTTGCCAATATTCAGGCAGGCTGTTATACTCGCTACACAACAGTAATTCCATCTATCGGAGATGAGTGGCAGCATAAGAGACAAAGAACATCACAACAGTGGTCACCGTAATGTCATTGTTGATCAGTTTTATGAACTTTCGATATATTGTAGGCCTTCACATTTAGTTTTCTTCCGACTGAAGTATCATTCTTATCATAGTCGGTACAGTAAAAAAATAAAAATTATCGGATTTGTATTCTCTAAATTCTGTTACGTAGCGCTTTTCGATACGACCAATAACATAGGTATTAAAAAATTAAATTTTAGGCACCTACCACTAAACTACCATTTCATCCAGGGTGAATTAAATTGTTTATAGCTTAAACTGTAGTTTATTGTTTCCTGACTCTATATACCGATTTTCATTCAATTCAATTTTTTGTGGCTCAACATTGATATGCACTTAGCAACAAAAATACAAATTCATGAATATCTGTGTTATCATAGCCAGTACGGTAAAAATGTATAAGACATAAATGGTCGGAAATTTAATTTTATATAACTTTAGTTATGCAGTATTTATAATACTAATATAATGGTCCGTTATTGGACATTATAAATTTTCCAGCTAACTCATTCTTGGTTGCCTGCGTTTCGCCCTCTTGCTAAGTTGGGCTCATCATTGGTACTTAGCACACCTACCAAGACGCCATAGGCTACTTGAAGCCACCAGCAGTGCCACTGCACTAGTGATGCAAATTCCAGTGCCTTTGCTGGCACTGGTGTGTTCAGTGCCAGTACCAAGCACGCCACCGTGCCAAAACACCAGTGCCACGATGACTACTTATTCATTGGACTCGTATAAAAACGTTTATGCTTCATGTATTGACAAAAAAGGAACTACACATAGATATACCGTAATTTACATTAATATTTACATGCTAAATACTACAAAATAACCCTCAAATAAGTTTTCCACTCACATTCAAGAACAGTATTTTTTTCACTTTATTCGCTGGCAGTCTGTTTCGTCTGTTGGTCAAAATTTACATGCAAAATACTACAAAATAACCCTCAAATAAATTTTCCATTCACATTCAAGAACAGTATTTTTTTCAATTCATTCGCTGACAGTCTGTTAGTGAAAATTTGACCAGCTTTGGAAAACACACCTTCGGCAGGCGCGGATGTTGCTACAACACACAACTTCCGGACAGCTAAATAATAAAGGTTGGAATACCAAAGCTTTCTTCCCAACCAGGATTTTAACGGATCTGCCTGCCTAGCTACTAAGGGGTCTTCCAGGTACGACGAAGCATGTGCCCTTTTGACATGTTATCATCGATCTGAACGATATACAAGAATTACAAATATCTCACACTGCTATGTACTGGTTTTTATCATCTGGACTGAAATTGCTCCACAAAGGGCTAGATTTTCGTCTGCCATTGACATGGAATTCAAGACAATCCATAATATAACGAAAGAGAATAAAGCATAATGTGGCACGGTCCGGCAACACTTGGTAGGACGGGATGACCAGCAGGTACCCACTGTAGAAGCGATCTGTCCTGGCACTGGCACTGCCATTGACACCGGCACGGATCTGAGAAGCTCTGGCCTGTACACGTGCTGTGCCGTTGGCAGGAAGCAGTCACGTGGCCACAGTGCCAGCCGCCAGTGTCCGCCATACTGTTCAATTTACTTATGGAAAAGCGGACTTGATCGAGGTGTGTTCTTGTCCTTACTAACGGTATAAGTATGGTCAATATTCACGTCACAAACCGTTTTATTCTTGTAAACGTTTCACAGACTAATTTTTATGGCAGTGCCACTGGCACTGGTTCATTTTAAATCGTGGCACCGTGCCGTCTCTGGCACCGGGGTCAAAGCACGGTGCCAGTGCCTTCCTTACATCACTACACTGCACTATGAGAGACTATGTCTCATTTCCAAAAATTGATGCCTGCCTGGCCATCACATTATGCAGTATTTATTGATAGGACCACTAATAACATAAAAATTTGAGAGTTAAATTTTAGGCCTTCCCCTTAATCTACCATTTCACACACCATAAATAAAATTATTTATAGCCTAGATGTAGAGACTCATTCCCCAACTTTGCATATCGATTTTCATTCAATTTTCTTCAGCCGTTTTCTTGTGATATTTGTACATATATATTGACAGACAGAAATTCCGGAAAAGTAAAAAGTGCACTTCCTTGTTACTGTGAACACGACCGATATAGAAATACCATTCTTTTTAAATTCTGAGCAATGTTCAGACAAAACTCATATTTTATATCCATAGATATGAGTAAAGTGGAATCAGATATGAGGCTTTTGGCGGATGATGTTATTCTGTATAGAGTAATAAATAAGTTACAAGATTGTGAGCAACTGCAAAATGACCAGGTTAATATTGTGAGATGGGCAATGGGCAATGGTATGATAAACGGGGTTAAAAGTCAGGTTGTAAGTTTTGTTAATAGGAAAAGTCCTGTTTTAATTACTGCAATGATGGGGTGAAAGTTCCTTGTGGGGATCATTGTGAGTAGCTAGGTGTTAATATAAGGAAAGATCTTCACTGGGGTAATCACATAATTGGGATTGTAAATAAAGGGTACAGATCTCTGCACATGGTTATGAGGGTATTTAGGGGTTGTAGTAAGGATGTAAAAGAGAGGGCATATAAGTCTCTGCTAATACCTCAACTAGAGTATGGTTCCAGAGTATGGGACCCTCACCAGGATTACTTGATGCAAGAATTGGAAAAAATCCATAGAAAAGCAGCTCGATTTGCGACAAAAGCGTAGCATTACTGAAATGTCGCAAAGTTTGGGCTGGGAAGACTTGGGAGAAAGGAGACGAGCTGCTCGACTAAGTAGTATGTTATAGATGTAGATCTGATCACCAAGCAGGCATCGATTTTTGATGATGAGACAAAGTCTCTCATAGTGCAATGGCACTGCCGGTGGCTCCAAGTAGCCTATGCAGTGGCCTCCACGGTATGCACTAGCCATGTCTCTTGGTGGGTGTGCTATTTACCAACTGATGAGCCCAACTTAGCACACTGGGACGAAACTCTGGCAACCAGGAATGAGTTAGCTGGAAAATTTATGATGTCCAATAACGGACCAACAGTATTGGTATAAGTGGTATGTTCCGAGCTGTCAATGGAAAGAAAGCGTGGAATGACATTAGTAGATGAATAAGTTTGAGTGGTGTCTTTAAAAGTGGGACAGATCATAATGAGAAGATAAAGGTGCAAATATTCATTTACAGAAAGGGGAGTTAGGGATTGGAATAACTTACCAAGGGAGATGTTGAGTAAATTTCCATTTTCTTTGCAATAATTTTAGAAAAGGCTAGGAAAACAACAGGTAGGGAATCTGCCACCTGGATGACTGCCCTAAATGCAGATCAGTAGTGACTGATTGAAATGAAATGGAAGGTCGGAAGTCACAAGAGTTGACCAAGCGAAGTCAGATAAAAGATGAAAGTTAGGAGACAGGCGCAAATAAGTAGAAACTATGCCAAATTTAGCTAGGGGCCCTGTGGTCGCTAACTTGTGCCCCGTTTGGTTACCGTTGCTGTCATGGAGAGTTGCACATTTCTTGGGATCCTGTCCACATGGACATACTGTCGGGTCGCTGACTGCCGACAGACTAACAAAACCTATGAGCAGCTGCATGGTCGCTACACTGACGGGAGCAACCCATGAATAGACATATTGCCATCCACCCTTACATATCAGTAGGCTACATAATCAACCTGACTGTCCGGTTCGAGACAAACCAACCTGAAGAAGTTGACCTTGAAAAAGATAAATCTTTGAAACCACCAGTACCTTACTACAAAGACAAATACTTTACAAGCTTGAGTCCATAATCATTGGCCTCATGATCAGTGCCCTGCGGACCATTCCCCGGCTACTCCCTGTGGCAGACAAACACTACACCCTCGGTATCCCCTGCCAGTCGTAAGATGTGCTTAAAGGGGTGATGAAGGGATGGTGAAATTAGACTCATGAGACTACTTGCGATTAGTACCATTATGTGCGGACCACCATGGGTCAGCTTTACTTGCGACTAGTAACACGTGAGAAAAACTATGGGTCTACGTTACATAGGAACAGTGTCATTATGCGAGGAACATTACGGCTCTAGGCGTTATTTGTGATAAGTGTCATTGTGTACATTCTACCGGTCAGTTCCACTGAGTTCAGAATGAGTCTGCCTTACCTATGAGTAGTACCACTTTATGAGAAACACTATGTGTCTGTGTTGCCTGAGATTAGTACCACTATGTGAGGAAAACTATGGGTTTATGTTGCTTGTGGGCATTACCATAATGTGTGATACACAGTGAGTCCACATTGCCTATGATTAGTTCCACTATGTGAGCAATACCATGAGTATATACGACCAGTGGTTAGTTCCACTAAGTGAGGAATACCACGGGAATACCATGATTAGTCCCACTATGTGAGGAGCACAATGGGTTTGCGATATATGTGAGTGATGCCATTGTGTGTTACATACCCTGGGTCTACATTACCTGTGATTAGTACCATTATGAGGGGCCAGTGACCTGGATTTTGGACCCCTTTAGATAATAAGTATCATAGCAGTAATTGTCCGGCTAAATGGTTAGCAGGCTGGCCTTTGGTCACAGGGGCCCCGGGTTCGATTCCCGGTAGGGTCGGGAATTTTAACCTTAATTGGTTCATTTCGCAGACACGGGGGCTGAGTGTATGTGTAGTCTTCATCATCATTTCATCCTCATCCCGACGTCCAGGTTGCCTACGGGCGACAAATCAAAAGACCTGCATCGGGCGAGCCGAACTTGTCTTCAGACACTCCCGGCATTAAGTCATATGCCATTTCATTTTTTATCACACTAATTAAGGCATTGTGAATTGGATCCACTGATTGTTTTTGTTTCACAATCATTTATTAATCATCATTTGTTTTAGAGTCTAGTCATTGGATACATTTTGAAGTTTTCATTTTCATTTTGTTCACCTCGGAGCATTAGGGGGCTGTGACCTAGCTGTTAGGCACCATTAAGCAACACATCATCATCATCATCATCATCAACAACGCCCATTCCCTGGCTGCTACTGGACTTCTTGACTCTGTTATGACAGCCGCATTAAAGGGGTTGGTAGCCATCTCCAGAAACAGCAGCTGTAAACCTTAACAACCACTAGCACTTGCCTGTTTTCATTTAACTGAAGAAAAGAAAATATTGTGAATTATATATTCTTTGTCCTTGTGGCAGGTTACAAATGTTGTTGGAAGATATCTAATAAAATATAATAGGCACACAAATTGAAGAAGTTATTGACCAATAAATATTGGGCTAAGTCTTCGCACGTTGCAGTGTTATGTGTTTTTAGTACTCCTCTGTGGTAAGAAAGGATGGACTTTCACTTCAAACTTGTGTAAACGATTAGAGGCATTTGAAATGTGGACCTACCAGTGAATGCTTTGTATCTCGTGGATGGAAAGGAACACAAATACTGGAGTTTTGACGTGTCATTTCTGCCGTAATTGTGTGCAGAGTAAATCACTAACAACGTTTCCAAATGATGTTGTACTGGACAGGATTAATTTGAACATCTGCTGAAGTGACTGGAAAGTACTTGAATGGGTTAAATCCTTCTGGCAGGTCTGTATTACACCCATTAAAAAAAACTTGGCACACTTTCTAACACTGTATAGTCCAGATTTTTGTCAAGCATCATGCCTAAATTGTTGCATTTTATAATAGGCTAATGCAAACGTTTGTTAGGCTACTTTCTGAGATAAGTTTTACTGAAATGCATTCAGTAATTTTTTTAAATCGGGTACAATAGACATTGAAAGATTTTAATTAACTGCTTTTTAGTACGTAAAATGAGCTGTACTATAGGTTTAAGAATATATAAAAAGTTATCAAAACTACAATTTAATATTGCAAAAGTAAATAAACGATAGCTCTAGAACAGAGGTGCTCATGCTGGACATTCCATCCCGTGGGCGCCCAGCACTGCAAACAAGTGATGAGCGTATGCTACTCAACCACAGGCCATGAAGCTCTCCCAGTCGCTCTCGATCACTGCGGCGATACCCAAGTTTGAAATGGAGGGCAGATTTCCAGATCATTTTCAATTTATGTTGCTAGATATGTTATTTACGTTCATTGCAGTTTATGTATTTTGACTGGATATAGTAAAGAGTTAGGTCTACATCCTCAAATATTTTTATAATGTACATAATGAGTTACAATGTTTGCAATTAAATTTTAAAATGTGCTTTAGAAACATTTCTAATATAATACAGAGTTAAGGTGGATAAGCTGTGGCTTGTGGTTGTTTGGGTTTAAATTATCTGATAAACTCATCAACAACGCAATCATGCTTACCGCGAATAACGTCGGTTAGGTTATTTATTTGAAGGCATACCATACATCTATCTATGTATTTACATTGTTGTACTTCAATCTTGGATAGTAAATATCTATGTCCTCACTCGTGGTGAAACTCCCTCTCACCATTTAGAGGCTAACTGTTATCATCGGATGCATGTTAAATTTCAAATACTATTTTCAGAAATTCAGTGAACAGAGAAAGTCACACAACACAACAACACTGCAAAATCAAGCAATAAACTTGTTGAATTATATTTTATTACTTTTTGCTTAATGACTAGCAGGAATTTTACTTTTTAAACAATGGAAGTACTGCCACGTCCATCCAAGGAATTGTAAATCATAGCTTGTACGCTTAAACAAAAAAATCGTAATGTGTCAGTTTTCTTTGAATGAATAAATATAAGAAAATAAAACTGACTGTTTATATCGAGCACAGTATAAATCAATCCAGAATATCATGAAAAGGTCAGGGTTGAGTGTTTTTTGCAATTATAGAGCTTTATTTTAAATAGTGTATCCCAGTCAGCATTTCGCGGAGTAGTGGAGGAGAGTTTCGTAATCACAATTGAATGTCAATGCTCCCTCCCTTCTCTGCAAAGTGTGTCCACTCTCTCGCTTCACTGTGATATATGCTTGTTATGTAAACTGCCCGCATTTACGTCACGCCAGCCCAGCTGAGCACGTCTGTTCTAGAACGTTACGTCTGATGTATTGTGCTATACGAATGGCACAACACAGTGTGTATTTAAATGTAATGGACTGCTGAGTCTGGTAGCTGACAAATGCCCTTTTTCTGCTCTGATTTACATTTTCATAGACCGTACATTACGGTGAAAAAGGCTATAAAGGGCATCAGAAATGTAAGGTTGGCATAATTTGCGAAAAGAAGAAAAAGAAACATATTTCCTTAATCTGAGAAATAAGAAAAAATATTTAAAACATTTACATTTTTGTTGCATGGCTGGCAGGAAATTATTTTCCCATAGAAATTGAGGCTTTCACGAGGTGCTAAATCATGACAAGTTACTTTCCTATCTCTCGTAAAACACGGGAAATGTGCAATCCACTGCCTTATTAATGCAGACAAGTTTGCCTTTTTAAGGGTTTCGTAACACTAGCAGAATACCAAAAATGTATACTAGCACTTCTTTTTCCGGCCCCGCGGTGTAGGGGGCAACTCGTCCACCTGTCACACAGCGGCCCTGGGTTCGATTCCCGGCCAGGTCAGGGGTTTTCAATTGTAAATGATTAATATCCCTGGCCTGGGGACTGGGTGTTTGTGTCATCCTTAACGTTCCTTTCCTCACATTCAACACTACACTTCCGCAATTCCACTTGCACACAGGTTCCTCTCAAATGGATGGTGAAAGTGGTAGCAAAAGATCTGTAGAGATCGACGCTACGAACAAATAATTTTCTTTTTTAGCACTTCTTTGAGTTTCTAGCTTGAACTGTTTTGGTCATAACTGTAAAGAAAAGGAAGTCATCAGTGCCGATGATCAAATGGGTTCTTGGAAATTTACGAATTCCTTACTGCACTTTCTGGTTCTAGACTTGCCTCACAACTCCCACACCCGCCCTTTCGGCTAGCATCTTTATCTCGGATGCTTGCTGTGAAAACTGAATAAGTTAATAATATTATTGCTTTTTTGTATGAAATCAAATGAAAAGAGGTTCTTATAGGCTCAGAAAGTCAAAAATAGGTCTTAACTTCAAAATAGGTGCGTATAGGTACTATAAAACCTCATCTACTATGACAGTAGGTACATAATGCGGATAACTTTCGTGGATAGGCATGATAGCGTCTTACACAAAACATTAGGTAAAAACCTAAAGATCAGATGTCTTAATGACTGACAGATGAAATGATATTGGAGTGTGTTACTGGAATGAAAGATGAAGGAAAACCGGAGTATGTAGAGAAAAACTTGTCCCGCTTCCGCTTTTCCACCACAAATCTCGCATACAGTGACAGGGATTTGAATCATGGAACCCAGCAGAGGGAGACCGCGCACTGCCGTCTGAGCCATGGAGGCTCTACTGCTGAAGATAGTACAGGCTCTAAATAAAGGTGAGGATAAATGATAGTGATATTAAAGACAACTTTCAGTTGCAGAGGAAGAAGTGTCCTGTTACAGTGAGTGATCGTGGCAGAGAATCTGTCTGTATAAATGAATTAGAAATTTTTGTCTGTACACTTCAAATTTTATCTCTTATAGGTGTTCAAAGTCGAAAGTATGTTGTAACATAACTGGAAAACGGCATGACATAATTTCTTGAACCATGGTATTTTAAGTTCGAGCCCCATTGTCGTCAGCCCTGAAGATGGGTTTCCGTGGTGGTCCATTTTCACACCAGACAAGTGCTGGGACTGTACCTTAATTAAGGCCATGGCAACTTTTTTTTCCATTCCTAGGCCTTTTGTATACCATCATCGCCAAAAGACCTATCTGTGTTGGTCCATTCAGCCTCAGGAAGTCAACTGAGCACATGGGGGAGGATGTTCGATTCCCTCCTTGGCCATCCTCAAATTGGTTTTCCGTGGTTTCTCACTTCTCATTCAGGCAAATGCCTGGATAGTATGTAACATAAGGCCAGGGCCACGTCCTTCCCTCTTCCTTGTCTGTCCCTTCCAGTCTTCCCATCCTCCTGCAAGGTCCCTGTTCAACATAGCAGGTGAGGCTGCCTGGGTGATGTACTGGTCCTCCTGCCCAGTTTTATACCCCGACCCTAAGTCTCGCACTCCAGGACACTGCCCTTGAGGTGGTAGAGGTGGGATCCCTCAGCGAGTACAGGGAAGAGACCTACCTTGGAGGATAAACAGACCAATAAAATGAATGCTGTTAGTTTCTTGGACGTAGTATGTTCCAGTAATTCAGTATGAAAATAGCTCACTGCTGTTTTAATGCAAGGTCATTAGTCATGTGTTTAAATCTCCAATTGGATAAGAAATAAGAAGACAGTGCATGAAGGTGGGCTTTATGTTGTACATGTTAGGAGTGTGGCTAGGAGGTAAGGTAAGGTAGGAAACTGTTGTATTCGCTGATGCACCCTTGAGGGTTTTTGAACATGCCAGAGAGGGTGCAAGGAAGTCGGGAAGATTTGAGGGAGGAAGGACTGTGACAAGGGATGCAAGAGTTAACTGTAGTACAGATAATATGAAGTTTATATCTTGTGAATAGAGGGGACTACACGAGGAGGACTCATTCAACAGGAAGAAATGGAAGAGGAAAGTTAGTAACAGTGACCCCTAATTAAGAATAGACAAAAGCAGAGGAGAAGGAAGAAGAAGAAGACTTTTTATTTTAAGGAAAATGGTTGCGGCATTATGACAGAATTATACGATGGCATTTGTTCCCATCTCAAAATTCTGAAGAGGCAGTTGGAACCTTATTTTCCAACTACTGTAGTATTTGATGATTTTTCATGGATTTTCGAACCTTTCTCCTGTGATATTGAAAATAAATTTTCATGGCAGGAAAGAAAATAGTTCATTGAATTTTCACTTGACACTGGGCTTATATTGAAATTTGAAGCAGAAGGGAGTACAATGAACTGTTCAGAGATGCTTTAAAAATTACAATTAACTTTCCCTCTAGGTATCTGTATGAGAAAGGGTTTTCATCACTAACTGAAATAAAAACAAAGTATAGAGCTGTTTGTTCACCAGCAAACATCCAAATATTGAACAACTTTGCAAGGATTGGCTGGATCATCCATCTCGTTAATGTACGGTAAGTACCAATTACCAGGTAGCGATGATGAAAATTCTATTCTAAAAATAAATTGATAGCATGCAATTATTAAAAAACCCATATTAATTCTTCTTCTTAGCATTTATCCCGCTTAATTGCAGGGTCTGCTATTGTGCACTTTCTTTTCTACTTGATGTGTCTTTGTGCATCTTTAGGAGAGACTTTCGCCACATGCATGTCCTGAAGAATGTCAAGCAGGCGCGGTTCCATAATACGATCTGCAGAACCACCGGAATGAAATATGTAATACACAGCAATTAGCGATCCTATCCTTCCTATTGAGCGTTGATATCGAGTCACAGATCGATATCCATTCAGATACTGGTGTTGTTAGGATCTGTGAACGACAGAACATCAGGAGAGCATGTGTGTCGCTGAGGCCAGATCACCGGTATCTGAACAAGAAAATTACAGCAACTGTGGAAAGTTACACAGTATTCAGTGACCGTGTTTTAGCCATCCGTTTACGCTGGAGTAGCTCCATTCTGTGAAAAGCTTTTCTGGTGCAGACTGTGGCTCAGATCATAAACTACTTGCAGCCAGAATTAAAAAGCTTGCTCCTCCAAAAAAGTATGATGTCTCTAAGGTCCAAACTTCATACTCCATTGAGCAAGACATGAAAAGCATCCTGATGAGCTATGGCAAGAAATAGTCCTTCAGGATTTCAACAGCACAAGAACACGTACCATACAAGAAACCAGAGAACTGTCACAAATGGCTCTGCATGTACCATACAGACCGCAGATCAAAGGAGATCAGCCAAGGCTAATAGTAATGGAGATCTCGTTAGACAACTGAATGCGGATTTTCAGCGAGCTCTAAGGAAATACACTGGAGTCAGCAGTGCCATCAATTAGAAGAGGACTCCAAGAAGGGTCACACCTGGAACCTTTTCATACAGGTAAAGAAACTTCGAACTCCTTTTAGTGATGATGTAGATGTTCATTCCCATAGGGAACCTAAAATATTTGTCCCGAATGAGTAAATTTATAATACCAATTTAAATGGTCTGTTATTGGACATTATAAATTTTCCAGCTAACTCATTCTTGGTTGCCTGCGTTTCGCCCTCGCGTGCTAAGTTAAGCCGAAACGCAGGCAACCAAGAATGAGTTAGCTGGAAAATTTATAATCTCCTTTTAGTGCTCGTAAAGGAGCAATAAGATGCAAGGATGGGAAAATCTTGACTGTACAACAAAGTATACTGAACAGCTATATTCTCACAACGATAAAGGTGTTCCACCATATAGTGTTGAATCATATGAATTAGAACCAGATATCCTGCTGGAAGAAGTGGAATAGGCACTGAAACAGTACCAGATAATAAAGCTCCTGGTTTTGATTGTATCCCAGCCAAACTGCTAAAGCCTGTCCCTTTGGCAGCTATCACTGCTTTGTGCTGGACCACCTGGCCAAAGGGATGGAAAACTTCAATCTTTATCGCACTTCATAAGAAGAAAGGTGTCGGTGACTGCTCAAATTATTGTACCGTAGCTTGATTCCACACGCTAGCAAAGTTCTTCTAAAAATCAGAAACTTCTTGCATCCATCCTTGAAGCTCAGTTCTCTGATGTTAAAGCTGATTTCTGTCGAGGTCGTGGTACCCACGATCATATTGTTAATCTGTGGTGGATCATGGAGAAAGCACGTGAATACTAGAAAAGTCTACATGTGTTTTATTGACTACAGAGAAGCCTTTGACTGTGTTGGGTATGACAAACTATGGGAAGCCATGCTGGACTTGGGGGTACCCTTACATCTGACTCAGTTGATGCGTTTGCTTTATACAGAACAAGAGGCAGCAGTTCGCACACCATATGGCGACACTGAATGTTTTAAAACTGAAAAGGGTGTCCATCAAGGCTGCATTCATTCACTATTCCTTTTCAATCTGTATGCAGAAATAATTATGTGGAAGTTAAATTTAGAGGAACTCGACATTGGTGTGAAGATTGGAGGAAGAACTATAAACAATTTGAGATATGCTGATGATACAACCCTGCTGGCAAAAACAGAAGATCTAAAGCTTTTAATTTCCTGCCTTGAAGATGGAAGTGAGAAAATGGGCCTTTATCTCAATATTAAAAAGACCAAAGTTATAACTACGGATGAGTGTGGTACAGTTTGTCTAAAGCTAAATGGGTAGGAGATAGTGTGGGAGATTTCATCTTCTTAGGAGCCAAAATCAGTCAAAATGGAGATTGCGGTCCTGATATCAAGAGACAGATTTTGCATGGACAAATCGCTATGATGAATGTCCCCGATCTGGAAGAGCAGAGATATCAGTTTGGCTCCCGAGTACAGATTAGTCAATGTGATTATATTCCCACTGTTCATGTATGGATGTGAGAGCTGGATGCTGAAACAGGCAGACAAAAAGTAGATCAACGTTTTTGAGCTCTGGTGTTGGCGAAGACTCTTACGAATACCATGGACTGCAAAAATCACCAATACGGCAGTTTTAGAGCATATCAAGCCCTGTATGTCATTGGTTGGTAAGATTATGAAGCTGAGACTAGCATATTTTGCCCATGTTATGCAATCAAATGCATTGGAAAAAGCTATTATGCTAGGAATGATCAGTGGTACAAGAAGACCAGGTCACCAGAGGACTCGTTAGACTCCATTAAAACAGGCACTACCCTCACCCTGGAACAACTAAAGGAGGCAGTGTGGAACAGGACAACTTGGAGAGCGCTAATTCATTGAGTCGCCGATGGTCGGATTCGACTGAACGGATGACATCATCACACTAGAGGTAGCACTGGCGCCACCGTCTGCGAGAGAATTATTGCAGTGAGCAGAACATGTTGAAATCTCAGCTGTTAGGCAAAAAGCTCCTTCCGCTGTACTCATCAATGTAAATAGAGAACTTTTAAAACTGTGTGGATATTGATTGGTTTAAAATTCCTACATGTCAACATTCTCAGATACTGCAGTAGAGTTGTGATACTTCTGTTCAGAGAAAGAAAGCCCAAATAGCTTAAATACAGGAGAAATGCATGATAAAAGAAGATGGTTGTGATTAACACAAAATTAATTTACTGTTCATCTGAAGTTTTCAAACAATGTACTTTAAGATTGGGGATACGTGTATCTATCTGTCTTTTGTGTACATGGCCAGGACATAAGCATAATCGAAGTCATGCTTGGAAAAGCGGGTTAACATACACTTATTTAAAATGGAGAAAACTTGAGGTTTGTGAATGAGGCTGAAAAAAAATGAGACATTATCATCATTCATTTTTGTAAACATAAGGTCCATACAGACAGTATAATTTTTCATATATTATTACCCAAAACAAGACATCAAGAAATAAAGAAATTTTATATTAAACTTTTTCAATCCTTTACACACAGATGGTAATGAAAATATATATTTTTTAATATCTCAAAAATAATCATTACAGCTTTCTTTTACCCTCTTTTTAACATCTTATACTTTGTCTATTGCATTTTCAAAATAGTATAACTGTATCTCATCCCAGATATTTATGATTAAAGGTGTTATTTAACGGTTATCAGTACTATGGTCAAAAAATGGTTCATCAGAAATAGTCTCAGATTCTGGAATAGATTTAATTTTGGTAGTGTTCATGATAAACTGGTGGAATGTATTCCATCAGTTCCTGTAAATCTATCAGTTTTGCAGGATTTATAGCTCTTGGACCATGATATTTGGGGGAAATGTCTCACAACTAAGTGAAGGTCTAGCAGGTATTTTTTTCTCTCTCTCTCTCTCTCTCTCTCTCTCTCTCTCTAATGTCTGCAGAATCATAACTCTCAATTTCACCATAGTTATACTTTTTTTTTAAAAAGAGCTTAAAAGTTTGGTTTTAATTATTTTCAAACGAGTAATCTTGCTCAGCAGTACCTTTCGACCAGATTCTGACACTATTTTTCTCTGGACTTTATCGAGAAGAAAACATACCCGTTGTCATTTTGACAACACTGAAAGGATTTTTAACTCTAGTTTTCTTAACTAGCTCCATGCATTGATCAGGAACATAATTATAAGATACTTGCCTCTTTTATCAATAAGACCAAAGTCCCGGTCACATGGTAAAAATGTATGTCCGGGTACCAAATATTTATATACTACAATACATCATCAAACCTGCCAGATTGTGTTGGATACATCCAGAAACTAACCAAACTAAGGTTCTTGTTTTGACCAAAACAAGAATCAAAATTTTAGTAAGTGACGTTCTTTAGCAGGGATTGATTCTAAAGAATGCTTAATACATGAAATAAGGTCATCCGCTCCCCTCCCTGCAATGTCTTTCGACCACATAAACATTGTTGCATCATTATTAGAAACATAATTAATTCAAAAGTTGTATGTCTAAAGTTGACGTTTATAAAATGCAACTCCTACAGACAAAGGGGGGGGAGGGGGGTTGCAGACACTGCTGCATATCAAAAGCAATAACCATTACAGAATTATTATTACTTTTTGAAGATTCTGTGCCTTTCTTCAGATTTTCAGTTTCATATTAGCCTGTTTGGTATGAAAGATCAACTTACTGTAGATTCAAGTGCCATCCTTTTTTTTTTAAATGTTCTTTTCTGATGAAATTTGTACTTCAAGGCTATCACAAACTTTACGTGGTATTACAAAGCCAATACTGAAATACTTGTAGGATATTTTACGATACATGCCAAGGCTGAGAGGTTCCTTGTTATTGTATTTATAGGGAGAGTACATTTTGCATACATTTAGTTCTCGACTGAGCAGGAAAACTGTTGATGTGGGCTCGAACAAAAGTTTTGTAAAACACTGCAAAATTTCCATTAATGTGAATTTACTGCTTTACCTAGTGGTACATTATAAAAGTAAAACATCCAAGCTTACCTGAGGAGAACCGTGTGCTTTTTCTGTTGAATTACTCGAGACATTCACCCACTGCTTATGCTGAAGATGTCGGTTGGAGCAGTGGGTTAGCCCGTTCTTGACATTACAGATAGAGCAAATACAGAAACACAAGAACATTCGCCTTTTGTATTTAACCTAATATGATTCCTGGAGGATAGCCCAATATCACAAAATATAGCTCTCGTATTGAGCAACAGATGGCAGCACAGGCATGTCTTCAATTCTATCCAACGACGAAAACAATCTCTCCCGTACCAAGTGAATGCGCAATTTCTTAGGCTTACAAGTAATCATGAATATGTTTCTCCGTAATTATAGTGAATTCTTCCGAGTTAGGTAGTCCTGAAAATGAAAACAGGAACGTTAATACCCTAAGATAATATTCCTCCTCCATTAAGAAAGCATGCAGGTCTCGGAACCTCTGTAGATATGAGTGTGTCGATTCTAAATCAACGTTTTTCGATTAGCGGAAGAAAGGTTTTTTCTTGTTTTTTTACTTTTTAACTGTTGTTTTTGTACAAGTCAGTTATTTATATCGCCGATGTCCCTTGAAATTGGGGTCTTACAAATTGAGATGTATGTTTACCTGCATTTTTTTCTGTACATTTTCGGAAACTACAAAGCTGATAGGACATGGAGAAAGGCGTTTCCGCAGGGTTGGAGGAGGTTGTACACAAGCTCAGCTGGTACTTCCCATATTATGTAATACGAATTTAGGTGTGTGTAATACGCTTACTGCAATGGACTGGGTGTCACAGAGCGGAACCACCAACATAATTCAGCACGAACTGCCACTTGTTTCGAGCCAGCGCTTCTTAATATAAAATTAATATAATTAATACAGTTTTTAAAATGCTCTTCTTCTTCACTAGTTCCATTTATGTTCTGAGGTCTCCCATTTTGCACCTCGCCCTCCATTTCACTCAACCCGCTGAGTCAGCAGGACGGAAACTTACGATGGACATATGCTGTTGTAGGCAAGCAGTTCATTGTTCTGTTGGTTTTCTCTGAAGAAGCTCTCCATCTGGGTTCAGAATGATCACCTTTCTAGTGATGGACTATTTACTATGGCCATTTTCCTGTACCACCACAATCTTGCTTCCCTCATTTTGGACTGTATCGGGGTGACTCCTAAGATGTTCTTCAAATGCACAGGGCAGACAACTGTCTTCAAGTGTAATGGAATTTTAAGGTGTTCTGACTCCACTTCATTCGGGGCATTTACTCTTGTTTTGGTGTCCAATGGCGTTCATGATCCATATTTGTGTGGGAATCAAGGTATCAAAGAACAAGAGCTTGTAAGGCCTGGGATATTAAATGTTCTTGTCATGAAAAGAGATTCTATAGTTCATTCAGTATTAAGAAAATAGTATTGCTCTTATGACAACAGGGTTGCCATGTCGAATGACTCTGATCAACACCATCATGGGAAAACTGCGGAACATAAATTTGTGAAATTCAGTATTTGAGTTAAGGATGCAAATTATTTTTATGAACTAAAAGGATTGGGGGAGGGGGGGGGGGGAGTTACAGGGGCTGTTTTTGGTTTGTACAGAATCAGAGATAAACTACGGCACATAAAAAACCTCAGCATTGAAGGGTAAGGCAAATTGGGGGAGAAAATAGAAAAATAATATTTTTTATGGGCTCCAGGGGTGAGGGATACATTTAATTGCTTTTAATAAATTTCCCCAGACAACGCAGGGTACTACTGTGCTCTCATATCACTCACAAAAACAATAGTAAAAATTAAATGTGGTCATAAAACCAGTGGTAAAATTAAAATTCGCTTAAGAAGAAAGAACAGCTAAATAACAAAACCAAGCACAAATAAAATACACGACAAATTTTTTATCAGTACACGTTATGGTATTATTGGTAATATTATTATAAATTTATTCATTCGGGACAAATATTTCAGGTTCCCTACGGGAATCAACATCTATATCAAGTAATGCTACGATGTATCGCTGCACACCACACCCAAATCATCAGTAACAACTTCTGTGCAGTACGAAAATAATAGAACACACACAAATATGATCCAATATACAACCAACTCTCACTCGCCACAAGACAAGTTCGCACTGATTTAAAGCCTCAGAGGGGTGTGTTCACTCCTTGTAGCTCCATATGAGCAATACTGTATTCTTAATGTGGAATGAGCTGTAGAGTTATAGTAAAATTATATTTAGAAATGATCCCTACTAATAAATTACCTTTACATAAAATTTAGCCCGACTTATGACATACATATAAATAGAACATCAGATCTCAAATGCTAGGCAGTTTTCAGTTGAAGTTGTAGCATTAGGGTCTGTTCTGATCCGGGGATGGAAATTTTTCTCGAGATCGGCTGCCAAACTCTCAAGTCAAAGGGAACAGCACTGCGCTCTCTCTGATCTTGTGTGAATCGCATTGTGCCAGAAACCTTTCTCTCTTGAAGTGCAGGACTCAAGCTGATTTAAAGGGTCACATTTTTTGTCCAGCTGTAGTTATGCTTGTGTAACATCATTTTAGAATTTCTCTTTATGTATGCCCCAGCCAAGAATTATACCAGATTGGTTATGATGAATGGGACAAATTATATGGATGATTTGGCAAGATTCAAGCATGAAAACAAAAACTCTGAGAGACCAATGATGTATTGTACAGAAATGTTTTTTGTTTTGGACCATCATGGAATGTGGGTTTATTCTTCCATCTGAGGCTCATTCTTAGATTGAAAGCAACACACAACATTTCTGCTGACCTGCTAAGCTTAACGCATCACGGGATTTTCTTTCTCGGTTTACTCCATTAGCCTTTGAGGAACCCTCCTATTCCCACAAGGCAGTGGGTTCCTTCTGTAGTATCCCCAGATGGATGGGTTGCCTCCTTCGCCAGTTCATCTGTATTGAAAACTTTCATTTTACCCCTTTATTGCTGTTAAGGTCTTCACACGTATCCCTGTGCATGGGGCCCATGTTATTATGCTATGGGACTGAGTCCCCACTAGAACTTGGCCGCTTCCATAGCTTCGACTACAGTATTGTTGCCCACCTCCGCGCCGTAGATGCGTCTGACAGGATTTATCCATGTAAACACAGATCATCTCTGACATCTCATGGACAGGGTTGCTCCAAGGCAATGTCAAATGACGGAAGTGCCAAGAACGAAGTGTTGAACAGGGTGCGAAAAGGATCCAGCTTCTTCCATCAAGTACGGAACATAGTCTGGGACAAGGGAGTTCCTCAGAGGGCTAGACAGACCCTGTTTAAGACTATCTCCTGCCCATCATGACGTATAGTCTGGAGCAGGGCCTCTCAAACGCCCAAAATCTCACGCGTGCAGAGCGAGGCGCAAGAGCTCCGTGCACTGTGCATCGCTGCCGCTCGGCATGGCTCGGATCAACGCTTCGTCTCTGGGCTACTCGCCTATGCTCGGCTCAAGTCAGCTTGGATTTGGAGCGCTACGGCGCAAGTGGGGCAGAGGGAGACAGGCGGAGCGAGCGAGACAGGCGTGAGGAAAGAGAGAGTAAGCGCTATTGCTCCAAATCGAGGAGTGGGGGGTCTGCACTCTGGTCAACCAAGCCAAGTCGTCTCTTGCACCGTGCACAGTGCATGCACCACGCGCATGCACCCTGAGAGGCCCTGGTCTGGAGAGTTGCATCATACATAAGAGACGTAAGTCAACTGCATGCTTGTGAAATGAAGTTCCTTAGATCAGCTGTACAGAAAACAAGGAAGGGAATTAGGAATGATCAGATGTGAAGGGACCTGCAGGTCAATCTAACCATGGAAAAAAGGCTGAAGTGGCTAAGACACGTAAAGCAGGTGCAGGTGACTCGAACACCAAGGAAGTATCTTGAAACGATTGTTCCGGGACGAAGAGCAATTTGATGCCCTAGAAAAAGGTAAGAGAAGAGAGGAGAAACATGGGATGCCCTAGAAAGAAAAGAAGCATACCAGGACCCTAATAAATGCAGGCACATTGTTCCTAAACATCCTACCTGGCTCACTGAAAGGAATTCATGATGGAGTGGATGTTGAAGGTTACTGGCCCAGAAAAATAGTCTTCTCCCATGTCAACATTCTTCCTCTGTTGTTTGAAGCTGTATTTGTCGTTTTTGAAGATGTGACCGAAATATGCTGCTTTCTTTTGTTTTGCAACAATTGAGACTTTGCATCATGGAGTACAATCTCGTTAGCGACATCATTACTGACAAACTTAACCATGATAGCTTATAATGATGATTGTATGATTCGTATCGACTAGTTTGAATGTAGTACAGAAATATTTAAAATAGTTATATTTTAATCAGCCTTGTCAATACACTAAGTAATGATAGAAAATTATTTATTCAACCAAACATGTTTCAGGAATTCAACCATTCCAGTGGTCTGACCACTGATGAAGGGATTTTTGGGGGACGTTTCCTAAACCATTCCCTCATTACCATTTCTAGAGCGCAGTTAAATAACACTGGTGAGAGCCTATCTCCCTGCCGTAGTCCAGTTTTAATTTTGAATTACTCGTGATGTTTCACCCCTAAATTTCACTTTTGATTCGGTGTTAGTGAAAGTGAATTTTATCATGTTTATTCATTTGGGGTGTAGTCCAAGGTGTCTTAAAATTTTAAACAGAGATTCTCTATGGATGCAATCCTAAGCTTTCTTGAAATCTACAAATGTTATCACCATATCTCTGTTTCTTCTCCTGATATAGTCCATTATCAACTTAAGAATCATGATCTGATCAGGACAGCTCCTCCAGGGTCTGAAACCTCCTAGTTCTTTCTCAAGTTGTAAACTTATCGTACTAAGAATGATTATTGAAAATATTTTTTATGTTATGTCTAGGAGTGAGATTACCATTTAGTTATTAGGGTCGGTTTTGTCTCCTTTTTTCTGCAGTGAGTGAGTGAGGACTGTTGTCTAGTGTTCTGGTAGTTCTTCTTTAATCCAGATAGAGAAAAGTTGTTAATGGAGGGCAACTTTTGCTGATCTTCTTGTATATATTCCAATGCAGTACAGTAGGTAGGCTACACTGGATTGCCCATTATGCTACGCACAAAAATTCCTTAGAGTACATGTGACGTCCAGTCTTATCTTCACAGAGCCAGTACATACACTTACGAGCAACATTCACTTCACAGCAGATGTTCAAAGCGACCACCTTGCATTTACAAACACTTCACCACTCGCTGGAGCATACTTTGCCGGACCCTACGCAACACACCTGCATCCACCATTGCCGATGCAGCATGCACGAGAGGTATTAGGTCTTGTACATCATGGGTGGAGTACTATAAATATGTTCCTTTAAGTGTCCCCACAAATAAAAATGTAGCGGATTAAGGTCCGAGGAACGTGGAGGCCAGAACATTGGACCTCCATGACCAATCCATTTCCCTGGAAATGCTTCATTTAATCAGTTACGCACAGTCATTCCAAAGTGTGGCAGTGCACCATCATGCTGAAACCATAGCTGTCACCAAACACCAAGTGGAAAGTTTTCTAAAGCGTCAGGCTAAGTATTGGCCAGAAACATACGTTAGTGGGGCACATTCAACTTGTCTGGCAATAGGTAAGGGCCTAAAAGCAATCCTCCCACGATTCCAGCCCACAGGTTTATGCCAAAGCGTGCCTGAAAGCCACGTTCACGGGTGACGTGGGTTGTGGTCAGACCAATAATGGCTGCTGTGATGGTTGAAAATACCTTACCTTCGTCACTCTATATCACATTCTTTATAAAATGTTTGTTATCTTCAACTTGTTGCGAAAGCCATTCACAGAACTGTACTCGTATGCGGTCTTCTGGCTGCTGGCGTTGAGTTAACGTTTAATGATATGGATGCAGTTTTTCGTCGTGCAACACGTCAACAACCAGTGTTTGAGATACCTGGAACCGCCTTGCAATATCACGGGAACTTCACCGAGGTGATTGGTGAATGGCTTCAAGAATGTCGTCCTCTGTTTGTGGAGTACGTCTAGTCCTTGGACGACCTCTGTCCACTACTTGTGGATGAAGGTTACTGGTTTCCCGCAGGCATTGCTCAAGGCGACGAAGAACATTCTTATCGGGATGGCGCCTTTGAGGGTACCATGCTGCATACTCACAAGCAGCAGCAGAAGCTTGGTTATCGGATGCACCCAACACTAAAAGCATATCGGCGTATTCACCGTTTGTGTACTCCATCAGGAAGCTGCCCTACATGCACTTGACAGGACCAGTTATGGTTGTGCACTGCGTGGTTAGTCGACTCATGCATTCTGTTGAATGGATCACACTGTCATGTGTTCGACTATTGTCATGCTTACAAACGCAGTTACACGACGGGAACTAGGGACCTGATGTCACACACACAAAAGAAAACAACAACCAGAGGTAGATTCAAGCCGTAGCTCCATGGTGCATGTGGGTTTGATAACCCAGCCGTCTACTCAGTGAGCTGCGACGGGGGGTACGGTAGAGCAGGATGATGCACGTTCCTCAATTACATTCTGATGCGCTGCAGGATGTGACAGAGTTGCCAGCTTCTCATTATCGACTTGTTTTCCAACAGCACCAGATCCGATTTGGCTATAGAAACTTTTGTCTTGCCATGGATGAGGAATCGTATGCCGACCTCCAAGTGCTGCATTTTTTTTTTTGCTAATTACTTTACGTCGCACCAACACAGATAGGTCTTATGGCGACGATGGGACAGGAAAGGCCATATGTCATTTTGCAGCATGGAGTTCCAAGCCTGTTGCACTTGGTCAATCAAATCAGCAACGGTTAATGCTGTCTGTCATTGAATGATGGGACGACGGGAAGAAAGCGGCCGTGGCCTTAATTAAGGTACAGCCCCAGCATTTGCCTGGTTTGAAAATGGAAAACCACGGAAAATCATCTTTAGGGCTGCCGACAGTGAGGTTCGAACCCACTATCTCCCGGATGCGAGCTCACAGCTGCACGGCCCTAACCGCATGGCCAACTCGCCCGGTGTGGCATTTTTTTGTTCACTCTGTAGATGTTTTGGACCGTAAGAAGAAAGAACCAGAAATTCTCACTACCATCAAGAGAAGGAAGCTAGAATACTTCAGTCGTATGATGCGGAACAATAAACGGCACCTTTAAAAGTAATACTCCAAAGGGAAAACATAGTCCAGGGTGAAGAAAGACATCGTAGCTCAGCAACTTAAGCCACTAAGAAGACATTAGTTTAGAGGAATGCAATTTAGGCTAAGCAATTGTCTAGGTAACATATTCATTGACTAAAGTTTCCAGGTCACAGGTGCAATGATGTGAGAGAAGATATGCGACTTAATGTTACATTAATAACCGTTATAGTTTCTATGATTTTGAATGCAAGTATGCAAATGCACATACATTGTGTCATACAGGTGCCATATGTCATTTTGCAGCATGGAGTTCCACGCCTGTTGCACTTGATCAATCAAATCAGCAACGGTTAATGCTGTCTGTCATTGAATTATGCTGGATTTGTCGTCCCACAATGTCCCATACGTCCTCAATGGGCAAAAGGTCTGGTGATCTCGTGGCCAAGGTAAGTGGTCGACACTCTGTAGACAACGTTGGGTGACAGCAGCTATATGAGGAAAACCCCTCCTTGAATACCGCAAATGAACGACAGTACAACTGGTTCAGTCAGCACTGTGATGTACAAATCAAGGTTCTTGGAATAACGAGAATGCTCTTCCTGTCAAAGGAAATCTCTCCCCAGACCGTAACTCCTGATCTAGGTCTAGTGTGTTGACACCGCAAACAGCTTAGTTCCAAGTGCGTCTGATTAACAATTTGCTCTCAAATAGAATTATCTAGGTAGTCATGTATACAAATCACAGGAAAATAAAGGTACTTAACAATGGTCTACCTCAAGGATCTGTTCTTTCTCCATTACTGTTCAACCTGTATATTGCAGACATACTTGTCTCGAGCTCTCGTCAATTTGCTCATGCCGACGATATGGCAATAATTACTCAACATGTGGATGCTAATATGATAGAAAGAACTTTAAATGCAGACTTGGATGTTTTGTGCACCTACTTCAAAACGTGGTGCTTGAAACCAAGCCCTAGTAAAACGGAAACCTGCCTCTTCCATTTAAATAACCAGTAAGCGAATATCACCTTGAAAGTGTCATTTAATGAAAGTCTTCTCCCTCACAATGCCAACTCCAAATACCTTGGAGTTACTCTCGACTGGACGCTATCGTACAGGAAACATCTAAACAACCTACCAGCCAAATTAAGGACACGCAACATCATCATCCACAAACTTGCTGGCTCCACATGGGGAGCTTCTGCATCTACTTTGCGTACTTCAGCTATGGCGCTTGTGCTTTCCACAGCTGAGTACTGTTCTTCAGTTTGGATCAACAGCTTTCATGCTAAAAAGGTGGACACGGTCCTGAGTGAAACAATGCGTGTCATAAGTGGCACAGTAAAATCTACTCCTCTTTTCTGGTTGCTGGTGCTCAGCCACATAGAACCTCCTACAATGAGAAGATTGAATAACTTAGTTAGAAAATAAAACCAGATATTGACCAATCCTGATCTCCCCACCCATGAAGATGTTAACATCAGATTCAGCCACCTCAAATCAAGATCTCATCCTATTCAAACAGCACAGGAACTTGTTGGAGGGATTTCAATCCAAAAGCTGATTGATGACAAGAGTGGAACAACGTAGCTCTGACTCAGTGGCAGACATTGTTCAATTATAAGAATCTTCCACCGGGCAAGTTGGCCGTGCGGTTAGGAGCGCGCAGCTGTGAGCTTGCATCCGGGAGATAGTGGGTTCAAACCCCATTGTTGGCAGCCTTGAAGATGGTTTTCCGTGGTTTCCCATTTTCACACCAGGCAACTGCTGGGGGCTGTACCTTAATTAAGGCCATGGATGCTTCCTTCCCATTCCCAGGCCTTTCGTGTCCCATCATTGCCATAAGACCTATCTGTATCGGTGCAAAGTAAAGCAACTAGCAAAAAAAATTAGAATCTTCCAGCTGGCTTTGATTTGCCCCGTAAGACATGTGTAGCCCTCAACATAGTCCGTACTAACCATAGGAGATGCGGATCAATGATTTTTAAGTGGAGTATGAGATCTTCCCCAGCCTGTGACTGTGGTGCAGTTAAGCAGACTATCGACCACATTGTCACCGAATGCATTGGACCCATCCAGGACTTTGTGGTAGCTTCTACTGAGGTCATACGATGGTTAGAGAATTTAGATCTAACTCTTTTGAACCCTTTTGGCATGATTGTTTTCGCTGTTCTAATATGTATATTTTGTAATTATGTATATAATATTAATTGTTCGTACTGTTCATGTATATTGTTTTGTGTACGTTACCATACGCTGATAATAATAATATCCTGGCCTCTTCCTTACCAACCTACAGCCATCACTGGTACTAGGACAGAAACTGTTCTCATCTGACAACATACACATCTCCTCTCTGCCCTCCAATGAGCTCTTACTTGACACCACTGAACTCACAAATGGCAATGATTCGGAGTTAGTGGTAAGAACGCTACAGGACGCCTGGCTCGAAGCTGTCCCTGAAGTAATCGATTTATTACAGTCCGCTGCGTCACTCTGGTGCCAAGTCAAGATCTAATGGCTCCTGCAGATGCAGTATAATCAACCAAAGCCATGCGATGAATACAGTGGTCTTCTTTCTCCTTACTGCCATGTGCAGGTCTTCTCAAGACAGTGCCATCCCATGACCATTGTTGCCAACACAGATGCCTGTGGATACATCCCTGCCAAGTCTTTCTGTCTTACTGCGCAAAGAACATTCACCTTCCCATAGCCCTGTTACATGGCCTCGCTCAAACTCAATAAGCTGCTGATACTGCCTTGTTCATCTCCTTAAAGGCATATTTGACTCACACCTACCTCACAATGTCTACACCTGATGATGATTAATGCTCACAAAGTGTTCAGTGCATATTTAGAGCTAACTTGCTTTGTAAGGTCATAATGGCGCTGCTAGCACATTTCTTCATCGACTATTGTGCAAATCTGAATAGGTGTCATCTTTCAGATGTGCCGCCTGAATTTCGTTTATCTAGCTCAACTCCTTTTTGGTGTCGAGATTTCATTTTCCACCAATGTATTTAAAACTGTCTGTTTTCTGTAGTTTCCATATCTGGTTTGTTCTTAATTCATGTTGTGATGACTACTTCTTCCACATTATCACCCCACATAATTAAATGCAAACAGCACTGCTTTCATTTTATCTTCTGCAATCCTATCAAGTACTTTATCTGGTGAGAATCCAACATATTTTCTCTTTGAATTTCAAAACTACTATCATTGAGAAAACAGATGTCCATCCTAGTCTCAGCAAATGGTTAAGTTGATGCCAGTTCAATAATCCATATGCATCCTCTTTGCTGACTCAGCCAGTTCTAAATTTTCTTCCATAAACCCCAATAATATTGATAGCTCCTCATTGAATTCCATTTTGTTCACCAAGTTGTTTCCGAGGAGTCCCTCACCAAAACAAAACCATTTGCTATCTCTATAAATATAGAAACTTATTCATTAAATTTAAAGACTTATTTTTCTTCAGTTGGTTTTGTTCATTAATGAAAAACAGGAAGTTATTTTTTTAAATACTTTTTTTTTTTTTGGCAAGGGACTCCTTGGAAACAGCTTAGCGAACAAAATGGAATTCTCTGAAGAGCTATTAATATTAATGGGACTTATGGAAAAAATAAATTAGAACTGGCTGAGTGAGCAAAGAGGATGAATCTGGGTGTGTTAGGAGTTCAAAGATACTTGGGTAAGAGGAGACAACGAGGAAGAGAAAGGAGATTTTCTTTCCAGATGTTAAAAATGGAAGGGCATAGTGTGTGGTAGGACTGTTCATCAGGAATTTAAAACTCTGTCCTATCACCCAAACCTGGTCATTGTATGGATTATGCCACTAGCATGGGGTTGTTGCGGAACTAATACAAAACAGCGTTTCTCATATCCATGCCAGTGTCCAAGCCGCGTCCGGTGAAGCTGGATATCTCGTGCTGTGCTGTGTTCTCCTTTAGGTATACTCGTACTATGACTGTTACCATATATATATATTAAACTACATTGTGCCACAGATAATCACAGTTATAATTTTACCCATCACGGTTATGTATCACTAACTCAGCTCACAAGACATCAGAACAAAGCATCCTCTGCTAATTATGATCTCGGCGAGCGATCGACCAAGCGGCATGAGATTCAGACTAAGAGTGAGGTGATGCTCCCCCACTACTCATGGTTATAAAGACCCGTATACTTTCATTCAAACATGGGGAGTCCCCTTTTGTTGAATAGAATGTCAGTTGAAAGGCCGGCTAGGTTTGAATGAGAAGCCGTTGATAATGCGAAATCATCATCATCATCATTTCCCAACTCCAGTTTCCCGGGTGTGGTGTACAAGCACTCCCTTCTCCTGTCTTCATAAATCTTCTGTTCCAGTACATCCTCCCATTTGTGTCCTCTCTCCTCCACATCTGATCTTACAGTCTCTATCCAACATTTTCATGGTCTTCCCTGTGGTTTTCTTCGTACGAGATTAAGGTCAAAATATTTTCTGGCAGGTCTTTCCCTGTTCATTCTCATTATGTGCCCATACCACTGAAGTCTGCGTTTCTTTTCGACACTGATAATAGGAACCTCAATGCCAGCTACTTATACACATTAACATAAAGTAGGCATCAATTATATCTACAGGTATCAGGAAAATTACACTTGTCTTTCTGGACATATCAGAACTGTGGAATATCAGCGCAATGACGGATTACTTTCATAAATGTGACTGGTTCAAACATGCTGTTAGAAAGTTGGTTTCATGTCGCGGTTCGGTAGCTCGCAGAGTCCTCCTGGCTGAGTTTGAAACTCGTTGGACAAAGAGTGCGGCAGCGGTTCCCCAGCAACATCGTTCAAATTTTTTTTAAAAGTCATTGTATGAAGCTATGTGCTGGCTGCTCCCTTTGTACTGGCACGGTCCGGAATCCAACCGTCTTCCAACTGACTCCCACACAAAGCCATGTTGCTCAAGGAGCCCATAGTGTTATACAATAATTAAAATTATGTATCTGAAGCATATGACAATATGGTTCATTATGTACACTTTCAACTGAATCACCATCTTTACCTGACATGCAAAAGCTTTTAAGAGCCAAAATCCACCAGAATTGTCACTATATTAGTATTAAAATTGCTTGTCACTATAGTACAATAAGATGAAGTAAGACACTGGAGTGCTGGTGTGACAGAGACAGCAGGGCAAGAGTGAGAGAGTAGAAAGTGAACGTTCTGTTGCTCCCTTCACTATGAACAACTTTGTTTTTAGCACTTGTCATTACTTAACACAAACACTTCCAATAGGATAAAATATCATATTCCAGGAAAGACGTCGGCAAAAATCTCACACTCATTGAGCATCGAGTGGGAACTGAACTCTCTTGCCGGGAACATTTACAAGAATGATCAGTTTCTCTATGCAGTCATTCCTATGTCGGATAGAATGTTTATTTATTGTTTATATATTGTTGATAATCTTATTCTGAGGTTGAGCTGGTTTGTAACGGAATGCTGTCCAAGATATGCGTAACATTCTTCGCCAGCACTACATTTCAAAATAATCTATTTTCTTCAGGCCTGTAGCACTGTGAGATCTAGGCAAGCACTGGCCTGCGGTCACTATTCAGCAACATTAGGCAATCTCCACTTCGATTTGCTTGTGACGAGGTACTGTCCTGTACAGATTAGAAACCATTACTAGGGACAGAGGGGCAGGAAGTTTGCATCTCTTATGGGGTTTCATTTGGAGTTTTGGAGCTCTATCAAGAGAAACGACAACCAGAATCCTCCAGACTTAGCAACTTGTTGCTAGAGTTGGCAACACTGCACATTTCTAGCATCTTTTGATGTTATAAATGAATCATGAAATCCATTAGCTCTATTTCTGAGAAAACTAGACAAAACTGGCCATATAGACTGTACTCCCCTGCATGTGGAGCAGGCTGCCCCAAACTTGCTATCAACACTCTCAAAATGAATGACTACATTCTTATTAGATTATAAAATGACAAGATGGTTAGGATCTTCTTAGTTCACTTGGAATGATGTGAGTCTCATTCTCCTTGTGGGTTCTTCATGTCTTGTAGTAACTCTAATACAGTGATTCATGTTTTCTGTTTGCAGCCAGTGGATCAGAGACTCCTGGAATTACTATGACGAGCTTCGGCAGTCTGAAGAGGCTGCTGATGCTGGTGTCAGTTCCATATCAGGATATTGCTTCTCCAGCATCAGTCCAGACATTGTCCGAGTAAGTACTTGTTGAGTGTGAGCAAATGTTTTGCAAATACTTTGGTGTGACAATAAACTAGATTAAAAGTCAGGTTGTGAGTTTCAATAATAGGAAAAGTCCTCTTAGTTTTTATTACTGCATTGAAGGAGTGAAAGTTTCTCACACTGGGCGAGTTGGTCGTGCGGTTAGGGGTGTGCAGCTGTGAGCTTGCATCCGGGAGATAGTGGGTTCGAATCCCACTGTCGGCAGCCCTGAAGATGGTTTTCCGTGGCTTCCCATTTTCACACCAGGTGAATGCTGGGGCTGTACCTTAATTAAGGCCACGACCGCATTCTTCCCATTCCTAGGCCTTTCCTATCCCATTATCATCATAAGACCTATCTGTGTCGGTGCAACATAAAACAAATTGTAATAGTTCCTCATGGGGATCAGTGTAAGTAGATAGGAAAAGTTCTTCATTGCGGTAATCACATAAACAAGGTTGTAAATAAAGGGTACAGATCTCTGCACATGGTTATAGGGTTTTCAGGGGTCGTAGTAAGGATCTAAAGGAGAGATAACTATGTCTTCTTCTTTTTTATGTTGAAAACATTTCTTAGCAGACAAAAGGGTCCCCCTACTATGAAAAATGTGAAATTAAGCAATTTCCTCAATTGTGCCGAAAGTTGAAGGATAAAGGGCCGAAAAAGGTTTCAAATTATGTGTCTTGGATAGCTCTATCAAACTAAAAAAACAAATTTCAAAAATTACTTCCGGTCTAAATGCATTTCCGGAAAAACAGCCAAAAATCCCTTCTTTCTTTACTGGTTTTCTTTTTGATTCAGATCCTAGACAAATTAACTTTTCTACATAATTCCTTCTGTAATGTGTTCCTTGGTTCAATACCCTCAGGCAGTTATTGAGTTTTTTTAATACCCACACCGAATGTAGTTATAAGAGCTTAAGTGAAACTCTGCATTGACTCACATTTATCCAAGATAAAATTCTAAAAGAATTTAATTGTATAAAGTCCACCTGTTCAATATACGTTTGCCATTTGATAAATGATCTGTCTAAAATGCTACGTAGGGCATGTTTTGACCTAGCCTAGAGATCATCATCAGCTAAAATAACATAAAGAAGAAAGTCATGTACAAAAAACAGTGATACATAAAAAACTTGAGATAAAATACAATCAACAAATGCAATGCAAATTTATGTTTAAAATGTACATAGCCTAAATCTTAGAATACACTCAACAAATGCAATGGAAATATATGTTTAAAATGTACATAACTTCAGTCTTGAAATACACTCAACAAATGAAATGGAAATCTATGTTTAAAATGTACATAGCTTCAATCTTAAAATATACTCAGCAAATATAATGGAAATCTGTATTTAAAATGTACATAGCACAACTATTGGTTGACTGGAGGAAATACTTAAAAATTGTGAAGACAGTTAAATGTTGTTCTATTTGTCATGCTTCTGGAAAGGAAGTGAAGTTTTGAAAAATCCATTACATTTCTTCACAGGGAATACAAGTATAGCCAGGATGTCCTATTTCCTCAAGCCCTGTGCTTGTATAGATTACGTTGGGTCGGTGTTGATGTCAACTAAATTCATCCAAGTTTGAAGCTATGTACATTTTAAACACAGATTTCCATTCCATTTGTTGATTATTTTATCCCAAATTTTTTATGTATCACTGTTTTCTGTATATGTCTTTCTTCTTTATGTTATTTTACCTGATGATGACCTCTAGGCTAGGTCGAAACCTGTCTATGTAGCTTTTTAGACAGACCATTTATCAAATCGCAAACGCGCACTGAACAGGTGGACTATATTACAAACTATCCACTTCATAGCCCTACCGATGATATAATCTAATGGTTTCGTAAAAAAAAAAATTTCTACCTAATCGATACCTTTTTATTTTGCCTTTGGCAATTTATAATATCATTAAAAATAACAGTACATGTTTCCATCACTTTGCAATCATCAGCTGTTTACACAAAAGTTAGATGAAAAAGGCATTAAAGTATCTATCTATCTATCTATCTAGGTGTTCTGCCTTACGGCAGGTCTTGTCATGGGATGAACCTCTTCCACTGTTGCCTGTCCTGTGCCAAGTTTTTCATGTCCGAATATTTATTTCCTTGGATATTGTCCAACATTTGATATTTTTTCCTTCCTCTTCCTCGTTTGCCTTTCACCATTCCTTCTATTCCTTCTTTCAGTAAACAGTCCCTCCTCAAACAATGTCCGATCCAGTTCATTTTTCTTCTTCTAATGGTTTGTAACTCTTCGTAATACCTCCTCATTCCTTACCCGGTCTTCCCATTTCACTCGTTCTATTCTCCTCCATACCCACATCTCTAGTGCCTCCAATCTTCTCTCATCTTTCTTTCTCAATGTCCAAGTCTCTGCACCATACAGCGCTATGCTCCAAATGTAACACTTAGCAAGTCTTTTCCTCAAAACTTTGTTTAGTGGTCCACGAAATAATTTTGATTTTTTCCTAAAGCCTTCTTTTGCTATGGCAATTCTTTTCTTAATTTCTGTTGTGCAATACATATCATCTCTGATCATACTTCCCAAATACTTGAAGTTACTGACTTGCTCTATTTCTTCTCCTCCTATACTAATATGACAACTTCTACCTATTCCTCCAATTATCATACTTTTGGTCTTCTTCTTATTAATTCTCATTCCATATTCTTCTAGTTTCATGTTGAGTTTATCTAACATTTGTATCATTTCACGTTCGCTTTCTCCCATCACAACCATATCATCTGCAAATCTTATACATTCTACTCTCCTACCTCCAACACAAACTCCACTATTTCCATTAAAACTTTCATTGATTATTTCTTTGAGGTAGATGTTGAACAGTGTCGGTGATAAAGAGCAGCCCTGTCTTACACCTCTTCCTAATTCAATTTCTTCACTCAACTCATCTCCTATTCTCACTCTTGCTCTCTGGTTTAAATACAAATTCTTTATTAGCCTTCTATCCCTCCAATCAACTCCATGTTTCTTCAGGATTGTCATCAATTTGTCCCATCTGACACAGTCAAAAGCCTTCTCAAGGTCAATAAATACAGCATAAACCTTCCTGTTTTTATGTACCTCTCTCCTATCATCCTCAGAAGTCCAATGGCGTCTCTTGTTCCAACTCCTCTCCTGAAACCAAACTGTTCTTCACCTATAAAGTTATTCAGCTTTCCATATATCCTAAAGTCCTTTGGCCATTTTCCTGTCATGTATATTTGATTACATAATCCAATCAACTCCTTTCTTCCTTCATTATTTAATGCTTTTAACAGTTCAACAGGAATCTCATCTATTCCCATTGCTTTTCTATTTTTCATCTCGTTCAGTGATGCTTCGATCTCTCTTCTCAGTATGGTTTCCCCTTTATCATCCTCTTTAACCATAATAAAATCATTGTTGACTTAAATCTATTGTTAGTAAAAGACGTATGGGTTGAAAGGAAGGGGGACGGGTGTTACCAGGAAATTAATCTAAAATAAGTCAATGAGCAAAAAAGTCTTTAGTATCTATTTAAGTCCCAAAGGCGTAATTAAAATCACTTGTTGTTTTAATACTAGAAGTGGGTGTTTTAATCTTGAAGAAATGTTTTTAACTAGAATGTGCTTCTTCTTTCATTGAATTCTAGGCTTCTTACTAGTCGCAATGTACTGTGCTGAAAAATGTATATAAAAGGTTGATCCACTCGTTTGTCCTTTTCTAAATTCGAAAGGTGGATTCACTGTTGGTTTGAGTTAAGAGTTGTGTTCACATACATTTAAGGTTGGATAGCTTGTTGCACTATCTGTAACTGGCAGAAAAATATGCGCCAGTTAGTTGAAATCGTCTCTGGAAGTGTTGTCTAAGGAATTGTTTTGTGTTAAAATAATGAAAACTGATTGAGAAATTTTTTTACTTACCCCTGTCCGATTCACTTTCTTTACTCCCCGTGGTTACGGGTGTGGGTCTGTATCTGCTGTCCTCGACCTGGTGTAATAGCAGTGTGATGTGGTCTGCTTGCTAGCATGATTCAGAGGGGTGAGGGGAAGCAAGGTTGTGTTGTCATCTGTTGTTTCTCACGAGAAGGGGGCTTCTGGCTGTGACCTCGAGCCCTCGTGCTTATTTGTTTTACTTGTTGGGCATGTTTGTTTCCTACCTAAAAATCCATATATCTCAGTATATGTTCGTATAAGGGATTTCTCTGTTCATTCGTCTCATTTAAGTTCTTGTCCTTATTTGTTAGCTTATCAAGAAAAATATGGATATTTTCTGAACTGTTCATCAGTCTTCCTTTATTTATTCTATTAATAATTACAAGGTTTTGTTTGATGTCTGTAAATTTACGATCTGTCTCTTTCGTGTGTACTCCCATTGCGGAAAATCACCTATATTTTTCTGCAATGACGTGTTCTTGATACCTTATATCAAAGTTCCTTCCAGATTGACCTACATACGTTGCCTTGCATTGGTTGAAAATCAGCTTATAAATTCCTGAATCTTAGAATATTTCTTCTTTGTAGTTGTTAACTGTGTTATGGTTGAAAAACATGTGCCTAGTATTATTATTTGTTGAAAACGCTATTTTGATGTCGTATTTCTTAAATAAATTTGTAATTGCGTAAATGTTAGGATTGTTGTAGGTGAACTTCACATACTTTTTTGTTTTCTCTGACTGTTTTACTAAATTTATTTTTTGTTTAAATTTATGTTTGGTGATTAACTTGTTAATAACTACAAGACTAAAGCCATTAATCAAGGCCTGTTGTCGGATAAAAGCAAGTTCTTTATTCCTCTCTTTGTTGGTTAAAGGAACCTCAAAGGCCCTATTAATAAAACTATAATACGCAGATTTCTTCTGTCAGTCGGATGTAAAGAGTTATTATTAATCGTGGTTGGAGTGAATGTAGGCATCCTATGTATTCCAGAGTAAAATTGATTTCCTTTCCTAGTTGTTTTAACGTCTAGAAAGTTGATCAAACCGTTTTTTTTTCTTTCCTTCCTCAATAGTAAATTGTATATTTGAGTCTAAGATGTTCAGGACATTCATAATATTAAGACTATCATTAAAATCCTTAATAATTATAGCATATATGTCATCTACATAGTGTATCCACAAATTCTGTTAATATGGCTTACAATGCGAGAGTATTCTAAGTGGTCACATACATATTAGCTAGTATGCCTGAGGCCGGGCCCCCCATGGGGAGGCCATTCTGTTGGTATATTTTAAGGTTAAATAAGAAGTAGTTGTGGTTAAGTACGAATTTAAGGATTGTCATGAACTCTTCTATTTTGGGTGTGCTACTCCGTTTGTGTTCCAATAAATTAGTTTTTATGATCTTAATAATCTTCTCTATGGGGATGTTAGTGTACATGTCTTTTATATCAAATGATCAAGTAAAAGGTTTAATTTAATCCTTAATCGTCTTACAAAAATCGCTAGAACTTTTTACGGTGGTTTTAGTATGAAAAACATAATGTTGTGTTAAAAACTTATATTGCGACGTTTTGTATGTGGGACTCTTACAGAAATTGATTAATGGTCTAATAGGTATCACTTTTTTGTGCAACTTGGGCATGGCTCTTGCCATAGGGAGTCCTGGGATCATATTCACCAGTTTCTGTGATTCCTGCTCACTTAGAAGGAAAGTAGTTTGTTTGAGTATTCCTTTCAAATTTCTTTGAATCCGTGAGGTGGGACTTTTATCTACGACCTTGAACTTATTATTATTGAAAAAGGTTTCGGTGTTCTCTATATAATCTGTTTCTAATTTTTGTGGGACCTATGGGTTCCACCCTCATGTGAAATGATTCACACATTCTACCATGATGGTAAAAGGCACATCGGAAACTACCCCAGCCGGTAAAATCCAGGGCCAGTTAGAGTCTGGTCTAAACAGAGCATTGGATTCTGAGGGCCCTGCACAATCATGTTGGGATCAGTCGGAGAATCCCTCAACCCGCAAGATCAGGACCAAGAAAAATCACTAATTTGGTACAATGAATGTCAATACCCTTCTATGAGTCGGTAAACAGATGGAACTTATCAAAAGACTGGAGAGATATCAGATCAAGCTACTCGTTGTACAGGAAACAAGATTCCCATCAAAGGAAGTGCACTTAAGAAAATAGAAATTGCAACACCATGAAAGCATTGGTCGTTTGTGTTGATTTTCAAGATATGGAACGATGCCATATAGGTATGTAAACGATCAAAGTTTCAGACCCATTGGATTGTTGCTACAGGTCTCCCCACGTGATTGGTCGTGTAGGAATCAACTCCAGTATACGGACTCTGGTGTAGTGTAGTTGACTTGCAGTCTGTGCAGTGAAGTGTTCCCCGTAAAACATGCCTCGATGACAGAGAAGAGCACGCTATCAACAACTGTTGCCGTTTGAGAGGGCTCGAATAATTGGGCTGTGTGAGGCTGGATTATCGCTAAGGACTGTCGCTGCACGTGTTGGCCGACAGGCATCTACGGTACAGTGTGTATGGCGCCAGTGGTCAAATGAAGGTACCCGCACTCGTAGACCTGGCACAGGCCCAACACGATGGACAACTGTGAGAGAGGATTGCCGTATCATTCGGATGGCCCGGATGGAACCCCATGCAACAGCAGCGCAAATTCGAGCAGCTGTGACACCCCACGTTACACAACAAACAGTTGGTAATCACCTGCGTGCAGCTGGCTTACAAGACCGTGTCCGTGCAGAAGGTGTTCCATTGATCCCACAACAGCGACGTGTAAGGCTGGCCTGGAGTCGAGAAAGATCGACGTGGGTCGACGAATGGCATAGGGTCGTCTTTAGTGATGAATCATGCTTCTGTGTTGCCCGCAGTAATCGCCGGAATCGTGTGCGCCGACGTACCGGGGAGAGGGGCCGCCCAGATCTTATTGTCGAGAGGCACACAGGGCCAACACCAAGCATTATGGACTGGGGAGCTATTGGCTTTAATGTGAAATCACAGTTAGTGCTTGTTGAGGGCACTAGACTGCTCAACAGTACGTTGATAGGGTACTCAATTCAGTGGTTGTCCCTATGATGACGAACATTGCTAATGGGATGTTTCAGCAGGACAGTGCCCGGGTTCACACTGCACGCATCTCCAGAGAAGCTCTCTACGACATCACAACCTTAGAATGGCCCGGCAGATCCCCGGACCTCAGTCCTATTAAGCATGTGTAGGACATGATGGGTCAACAACTGACCAACCGTCCTCAGCCACCCACAACTCTGGAACAACTGACCCGTGCAGTGCAGCAAGCATGGGCCACAATTCCTCAGGAAGCGATCCAGGGCCTTATTAACTCCATGCCTTGACGAATTCATCCTGTATTGATTGTTGTCCAAACTTGCGGTCAGAGGGACCTGAAAGTGTATTCATCGAATCACAACCGAACACTCGTCCTGCATGTTCAATTGCAGCAATGTAGCACCACTCCTTATGGGTGTTGCAATTTCCATTTTCTTCAGTGTATCTATGTTGAGCAAGTACAATATAAAAAAGGGACAACCAGCAATCAGGGAATATAAAATGGGTAATAAAAGAAAATCACCTTCAATTCTAGGAACAGCATTTTTTATTCATATTTCAATCATAGATGCAATCGTTGATTTTCGATCACCTTCCGCTCGGCTTTCCATCTTAACCTTGAAGAGTGAAAACAAATTATATGCAATCTTCAATCGGCATTCACCTATTAATGAGGACAACAAGAAAAATCCAGATAAAGTCGAAGAATTTTGGTCTCTCCTGGAAAAAGAGTTGTTGGAAACTCCAGAACATACGATTAAAATATTAATGGTTGATTTTAATGCTTAAGTTGGCAAGGAAAGGAAATACAGGAAAATAGTTGGCAGTTATCCTGGGCATGTAAGAACCAATAGAAATGGGGAAAGGCTTATTGAAGTGTGTGAAGCATTCAAACTCAAGTTAATGTCCACCCAATTCAAGAAAGAAAGAAAGAAAGAAAGAAAGGAAGGAAGAAATTAATGATATGGCGTTCACCAAATCCCATGTTAGGGGAGTTCCAAATAGACCATGTAGTGACATCAAACCCGGCAAAGATTTTGATCATTTAAGTGCAAAAAGGTGCAAACATAGATTCTGACCACTACCTTGTTAGAGTCAAGATAAAATTTATTCCAAAGTCCTTCAAGAGACCTTCACGCAAAATCAAGAAATATCAAACTCATGAACTCAAGATAAACCAAGAGATTGTCGAGAACTATCCACTCTCGTGGAATCTTCGAATTGGGACTAAATGGTAAGGAGGATTCAAGAAGCAGCTGATACGACAATAATGATTGCCAAAAAGAAGAAACATCTATGGTGGAATGACGATTGTGAAGTAGCCTTGCGGGAAAAGTCTAAAGCATGAAATAAATGATGTACTAATCACAGGAATTTTGAAGTCCTCAAGGAACAACGGAAACACACAGCAAAATTTCTTCAGAATACAAAAAGAAAGTACGAGAAAGAACAGCTGCACAGCATAGAAGAAGATTTCAAAATAAACAACACAAGAGGTTTCTATAGAAGGTTTGAAAACAAAATCAAAAAATTCTCCCCTGGTAGTCTATGTTTAAAAGTGAACAAGGGAAACTCATTATTGGTGACAAGAAGAATTGCGAATATCTGGCCAACTATTTCCAGAATGTTCTGAACTGTGAACCTCCTGAAGATGGATTGCTGTTTGGAGAGCCTGTTTAAGTTGAAGGATTCATTACCACCAAATAAGGAAGAAGTTAGGAAAGCATTAAACAACTAAACAACAACGTCGGCAATAATGCACTTTTTGGTCCTTGTTCTGTTATAACTCCAGTTTCTTTAGCGATTATCTTTTGTTGCTGGCTTTGACTTATCGATGGGTTTTCAATACTGCTGTTCTGTATAAAACTCTGTGGAGTGATCCACACGTTTGCGACCTTTTCAGCGAAGGAGATGAAGAACTCGGGAGCAGCCATGGACTTGAATTTCCTCTGGGCGTCTGGATAAGATAGCTTTTCCAGCATTTTTATCTCCTGGATCATCTTCTCCTGCTTGAATGCGGGGCACTCCTTGGAGATTGGAGCATGCGCACCCGGGCAGTTGACGCACACAGGTGATGGTGTGCAGTCAACCCCAGCATGCTCACACTTCCCACACATTTTGCAGGTCGTTGAACCTGTGCATCGCAATGAGGTGTGGCCAAACTTTTGACAGTTATAGCACCTCATTGATGCTCGAATATATGGACGAACAGTCAGACGATACATTGCCACTTTTATCCGTTCAGGTACCGTCTCGGCGTCGAAGGTAAGGATGAAAGCACCCGTATCGAGTAGCTTATCAACCACACGCCTCTTCAACCTCTTCACGTCGGTTACACCCCGACGTGCTAGGTACTGGATCATAGTATCATCGGAAGACTTAACCAAGTCCCTGTGGAATATAACTCCCTTGCAGGATTTAAGGGTTTGGTGCTTCTCGATTTTCACCTCTACCTTTCCGAATAACTTAAGGACAAGAACTTAAATGAGATGAATGAATAGAGAAATCCCTTATACGAACATATACTGGGAATATGGATTTTTTGGTAGGAAACAAACACGCCCAACAAGTAAAACAAGCAAGCACGAGGGCTTGAGGTCACAGCCAGAAGCCCCCTTCTCGTGAGAAACAATAGATGACAACACAACCTTGCTTCCCCTCTCCCTTCTGAATCACGCTAGCAAGCAGACCACATCACACTGCTATTACACCAGGTCGAGGACAGCAGATACAGACCCACACCCGTAACCACGGGGAGTAAAGAAAGTGAATCAGACAGGGGTAAGTAAAAAAATTTCTCAATCAGTTTTCATTATTTTAACACAAAACAATTCCTTAGACAACACTTCAGGAGACGATTTCAACTAACTGGCGCATATTTTCCTGCCGGTTACAGATCGTGCAACAAGCTATCCAACCTTAAATGTATGTGAACACAACTCTTAACTCAAACCAACAGTGAATCCACCTTTTGAATGTGGACAAAAAATGAAGGACAAACAAGTGGATCAACCTTTTCTATATATTTTTCAGCACAGTACATTGCGACTAGGAAGAAGCCTAGAATTCAATGAAAGAAGAAGCACATTCTAGTTAAAAACATTTCTTCAAGATTACAACACCCACTTCTAGTATTAAAACAATAAGTGATTTTAATTACGCCTTTGGGACTTAAATAGATACTAAAGACATTTTTGCTCATTGACTTATTTTAGATTAATTTCCTGGTAACACCCGTCCCCCTTCCTTCCAAACCATACGTCTTTTACTAACAATAGATTTAAGTCAACAATGATTTTATTATGTGCTGACTTTAATGCCTTTTTTATCTAACTTTTGTGTAAACAGCTGATGATGATTGCAAAGTGATGGAAACATGTACTGTTATTTTTAATGATATTATAAATTGCCAAAGGCAAAATAAAAAGGTATCGATTAGATGGAAAATATTTTCTTACAAAACGATTAGGTGGACTTTATACAATTAAATTCTTTTAGAATTTTATCTTAGATATTTAAAGTCAATACGGAACCGGAATGAAGTTCATTACTTGTAATTGACTCACATTGACGCTCCTAGTGATAGAGAAAGGTAAACTGCTAATCTAATCAACCGGATAACAATGATTAAGAAAAGGATTGTAATTTTTAGGAATAAATAAAGAATATATTCTCGCACTTTATATTTTATTCACCTAAAATTCATAGCTCGTATCCCTAGGATGTATCCAACACTGAGTTGCTTGCCTGAAGGGCTTGAACTGTGGTTTCTCCTCTTTTTCTTTCAAGTTGCTTTATCAAAAGATATAAGTTTCATGTTCATTGATCCGTATTGAACTGTGATCACAGTAACAGTTGAATATTTTATTTTTGATGTCCACCTTTTACATAACTCAAACATCTTGAGAAGACACGTTGACTTTGGCTCAATTGGACTTTTTATTTGAATGCAACATATTTAAGGAACCAGCATTAATCAAATTTCTATGCGTCAGCTTTAACCAGCATTTTATGAATCTCTATCAAAAACAACTTTTTAACATAGTGCAACGCATTTCTTGAGCCTTACTTTGATGCATACATGGTATGTACATATCATTTTAATGTCATTGACACTGCACTGTGTCTTAAATCTATTGAACTTTTAACAGAATGTATTTATGTAACCAGTCTTAACTTGAATTCTATTGGTTTGCATACAGTTTTATTTTAAGGTCATTGTGTCTGTACATTGTTTATTTTATTTGGTGTACTTGTGTGATTTGCTTTATGTTTTTTAATTTTTTAATTGTTTTTTTTATAAATGCTGTTTGTTTGGGGCGTCGAACCGTGTGGTTCTTTTGCCACTACTGGCACCATATTGTATGAACCCGTGTAATTGGAATGGCAGTAGTGTGGAATGTTGTGTGTGAGGAAAGGAAGATTAAGGACGTCACAAACACCCAGTCCCCAGGCCAGGGATATTAATCATTACATTTTTAAAAACCTGACCCGGCCTGGAATCGAACCAGGGGCCGCTGGGTGACAGGCGGACGCGTTGTTCCCTACACCGTGGGGCCGGACATGACCTACAGTTAGGTCGAAACTTGTCCCTGAATGGAGATTTAATGTAAACATTGCATAGTTTGTATTGAAAAGGTGGACCTTAGAAAAAAAGTTGCTTTATGTTACGCCGACACAGATAGGTCTTATGGCGATGATGGGATATGAAAGGGCTAGGAGTGGGAAGTAAGCAGCCATGGCTTTAATCAAGGTACAATCCCAGCATTTGCCTGATGTGAAAATGGGAAAACTCGGAAAACCATTTTCAGGGCTGCCGACAGTGGGGTTCGATTCCACTAGTTGGCCGATTAGCGAAGTATAAATAAATTATTCGTACTAATAGTTGTAGTAGTGAATTCTCCCAATATTGGAAGCAAATAACTCAATCAGTTCTTTTTTTTCTTCTTCTTGTTCCACTAGGCTTTCATTCTTTCCGAGAAGGCCTGTTCACGTTCTTCCGACCACTTTGGTCTGTACTGTTCTTGTTGCGGTTGCTCTGACGTAGCTCCCCAATTGTTTACTTTGTGTCTAAAAATGTCCCTTTCTAGAATGTCTGTTGAATTTATGTTTGCATTTCAAAGTTTGTTAAGCCAGGATGTTGAGTTCTTAAGTAAGGTTACATAATCTAGTATTCTTTTTGTCAATCGATTTTCTGGTAATCTCATGAGATGACCAACGAATTTTGTTTGTCTTTTCCTAATGTCAATTCCGATCTTTGAGAACTTTTCTGTTGTTTTGATTGACTGTAACCTGTAACCGTCTTGGATGTATCCTGCTCCTAAGAGTTTCCTAATGATCTTCCTCTCTTCTTTTTTGATTTCTTGTTTTCTGTTGGTTTTATGACTGTGTTGTAGTGCAGAATTTTTGTATGTCTTGATATGGATTTGTATTGTAGATGTTTTGGACTAATCCTAATGCTTTTTTTAATTTTTTGAAGACAGGTTTCTTGTGAGATCTTTTCAAGGCCTGATGGTTCGATAAATTCTCCAAGGTATTTAATGTACGGGACCCTGTCAGTTGTACCATATTATGTTCCCAGGCTCTTCTTATCTGTCTTTGAACATAAGAATTTAGTTTTCTCGAACGATATCTGTAATCCCACCTGTTTTGCACTTTCTTTAAGTATCTCGAGCTGTTTAACGGTAGTCTCCTCATCTGCTGTTAGTATCACCAGATCACCTTTAAAAGTGAGGTATGGTATGTTGAGGTTATCTTTGGGAAAGCCCAGTCAGATTGGCTTCCAAAACTCACATTTCTTGATTTCCTTCTCCCATTTTTCCATAATCTTGGCTAGCACGACATTGAAGACAATAGGAGAGAGTCCATCATCTTGTCTCACGCCTGTTTGAATGTCGAAGGGTTCTGAGATTTCCTCCATAAATTTCACTTTAGATTTCGTGCCAGTCATTGTTTGTTTTATGAGTTCTCGAATTTTGGAATCTAGTCCCTTCTCTTCTAGAATTTGGAACAGAATCGTAAACCTTTTTGAAATCTATAAATGTGCATATGAGGGGATTTTGTCTGAGAGTTCACATTTTAAGTATGGTTTTGTGGTAAAAAATGTGTTCGGGGCATGACCTATTTGGTTTGAATCCTGCTTACTATTCAGCTAATTTGAATTCTAATTGCTTTTGTGTTTTTTTTATGTAGTGGATGGATTAGAGCAATCTTCCAGTCATACGGGAGCTTTTCAGTTTGCCAGATGTTTTGAATTACAGTATTTGTGTAATTTCTTTGAGTGAATTTGGGCCTAAATTTTTCAGTTCAGCTACAATTCCGTCCTCCCCAATGCTTTGTTTTTTTTCTTTTTCTTGATGTGGGAATAAATTTCTTCTTGTGTTGGTGGTGACAGATTTTCTAGTATGTTTTCTGGCTGTATTTTTGGGAATATCTCTGTAGGTTTTGGAAAATTTGAAAGCTTGAAAAATATGTGGCTAGTTCCTGGTAATTTTCTTTATTATTATTATTATTATTATTATTATTATTATTATTATTATTATTATTATTATTAACTGTGTCTACTGACATTTGTGTAGACGACAGGTGTTCAAGAAATGGCAAGTGAACTTTTTCTACACTTACTGTACAGTGTTCTTATTTCTGTTACCCAGAATCATTTCCTGGAGCAAGTTGTTCCTGTATATCGAGCTGTCACTCGAGAAGAGCTGGACGCTTTCCCTGGCAACTGGCAGTATGGATCTTTCTATACCACCGTGCTGACAGAGAGCCCAAAGTTCCTGCCGTGGGCAGCAAGGAGGTTTGTTTCTGCACATTAGGTGAAGCCTCCCTACTCTACGTATCGTATCTGACTGGGTGGTTCTTTCTTAACTGACTTTACTACAAGGATTTCTTGGCAGGAAAGGAGCAATGGTTGAAATAGTGATAGTGATGAAATGAAATGAAATGTCGTATGGCTTTTAGTGCCGGGATATCCCAAGACGGGTTCGGCTCGCCAGGTGCAGGTCTTTCTATTTGACTCCCGTAGGCGACCTGCGCGTCGTGATGAGGATGAAATGATGATGAAGACAGCACATACACCCAGCCTCCGTGCCATTGGAATTAACGAATTAAGGTTAAAATCCCCGACCCGGCCGGGAACGAACCCGAGACTCTCTGAACCAAAGGCCAGTACGCTGACCGTTCAGCCAACGAGTCGGACAGTGGTGGTGATGATTAAGTACAACTCAGCAACCGTCCTCTATTAACACTAATCAGGAGGAAAATGTAAGGGGTCCGACACTTCAAACAATGAAGGTATCAGCCAAAAAAACAAGGGCCATGAAAGGCATGAAAATCAAAGACTCCCTAAGCCTTGCAAACCTAAGGCCGTTGGGGTCAGGAAAGAACAAGAGTTGACCAAGGGAGGTCGGATAAGAAAGAGGAGCCTGGCACAAGTAAGTGGAAGCAAAGGCAGACTCACCTAGGGCAGTCGTGTTCACCAACCCATCCTCCAAAGTTGAGAGCCCCTGTTTCCTCTTTTAGATACCTTTTAGACAGGCAGGGGATATCGTGGATGTTATTCTCCTGCCCTCACACACAGGTAAATACAGTGAAACCTTGTTAGTGTGTTCCTCGTTAATACGTTTTCCCACTTAGCATGTCGTAAATTTGAAGACCCAATTCTCATCGTATTAAATCTATATAAAAATACCTCGCTTATCGCGTCACAAATTTTTGCTATTACCGCTTAGTACGATCACATTTTTCCTAGCCCTGAAAATGTTATTTCTCATCCCTTGTGAAACAAACGTGATTTCCAACTCAGGGAAGGTCCGTCACCACAGTTGCGTGATTACAAAAAAGGCCTTAAATTCTTTAACTTCATAGGATAAATTGCACATTTGGGGAGCAGGCCATTCAGTTTTGCTTGCCAGTTAGCAGCAAGATTGCTGAATAATACAGCGAGTCTATTTGTGCTTGTATTTCGCATTCCATTCAGAAGGTAGAGATTGATTTTGTGTTGAGTGTTACAGTGAAGTTTTGTCATTTGATACGCTAGCCTATATCTGGATTAGGAAGATAATCATGTGAAATTGACTAGCGTGGTGCATATTTGTCCTGTGATAGCCTAGTTATGGATACGGAAAAGGTCGTGAAATTCCTTACTAATGAGGACAAAATTAAACTCTGGCATCCAAGTCTTCAAGCGCGCAGAGGTTGTGAATGTTGAACTAACACCTTTGAGTTTCGACTCCATCATTCAACTTGGTCAAAGAATTTCAAAATGGCAGTTGTCATTTCTCCTGATTCCTTCCGGTCGCACATCCTTGAGTGTAACGTCCAATCTATTGTCTAAGAGTGTGACCAGAAAATAATGTTTAATAACCCATTGGTCTGAAATTAAAGGCTTCTACTAACATTTGTTTTAGAAGGAGAATAATACTTTGATATTTTTATTGGCCCCCGTGCATATGTTTTCATATGTGTTGTTTGGTGTTTTTCACACCTTTCAGTGCACTTGTTTTTTTAAGCCCCAGCAGAGAAGGTTTTCATATTTGTTCTTTCGTGTTTTTCACACCTTTTAATACTTTCATCTCATCTTCAAAAAAGGTAGATATAGTTTTCACTGTACCCGCAGATACACGACTTAAAATGCATACATTTTCTATGAAACACTTTTCCGCCTTGTCACTACTTTACATTTTATTACAATTATAATTATCTACCGTACATGTTGCCATTAATGCTTTCACAGCCCGTACTTATAGACGTGATACTGTATAGGCTTTTGGGCTTATGCCGTGTCAAGAAAATAAGGTGAAATTCTTAACGTTTCGCAGATAACTGTGCTCTGCATCCTCAGAAGAAATCTCAACTCACCACGAGAAAGGCTTCTTAAAGAATGACACTTTGAAATTTGGACGTTATAATAGAAGTAAAAATGGTACGTTCATTCGCCACCAGGTTGCCCCCAGGACATGGCACAACGCTAGCGTTCGAAGCGGAATCTGACCGAACCATCCCAATCAGACTAAGCGGTTCACATAATGCGTTTGCATAACATATGACATAGACAGTTGTATGATATAGACACAAGCCTGGAATGAAACATCTGGCGACGAGGAACGTACGAATTTGGAAAACACCGACACGAAATAACAACAGGGAAGGGAACTACCTACATAAATTCTTAATGGCTGGCAACCAGGTATTACTTAATTGATAGCCGGTGTCCCTGTTGAAATTGTTAGGATTTCTATGTATTTCCACAGCTTCCCGTATAATCCTGGACCTGTAGGGTCTAGTGTGGGTAAGAGCTCGAGCATCTTGGAACATGACATCATGACCCGACGATAGAGCTTGTTCAGCCATTGCCGATTTGTCTGGTTGGTTGAGACGAATATTACATTCATGTTCTTTGATACGGGTACAAATGAACCGGCATGTTTGGCCGATGTATACCTTACCTCACGTACCCCAGGATGTAAAAGGGGGGACAATTTGTCCTTGATTTTACTCAGACTGTGAGCAATTTTAGTGGTGGTGCCAAACACGGTTTTTATATTGTGTTTGCAGAGGACCTTGGCGATTCGATCTGTGGTGTTGTGAATGTAAGGTAAGTAGGCAGTTCCCTTCAATTCTTCCTTCTGTGAATTTTGCTTGGTCGTTTCTCTGGGATGTAGGGCTCTATGAATCTGCAAATCGCTGTAACCATTACCCCTGAACGCGACTTTGAGCGTGTCCATCTCCACCTGGATATGTGATGGCTCACAAATTCGTCTCGCCCTCTTGGCGAGTGTCGTGAGAATGCCTTGTTTTTGTGCTGGATGGTGGTGAGAATCTACATGAAGTTAGCAATTTGTGTGGGTAGGCTTACAATAGACGGTACGTCCTAAGGAGCTGTCTGGTTTCTTGCTTACTAGAACATCCAAGAAAGGAAGGCATCCGTCCAACTCCATCTCCATAGTGAATTTTATTGATGGATGTTGCTGATTTAGGTGGTTTAGAAATAGACGAAGTTTCTCAGGACCTTCTGTCCAGACCACAAATGCATCATCAACATACCTCCACCATATCATAGGTTGTTTCAAGAGCAGCAAGCAGAGGAGCAAGGACATGTTTGTTTGGTTCAGACAAGTGTAATGTTGTTTTAATTTTGACAAATTTGGTTCCAGCTGAAACGGAAGAACTTGATAGTTAATAATGGCTCGCATTGTCGGACGGGATTAATGAAGAAATTACGATTTGTATGAAAGGTCTTAGAACTATAGTAGTGTAAATAAGGACTTAAGGAAAAGAGAAGTTTCAAGAACAGAGCAGAAAGAATTTTAAATTTTAGCATATAGTGACTAACTTAATAGGCTTTATTCATTTTATGATTTGAAAATTATTCTGTTTTTAAAGTTTCTACTAAATGATATAGTAAATGTAAATGACTAGTTTAGACACAAAAGAAATATTTTAACGATTTCAAGATTTATGTATAATTTGATTTGTTGATGACTGTATTGTACAAATGTATCATGCCCAAGGATTTAGATTGATGTTTTGGCACTGCTGAAGAAGAGAGTAGTAGCTCTCGAAACATGTACGGTAGATAATTATAATAAAATGTAAAGTATTGATAAGGCAGAAATGTCCTTCATAGAAACTGAATATAAGTCAATATGGACAAGATTGAACCAACATGGTTAAAATAATCAAATGCACTCATGTTGGAAAAAATCGTATCTAGTGTTGGATAGGTTTTATTCATATATTCAGTAGTACGTTTTCTCGCTTAACATGTTCATTTTTGTTGTCCGCTGCAGAAACGTCTTCACGAGGTTTTACTGTATACATAATGGAATTGGAAGGCACTGTTATTGAATTTTGATCATTTACGGCAGAAAACTGGGCAGTAAATACAGCTTAGCAGCAGCAGCAGGAGCAGCACCGACTCGAAACATAAAAGGAGAAAGACGCACTCAACACTGCCATCTTTGTTGGTGAGCCCAAGTTTTTGCAAACCTGTTTCTTCTCAGCATGTTTCTGCTTCCTAGTTTCATCAATAGGCATTCAGTGGACCAATCTTGAGAATTCCTCCTTTTACCAGTTGGATGCATTATCTCCTTCTCTCTTCCCTTTACCTGTGGTTATCCTACACTTCCCACATCAAGAGAGACTCGTACTGAGGAAGCTGGAAAGCGGAAGCAAGTTTTTCAAAAACTGAGAAGTAATTGTTTAGAAAGAACTAGGCTTGATGAGGATGGAGTCCAACTGCCTTTGTGTTTCTCTTTTTGTCCATCCTGGTGGTTGTGTCCTCGGTAGTAGAGTGTAGGAATTGGGTTCATGCCCAGCGGAGGTAATCAGATTTTTTAAGGGCAGAGAAGAGTCTATGTTGTACAATGGTGACATGTTTGGTGTTTACCCAACAAAAATTGTTAAAACTCATCCATAGATTGGGAACATTGCTCCAGAGGAGTGTGACAGGCTTTGGCAAAAACAGGCTAACCAACATTTTGTCACAACCGAGATAAATCAATTTGTGCAAATGTCAAGGAATTTTATTTTTCATTAGTTTATTTCAATGTAGTACATTTAAATTAGCAATAGCATATAATAGACCTATACAGGGTGACTTTAAAATACTTTTACAAACTTTGGGGGGTGAGTTACTTTCACCATAACAAGAAAAAATGGTCATATAAACATCATCGTTGACCATCTCCAGTTGCCCGGGTGTGGTGTACAAGGCCCCTCTATCTTTGTCTGTCCATGAACCACTGTTCTCTCATAATCTTCTCCCGATCTTGTCCTCTCTCCTCGACATCTTTCTTCACCAGATCTGTCCATTTTCCTCTGGGTCTGCCCAATGGTCTTTTTCCTTTTATTTCTCTTTCATATTCTCTTCTTGCAGTCCTGCGTGCATTCATCCTTCTTACATGGCCATACCACTTCAGTCTTGCTTTCTGAATCCTCTGTAGGACGGAGTCTCCTATTCCCACCTCCTCTCGGACTTTTCCATTCCTGAACTTGCCCTTCCTGGTCTTCTGTATCATGGTGTGTAGAAACGTAATTTCTGCACCTCGGAATTTTGAGTTGCCTTGTCTCGTTTATGTGGTAGTTTCCAAGCTATACGTGAGGATGGTTGTATAATATGATTTATATAATGTCATATTTGCTTTTAATGGTACTTGTTTATCCCACAGTAGTTGTCTTACTTGGTGGTAAAATCAAGTTGCCTTGCTAATTCAACTGTCCACCTCATACTTTGCTAGGTTGGCATTTGATACTATATTATCCAAGTACTTAAACATTTGAACACTGTCCAGTTTGGTGTAATTTATTCTGATTTGTGGTTTGGTGTTCCATTCAACCATGGCGTGATAATCATTTTGCGAGCAAGTAGACATGTCTTTTATGTACAGCCGCATGAATGGTAATGGACGCACGGCTGTATCAGAGGTCATTTCCAGACCAAAAACTGCTGAGTCTTCCAACCTTTGTTGCTGTTTATTGTCGCGTTGCTGGGACAGGATCCATAGCACCATGGACTATTGATCAAAGAAGACCAAGAGTTACTCGTACGCCTGACCAGCAAGAACACATTCTCTAGTATGTCGAAGAAGATCCAGGTATCAGCACATGACAAGTGGCCCTGGTATATGGTACATCTCAAAGTCAATGCCAATGTCAAAAACAGATTATTGTGTCACTTTAATCTGTTCTTTCAAATAACATTTTGAACTTCAATGAATGGAAAACGAAGGATTTTGAGACACATGTTTGTATGAACTCTTTTTCTTCTTTTGGTATAAGGAACCATGCCTAAAGTTTGTAAAAGTATTTTGGAATCACCCTGTATTAAAAACGGAAGGTTTTTTTTTTGCTTTATGTCGCACCGACACAGATAGGTCTTATGTAGATGATGGGACAGGCAAGGGCTGGGAGTGGGAAGGAAGTGGCCGTGGCCTTAATTAAGGTACAGCCCCAGCATTTGCCTGGTGTGAAAATGGGAAACCACGGAAAACCATTTTCAGGGCTGCCGACAGTGGGGTTCGAACCTACTATCTCCCGAATACTGGATAGTGGAAGTTGCTTCGAAGAACAGGAATATAAAAAACTGAAGAAAGGACCTAGTTGTAGACAATAGTTTACCTTAGATTCGTAACCAACCTTTATATTATGATCATACAATACAAAAAATTGTGTTTTATATACAGTAAACTAGATATAAAGATGCAGCAAACTTATTTTGGGAGATGACATAACTTTTCCTCATGCAACAATCATCAGTTAAATGGATAATATTCTAATGCATTGGAGAATGATTCCTCAGCCGCTTCTTGGCGATTGCCTGCTGTCGGTTCTCTGCAATACTGGTAATATCTTGGAGGGACATATTCAAGTAATTCAAGCAAGTCCTTAAGCTTCGCTAGCTTTATTGGCCTTGTACCATTGTACCATGATGAATAGAATACATCCGCTGTCTTATCATCGTCGTTGCTGGCCCTGCCAGAGTGTGGTGCGGTAGTTGCAACGAATCAGCTGCAACAACACGTAATTTAATTAAATTTTCTTTGTAAAGCGGTGGACCATGTGCATTGAAAAGCAGGGTGACTATGTTGAAAAATGATATCAATAAAAAGTGTGTGTTCTTTTTGTAGTAAATTATGTAAATTGATTGCAGATACTTATTGACTTGCCCTCGTATTTCTGACCTGGTTGAATAACTGGAAACAGGCTGTTGATGTTCATAGATTGAGAAACAGAGATGTGATAATGGAAAAGAAGAAACAAGTACAAATCAAGTCATGTATAGGTAGGGAAGAGGGAGAAATAGAAAGAAAGCAGTAAAAGACACCTGACTCCCTCGTCAGCAGTCCCTGTTCTCAATCCCTGACAACGAGGGAGAGTGATGATGCATGAATGAGTCTGAATCATGGGTTCAATCCTGGTTAAGGTAGCCAATATTTCAAGGGTGGTCAAAACTCTTGCCACGTTGACATACTCAAGAGTCAAAATATAAATACAAATTTAAATATAAAATATTTAAATATTACTGTATTCAAGAGTCATCCAAAAAAATTAAATTAATCTGGCATAGGGGCTGTCGTGTAGAACTGGCAGCATGTAAGATCATCTGCAACATTATTATTATTATTGGTCAGCAAAATGGCCTTTCATTCGAAGGGCCTTGGGTTCGATTCCAGACTGGACTGAAAATTTTAACTGTGTATGACTAATTCCTCTGGCTAGAGGACTGGATGTTTGTGTCAATACACTACATAGCATCCGGCCCTACAACTGAGCCTCGATTGCCAACTGCAGTAAGGCCAGGAAGAATAGTTCTTTTTTTTTTTATTTTTTTATTATGGGTTGCCTATTATGACAAAGTATACAAACATATTTGTATGTCTGTTGTAGAAGATTAAGAGACCTTTCTAAATAAATCTGTAGATCTTATATAAAAATAAAATTAAAAGTGAAGTTTGATTCAAAACTGAACTAAAAAATGTAGTGTCGATGCAAAAGGGAGATATTTAATAAATACTTTACAAATGGCACACACATGCACAGAAATGGTGTCCCATCATAAACAGTCAACAAGGAGGTGGGGGAACACCATGCTTTGTTTATATTGGGACATACTTTCTGTGCATATCTATCAAAACATCTTAAATATTAATAAATAGATTTTGGCATTCCTCATCATCATTTTCATTTGTTCTTGTCCAGCTCCTGCCAGGTCGGGGTGTTGATGGCACTTCTCCACTGTTGCCTCTCCTTCCACCACTCCTCTTCAGTAATTGTATTCCAGTCTGGTCTTCTTTTTTCTTATACTGTTCTTGACAGAGTCCATCCATCTTACTTTTGCCCTCTTTCCTTTTATCTTAGCCTCCAACCCTTGTTTTGGTATCCTTCCCATCTTGCCCTCATCACATATCCAAACCATCTCAATTTATTCTTCTCCTTTCTGTCAGAGTCCACATCTCTGATGCATACGTTAATATAGGGGGATAGTACATTACCTCTTTACATTTCATAGGAACTTCTCTGTTCCATACCAAATTCCTTACATTCTGGTAGAACGTATTTTCTGCTTGTACCCTTCTGCTAATCTTCTTACCCAAGCTTGCATCTTGCATTATTTCACTTCCCGAATATTTGAAGTATTCATCAACCTCAAGGATTTGTCGCCTGATACTAACAATTCCTTTTCCTTCTCTTTCTCCTCCTGTCATCACCACTGTTTTTGCTCTTCTCCACACTGATTTTCATACCATATTTCTCAATATTGTCATTTATAGCCTCTACTTGGATTTGCACTTCAGTATTGTTGACTCCCCATTTCACTATGTCATCTGCAATCAACAATACTTTTCATATCCCCTCCCTATCTTGCCTTTGTTTCTATAGAATTTCATCCATAACCATTATAAACATAACTGGAGACAATCCACTTCCCTGTCTTAGACCACTTTGGTTTCTAAACCAATCTGTTCTCCCCACTAGAGTCTGGACACATCTGAAACAATTCTTAGACATGTAAATTGCTTTCACTAGTTCCCTTGATTGCCTTTCACATCCTTTATTTTTTTTTCAGTGTTTCCCACACCTTTTCTCTATTAACACTATTTCTAGATCAAGGCATACCATTGCCAAATCTTTTCCATATTCCAACTGTTTTTCCATCAGCAATCTCATGATAAATATAGTGTCTATCGTTGATCTGCCCTGTCGAAACCCATACTGCTCTTCTTCCAAATTTCTTTCCACCCTTCCTCTCATCCTCCCTTCTGTTATTCTCTCCAATATTTTGGGTACATGTGACAACAGTGCAATTAATCGATAATTACCACATACCTTCCTGTCACCTTTCTTAAATACTGGTATTATTACACCTTTACACCAGTCATCAGGTATCGGGTTTTTCCTCCACATACACCTTAGTAGCCTATATAACCAATGTAGATTAATAGGTCCTGCTGCCTTTATTATTTCCATACATATTTTATCCATCCTTGCTGCTTTTCCTGTTTTCATTTGTTTAACAGCCATTTCCAACTCTTCCATTGCATTGGTAAATCTGATGAGTTCCAAAAGATATCATTACTTCACAAGGTCTACTTTTTAGTTAAGGCCATACAAGTATTATTATTATTCATTCATTCATCGATACGCCACATTTACACAGTCTACCTGCATTTCTGTCACTCAGATTAATGCCTTTCTCTTTGCACTCTCGCCAAAGATCCTTACGCCTCTGATTACCGTAATTTCCCATAACTATAGTCCACTTTTAGTATGTTTATCTGTTTCACTCATAAATGCCTCAGTGGAATGCAAATAAAAAATTCATAACTCTGTACAGGAGAGCTGAACAAAGTGTCTGTGGTTTAAAAATTGTATTTCTATGTTTTGACTTGTTGCACTACCTATGGGTCTTCTTAATAAACTAAGTTATGCAGTGTTTTGAGTCTTCACCACTTGACGTCATGAAAACTTTGTACAGTTGGTAAGAAAATTAGTGAAAGTTGTAATTGTCTTTTTCCTCAAAATAGTTTTCTTAATAACAGCAGTCAAGAATTAATAAGTATTGCACCTAGAAGCATGAACTCATTTTTTAAAATACTCAGTATCTTTTGCCAATTTTAGAACCATCAAAATCTCAAAAATGAAAAATCCGACTTCAGGTCCCTTTCCATTTATCAGGTCACGCATATTAACCCTTATGCTTTCAAGGTAATAATCTGTCAGTGCACACATTTCACTGCGAACACTGTCATGGTAACGATCGATCGTTACCGCTCTTTATTTTCATTATTTTGTTATTTACACGCCAGATAGCAGCATTTTGCATGAAACAAGAAGAGCACAGTTTTAACTCACGTTATTCTCTGCAGGTACTGCCCACTATCCATGTCTGTTAGGTCATCAGCCCAGAGGCTGGTTGGATCCTCAAATAGCACCACCAAAAGTTATGCGGTTATAAGGAAACTGCAAAAACCAATGGCAGCACCAAACTGAGGCGTACTAGGCAAGATGAGGAGTGAGGTAGTTTGCCATTGCTTTCCTCACTGGGTCAGAAAGTGCTATTGCAGCATGACTGACCCTATGAGCAACACCTTTCATAACACTCAGATGCACTAGTCGTGCTCTGAATGTCATTACTCAGCACCACCCATCCCCCAGCAGCTTCCATATTGTCACAGTCATGGATGAGACTGGGACTTCAGTGAAAGCTACACTTTACTCTGGCCTGTGCCAAGAGATGGATACAAAAGTACTGTATCCATCAAGAAATGGCAGCAGCCACTATCCATATTTATCGATATTCTTAGAGTCTAAAACATGTGCCTACTGGAGTTTGGTGTCTTGTTTACGTCATGGTTGACGGCAAACTTGCATGCAATTCTCTATGTTTTTGTTGGTGATACTGATTATATATTGAAATTAACCCTTTGGCACTCGGCTTGTATACAGGGGTGTGCTCGAAGACACTCAGACTAATTTCTGTGATTTTCCAAACCAAATTACCAAAAATCAACACGTAAACAGTTTAACACACATTAAAATAAAATAAATCACACTAGTACAGGAAACCATGAGCATTTCAGAAATGAATATACCTAGAACGTATTGTTATTGGTAAAGCCAAAAACAAATATTAAATTTCAAAAATAAGTTTAAAAAAATAATTTTTAGTTTTCAATGACTGAAAAATCAGACATTATTGCGTCTTCCTTCTTTACTCTTAGACGTGAAAGAAAGAACATTTAATTCTGAATAATTTGATATCAATACGATGTGTGTGCTGTAATTCATTCATGCAGCATAGCACAAAGTTATTCACTGTACATGTAACGGTCATCGATGTCAGGACCTCCCCATCTGATGCACGGTGAGCAGCTGTGACTGTGTCATTTCCCAAATAATGTGAATCACTTTCGGCAAAAGAAGGTCATTATTACTGTCTAAATCATCTGAAAATTCAAGGATATCGGCCTCATCGGCCTTGAATATGGCCTAGCCATTACGATAAAAAGATGACGCAAGCACGTGCAACAACGGAGTTATGAAAAGGAGTAGAATGATAGTTTGCAGAGTACAGCGAACACACGATATACCAAAGAAATGAAATATACTCTAAACTAAACTCATAGCAAGATCAAATTGCTGTATTCATAAGCCAACCAAAACGAAACCATGCAATAACAACTTAACAACCACAACATAAACATTCACGGTCAACAGATTTCATTTGTCGAAAATAAAAATATTTTGTAGGGTTGGTGGTTATATCTGTATAGTAAAACGCAAATTCAACGCTTTAAGTTACCGTCACGATCAACTGTTACGATTTAACAGCCATGCAAATGACCAAAATCCCTAAATAGGACAGAGCCTCTCGCGCCGATAGATCGGCGTGCTGAAAGCGAAAGGGTTAAGCAGTATCATAGACATATTTAATTTATTTGCTAGTTCATTATTTAAATGTGTTCTTAGGTAATTAGGTGCATATTGTTAGTGAAGCGTTACATATACTGTAGTTCACGCCGAGTGTTAAGCGGCGGTAAATAACTCGACCCCCCATAGGGGCTAACGGCTTCGGGCGGATGAGCCGCTTTGGGTGGGGTGATGGTCTTCTCAGTGTAGGAAATGACACTGGAACCCATCATCTGTGCCTTTGGCCCAACGGCAAAACGGACGGAGGAACCTCCTTTTTGTGGTTCTCATCGGTCGTGGAGGCAGATGAGGTAATGCCAGATAGACTGGCTGTGAAGGCGCAACTCAATGGTATTTCGAGTCCGCGGCAGTCCGTTGCAGTCGTGGTACTAGAACCTGCATGTCACATTTCATTTGTGCCGCAGGGTATAGTTCCGAGATCATAGTGTGTGGGGTCACTTCCTTGCAAGCTGCGATCCACCTTAAACAAAATCCCGCTTGTGGCACTTTTTCCTGCTGTCATTCCCTTCAACTCAAGTCCAATGGCGATGGGATAAGGATGGTGGAGGCAGGTTTTCGGGTGAAACTGGAAGCCTCTAGTTCGGACCTGCACGTTGGCAGCAGATGTGTGATGTACGTCTTTCTGAGACCCTGTGACTGCTCAGGAATTCGGTCCTGCTTCTGTGTTTGGGCAGGTCTATTTAGGATCACCGCTGCCCATCCTGAATGGGGAAGGCCCTAGAAAATGTGGGCTAAACATTGGTAGTCACACTCTCAGCCGGCTGGGAAACTGCACCCAGCGGGTCACCCCTTATGTGGTCGAAAAACGAAGATTACCAGAACTTTGATTATAGGAACCTGGAATATTCAAACTCTACTTGTTTTGAAAGACAATAACAGACCTGAGAGAAGAACAGCGCTTGGACGAATGAACATTGATACTGCTGCCTTAAGTGAAACCAGATTGTCCAGCGAATGTAAACTTACAGAGTTCAGCTCAGGCTACACAATCTCCTGGAAGGGAAAAGATGAAGGAGAACACAACATTCATGGTGTGGGATTCGCTGTGAAGACCACATTGGCGAATGGTTATCAGCTGGCTCCAGTCACAGTCAGTGAAAGAATTATGACTCTCCGAATCCCACTCCTTGGAGCCAAATCTATGACACTCATCTCTGCATTTGCTCCCACCTTGGATGCTGATGAAGAAGCTAAAGACCACTTCTTCTTAACAGTCTATACCTCTTCAGAAAATGTTCCTCGGATAGATTTTGAAAAGAGTTCCTCCTCCTTATAGGTCCATTCCTGTCATGAACACCATTTAACATATCTAATCTGCATCCAACGCATGATTTACAATGGCCATTTTGCATTAAACCTCGTGTTAACAGTTTAACCCAGGTGAAAGGAGGAGTTAAGTTAACTCCGACCTTAACCTAGAGTTAAAACTAACCCTTTTTGATGAAACAGAATAAGTCAAATTCAGAACTGAAATGAAATGGTGTGTGGCTTTTAGTACCGGGAGTGTCCGAGGACAAGTTCGCCTCGCCAGGTGGGGGTCTTCTGATCTGACACCCATAGACGACCTGCGCATCGTGATGAGGATGAAATGATGATGAAGATGCCACATACACCCAGCCTCCGTGTCAGCAGAATTAACCAAGGATATTTAAAATTCTCAACCTTGCCGGGAATCGAACCCGGGACCCCTGTGACTAAAGGCCAGCACGCTAACCATCTAGTCATGGAGCTGGACAAATTCAGAGTTAAAACTGTGTAACACAGGGGTTAAGGTTTAACCCACGTTGATGAAACCGGGCCCAACTCTCATTTTTTTTTGTCACAAACCTGATCCGTATTCCCTGGTATTTCTATTTTCAGTTAATGACAGTGAGTGATGAGCCATTTTCATTCCACAGGTTTCTACACTCCAGTGGGAAGATCATCAAGAAGCACATCACTTCATTCAGTGATATTGCAAGCGACTTTGACATTGTCGTTAATTGCCTGGGACTAGGAGCTAAGTACCTGTGCTCGGACAACAAGCTGGTGCCAATCAGAGGCCAAATAATCAAGGTCTGTGTCTGTTCCTCATCTACGGGAAAACAGGAATCCCTTATGAATGATAGTTGCTTCAGTAATAATGTTTTAGAGTAAATCTGTTCCAAACTTTTCCTTATCTTTGTCATTGTAAACATTTCTTCACATTTGTGTAGAAAACTTAATTAACATTCTGTGTAGTCTAGGGGAAGTGAGCATCCTCTTACCCACAAGCCCCAGATTCAATTCTTTGCATGACCTCATGTCCCATAACCTGCAGACCTTCGGGCTTGTTATATCAAGGTCCACCGGGCCTGTAGCGACAATCTGAGGATAAATCTATTAAAGAAACTATTTAAAATAGTCCAACTTATCAATACACTTTAATGATTGAAAATTATTTATTCATTCATGCATGTTTCAGGAAGAATATGCATTCCCTTCATCAGTGAATTCAAATCAAGGAATAAAAAAACAGTATAACACTATCTTTTGTTTAACCCTCAATTTAAAGAAGTATTGTATCCTACATATCAAACATTAGTGAAATATTATGAAAATTATCATTACATAAAATTTTAATATTTTGATAATGATGACTGAGAATACCTAAATAAATTTAAGATCTTCAAGTTTTTCTTCTTTAAACGATTAAATGCTAGTTTATACAATGGGTTCTCTTCCGTTCTTCTTTCATTTAAACTTGATTCAAAGTCATTTTTTTGAGCAAGATAAATTTCTAAACTTTCTTAAACATTCATGAATCTTCCCCTTTTTGGCCGAATTTATTATATAATCATTAATAGCTTTAGGGCCAATATTATAATGAAGGTTTGAACTGAAGATTGAGTTAAACTGCAACTTGAGTTTAAACCGATTTTGAGTCTTATAACGGCCGGTCTAAGTTAAAATATGGTGAAGAAGGAAATACACAATCTTGGTAGCAGTGAATTGCGAGAACAGATGACTGTCGATAATGTTTTGCAGTGACTTGCAAGAAAGTTACTTATTAGGAACACGAGCGAGTGGAGTGGAGTGGCCGCACTACGGCTATGGAGCTGTGCTCTGCATTCACGAGACGTGTGGGTTCGAACCCCACCTGAGAATGGTTTTCTATGATTTCCTGTTTACACTTCAGGCAAATGCAGGTCATTCCTATTCACAGGTCACAGCTGATTCCTTCCGCCTCCTTACCAAACTTCATTCATCAGCATGCATTTCATCCTCATTAGCTCCTCAACTCAGGTTGGCGACAGGAAGGGCATCTGGTCGTAAAACATGCGATATAAATTAATCTCATCTCATCTCCGACCCTGTATCGAGAAACGGGACTAAGGGGTAGACAAACAATGTATGAATACAAATGCTTAAATTTAAATAAATGGTTATTAATGTAGGAACAGGAATACTTAAATTAAAACAAATATGGGACAGGATGAATATGCTCAGTATGAACTAAATAATGTGAACATATAATCCAGCATAACACGAAACAATCATTTTACACAGTCAGTCATCACTACTGTTGTTTTCAACATCTTTCCTGGAACACTGTTTCTGAGTTCAAACATTTGTAGCGGGAGCATGGAAGCCCCACTTGGTAAATCCATCCTTTCCTAAAGCGAAATGGAATACATCTTTCAGTCAACGATAGTTTCTCTTCTTCCTCAGAACTTGCAGACACACTGTTTCCGAGTTAGGTTGACTTTCGTAAACCTTATCTGTTTCATTACCATCACTTTTGGTGTTCAAGTCCACTTCCTCCAACGTTTCTCCCAACCACGAAATTATCTGATCAGTGGATACCATTATAACATGTGTAAATTCGCGAACAACAGTCATAACCCCGGTGAAAGTTTAATGGGGCTTATGGTTCCAATCAGTAGCTAGCTTCAGGTAGTTCCGGTCGGAAATTTTAGATGGTGCTGGAGGTCATTCACAACGTGTAGATAGTTGTAGACAGGCTCTGTAGATGGCACACAAGTAGGCATGAAATGAGCGATATTAATAATTAAAGGCAGTTTGCCTCAAAGTAAAGTATTTCAAGTCTAACCTCAATCTGTGGGCCCTTCTGACAAAGAATTAGTCGTATCACGTCAAGTATAACGGAGATAATATTGCTGGATTGCATTGAATATGACTTTACCCAATCGATTAACCTTGTTCGAACTAATATCGATTTTAAGCAATAGTTCCCATGATGCTACAGTATTTGTGTTGTTTGAATTCCAAGTGCTCGTGTGCTTGTGCTGTAAATCTTTGTTCCTTGTGCTTGTTTATTTGAAATATATCTTCGCCAGTCCTCCTGAAATCCTGTATTTCCTGTTAGAGTACACCTCAGGGGCTGAAAGCTGAATGGTTCTATTAATGTATTTCTATATATTTCCTGTCTCAGTGCATTTAATTCTGTTATTTTTATTTTCATGTGGTACTTGGATATGGATATAATACCCCATTCTCTTGCATATGGTGTGCTCTGCTGCCTTGCTTTTGAAGGGATTTCTTATTTGTTATAATATCAGCTTTGTGTCAATCATTCATTTGAAGTTAAAGCTGCTTTGTGGTGTGAAGTTATGTTCTCAATAACATAGTATGCCATACGGACTAGGGGTATCAGATCATTATTTACAACATAGTAAGTACTTGAAAATAAAAATATATGAATTACAATGCATTACACTGCATTACAATGAATTACACTGCATTATAATCGATGGAAGGATGGGGGGCGAGGGGGAAAGGAGGGGAGGGGGAGCTGTAAGCATAATCGGATGTGTGTCACTACGCCGGATGTTACTTCTCTGTGCTATCTGTTGATAATAACAGTAAGGTATTGCACAAAATGTGCACTGTGGTGCTATCTCAAATTTCCGACTGAAACTACTAGCGCCTAGTGGCTTGGTACCGAAATTCATCATTGAGTTACATCTCTATCCTGTTCTATCCTCTTTGGTCACAATATAAAAATTTCACTTTAAAGACAAGCATAGGACAAAGCTTGACTTATTACAATGCACGAAATTGGGTGGCACTGTTACTCGCTACTGAGCGCACCACTCACCAAACATGCACTGTCTTGGATTGAGGGGTCTTCGTTTTCAAAGATAATGGAAATAACTGACACCTCCCCTTCCTAATAATCTGTTTGTAAGGTATCTGGAGTTTCAAAAGTAGAGGTGTTGTAATATTCCAACAGCAAGCAATACACTACGGAGGTGAGCGTAGTAAAATATGTAATCAACATATTCTGTTGTGTCCTCATCTCGATGAGGACATGAGTTTGCATTCTGTTGTGTGGGACCTTCTTCCTCAAGATGACGTCAATGTACTGAATGCAAGCATGCCACAGCGTGTCAGAGACCTGAGCAATAAGGCAGAGTGAAGACGGGACAACCTTCAATTTAAGAAAACTCACAAGTTGTAACCTTTTCATTATTACTGTTTATTTGTGTTAGATATTGGAAGAAAAACATTTGAGTTAGTAAAAGTTTAGGTTGTGTGTCTCTGTGATACAATAAACAAAATTAAATTTTTCATTAAAGATTTCCTTACATAAATAATTGAACTCCTTGGTATATTGTAGGTTCGAGCTCCGTGGATCAAGACCTTCCTGTATGCTGAACTCGACACATACATTATCCCTACTTCTAATGATGTGACACTAGGAGGATGCCGCCAGTACGAGAGCTATGCGATGGCGCCAAGCAAATACGATCACGCTGCAATATTAGAACGATGCACTAGCCTTGTCCCAAACCTAAAGAGTGCAGCAGTACTTCGAGACTGGGTTGGTCTGCGACCTCATCGCAGCACTGTTCGAGTGGAGCCAGAAGTTATCCAGACCCAAGCTGGGAAACTCAAGGTTGGTACAAACAGATCATGATGATGATGATAATAATAATTATTATTATTATTTTCACACCAGACATTGGAAATAACATCATCAGCTAGAATATTTCACAAAATACATTAGATACGAGGACGAATCAAAAAGTAAGTTACACTAGCTCACCACTAGAACATGCTGTACTGTATGTCGTGACCATGGCCAATGCGAAGCAAGCTTCAATAATTGCTGACACGTCCAATAGGAAGGTTCATATGCTATCCCATCGATTTGTGTGTGCAGAACGGGCTAGGCTCAATGGCACGTCAGTACTTCGAGACTGGGTTGGTCTGCGACCTCATTGCATCACTGTTCGAGTGGAGCCAGAAGTTATCCAGACCCAAGCTGGGAAACTCAAGGTTGGTACAAACAGATCATGATGATGATGATGATGATAATAATAATAATCATTATTATTATTATTATTTTCACACCAGACATTGGAAATAACATCATCAGCTAGAATATTTCACTCCAGACGCACGGACAAATATCGCGAAGGCAAATGTCGACCGCAATCACAAAGAATGGGTACCGTCCACCTAATCAATACTTTATTATGTCTTGGAGTTTAATTCATGTTGGTAAATCATTGCATACATTCATGGATACGTTTGTACCAAGCATTCTAGAATATTCCAGGATATGGATGTGATAAAAACTAGTAACTCCAAATTGGAGGCGCATGCAACAATCAGATTTCTGTGGGCTAAATGGCTCAAGTGCATGGACATTCATCATGAAATCACTGGTGTATATGGTGAGTGTGCAATTTCTCGCCCAGATATTGTAAAGTGGTGTAAGCAATTTGACGCCAGACGCGAAGGCAAATGTTGACCGCAATCACAAAGAATGGGTACTGTCCCCCTAATCAATATATTATGTCTTATCACTATGCAGTACCAGTTTCGACCTTCACAGAGGTCATCCTCAGCTGGTCATGATCCAGAGTTAACTTAACATATCATTTAAAAACATTACTAAATCTAATGAAGAAAGTCACATGATATGAGTGGTAATATTAAAATATACAATGATATTATGTGTCCTCTAGTTTAAAAACAAGCGTCGATATTTTATGACATGCATATGTTACTTACAATTCTGGTGTGCTGTTCGTGAGTAACAGATAATTTGTTAAAATACAATTTTACACTTAAAATGTTTATAGCATTCTTGAGGTACACCTTGGAGTTTAATTCATGTTGGTAAATCGTTGCATACATTCATGGATATGTTTGTACCAAGCATTCTAGAATATTCCAAGATATGGATGTGATAAAAACTAGTAACACGTAGTACTTTAAAATACGATGTTCTATAACATACAATGTTCACAGTATTCTTGCAGTACACTGTGGAGTTATATTAATGTTGGTAAAGCATTGTTTACGTTCACAAATATGTTTGTACCAAGCATTGTAGAATGTTCGATGATGTGAATTGTTTATCCTGTGCGTTCATACAGTTGAGAATGTTGGATGATTTACATCAAAATATTGTGGTGTGACATTAGTTTCTTTGGTACTAATCTCGCTATAAGATATTGAATAGGTGCAGATGGTCCCTCCTTGTAGTTGTGTTGTTGGAGATGCTGGTAATCTGCAAGAACAGAGAAGAAAATGAAGTATAAGAGTTTTGTCAATATAATGTCTACTGCTGAACGTGTGGAATAAGTGCTTACTTATATAGTACTGTTGACTGGTCGATGTGTACAGTTAGGGAGGATGTCGTGCACTGCTCCGTGTGCGTCTAGGGCTGGTACTAGTGGTTACGGAGAGGGGAAGTGGAGGGGCATGAGGGGTATTGATTGGGGAAGGTAAGGTAGAGGTGACGTTGAGGGGGAGTGGAGGGGCAATAGGGGTAATGATTTGGGAAGGTGAGGTAAAGCTGGGCGTGTCTTTGGGACGTTCCTTGATATGTATTGGATTCTGTTTCTTAACTATTTTCATGTAGGTGTTTTTTAAAATTGGGATAACTGTATTAAAGAGGATATTAACTCTATCTGTAATTTCATTCAAGGTAAAATTTAGGTTTGCATATTGATCTATAGTAATGTAAAATTCTTCCATTATATTGAGTAGAGTGTTCATGGGGATCATACTTAGAATCTGCATGTCATTTTCAAATATATATTTCAATATATGCTTATAATCCTCGTTATGTTGAGCTATAGACGAAGAGTGATTATGTTTTAAGGTGTTAATGTGTTCATTGTAACGGATAAAGAAATTTCTTCCAGTACGTCCGATATAGCCAGCCTCACAATTGTCGCATTTCATTCGATACATTCCTGAACAACTGTATCTATTATTATCATTAACGGATTTGGCATTGTGCAAAATATTGGCACTGTTATGCGTGGTTTTATATGCTATTTTTAAATTGCATTTAAAAAAAATACTAGTTACGGAATGAACATGGGTATTATTGTATGTGAAAAGTACATAATCCTTCTTGGAGTTGTTAGCTCTGGTTAGTCTTGATTCGGGTTGATATTTTATCTTTTGAATGATTTTATTGACCATTTCCCAATTAAATCCGTTTTGATGGGCTATTTTGTAAATCGTGTTTAATTCTTTTTTCAGCTTTTCCTGGGAAAGAGCTCTGTGCACCATACTGTAATAAGCTGCTTTTTTGTGGGCGTTAGGGTGGATAGAATCTATTCTAATTGTATTGGAGGTTTGTGTGGGCTTCCTATATACTTGATATGTCAGGTGAACATGGTGTCTAGTGACAGATATATCTAAATAATTCAAAGTGCAGTCATTTTCTTTTTCTATTGTGAATTTTATATGTGGATCTACTTTATTTAGTTGTTCTACTTTATTTGTCTCATTGGTGAATCTATTGTCTATAATAACAAAAATGTCATCTAGAAATCTGCACCAGAAAAAGATGTTCTCAATTTTGCTTATCTCTTGGTGCTCTAAATGATCAATGTAGATTTCTGCTAGTATACCTAAAGCAGGAGATCCCATAGGAAGACTTTGTTGTTGGTAAATAGTGTTATGGAATTTGAAATAATTATTGTTTGTGGCGAATTCCAGTAAAACCATAAACTTTTCTATTTCTAGGATGCTTAAGTTACTATGGTTTTTAAAATTATTTTCAATTAATTTTATTGTTTTGTGAGTAGGTACGTTAGGATACATGTTCGTTATATCGTATGATGCTAGACTATGGTACTGCTTGATTTCTAGATTTTGGTAATGTTGCAAAATTCTATAGAGTTCCGTATTGTTTTCTTGGACTAGCATGTCCAATATCTGCACCTATTCAATATCTTATAGCAAGATTAGTACCAAAGAAACTAATGACACACCACAATATTTCGATGTAAACCATCCAACATTCTCAACTGTATGAATGCACAAGATAAACAATTCACATCATCGAACATTCTACAATACTTGGTACAAACATATCTGTGAACGTACACAATGCTTTACCAACATTAATATAACTCCAAAGTGTATTGCAAGAATACTGTGAACATTGTATGTTATAGAACATCGTATTTTAATGTACTACGTGTTACTAGTTTTTATCACATCCATATCTTGGAATATTCTAGAATGCTTGGTACAAACATATCCATGAATGTATGCAACGATTTACCAATATGAATTAAACTCCAAGGTGCACCTCAAGAATGCTATAAACATTTTAAGTATAAAATTGTATTTTAACAAATTATCTGTTACTCACGAACAGCACACCAGAATTTTAAGTAACATATGCATGTCATAAAATATCGATGCTTGTTTTTTAAACTAGGGGACACATAATATCATTGTATATTTTAATATTACCACTCATATCATGTGACTTTCTTCATTAGATTTAGTAATGTTTTTAAATGATATGTTAAGTTAACTTTGGATCATGACCAGCTGAGGATGACCTCTGTGAAGGTCGAAACCAGTACTGCATAGTAATAAGACATAATAAAATATTGATTAGGTGGGCAGTACCCATTCTTTGTGATTGTGAATACAAGTATCAATACGGACATGAAACTCATAGATTATACAAATGTTGACCGTGTGGGTGGGATCATTAGAGAGAATCGGCACATAACACTGCAGGAAATTGCCAGCATGCTGAACATTTTGTAAACTGTGTCAAAGATGGGTCCCACATCTGCTCCCAACGTTCACAAGGGACAACGTTTCCAATCGTCACTGGCATTTTTGCAACGGTATTCTGTGGAGCACAACGAGCTTCTGCGGCGAATCATCGCAGGGGATGAAACGTGGGTCCATCACTTCATGCCCGAAACAAAGAGAACTTCGATGGAATTGGTGCACATCATATCACCACCACGCAAGAAGGCCAAGGTCCTACCTTCAGCTGGAAAGGTAATGGTGACAGTGTTGTTTGACATGGAGGGTGTGGTGCACGTGGACTTTAAGCCAAAAGGCACAACAATCAACTTGGCTTTGTATTGTCAAACGTTGAACCGTTTGCGTAAAGCAATTAAAGAAAAGCGGCAAGGAAAATTGAGCACCGGCGTGATTTTGTTGTACGATAATGCAACACCCCACACGGCCCGCCAAACGTCCGAACTGCTGCAGTGATTCAAGAGGCAACATCCTCCATACAGTCCAGACTTAGCGCCATCCGATTGCCATGTGTTCAGTAAGTTGAAAAAGTATTTCGGTGGACGACGATTCTGAAACGATGAGGAGGTGAAAGCAGCTGTCTCCACGTGGTTACATAGAAATGGAGGTGATTTCTACGCATCCGGAATCGAAAAGTTGGTTGACCGTTCCGAGAAATGTTTACAGTCTCTTGGGGACTATGTGGAAAAGTGAAGTTACATTGTATGCTTTCATAGCCGTGTTATCTGTATACAGGTGGTTTCATAAATGGCTATAACTTGGAAGTGTAACTTACTTTTTGATTTGTCCTTGTAATATCAACCATCAATCACAAAATTTGGAAAAATCTTTCAAGCAGATAAATTAAAGTATCTAGGCAAAATTATTCAACCAGCAGGGAGCAAACAAAGAAAGGACTGCCAAATTGCAAAGAACTTACAAAATCACCTGGAACAGACACAACAACACAGTCAACAAACCCTGATAACTGATAGTAGGTTACAAATAAAGAATGTCAAAAAACAAGGGAGGAAAATTATCAGAAAAATGCTAGGAATAAAATACAACTGAATGTGAATGAAAAATAAATCACAGAAAATTTATGAAATTACAGGAAAAAAAATCATACATACAGTAAGAAAGAGGCAATTAAAATTGTATGGCCACCTATACAGACTGGATAACAACAGACTCATCATTATCGTCATTCATCATCATAATTTTCTAGCTCCAGTTTCCCGGGTGTGGTGTACAAACTGTCACCGGTCGGTGGGATGGACAATTGGAACTACAGTGTGTTTAGAAATGTAAATTTTAAAGTTTTTGTGTGGCTTATCTGAAGGATTTCATTTTTGTTTGTAATATTTTGAGAAATAAAGAAATTGAACTCTGGACTCTGCTGGAATATTTTTTTTATGTAACTGAAATATGTTTGTAAATTTTTTTAAATATGGAAACATCACAATAATATGGAACTGTAAATGAACATTGCAAGATACGAGAATTGTTTTCACGATAATATGGAACTGTAAATGAACATTGCAAGATACGAGAATTGTTTTCGAAGTGATATTTTTTGTATGTAAATTTTATGTAATTTATAATTTAAATTAATGTCAGCAAGGGTGTAACTTGTCCAAAGGTTGATTTGATGTTTGTAATGTGATTTAAAGATGTAAAAGGTTATTTAAATTGAGTCACCCTGTACCACATGTGTGGTTTCCTATGATGAAATTTTGGTGTTGTAATCGTAATGTTCCAGAACTTGTGCAATTGTTAACGATATTGTTAACCATATATGGACACGAGAGTTCCTATTGGCAAAAAGGTCCAGGAATCTAGGGTAAGTTTGATCTTATTGGTTGATTGTAATCGGGCCATTTCCGGCCTTGTGGCCGGCTTCGAAAAATGATGCGTGAGCTCGGCGTCAATTTCCATCCGACCGCCCTCGCGAGCGTTCGCGCTCGAGGGCTACCCTCGGGAACTCCTGCCTTTCCGAAGTAAGTGTTATTTCAGTGTTTTTGCAATGTTATTCTCAATGTTTTCTGGTTTCGTTTCACTTAGTTTAATCCCTTTTGTGTTTCATTATTTCTTCGCTTAATGTCATCTCAAAGGTTTAATTTAATGTGTCCGAGTTTACCCTAGGTTCCATTTGCCGTAGTTTCAATTCTTTCATCCATTATATACTTTCGCTTTAAACTATACCTTTAATGTAGCATCACCTTCATTGTTAAATCAAATTTTATGGTAATTTACTTAAGTATGTCTTGTTTCCGTGTCGTGGAACTGTATTTTGTAAAACCTTCTTGTCATTTTTAATATAGTTGAGCTAGAGGGTGTTTCTTGTAAGTCTTTTCTCCCCCATAACGTCATACGTTCCCATGGACCTCATAGATAGGGCTTCCCAGCACTTTCCACTATCCTGTCTTAGTTGTTATTTTTAGGCCTGTAAGTGTTCCCTGTATTTGGTTTATATGAATTCTCCGCCACTGCGTCATTTTCCTATCTCATTATCATTATTATTTCTATATTATTATTATCTCATTATTAAGTATTATATTATTTATTACTGGTATTATTTTATTACATTATTATTATTATTATGTTATTTACTATTTCTAGTATTATTTTTATTTATGTACACGCTCGAAACCTGCGGTTACACAAACCTCTCCACTTGTTCCTGTCAAAGTATAGTTTCTGTTCCTCTATGTACTCTTGCTGACCTCAAATTTCACTGTGTCTATCCATCTGTTCCTTGGCCTCTCAACTGGCCCCTCCCATTTCACTTCTCTGTCAAAGTAATTCCTTGTTGTTCATGTTCTGTCCATCCTCATAACATGTTCAAACCACTATAGCCTGTGTCTTCCTAAAAACTCTGTAACAGTTATTTTGAAGTCAGTCTCCTTGCTGTTTGCTTCATTTCTAATCTTGTCCTTCCTGGTCTTTTGGTTCATTGTTCTGATGAATTTCATTTCTGTTGACTGGATTTTACTGTTTGTTTTGTTATGAATGGTATATGTTTCGAGTCCGTAGGTGAGCAAGATAAGAATAGGGAACATGCGTGATCTGGGGTTTTAATTAAAAATATTCTAATCTGATTCAAAATTTCATGCTGAATTAAAAAATGTGATCAGAATGTACAAATAATAACTCCAAACATGGTAAAAATCTAAATTAAAGTACGAAAATGTCACGTGACGCAAGTACGCGATCTCATTGGTCTGACGTCATCGTACAGGTTGACTGAGTTAGCAGACGAAATAACACATAGTGTGCTGTGAGAAGCAGGATACACTTTGTGTATTTCTACTTTATGTTAGTGTCTGGTATAGTTTAATTCGAGGTCTATACATTGGATAATAATCTGAGTGGTATATTTTAGACTTAAAATGAATCCTGCACAGACAGTGAGGCAGAAAACTTATAAATTGTGTATAGTTCCGTGCAATAGCACATCGCATACTATCTCAAACAAATTGTTTCTAAATGTTCCAAAGACGCTAAAACTAGGGAGAAATGGATTTTGGCGAGCCGAAGAAATGCTGGTGATATATCAGAAAAGTTTAGAGTTCATTTTTTTGAAGATCATTTTAACGTAAGTTGAATTTGTTTGAATTTTCAATCACTTTTCCATGTCAGCTGTTCTAGTGGTAAAACTTTAAATTTTAATATATGATGCTTTAATTAAATGCTTCAATTACATCTTGGAATATGAAAGTAATGCACAGTGCATTAATTAATGCTGATTGTTAGAGTATTCTCCAAACCTAACCTATGTTTTGGGTGATCCATGCCAAGGTAATGAATCAAAGGGGTTATGAACCATATTGACAGCTCTTATTCTACCAATTTATCTTGGCATGCAACAGTTATTTATGTCCTTATTGAAGAGCTTACATTTGTAAAGAAATTTAGGCTATAGCTAAATACTCTATAATATAACAAAAAATAGGCGTGTACATCATGAAAGAAAAGAATGTGAATTTAAAAAAAAGTATATCATTACACAAAACCAATGCTTGTCTGTTGGGGTCTTATAAGTTAACAATGTTCAATTATAATAATTATCATAATATTAATGAAATAAATAACATAACTGCACACAGGTGAAAATAGTGATGCTGGTGGTTAAAATACCATCCAACTTAGTCTAAGTTTTAGGTTATACAAGCCAAGTCAAACCAAAGGGTAAAAATACCAGGCGAGTTGGCCGTGCGGTTAGGAGCGCGCAGCTGTGAGCTCGCATCCGGGAGATAGTGGGTTCGAACCCCACTGTCGGCAGCCCTGAAATTGGTTTTCTGTGGTTTCCCATTTTCACACCAGGCAAATGCTGGGGCTGTACCATAATTAAGGCCACGGCCGCTTCCTTCTCATTCTTAGGCCTTTCCTGTCCCATCGTCTCCATAACACTTATATGTGACGGTGCAACGTAAAACAAATAGAAAAAAAAAAAAAAGTCACAGCAACCAAAGACATTCCTGTATTGAACGACTAAAATGTCACCAAGACACTTTTCTTGCATGATATGCTCAGCTTGTTAAAAGCCAAATGTAATTATTATTGGCTTTACGCCCCGCTAACTACTTCTACGGTTTTCGGAGATGCCGATGTGCAGGAATTTAGTCCTGCAGGAGTTCTTTTACCAGTAAATCTGCCGACATGAGGGTGACGTATTTGGGTATCTTCAACTACCACCAGACTGAACCAGGATCGAACCTGCCAAGTTGGGATCAGAAGGCCAGCACCTCAACCGTCTGAACCACACAGCCTGACTTGTGAAAACTAGATGAAGTCATATTTCTCTTTATCTTTATCATGTTTAACTTTTTTCCTCCACCAAGATATTTAATGTTTCTCTTTCATGGGCCCCGGAAGTGGGTAGGCCAATTGCCCCAACCATAAATATATATTTTTTCGGGAATGATAGATTATGGACCTATAGTACTATGATCTTTCTTTCTTAATCAGTTTATCCTTCAGGGTTGGATTTTTCCTCGGACTCAGCGAGGGATTTCACCTCTACCGTTTCAAGGGCAGTGTCCCGGAGCGTGAGACTTTGGGTTTGGTGATGAAACTGGTGAGGAGGGCCATTACCTCGTCCAGGCGGCCTCACCTGCTACGCTCAACAGGGGCCTTGTTGGAGCATGATGGGAGGATCGGAAGGGATAGACAAGGAAGAGGGAAGGAAACGGCTGTGGCCTTAGGTGCCTGGAGGAGAAGTGGGAAAATACGAAAACCCACTTCGAGGATGGCTGAGGTGGGATTCGAAACCTCTCTACTCACTTGACCTCCCGAGGCTGAGTAGACCCCGTTCCAGCCCTCGTACTATTTGTTTTCAACTTTCATGGCAGAGCCGGGAATCAAAATCGGGCCTCCGGGGGTGGCAGCTAATCACATTAACCACTACAACACAGAAGCGAACTAGTACTATAATGCTAACTATATGTTTATGTTAGTGCTGAAATCCGATTTCTTACTTTACTAATGCTGAAAGCCCGAAAATGTAATGTTATTCTTTAATATGGGAATCAGTCTAGAAGGAAATGTTGAAAGTGATGTTCGTTGATATCCTAATACTATGAGTTACAGTACATTGCACGTATATAAAAGATGCCACTTACAAACTTGCTTTTTATCCGCGAATTTCTGCGGCCACAAAAGTCACTATTTTTCAAGAATGATGACATCTACACATGGTAGATTGTCTGACTGTGCTGTTTTGAACCTTTCTTCTGTCATTTTGAAGTTACTTGCGATCACGAATAAGAAACAATCGGCTTTCGGCTGATGCACAATGGCTGGTAGGGTTGCATGCGGTACTGGATCGTGACGTCACAGCGCGCCGCTTACGTCAGAGGCCGTTCACTCGCCTTACGGAAAGGCACTTTTAAATATTTTTTTAATGGTAGAAAACAAGGCAACTTACCACAATGTATTACGTTTACGTACTATTTCATTGGTGTACTTTTCAAAAAAAATATTTTTGAAAATTATGCATGTTCCCTATTAAGTAAAAAAAATTTCCACCTGATCGATACTTTTATTAAACCTTAGGATGAATTTTATGTCATTAAAAATTGCAGTACATGTTTCAATTGCTTGGCAATCATCATCAGCTGCTTATCTTAAAGTTTAGGCGAAAAAGCATAAAACATTTCATAATTAACATTTGTTGGTAAAGGACACTTAATGGTGAGGGAGGGTGCGGGGGGTGGGGGGATGTTAAAATTAGATATACAGAAATCCGTAGGTGAGGGAATTAAGTAAGTATGGAACATGGTCAGTTTTCCTTTCTAGGGTATTTTATCATCCCAGAGTAGATTTCTCACTTGAAAATATAATTGAGAAGCTTTCTGAGTCCTTTCAAGTATACTGGGCGAGTTGGCCGTGCGCGTAGAGGCGCGCGGCTGTGAGCTTGCATCCGGGAGATAGTAGGTTCGAATCCCACTATCGGCAGCCCTGAAAATGGTTTTCCGTGGTTTCCCGTTTTCACACCAGGCAAATGCTGGGGCTGTACCTTAATTAAGGCCACGGCCACTTCCTTCCAAATCCTAGGCCTTTCCTATCCCATCGTCGCCGTAAGATCTATCTGTGTCGGTGCGACGTCAAGCCCATAGCAAAAAAAAAACCTTTCAAGTATTTGTTGGTTTACTGTGTTATCTTTTGAAATGATACTTCCAAGGTATTTGAAGTTAAAAACAGACTGCAATAAAGTTCCCTCCAGGAAAATGGTTGAATCTGTGCCTTTCCTGTTGATCAGTTTTCTTTAAACTTGCCAGAATAAGCATCCCCTGTGTGGTATAGATCATCCCACGCCAAGACTGTGGACCCTGCCCTGAATGAAGCTTGTGGATTAATCACAGGATGCCTGAAACCTACCCCTGTTGAGAAGCTATACTGTCTTGCGGGTGTTGCACCTCCAAGTATTCGTCGAGAAGTTGCTCCCAATCAAGAATGACTGAAGGTTGAGAACGTTGAAGCTCACCCGCTGTTTGGTCATCAACAATCTCAATCTAGGCTGAAATCCAGGAAAAGTTTCCTCCAGACATCAAAGCCCTTGAAAGGACCACCAGATAAGGCAAGACTTTCCTTGTGGAAATCTAAGCAGCAAGAATGGATGGAGCCATGTGAACAACTTCCGGCTGGCTACAATGAAGACTGGAGTGTTTGAAGGTCCCTTAACCGATTAAGAACTGATGTCGGCAGGGCTAAGTCTTCACTTAAGTTATAAAATGTCCCACGAAACTCAACCTTCTTTTCCATAATACACTTGAAATTGGTTCTACTTTCTTGTATATCTCCTGCCTTGATCAATACACCCATATTTTACCCTACTTTTTGGTACCCCAAATATCTCTCGGTTTTATATTGAGTTTGTGAGCACTAAAATGAAAACGTAAGAAAATTTTCTTCATTGTAAGAAAAGGTATTAACAAAATGAGCTTTGTGGTATGTGTTACCATTTTAAGGGAGCACCAACCAACTTTTGCATGTTGAAAACTGCTCAGGACCAGATCTTCGGTCGTATAATTAAAAGGGATTATTATTATTATTATTATTATTATTATTATTATTATTATTATTATTATTATTATTATTATTATTGTTGTTGTTGTTGTTGTTGTTGTTGTTGTTTCTGTTGTTGTTGTTGTTATTATTATTATTATTATTATTATTATTATTATTATTATTATTATTATTATTATTATTATTATTATTATTATTATTATGTCTCGACCCCATCGCCCAGTGGAAAACAACTGCAATCAGCCAATCCGAGTATTGGCGGAAAAACCATACCTCATTGGGTTAGGAGGAAATGCCAACCCAGAACCCTGAACATCTGGGGTTGTCCCTCTGCGGTTAACAACCGTAGTTGTAAATCGGAGCTTGCTCCACCCAAGTTTAACTACCTTTGAAAGTCAACCATGGAAAGGTCTTTTTAGGAAAAAAATTCCACCGTCCTGTCCAAGAAAGCAGGAGAAGGCTACATCGGATTCGGTGGGTAGCCACCTTGAAGGCATCAACGAGTCGGAGCGTTGGCAATTACCCATTCCTATGCTAGCACATAAGAATAGAATCAAACAAGATCAGATCAATTACATTGCAACTTATAATATTAATTCTCTACTTAAAGCAGGAAAACTAAAGAATTTGACGGACGAATTAGATAAACAGAAAATTTTAGTAGAAGGACTCCAGGAGATAAGAAATACTACAGAAGAACCATTCAAATCTCAAGGCTACAGAATTTACAATGGGAAACCTGGACTAAGGGTTATGAAACAGTGTCCCCAATTTGGATCTGGGTTTATAGTCAATGTGAAAATAATAGATTCGATAATTGATTTTCAAGCCATCTCACCTAGAATTGCAACTTTGACTTTAAAAGCATCCAACAAAATTTATACCATCATAAATTCCCATGCCCCTACTAATGAAAAGAATTTTCTAACAAAAACTAGCAAAGAAGTGGAAAAGTTTTGGGATCTCCTTGACCAAACTGTAAACCAAATAAATATTAATAACGTTAAGATCCTATTAGGGGATTCAATGCCCAACTCGGAAGAGAAAAAAATACCGAGATATCATTGGGAAATGGGCTCCACATAAACATACAAATAAGAATGGTCAAAGACTTGTTGAGCTCTGCAGAGAACACAAACTGATCTCAAAGTCCACCTACTTCAAAAGGAAGCCCAACAAACTTAAAACTTGGAAACATCCTGATTGGAGAAAAGGGGAATTGCAGCTGGATCACGTATTTATGGACAAAACCTTCCACAGAGAAATCTACAATGATAAAGTATCAAGAGGAGTAGATATAGGTTCAGATCATTACATAGTCAAAAATCAAAATTAAGTTCACACCACTAAAAAAGAAACCAAAATGCAATAAACGAAAGAGGAACTTTGATCCACAGCAATTAATTAGGAATGATAAATATAGAGAAGTCACACAAAACATAAAACTGACAGATAACTTAGAAGAACTGGTTCCAATTCTCAGGCAACAAGCTGAAAATTTAGCCCCATTGAACACATGTAAAAGACATGCCTGGTGGACCTCAGAATGTGACAAAATTCATGAAGAAAGACATCAGGCATGGTTGAAATTTCAAACACACAAAACAGAAGAAAGTGCAACCAACCTCAAAAATATCAGGAAAAAGTTCACATAAATTATCAGACAAACCAAGAGACAATCTCAGAAAGATCTAATCAACTCAATAGAAGAAAACTACCACAAAACCAATTCCAGAGACTTTTACAAAATGTTTGGAAGAGAAGTACAAAAATTTGCCCCTCCCACATTAATGCTGAAAAGTGAGGATGGAAAAATGACACATGATGACAAGGAAAATGCCGAAATAATGGCAAAAGCATTCATTAAACTTTTGAATTGTGAAGAACCCCAGGAACTTTTAGCATTTCATACAGACACGCCCATCAAAACCCTGCCTGAACTCATAAACCCCCCAACAATCCAAGAGGTGGAAACAGCACTCAAAGAGTTGAAAATTATAAGGCATGTGGAGAAGACCAAGTTTTTTGCAGAAATGTGGAAATATGCCAGTGATACAGTTCGAACTTCCTTACACATGGCCCTAACAAAAATCTGGATAACAGAAAAGTTCCCCGAACATTGGACCACAGCCATAATCCACCCACTCCACAAAAAAGGAGATAAAAGCAATCCAGATAATTACAGAGGTATCTCTCTCTCTTAGACTGCACATACAAGATTTTCTCCAGAATCCTATACAGGAGGATCAGAGAGCAACTAGAGGAAAAATTAGGTGAATACCAAGGAGGATTCAGACCTTGGAGAAGCTGTGCAGAACAAATCATCACTTTAAAATTAGCCATAGCATATTACAAGAAGCAAAACAAACATCTTGCAATAACCTTCATGGACTTTAAAAAATGCTTACGACTGTATCCATAGACCTTCAATGTTGAAAATTTTAAGAAATTTTGGGCTCCATGCAAAATTAATCAAATTGATAGAACTCACCTTAACCAACACTAAATGAAAAGTCAAGTTCAGAGGGGAATTCTCTGAGCCATTCATCATGAAAACAGACTTAAGACAAGGAGATTGCTTGTCACCACTGCTGTTCAACTGTGCCTTGGAATATATAATGAGGGAACGGTACAAGAGTAACCCAAAGAACATCCGGATTGGAAGACCCAAAGACAACATAAGTTTAAATTGCCTAGGATTTGCCGATGACCTTGCTCTCTTGTCCAACAATATTCAGGAAACCAGACAACAAATTATATCACTACAGGAAATAGCACAGAAAATTGGTCTTGGAATATCTTTTGAAAAGACAGTAATCATGTTTACTGACCCACCACTCATAAACAAAATTGCTATAGGAAACCAAGAAATCAAAATTGTAGATAAATTTAAATATCTGGGAGATATCATAACATATAACCTCAATGAAAAGCCAGCATGGCATAACAGAATAAATAAACTGACCAAACTGTCACCAAGAATACCTACAACAAAAAAGGCCTGTCAATAGCAACAAAATTGAAACATTACAAAACAGTCACTCAACCAGTAATAATAACATACACAAGTGAAACCATCTTCAAAACAACTAACACTGCACAAATAGACAAAATACTCAAGATAGAGAGAAGAATCATGCATCAACAAATCATACCAAAAAGATGGACACTGGAGAGTAGCTTCTAATGAAATAGTCTACAAGGAAATAGAACCAGTAATGAGCTCAATCAGGAAGAAACGCATTTCATTTTTTTTACATCTAATCAGGACACCAGAGAACAGGATCATCAGGAGAATAATAGAAAAATTATGGAATAGTAAGTGCAACATTAAGTGGATTACAGAAATCAAGGAAGATATGGATGAACTACAAATTACAGTGGAAGACCTAAGAAACAAAACCGACAAAATCAAGAAACTCACAGACAAGCAAACCAGACTGCAAATCAGAATCAACAAACAGACAATAGGAAGGGTGATTTCTGATGAAGAAAGAAGGATAAGATCAGAGAGAATGAAGAAGTACTGGGCTAACAGGAAACTGAAAAATTCTTTGTATAAAGTTGGCTAGAGTGGTCAAATGAAGGCCATAAAATGTAAATAAAATATTATTATTATTATTATTATTATTAAAATTAAACACACTGCAGTTATAAAATATCCCAGTGGCAATGATCACTTGCAATATAGACTGAAAATAAAATAAAGTTAAAACATAATTACCCAACAACTACAACAAGAGTAAACAAGCAGTTCCATGGAAAGAAAATATTACAAGAAATATGAGGTGTATTTTTTAAGTAAGTACCGCTTTGATATGTCAACTAAACAAGTCAATTTTTGTGCGAATTTTATTTTTACATGAAAGACCGCCACCCTTTTACCTACTTTTCTACATAATTGGCACCAACATTAAGGTACTTATCATATCGAACAACAAGCTTTGGTATTCCGTCATCATAGAAGGTTGCCACTTGACTTGACAGCCACTGCGACATGGCCGTTTTGAGGCTATCGTCTTCGTTGTGGCACTGACCTCCAAGATGCTTCTTCATGTGCAGAAATACATGGTAGTCATTGGGCGCTACATCAGGGCTGTATGCAGGATGATGAAAGTGTTCCCAGCCAAATGATGCAATGAGGTCTTGAGTTCGATGGGCTGCATGTGGTCTGGTGTTTTCATGCTGCAAAATGATCCCTGTACTCAGCATGCCACGACTTTTGTTCTGAATTGCACGGCGCAGTTTTTTTAAGGTCTCACAATATGTTTCTGAATTTATTGTGTCACCACAAGACAAAAAATCAACAAGCAACAACCCCTTCTGTTCCAAAACACAGTACACATGAATTTCTAGGCTGAAATTGTCTGCTTAAACTTCACTTTCTTGGGCGATGTTGAATGCCGCCATTCCATTCTTGCTGCCATTGATGATTTCATGGCCTGTACTTATAAACATGATATAGGCTTTTGGGCTTATGCCATGTCAAGAAAATAAGATGAAATTCTGTTACGTTTTGCAGAGAACTATGCTCTGCGTCATCAGAAGAAAATCTTTACTGTCCTCGAGAAAGGCTTCTAAAACAAATGATCTTTGAATTTAGACATTACCCTATGGAACCGGAAACGGTACGTTCATTCATCACCAGATGGCTCCTCGGATGCGGTACAGTGCTAGCGTTCGAAGCGGAAGCTGATGGTACCATCAGAATCAGTCTGAGAGGGTCACATAACATAACAGGCGTACGCACATGTGAAGGTATGACATTGACACAAGTCTGGAATGAAATATCTGGTGATGAGGAACGTACGAATTTGGAAAACACCGAAACGAAATGACATTAGTGAAGGGACGGAGAAGGGAACTACCTACAGTACGTAAATCCTTAATGGCTGGCAACCAGGTATTACTTAATTGATAGCCAGTATCCCTGTTGAAATTGTTAGGATTTCTACGTATTTCCGCAGAAACGAAACCAAACCCCATGATGCACAGCCCCGAAGGACCATGGCCTACCAAGCGACCGCTGCTCAGCCCGAAGACCTGCAGATTACAAGGTGTCGTGTGGTCAGCACGACGAATCCTCTCGGCCGTTATTCTTGCCTTTCGAGACCGGGGCTGCCATCTCACCGTCAGATAGCTCCTCAATTGTTATCACGTGCGCTGAGTGGACCTCGAACCAGCCCTCAGATGCAGGTAAAAATACCTGACCTGGCTGGGAATCGAACCCGGGGCCTCCGAGTAACAGGCAGCACGCTACCCCTACACCGCGGAGCCAGCACGTATTTCCACAGCTTCCCGTATAATCCTGGACCTGTAGTGTCTTGTGTGAGTAAGTGCTCGAGCATCTTGGAACATGACATCATGACCCTATGATAGATCGTGCTCAGCTATTGCTGATTTGACTGGCTGGTTGAGACGAATATTACGTTCATGTTCCTTGATACGAGAACCAATGGACTGGCATGTTTGGCCAATGTATAACTTACTGCAAGTACAGGGAATTTCGTATAACCCCAGGATGTAAAAGTGGGGACAATTTGTCCTTGGTTTTACCCAGACTGTGAGCAATTTTAGTGACGGTGCCAAAACACTGTTTTTATATTGTGTTTGCGGAGGACCTAGGCAATTCGATCTTTGGTGTTATGAATGTAAGGCAGGTAGACAGTTCCCTTCACTTCTTCCTTCTGTAAGCTTTGCTTGGTCATTTCTCTAGGATGCAGGGCTGTATGAATCTGCAAAACGCTATAACCGTTACCTTGAACGTGACTTTGAGTGTGTCCATCTTCACCTGGATGTTTGATGGCTCACAAATTCGTCTCGCCCTCTTCGTGAGTGTCGTGAGAATACCCTGTTTTTGCGCAGGATGGTGGTGAGAATCTGCATGAAGATAGCGATTTGTGTAGGCAGGCTTACGATAGACGGTATGTCCCAAGGAGCCATCCGATTTCTTTCTTACTAGAACATCCAAGAAAGGAAGGCATCCGTCCAACTCCATATCCATAGTGAATTTAATTGAAAGGTGTTGCTGATTTAGGTGGTTTAGAAATAGATGAAGTTTCTCAGGATCTTCTGTCCAGACCACAAATGTACCATCAACAAACATCCACCATATCATTGTTTTGACGGAACATGACATCATGACCCAACAATAGAGCGTGCTCGGCTATTGCCGATTTGTCTTGCTGGTTGAGACGAATATTACGTTCATGTTCCTTGATATGAGTGCCAATGGACTGGCATGTTTGGCCAATGTATACCTTACCGCAAGTACAGGGAATTTTGTGCCACCTAGATTATATGGACTTCCTAAGATCCATAAAAAGATGTTCCCTTCAGACCTATTGTTAGTGCAATAGGTTCTCCTACATATGCTCTGGCTAAATACCTAAGCAAATTGCTTCAGCCACACATAGGACGTACTGAATCATACATCCGGGACTCTCAGTATTTCGTCAACAAGCTGCCAACCATAACCCTTCAACCTAATACACTTTTGGTGAGTTTTGATGTGAAGTCCTCGTTCACTAAAGTGCCAATTGACTCGGTTCCCTGAGGACATCCACCATATCACCTGTACCACTGCATGACTTCCACCTATTTCTTGTGGTGTGGGAATTTTTACGAGCAGACGGATGGAGTGGCTATGGGAAGTCCCCTTTCGCCTGTATGGCTAATTTCTTTATGGAGCATTTTGAGGAGGAGGCTGTTGCTTCGGCGCCCGTCAAATCTATGATTTAGTGGAGGTATGTTGATGATACATTTGTAGTCTGGACAGAAGGTACTGAGAAACTTCATCTATTTCTAAAACACCTAAATCAGCAACATCCTTCAATGAAATTCACTATGGAGATGGAGTCAGACGGATGCCTTCCTTTCTTGGATGTTCTTAGGACAAACCATCTATCGTAAGCCTACCCACACAAATCGCTATCTTCATGCAGCTTCTCACCACCATCCTGCACAAAAACAGGGCATTCTCACGACACTCCCGAAGAAGGTGAGATGAATTTGTGAGCCATCAAATATCCAGGTGAAGATGGACACACTCAAAGTCATGTTCAAGGGTAATGCTTACAGCGTTTTGCAGATTCATAGAGCCCTGCATCCCAGGGAAACGATCAAGCAAAGCTCACAGAAGGAAGAAGTGAAGGGAACTGTCTACCTGCCCTACATTCATAACACCAAAGATCGAATTGCCTAGGTCCTCCACAAACACAATATAAAAACAGTGTTTGACACCGTCACTAAAACTGCTCACAGTCTGAGTAAAACCAAGGACAAATTGTCCCCACTTTTACATCCTGGGGTATACGAAATTCCCTATACTTGCGGTAAGGTATACATTGGCCAAACATGCCGGTCCATTGGTACTCGTATCAAGGAACCTGAACATAATATTCGTCTCAACCAGCCAGGTCAAATCAGCAATAGCTGAGCAAGCTCTATCATAAGGTCATGATGTCATGTTCCAAGATGCTCAAGCTCTTACTCACACAAGACACTACAGGTCCAGGGAATATACGGGAAGCTGTGGAAATTTGTAGAAATCCTAACAATTTCAACAGGGACACTGGCTATCAATTAAGTAAGACCTGGTTGCGAGGCTATTAAGGATTTACGTACTGTAGGTAGTTCCCTTCCCTGCCTCTTCACTATTGTTATTTCGTTTTGGGGTGTTTTCCAAATTCGTGACGTTCCTCATCGCCAGATGTTTCATTCCAGGCTTGTGTCAATGTCATACCTTCATATGTGCGTACGCCTGTTATGTTATGTGATCCTCTCAGACTGATTCTGATGGTTCCGTCAGCTTCCACTTCGAACGCTAGTGCTGTACCGCATCTGAGGAGCCATCTGGTGACGAATGAACGTACCATTTCCACTTCCATTGGGTAACGTCTAAATTCAAAGGTCATTGTTTTAGAAGCCTTTCTCGAGGACAGTCAAGAGTTTCTTATGATGATGCAACGCATAGTTCTCTGCAAAATGTATAGAATTTCACCTTTTTTTTTTTTTGACATGGCATAAGCCTAAAAGCCTATATCATGTCTACATTCCATTCTTGTTTCTGTTGTAATGTAGGCCAACCGTTTCATTGCCTGTGACAGTTTGGCTTAAAAAATTGTCCCCCTCAGCATCATAACGTTCAAGAAAAGTCAAGGCGCTGCCTAAACCTTCAGTTTTGTGTGCCTTGGTCAACATTTTTGGTACCCATCATGAGCACAATTTTCGATATTTAAGCGTTCTGTAACAATTGAGGTAACTCCTTTGATGATTCCGAAATCGTGAAGCGTCTGTTTGTTCTCTCTTTGTTGTTGACTTTCTGCACCAACTCGTCAGTGATCACTGAGGGTCACCCACTCCCTTCCTCGCCTTGAACATTCTTTCAGCCATCTTTGAAAGCTCTTACCCATTTGCGTACCATTCCATCACTTATAATGTTTTGTCCGTACACTTCACAAATCTGACGGTAAATTTCAAATGCGTGAAGCCTTTAGCACTAAGAAAACGAATAACATCTGTGTACTTCACAGTCTGCGGGATCCTCAATCAGCAGAGGCATATGCACAAACAAATGTATACACAGTCGGTTGTTGCTGCAATGGCCTCTGTGACTTGCCAGTAAATGTACACGGTGCACATGCGCGGGATACCGACCGCAGTGTTGCAGCGACAGAATTTCAAAACGGTACTTACTTAAAAAATATGCCTCGTACTACTAGTTTAACATTCTAAATCCAACATCATCATATACAAATTCACACACAACTTAAGTATTTCCAGTGCTTAACACTACAGCTTACAATACTATAGGTTGAGGTTACTACTAGCTTAACATTACAAGTGATAATAAAGTAAAGTTAAAACATAACTACCCAACAACAACAACAACAACAACATCAACAACAGGCACTATTCAATTTAGGGCCTATCCAGCAATTTGTAGTGTACTATACTTTAATTTGAGATAATTCAGCTTGTTTAAACAATACTGTATTTTGAAACACATTAGGCTTATACAGTTTGTATAGTTACCATAATATTACAAATTATATAAATAATAGAAGAATACACAACGTACATGCCAGCAGGATTACTGCCATGATATGAAATATCAGATCCAATTCGTTGTCCAACAGCTGTATGTATTCACATCAGTAAACATTTAAGAAAAATTACATTCTACCATTACACTACATGAACAGTATTACAAACTACAATGCCAATAAAATGAATGTAACACAATTTACTTTAATCCGTAAGTTATTTTGGTTTTTATGTGTCCAATTATTTTTCTGAAGGCAAAGTCACACCAGTTTGTCTTGAACGTAACATCTGTAGCAGACATGAAATTACCAGCCCTTCGCCCCAGTGCAGCAGTGGGCTCAGCAGTTGGATTGCTACATCTTTCCAAGACGCTGGCAGCTAGTGCACCGTTGAGACACCATTGCAAGCCTCTTATGTAGGACAATGCAGTGACGGTGCACTAGGGGAAGCAAGTGCCTCCACTTGTATAAATGCCTGCCTTTGGCCTATATCAAAAAATAAGGTTCCTAGAAGGAAACCATAATTTAATTTCATCAATTTGAAATGTTAAAAACATTTAAATCTTTAGGCTTTTTCATTTTTCAATCGTGAAATTACCAGTGTTTTGCCCCAGTGTAGCAGTGGGCTCATCAGTTGAATTGCTACACATTTTCAAGACGCTGGCGCTAGTGCGTCATTGAGACACCACTGCAAGCCTTCCTCTTTGCTGTTCAACATATTCCATGCTTGATACCATGGCAATCAAGAAGTGGGCATGCGGTGTATTGGTGGTGCTGACAGCTCGCATGCTCCTCTTTACATTCTGTGAGCTCCTTTCAGCTTTTTGTTTTTAATTTTTGCAGGTGGTGCACAATTACGGACATGGTGGATATGGCGTGACATCTGCTCCTGGGACAGCCAAGCATGCTGTGAAACTAGTAAAAGATCTTCACGCTGCAGGAGTCCACAGCAGCAAGCTCTAAGGGCTCATCTTATATCTCTGGATAGTAGAAGTCACGCAGACAGAATGTCAAATTTAAGCCTTCATCAAAGATATCATAGTATAACATATTAGGTTTCTTTTCATATTACAGAATATATTATTTCTCTTTGCAATAAATCTATTTATGACAGAATGAGTCATCTCTCTGAATATTATTTCAAAATTATGGGACTTATTAGTTATTTGAATGCCCATTTATATTATTCAGATAATTCAGTTTGTTTTATTCATAGCTTTGTTCATGATGTCTACATAGACCAGTCACTCTGCAAGTCTCTGAAGAATTATGTGCCTCCAGAACCCTGTCCCCACAGTCTCCACCTTGAAATCGTCCAGTTCCCTGGCTGATAGGCCTTTGGACCTCTGAATCCCAAGTTCAGTTCCCTGCTAGGTTGTGAACAGTTAATTCTTTTGACTCAGGGACTGTCCCCAAGACTCCTGCATCTCCACCTCACTGTCATGCAGACGCTACCCACCATCATCGGAACAATAGCTTCACAAAATTCCTGTTCTTCGAGGTAAGCTATCCTCCCCCACTTGTCTCACAGGGCCTCCCCACATATGCAGAACTTCTTAAATTAAATTCAGCCCTGTAATTGATTTTATTTTCTGGAATCCTTTGGTTTGTTTGGTTCCTTGACTCGGTGGTCAGTGTCCTGGATTTGATTCCCAGCTAGATCAGGGAATTTTAACTGCGTTTGGTTTAGGGATTAGGCGTTCTTTTGGTATACCCACAACACATCATGTTCCTCCACATAGAGTTAGCACCAGGAAGGACATCTGGCTATCAGTCTAAATCAGTGATAAAACCTTCGACTTTGTGTGCACAATAGCTAAAGTAATTCAAACCTAAACTATCCCAAAACAGTTCTTAAAAAAATGAATGATTCTACAGTTTGCTGTTGTCCATCTAATACTTCATATTAATTAATGTGAAATTCATTGTAATTGTCATGTGCTTCTCTTGTTCTCAAGATGACTTTACCTATTGTTCTTAACATTGCAACTTGTTCAGGAATGATATTGTAAAGAATTTTGGGCTTGTGCTGAGTCAAGAAAATAAAGTGAAATTCTTAATGTTTCGCAGAAAACTGTGCTCTGCATCCTCACAAGAATTCTCGACTGTCCACGAGAAAGGCTTCTTAAACAATGACACTTTTGAATTTGGAACGTTATAATAGAAGTAGAAGTGGAAATGGTACATTCATTCACCACCAGATGGCCCCCAGGACGTGGCATAACGCTAGCATTCGAAGTGGAAGCTGACCGAACTATCACAATTAGACTAAGCGGTTTACATAATGTGTTTGCGTAACATATGACAGGTGTAAGACGTAGACATAAGCCTGGAATGAAACATCTGGCGACGAGGAACGTACGAATTTGGAAAAAACACCGAGACGAAATAATAATAGTGAAAGGGCAGGGAAGGGAACTACCTACTTAAATTCTTAATGGCTGGCAACCATAGTTCATTCACCCTGTCATATGTTACGCAAACACGTTATGTGAACCGCTTAGTCTGATTGTGATAGTTCGGTCAGCTTCCGCTTCGAACGCTAGCGTTGTGCCATGTCCTGGGAGCCATCTGGTGGTGAATGAACGTACCATTTCCACTTCTATTTCTATTATAACGTTCAAAATTCAAAAGTGTCATTGTTTAAGAAGCCTTTCTCATGGACAATCGAGAATTCTTCTGAGGATGCAGAACACAGTTTTCTGCGAAACGTTAAGAATTTCACTTTATTTTCTTGACACGGCACAAGCCCAAAAGCCTATACAATATCATGTCTATAAGTACGGGCCGTGAAAGCATTAAGGGAAACATTGTTCAGATATGTTAACAGTAAGAGGTCACACTAACCTTTATGTAGTAATAGTCCAGTGTCACAGAGCGGATCAATGTTAAGCACTTCTCATTTGCCAGGATCACTCTTGGGCTACGTCCGCACAGGTGGCCTGCATGGGTAGCTGCCTAGATAGGTGTTCAGGTAGGATATGTGGTGGCTGCACTGCCGAGAGCTGCGTTAGTTGCTCTCAAGACGAGGACGACTTAAAAATGTCTCTGTCGAAGTTAGGAAGAAAATTACTTCTTATTGAGAATTCTGTTTGAAGTACGAACTATTCTACCTGTGTTCTTCTCCTTGTTGGGTTCACAAATTTAACAGAAATGGAGCTGTACCTTTATCTGAATACATAATCCAACGCTATGATGACTGCATTTAATTTCAAACAAACAAGTGTTGATAGAAAAAATCGTCAATATCAGAACTTGTAAATGCTTTAGGTATCACAGATAAATAAATAAAATAATTTAAAAAATATATATAAATAAATAAATAAATAAATAAATAAATAAATAAATAGACTACTATATTGATTTGTACTTACCATCTTTGCCAATTTCCTGCGCTACCTCTTCCCAAACCCTTTTGAAGACAACGGCATTTTTGTGTAGCTTATGTGATGAGTTCTACAAGCATATAAATTATAAACAGGATAGGTTTCCACCTATTCAATACATAGTTGGTATTTACAATGTTATTTACATTACATGGGACTAGTTTCAACCCTACACGGGGTTATCATCAGCCATATTTAAACATACACATTATATGACGAAATCCTAAAACATGTTTCTAATCTATTTAGTGTAGATGATACTCTCTAAAAGAATCTATGAAGTAAAATGGCCTTTCTCAATTTTAATAGGTCCAATTTGGTTTCTGCTATGAACTGAGAGTTCCACCCATTAATATCACCACACGTAGTGTCTACTTTCTTCTCAAGAAGAATTTTAAAACTTCATATTCAGTCTGCACAATCCCAACAATCAACCATGCAGCCCTATCAACATAGCTTGGTTACTTAATACACCAAGTATCAATTTTCTACTCAAGCTGATACAGTGTATAAATCAACTCTTCATAGATTCTTTTAGAGAGTATCATCTACATATTTGTTACTCAAACATTGTAGATGTTAGGCCCCTTAAAACAACAAGCAAGCAAGCAAACATTGTACATACTTGTATACTTTTATTATATGTGTCATGTTATATTGTGTTCATTCTTAGTACCATAGCACTCGGTCCACAACCGTTATGTATAACCAGAACCTACTGAATTCCATCTCATGCACCATATGTCTAAAATCTAATTGACCTACAACACAGAACATCTCGTTTGTACTTTTACACCCAGACTTCTTAGCGTGTTTACTGTACTTGTATTATAAATTGCTCACCTATGTCTCTAGCAATATTTCACTTTCATTTGCAACACTTTGAGCGCCATCGTACCTTGCCTAATTCCACCACACACCTTATTGTAAATTATATATACATAAGGTTCTTACTGATTAGAAACATGTTTTAGGATTTTGTCATATATTGTGTATGTTTAAATATGGCTGATGATGACCCCGTGTAGGGTTGAAACTAGTCCCATGTAATGTAAATAACATTGTAAATACAACTATGTATTGAATAGGTGGAAACCTCTCCTGTTTATAATTTACATGTTATCTCAGTTCAATATGGATCAATAACATGAAGTTCATAACCCTTGATGAGTTCTACAAGGCTTCTCTTTTAAACACTGCTGACAAAAATAACTCCTCCATTTTCAAGTCAAAGTTATGTAAAATGTAAAGTACAAAAACAAGTTCATGTTTCCACATGGGCTTGGAAAAACAGCCCAGTTTGTTCCCTAGGATAGACGCTTAACGACTTCCCAGGGAGCCAAGCTGTCGGTGCAACCACTTCCATTCATTCTCGGGACTTCAAGCGACTATCCTCCATCCAGGCACTAAGCAAGCCACCTCCGGTGCAGATGTAGCATTAAAGGATATCATCATCATTTCGCATGGCATGCAGACAGAAAGACGCATATTGTTTACAGAGTGATCGGAAACAACCTGAACTGGGTATGTGAGCATTAGAAAGTTGGTCATGCTGATAAATATAATTCGATATTTCACACCGTTGTCATTTTATCAGCTGCTGAAGTTAGCCAATCAGATCACTTTGTGGGCGAACTCAAATGGGATTTGCGAGGCGTGGCTTAAGACTGGCATGAGAGGCACCAGTGGAAAAATAATACAGGCGTCCGAGCTGACAGCATCGCGCTAAAGCAAGTATGTTTGTGTTTGATGCTGATTTTTCGGCATGGCTGTCAAGCCGTCCTTAAGTCACATGCAGATTTATCAACACCGATGCATAAAGCCCATTTGAATTCGACAGCAAAGTGAGTTCAGCAGCATGACAATGGTGTGAGTTACAACCAACCCTCTAACGCTCATATATCCAGTTCACGTTGTTTCTGACCGTCATGTATGTGCATCAAAATTGTAAAATGATAGATTAAAGCAACAATTACAGGCTATCCACCAATTTTAGCAACTGCACTGCTTCTTCCCTAACTTCATGGGCATCCACTGTTGTCCCATGAAATAGGCAGTCAATGATAATATGGAGAATGGTCACCATACCACAGCAAGGTCTCTTAGATACCTTCCACTTATGTTTCCAGTACTGGCTCGTCCAGATCTTCGTAGGTAGGTTGAAGCCAAATTGACGAATAACTGGATCCAAGATCAAACCAAGATTGTCATGATTAAAAGTCATCGCCTTATGCTTTATTAAAATTCTTCTCTAATCCACTTCTCTAATCTGCCTTTCACGTTGTTTTCTTGACTTTCTGTGTGTGCAGTCCTGATGTATTGCAAGGAGAGTATCCACACAGTATGTGAGCCACTGTATTTTTATTAATGAAGCCTGCATCTTCAGTGGTCATGATTGTTATTCATGTAGTAATCTTTCACTCATTACACATAACAGCCAGTGTAGAAATTGGACAGTAATTTAAAGGTTCCTCAGGAGAAGAATTTGCAAGCATTTTGCTGAATAGTCCAGTCAACAGGCTTCTGTTATTAGCTTTCAGAATGAAGCAGTTCCTCGTTCTTATGGAATGCACTTCACTATTCTTTTTATCATGTAATTGTAATTTTTATTTCCTAAATAATGGCAGCCCATAAACTGGGAAGCAATTAAATTCCTTGTTTACTTGTCAGAGAAGCCTGTGAAAATGAACCATTACTACAGTAATAATGTTGATTGATGAGAGCAAGACACTTTCATCAAGGTAGCAAAACCTCTTTTAACAGTGAGAAGTGCTTACAGCTTAACAACCTCGGGCATTATAGCAGTACATCAGTATTGGTTGTGTTATGCTCCCTACTCATTGCCTCATTATACTTTATAGTCAGTATGACATAGTGGATGTTCCTTAAGATTTACAAGCAATATACTGTACATGACAAATTTATTTGATATAAATGGTATTACACCAGTGGATGTGATATTGCTTGACTGAAAACTCCTAGGCACACTCCTCACTAGGGGACGGATGTTATTGACCTAAAAAGTCACTGAAAGTGATCAATAAAATGCCATTAAATTTATAGGAAAATGCTATAAGTAAAAAATGTCTTTAAAAATAATTTACCAAACTCTATCGTGGTGACTGTGTAACAGTGGTTCTAGAAATAATTATCTCCCAGTTTACTTGGAAGTGTATATAATATGGACCTAATTATTTGCTGGATGTAGTTCTAGCAATTCGCCCCTGAAGAACCTGGGAACTCATGACAGAGTTCCATTGCTTTTCTCCTTTAATGTGCTGCTGTACAATAAACTTACTTTGCACACTCCCTTTAATACTGCACAATTTACAAAATAAAACACGCTTATGCGTTGTAAACACATCTTCTCCAAATTAATTCGCTAGCTGATTTAAAAATACAATTTGGGGTGGTTTCACTTTTGGCATTTTCTTGCACTGAACTATAATCTACACTTTGTAGCATGAAGCAGAAAGTTAATTGTTGTTTCCAATTCCTTCTCTTTTCCATGTGTTCTTGGCCTTGAGGTGAATTACTGGCTGTAGGGGTGGGTGCAAAGGCTGGTGCTTGAGACACATCAGGAAATACTTTCTCCTAATTATCACAGTTCTGTATTGTGTTTCTTTACATTTCTTGGGCATAAAAGATGTTTGGCAAATTTAACCATATGTAAGAAAAATGTATATTTTTAAAAATCTTCTTCTTCTTGTTTTACGACCACATAGGATCACTTTAGTCAGGCCATCATTCAGGGGGCCGATGACCTTAGATGTTAGGCCCCTTTAAACAACAAGCATCATCATCAGCAACAGCCATCATTCAGGTCTCTTTGAAAGGATTGTTCAGGCTTTGCGGTCCTCCCAGTACTTCTTCAGACGCTTCGATCTTCGTGCCCTTTCCTCGGTTGAAAATGTGCGTGTTGTTAGTTTGTTTCACGTAAGGGTAAAGCGGAGGTTTGTATTCTTGAGTTTTGTATTCAGTTTTATCTTATTTGTGGTGTCTTCTGCTGTAAGGCCTATTTTCTTCAGATCCTCTCTTACTTCTCTAGTCCATTTACATCCTGTTGTGGTATTTTTTGAGACGAGATTGTGTTGTACTAGTTGTTTCAGAAGTCTCGAATCCTGCATCCTCATGATATGTCCAAAGAATCCCAGTCTTCTCTTATGCATAGTATCTGTAATGGGTTCTAGCTCTTTGTACATGACTTTGTTAGGTATTATCTGCCACTGTTGATCTTTCTGGTATTTTTTGTTGATGCAGGTTCTGCCAATCCTCCTTTCAATTTTCTGAAGTCTGTCAGTCTTTAATTGTTTATTCAGGTGAAAAAGTGTTTCTGCTGCATATGTAGTTTCCAGTTTTATAACTGTGTTGTAGTGTTTTATTTTTGCATTTATTGATAGACATTTCTTTTTGTAGATGTCCCATGTTAATTTTTGTGCTTTAGCTAATCTATTTGTTCTTGTTTGGATTGAGATTTTTTTGTTTAGGTTGTGTGTTATTACTTCTCCAAGACTTGCGACTGGACAATGGCGGAGTTATATTTTTTAAAATATTGTCACTTGTGGATTTTTATTAGTGTGACAATATAGAATACTTGCTTATTTTTTTAAAAAAATTGAAAGGATCTGAAAATTCTAAAACCTTGAAAGATCAAATAATGACCAATCATCAAATCGGCAAAAAATGCAAAAGAATGCAAAATAAAAACTCGTTATTATCCTTTGTTATATCGCAGAATGAATTTCTATACTACTGAGCAATGTTCTAATGCAAAGGGAAAAAATATGACATTTGAACAACATCTGACCCAACTCATGACTTTATCTGATTTGTATATAGGGTGAGCCAAAAGTTGTAATCAGATACTTTTTATGGTGAAAAGATATTTTTTGGAGGTGACATGTATCTGAAGAGTTAACATAGGTTGAGAGCAATGTGTTGTCTGTTTTCCCAGTAGAGGACAAACAAGTCAGAATGTTGTGAATGAGGTGGGCCTCCCAAGTGGTCACCCAGAAGTTCTGGTACTTACTAAATGAAAAGATTTAACGGAACGCACATAAATTTGTATTTGAAAAAAGAGATGACTCCTGTCTTCGGAATGCTAATGGTGGCGATCCAGCTGTGCATTTAGTTTGATGTTAAACTTACTGAGAAGTTGTGCTAATACTTTTGTCCTCTTCCACTCTTTGATGAATCTTGTTCAGTTCACTGCAGTTTTTGCATTCATTATTGTATTTTCCTTTTTTGCAAAAATATCATATTGCCACCCTGTTAGTAACGTGCTTAATTAAGACCCAATTTGAAGTATGCTATTTTATGCTGATAATCATATTGTAACAGTGTCGTTAATTTGTGACTTATTGTTGAAATTGTTCCACAAAGGAAATACGTATTTGTGATCCGTTGCACGGATAGGGTCGTAAAGTCAGATATTTCATTTTTGAGATATTTGTGATTCTAAAATTAACATAAGATACTGAGCATTCCAGGTGCAATACTGCACAAGATATTATTATAGATGGTTGCTTTTAAGAAAATTGTATTTTGACAAGAACACAATTACAACTTTCACTAATTTTCTTACCAAATTTTCATGACATTGAGTGGCAAAGAAATGCAATATTTTACACCCCAGATACTTTTGTTCAGCTCTGCTGTAAAATTTCCATTGCCGGATTTAGGTGCCTTTCCGCACAACGAATCACATTTATGCAATTTTTTAAAGCTCCATGAAAAGCCAAGATACTGTTTGTTGATGTCTTTATATTTACAACAGCACAACAGTCAAAGTTGTTTTTTTATGTATTGTAAACATGAATATGATATTTCTGTTTTGTTTCATACAAGTTTACTCTCGGAAAAGTGTGATAAAGGAGCTGCATTACTGTTGAGCTCAACAGTACATATCAAAATGAGTTGCTTTGTACGTTTTCCAGTGTCGAGACTGGGTGCTATGATTAGAGAAATGAGGATTTGTATGCTTTACTAACCTACAGAATACTGTCCTAAAATCACTTCTTGTTCATAGATGTTTGTCGCAACTCTGGGTAGATAATATTTAATATTTTGGCATTTTTCAAATGTTCCTATTTAAATTAGGTTATTGATAGTAATTTCTAACAAATGATACTGTATATCCATGTATAAATCTTTAAAAAAGTGTGTAATTTTTAACCAGTCCAATACTTTACACCTGCAACATTTTGAAATTCTTATCTACTGTACGTGCAATGTTTGTTGGACGCTGGCTTTATGGGGAAGTGAGGACAGTTTCTGCAACATTGCTAACTAAAGAGAGCTCAGTCTCAACAATCTTTACTTTACACATCCATCTTTAAATGAAGGGAGAAAAAATAGAGGCAAATGTAAAGAAAATACTATCACAAGGTGATGAGACACACAAAATGACTGCCTTCAGTGCGCACGGTTGTCTGTGTTCAGAGTGATGATGACCTGACATGGTTCACTTAATCGCTTCAAAAGAACTACGGAAAAGAGGAACACAACTCACTAGCATAACAAGCTTTGTAGTAAAAACCACAGTCAAAGTGCATTCCATATTTCAATGTTGGTAGCTGCACACACAAAATTGATTGATTACTGAGCGAGGACTCAAGAAACCATGACGTGACTTTGAACACTTCCCACTGACAGCAGTTTCTAGTTCATTTCATAAACAGAGATTAAAAAACAAAGTAATGATTTACTTTCCTGATCATTAGTTTTTTGCTGAAATCCTAAACGGTAATACAGTAGGACCGTGATAATCCGGCATGTTCGGGGATCTGCCAATGCTGGATTATCAAATATGCCAGATTATCAAGGTCACTTTTAAAAACCTGGTTTAAACAAAAGTAAATAATTGTTATTTATTAAACACAACAGAAGATATTACAGTACAAAAAGATTAAAAGTATGTAGTATTGTACTGTAAAAACAAAACTGAATTAAAAATCAAATACCCGTACTGCACAGTTAAATCAGCTTAAGGCTCAAATTTAGGAAAATTCAATATAAATTCTTTTTGTAGACCTATTCTGAAATAAAAAAGCACTATGGCTTTGAAAAAACCAAGAGAGATTAATTTTAATAAAATGAAAATTGTCTGGTCTCTTGCATAGGTGTGTGATGATGTCAAGGGCGTGGAACATGTCAGACGGATGGGATAGTTTGTGTAGCCATTATGTAGCATATTTTGGTGAGCATGTACACAAAAATTAAAAAACAATAATAAACACTATTAAGAAAAATGATGACTTTGAGATTAGATCAAATAAAGTCAAACACTTACGCACCATAAGTACTGGAAAACATCAGAATATAACTACCAGGTTAGCCAACATGACAACTAAAGAGACGGAGATGGGAAGCGGTTTGGACCCTACTCGGGCCGTGAGAATGTATTGCATTGCTGGGAAAATGAAATTAATGATGACTCCCATTAAATATTACATTTACTAAAATGATAACAACTGGAAAATAACATTACAAATGGGGCCATCAGTGATGTAAGTTAAGGTTAACACAGCAAATTTAGAGAGATGCATAATACCAAGAGTACAAATTTCCACAGTGATAATTCCAATAGAATATACAGTAATAATTTAACCAAATACGTTTAAAAGAAGGAACACACGTTAACAAACCACACCTACATGTTGAGGTATAAGGAAGGAAAAGAAAGAGTGACAATAATTAAAATCATAACCCAGAGCCCACTCAGGAAGCAACCTTTTCTAATACAATTCAGAATAAGGGGCTTATCCTGAACGGGAGTATGGTAAGACGAAACAGCACTACTTAGAGGCAAACCTGAGGGAATTTAAAATTTACATATTTTACACAATTAAAACAAAAGAAAAGGGGAATGAAATTTTACATTATTACAGCACAGTTAATAAAGCCAAAACTAAAACAAAATGGGTATGACTAGCCGCGAAGACTAAGTCCTTTGAAATTAAAATTGGTGAATGGAAGAAATCCAAACTTCAGAGGGTAAAGAAAATTCAAATTAAGAAACTACATTTGAAAGTTAAAACCCAAAACATGAACTAAATAGTGCTTACCTTGGAGGGCCAGGAGACCCATCAGATAGAGGAGACAACTTCTCCTTTTGTCGGTCCAACCAAAAAGATCCTGGGAACAAGCTTGACTCTGGCCAAGTGGCCAGTGGCCGGAAATGGTGAAATCGAGAAATAACCAATTAGCGCGCCCACAGGTTTTACATTCACCAATAGTAAGGGATTTTATTTTGGCCAATGAAGGCCCAGAGAAAACTGATGACCAAATACTGTTCATAGCTTCCAGAAATTTTCTTTCTGATGCAACAGGAAATTGCTAGAATCATCTTACCAGCACAAACACGTGCAGATACAGCCTGCCACAAAAGTTATTCAGATGCTAATGATACAGTTATCTACATAATAAAAATGTTCACAAAAACCAAATAAATTTGGAGAAGTAGCAGAGTAATTAAATAACCCTAAATATCTTCACATGCAAAAAAAATAAAATAAGAAATTTTACAGTATTAAACGATCTTCCACAAGTTCTTCTTTTCCCACAGTCCATTTTTCAAAGTCAGACAAATAAACATATTTTACAAAACAAATTAACATATTTTACAACTACAACAGTTTGAATTTTCTTCTTAACTCCCTGAAATATTGTAGGGATATTTTATTGGTTCTTGGATTGAGCTCTTTCTTGACAAAAAATATTTTGTATAATGTGGAGATGCATAATATCAGAAACACATTAGTTCTTGGATTGAGCTCTTTCTTGACAAAAAATATTTTGTATAATGTGGAGATGCATAATATCAGAAACATATTACCAGCTCCTTTCTGCGAATTTCACAGTACAATGAATTTATTAAATAACTGAAAAAGAAATGTGCACTGCACAGGTGCAAATGTAAGTACTGTGACTGTAGGTCTGTGTGAATGAAGAATTGTAGTGATACTAGCACAAAGACAAGATGCCACCTATAGCATACTCACACAGTGAGGCAGATGGTTCCGGTATTTCCCGAACGTGTCTGACTGTACTGCCAACCGTGCCAACCGCTAAATCCATCAAAATACGGGAAAAATCAATTTCTTATGCGTGCTGGACTATCGAGTACCAGATTATCGCGGTCCTACTCTTATTACCAAAACCTGCAGTGTTTGTGTTTTAAAAAATTAATATAGTCATGAAGTGGGGGGCGGGGGGGAATCACAGCGGACTGATCACTGAAGCTAGTGGTCAGTCAGAGATCCCTGGTTCAGATCCTCACAACTTTGTTTAGTACGGTTTTAAAAGCATTATGTAGCATCAGGAAGGGGATTTGGCTTTAAAATCCCAGTCCAAGATCAAGGCCCCCGTGAGTCTAAGAAGTAAAACATCTGTAACTGTGAGGCTTCTCGGTCTGTCAAAACGAATGCAGGATAAACAAAATTCGAAACTGCCTGATAGGAAACATCTTATACCTGAACAAGATGTAATTAAAAACACATGGCATGTTTTGTTCTCATATTTGATCAAATCACACTTCAAGTTTTACAGGAGAGAGAAAGCACACTTCATTGAGATAAGTTCACTCACTTATTAGGAAGAATTTTAACATAAATGTTTTTACACTAATTCATAACATTCATCGGTTGTTAAAATAACATAATAATACGTAAACTAGGAATCCAGTCACTGTTTCTATAGATCAGAATTTAAACTTTATCCTCTTGCAACCCAATGTATCATGTGTTTTTTTGTTGGTTTTGTTTTTCTTTGCTCAGACAATTACCGTTGTAACTTGTGGTCATCCTATATGATACATTCTGCATTTTATATTTCTAATTGTTGTGTCGTCTTCTTAACTTTAAAAATTTCCTCTCACAGAACCCCCAAAGACCGCCATGGCTAGCTAGACCAGATGCAAATACGTAACAAGGAGGACAATGTCGAAAAAAAAGAGGACACAACAATTCTCACTTGCCTTAAAGAGTGATGGCTCATCTAGCATATAAAACTATACACATGTAAATTCCATTAGATTATATTGAACCATTAAGAGGATTTTGACAGATTCTACTTTGAAACTATTCCTATTATCAGTCCATTGTGGTGAGATCAATCAAAATACCCTTTCTATATTTGCATTGTGCCCTGGTTCAGGAAAAAGTATTCTGTAAATTTTAATAACTCTGAACTACAATCTATTTTCCCATTTCTGACTACAAGGCGACTTGTTTAATTCAGGGTCATTACTGCTCTCATTCAGTCATTGTTTGAAATTGCAGAACTGATCAGAAGTTTTCATATCATCAGTTTGTAGTTAAATACAGAATACATCACAATAATCAGTGTGATATACAGACATGGTGAAAAACGATATTCAGGAACGAGGAGAGGACTGGGACAGCATTGAAAAAGGAGAAAAGTACAAAGATAGAAGTTGCTGGAGAGGCTTCATTCGTCGACCCATCATATAGATGGAACGATGTGGAATATGTATGTATGTATGTACAATAATCAATATTAGTTCCAGAGTTATCCATTTAAAACAAGCTGTCGCTTGTCACACATTAACGTAGCAGTGTTGCTGAGAGAGAAGTATGCAGCATACAGCATATGTTATCGCAATACGAGGTGTAACAGCCCAAGTACACAGCTAATGAACCCAGTCAAAACAACAAAAAACAATACGAAAGCACAAAGTACTTACCTTGGGTGCAGCAGCATACGAACATAAAACGTGCACGGGGCCCAGAAAGATCAGAGATTAAGAGGGCAGGATCTTAAATTTATACGTGATCAGTTGCTAGGTCAATGTGACTAAGTACACCAAATGAAAACACCAAATTAAAATTGGAGTGAAATATTTAATTTAAAAATAGTTAAAAATTCATGAATAATTACACTCCAAATACTGAAAAGCTGGTACCTTCTTCAATTCTTACAATGAATTGAAACATAGGGAAAATTGAGAATTTGGTTCCTTTAAATAAATCAATAATTAATATTAAATAAAACCTTTTCTTAAAAAATTAAAATTCTGGCCAGTAAGTTTACCTACGTACAATTAATCTAATTAAATTGAAATTTGCTTCAAGTAACTTTCACGTGAATTTTTATTAAAAAACAATAATAGTAATATGGTCACATACACTAACTCAAAATTGTGACCAAAATAGCAACAAATAAATATTACACTGAAAATTAATAAATTAATGGAATGATAAACTAATAAATAGCAGAAAAATTCCCTTAAACGATCACAAAATAGGGAAAATATATAAAAGTTCCACAAATAGTACAGAACAACTACACACAAACAGAAAAATGCAGCTTGCCAAGCCAAGCTATCAATAATAACGGCCAAAGCCGGCTGAATTAATGTGTACAGATAAGTGACGTAACAAATAATGAGAAAAAACAAAACACGGATATGAATAAGTCAGGTGAGCGTAAACCAAAGAAAGATTTAAGAAATAGGAGGAACAAATTTCAATTTCCTACAAACTGCGGTGTTACAGAAGATAAATAATAATAATAATAATAATAATAATAATAATATATAATTAATAGGATCTAATTTCATTCAATTTAACATTTCTTTTAACGGATGAGGTTCAAAATTGTTGTTATTAAATTACTGTAAATGCGAGGTGGCCTTGGAACCGCGACAATGCACATATGAGATAGAATTTAAACCCGACCCAGAAGATACAGATAAGAAGATCTATGCCAGTACAACAAATCACCCAACACAGGGCATCACACGAAAATTACGGTACAATGATCACAATACTAGAAAAAGGAAAAATAGATAGAATGAAATAGCCCCCTCCCCACAAAAAAAATTCCAAAAAAATTAGGAGGAGAAAATTAACACAACGATAATCTCAACTAAATTAAACTAACTTAAAGACTTTAACACTCATAGGACCATATACTGCATTTCCAAATTATCTCATAACTTAATTGCAGTTACATTTTAAAATCTTACAATAACAATTTAAAGTCTTGTCCTTATCTTATTACAAATTTTTTGCAGACAACATCGTTCTGATTAACGAAGCAAATCATTGTCGAAAAGTTTGCTTTTATAATAGCTAGGCTTAATTTTAATAATGTCACATGACGAGCGATGGCTAGTTACTTCGATTTACCGTAATATCTTCTTCAACTAATCCATGGCCGTAGAAATGTTCCCAGATTTGTCAGGAATGTGTAATCACTTACGTTTTCAGTTCTGCATATCCAAAAACATGTAATCCAATAACTCACATACTTGAAGGTATTCACATGGCCAGCATTACTAAATCTCAAAAGAAAAATTTAAAACAGAAATAACTTTGACACTAAATATTAAGGCATGGTCTTAATTTACAGGCACATTACCCAGGAGTGTTTAACTCCATTACCCCGACACTCAAATATGTTTTCCAACACACGCGCCATCTTGTAGCTTGGTCGGAGAGAAAGTCTGCAGGTAGTAGGAGCTCACTGTCCAGAAACGAGTCATACACCAGTATCGATTTTCCGATAGAGCGAATAGAATTCATCTCCATATCGATATCGATGTAATAAAGCAGATCACAGATTTAAATATTTTGAGTTGTAGATCGCATCTCCAAACAATGGACAATAAAGGGGAATAAAATCCCAGTACACAAGTCAAATAAATTCATATAAAAATATAGTTTCCCTTATTCATGTCACACAAGGCACGAATAGAATAATCGATGTACTGTATTTCCATAGTCACATTTCTGTATGTTGGTACGATATAATGATGATGTTGCATAATGAAGAATACTTGTAAAAACGAAGTAGTAAAACAGATTACCCCAAAATTAGATTCAGTCAAAAAGGAGGACATTTTGGGTTTTTTTAAATAATCCGCCTGGACCCCGGACATTGGTCTAAAAAAAGGAGGACGTGTCCAGAGAAAACAGCACATCTGGTCACCCTATCCATGGCCAAAACTTTGTCCCCCACCTAAAATATTATTTTTGCAGATTTGTTCTATTTTGTTATCTAGAAGCCCATTAAACACAAAAATGTGTTTTAAAATGTCTAATTTGGCCTTGGATCTTTAGAGGTTAAAATGAATATTCATCATCACCACTGTTAAATGAATCTGTCTTTTGTAGTTTTACGTGATTACCCTTACTTAAAAAAGAAACGCTTCTTGATTATACTGGTATTGACAGATAAACAGAAATGTTGTGACTAAACCCGTTCTACATTCACTGAGTGAACACAACCACTTCCTAACAAAGTGAAATCTGCTCAGAGATTTTTAATCTCCCCTTAACACCATTAGAAATGTAACTTCTTCTGGAAAGAACCATTATTTAGTAAGACAGTTATTTTCTGTGTAATAATGTTGTGCATATAATCCTGACCCTGTCCCTAGGATATTGTATTGAAGGGCTCACAAGCAATCAGGACCTATGTTGTAATTGTGAAATTCCTGCACTGATCAGATTTTATACATCACACAAATCAAGAGATATAGGGCAGTTTTTGTTGTTGCTAGTGATGATGATCCTGCGTGGATCCATCTGTTTCTGCAGGATTATTCATCTTGTTGTCAGCTGGACTTCTCATGGCGTGTCCTGCCCATTTCCATTTCAGATACTTAGCTTGAATCAAGGCATCCTTCACACTTGATCTCTCTGGCTTATGTTCAGCTTAGTTCTTTACATCACTCTCTGTGCCATTTTCTTATTTGTGCCTTAGTGCCCAAGTTTTGCAAGCCATACGAGTACTCCATGAGTTAAATATTTTCCTTTTAAAACACGGAGATAAATGACTTTTCATATAGCTTTTTCACCTCCTCTATTTTTTCTTGCTTCAATATTTCTAAATGCTGACAGTCACGGAATAACGTGATGTGTCCAAGGCATGTAAACATTTTAAAAAAATTTCAGATGAAGATGACTGGAGAGATTCACCTCCTTCAGATGCTCCCTTGTTAGAGTAAAGTAATGATTTTGCAGTGTTTTTTACAAAAAAAATGCTATTTCTTTTTAATATCTGAATTTGACTATTTAAGAAGTGTGGGTTTCCATTTAAAGATTCTTCTTTGATTTAGCATTTTCCTACAGTGCCATTTTATGTGATTGTACGCAACATTCGGTTCAAGCTAAATGATCTTCAGATCAATATACTAGTCTGTCTTGCCTCTGAAGGTGAAGTTGTGGACATCTGCTGCTCCACCTTCCGAATTCTAAACTACTCTGAGCCCATACCACTATCCTTCAGTGCTGCACGGGTGATCCTAAATACTGGAAGTAGCTAGCTTAAACTAGGACTTGACTGTGGACTTTACGGCTTCCGATAATAACATGCACAAATAATTATGTACAACAATTTCACTGACTTCTCGCATAACTTGGTATCCATTACAATACAGTGTTTAAGGAAGGACTTCAGCTCGCTATCAGTGCACCGCCAGTGACATCACAAAGTGGCATCCATTGAGTCTTGCCTTTCTCTTCTTTCATCCAGCACACATACTAAACTTGAACAAGTCTATTTGGAAACTCCATGAGCAACTTTTAATTCTTCATCATTTTACAGTTCCAGTTTCCCGGGTACTGTTGATGAGCCTCTTCCAGAATGGAAGAGATACATTCTGTTGTTAATGATGTCCTCCAGTGTCCTTCCCCAATCTTTACGATGTCCATCCAGTGG